>NC_042616.1:43983010-44693457 GCF_901001135.1 Rhinatrema bivittatum | reverse complement strand
CATAGCAGCCATGGTTGTAACAGTACCCCCCCTTCAAGGCCTCCTCCTCTTCCTGGGTCCCAACCCTGCAGGGAACACTGCGTGATGGCAGATCCAAAGTCCTCCTGAGGCAATGCGGTAAACCCAAACTCCTCCTGGGATGACAGGGCAGTCCCAAACCCCTCCTGGGACCGCGAAACAGTCTCAAACCCCTCCAGGGGTGGCAAGGTAGTCCATAACCCCTGCCGAGGCAGCAGGGCGGCAGGCACAGGCCCCTCCAGGGATGCCAGCAGGCGGCAGGCACAGGCCCCTCCGGAGATGGTGCAACCAGTCCAGGCCCTTCCTGTGGCAGTTGTGCAGGCTCAAACCCCTCCTGAGGCAACACGGCAGGGTCAAACTTCTTCTGAGGTAGAAAAACAATCTCGAGCCCCACCTGGGGCACAGTGGTAAGTCCAAACCCCTCCTGGGGCGACACGGCAGACTTAAGTCCCTTCAGGGGCACAGTGGTAAATCCAAACCCCTCCCGGGGCGGCACGGCAGGCTCAGCCCCTCCCGGGGCACAGTGGTAAATCCAAGTCCCCTCCTGGGATGGCAGGGCAGGCTCCAACCCCTCCCGGGGCGGCAGGGCAGGCTCACGCCCCTCCCGGGGTGGCACGGCAGGCTCAAACCCTTTTTGGGGCGGGAGGACAGGGTCAAGCTTCTCCTGGGGCAGTAAAATGGTCACAAGCCCCTCCCGGGGCATCACGGTAAGTCCAAACCCCTCCCGGGGTGGCACGGCAGGCTCCAACCCCTCCCGGGGCACAGCGGTAAGTCCAAACCCCTCCCGGGGTGGTAGAGCAGGTTCCAGCCCCTCCCGGGGCACAGCGTAAGTCCAAACCCCTCCCGGGGTGTAGAGCAGGTTCCAGCCCCTCCCGGGGCACAGCGGTAAGTCCAAACCCCTCCCGGGGTGGTAGAGGCAGGCTCCAACCCCTCCCGGGGCACAGCGGTAAGTCCAAACCCTCCTGGGGTGGTAGAGCAGGTTCCAGCCCCTCCGGGGGTGGCCGGGCAGGCTCACGCCCTTTCTGAGGCACAGTGGTGAGTCCAAACCCCTCCTGGGGCACGGCGACAGTCTGAGATGTCAGAGTAATGAAGTCAGTTGTGGATTGTTGACCAGTTATGGGAATCATTATGCTGGAGTGAGAGGAGGGTAGAAAACTGAGCTGTAGAGGACATGGTAACAGAAGCTAGATTTTTAAAACTCCCGATCATGGTTTCCTGGTTCTCTAGTGTAGACTTGCAGGTTAGTGAAGACACAGGCAGTGTTAGAAGGTCTTGGGAAGGTGCTTGTTAGTCGTGACTGATGAGCAGCTGTGGGAAGCAGAGTTCTATTACGTTTAATTAGTTCCCTCTGCTTCTGAGACTCTAGCGTGGAAGTCAAAGAAGCCTTTTTTATCAGGTGAGTTTTTGGTTTTTCTGAAATATGACTTGCATTTTGGTTATAAGTTTTATGACGTAATGTGTTGGAAACCTGTGTTTGCAAACTGCCAACGGTGAAAACATTCTTAGTTGGGCCAGAAGCAGGACATAGTGTAAAAGAGCTGGCTGAGGTATCAAGAGAAACAGATGGCCCGTTAGCTGTGCAGAGGGGGCAGGGTTTCCCTGGAGGCAAAAGGCACGGAATGCAAGAGCAGGTCCACCATCCTGGTCTAGGAGCAGAACAATTTAAGCATTGCTGGTAGACTGAAACATTTCTTTTCAGACAACTGCTGCAAGCCCAGTGTTCCTGGTCAGAAAGCTGACAAGCTAAACAGTTCTGGTAAGATGGATAATTTAGGGTTTGACACTAGGTGCAGATAAAAAACCGTGGAGACTCAACGTCTGCATACAGAGTCCTTTCTCTCTCTCCAATTGTGGATGGCTTCGGCATGCTGTTACGCTTGGGCTGTGTTCTGGTGTAGGGAACACCACCTTCTGGAGTGACTCCAGGTGGAGAGAGATAGGAATGGCTGAAAAGTCTCTGATGAGGGTGATAGAGGAGCAGAGTAAGGCTGGAAGCAGTGTCAGAGTTAAGGCTGGGTCAGGGCAGGCGGCAGGCAACAGTGTCAGAGTTCAGGCTGGGTCAGGGCAGGCGGCAGGCAACAGTGTCAGAGTTCAGGCTGGGTCAGGGCAGGCGGCAGGCAACAGTGTCAGTGTTCAGGCTGGGTCAGGGCACCTAGTGGTAAGGCAGAGAGCCCGAAGGCCACACACACACACACACACAAGGCAGGGCTGAGGACCCGAAGGCCCCACACACACACACACACACAAGGCAGGGCTGAGGACCCGAAGGCCCCACACACACACACACACACAAGGCAGGGCTGAGGACCCGAAGGCCCCACACACACACACACACACACACACACGGCAGGGCTGAGGACCCGAAGGCCCCCCACACACACACACGGCAGGGCTGAGGACCCGAAAGCCCCCCCCCACACACACACACACACACACACACACACACACGGCAGGGCTGAGGACCCGGAAGCCCCCCCCCCCCCACACACACACACGGCAGGGCTGAGGACCCGAAGGCTCCACACACACGGCAGGGCTGAGGACCCAAAGGCCACACACACACACACACACGGCAGGGCTGAGGACCCAAAGGCCCCACACACACACACACACAGCAGGGCTGAGGACCCGAAGGCCCCCCACACACACACACACACACGGCAGGGCTGAGGACCCGAAGGCCCCCCCCACACACACACCGGCAGGGCTCAGGACCCGAAAGCCCCCCCCCCCCCACACACACACACACACGGCAGGGCTGAGGACCCGAAGGCTCCACACACACGGCAGGGCTGAGGACCTGAAAGCCCCCCCCCCCCCACACACACACACACACACGGCAGGGCTGAGGACCTGAAGGCCCCACACACACACACACACGGCAGGGCTGAGGACCCGAAGGCCCCCCACACACACACACACACGGCAGGGCTGAGGACCCGAAGGCCCCCCCACACACACACCCACACGGCAGGGCTGAGGACCCGAAGGCCCCCCCACACACACACACACGGCAGGGCTGAGGACCCGAAGGCCCCCCACACACACACACACGGCAGGGCTGAGGACCCGAAGGCCACACACACACACACACGGCAGGGCTGAGGACCCGAAGGCCACACACACAAACACACACACACGGCAGGACTGAGGACCAGAAGGCACCTCACACACACACACACATGGCAGGGTTGAGGACCCGAAGGCCCCACACACACAGCAGTGCTGAGGACCCGAAAGCCCCCCCACACACACACACGGCAGGGCTGAGGACCAGAAGGCACCTCACACACACACACATGGCAGGGTTGAGGACCCGAAGGCCCCACACACACAGCAGGGCTGAGGACCCGAAAGCCCCCCCACACACACACACGGCAGGGCTGAGGGCCCGAAGGCCCCCACACACACACACACATGGCAGGGTTGAGGACCCGAAGGCCCCACACACACAGCAGGGCTGAGGACCCGAAAGCCCCCCCACACACACACACGGCAGGGCTGAGGACCCGAAGGCCCCCACACACACACACACACGGCAGGGCTGAGGACCCGAAGGCCCCCACACACACACACACACGGCAGGGTTGAGGACCCGAAGGCCCCACACACACAGCAGGGCTGAGGACCCGAAAGCCCCCCCACACACACACACGGCAGGGCTGAGGACCCGAAGGCACCTCACACACACACACACACGGCAGGGTTGAGGACCCGAAGGCCCACACACACACACACACACGGCAGGGTTGAGGACCCGAAGGCACCTCACACACACACACATGGCAGGGCTGAGGACCCGAAGGCCCCCACACACACACACACACACACACGGCAGGGTTGAGGACCCGAAGGCCCCCACACACACACACACACGGCAGGGCTGAGGACCCGAAGGCACCTCACACACACACACATGGCAGGGTTGAGGACCCGAAGGCGCCACACACACAGCAGGGCTGAGGACCCGAAGGCACCTCACACACACACACACGGCAGGGCTGAGGGCCCGAAGGCCCCCCCACACACACACACATGGCAGGGCTGAGGGCCCAAAGGCCCCCCCACACACACACACATGGCAGGGCTGAGGGCCCAAAGGCCCCCCCCACACACACACACATGGCAGGGATGAGGACCCGAAGGCCCCCCCCCCACACACACACACACACACACACACACACACGGCAGGGCTGAGGGCCCGAAAGCCCCACACACACAGCAGGGCAGACAGAAGTCCCGAAGGCCACACACACACAGTAATAAAGGGAGATGGACCATAGGCTACACAAACACAGTAATGCAAGGCAGAAGGCCCGTAGGCCCACTCACAGAAGGCCCGTAGGCCACAGACAGCAGGCAGGGGGCCCTTAGGCCACACACAATGGACAGAAGGCCCGAAGGCCACACACGGAAAGCAGAAGGGGCTAGAGCAGGGAGCCCAGACGAGCTCGATGCCGAAGCACCGATGCAACTGCTAGACAGGGTTATAAAGGAAAGTCTGGGATATGGAGTAGACAGGAAGGAAGGAGTGGACCAGCCAGAAGCCCTCCTCATCTAGCAACCCCTTGTGGGGAGGCACCACCAATTCAGGATATGATTGAATTCTAACATCTACCTCCTCCCAGGAACTTACTGTGAGTCACGTTAAATGTGTGTAAGAAAGTAAACAAGATGGTTGGACTTGACTGGAGTGTCTCTGTGTTTCATTTGGACTCATACAAAAGCATGAAGTGCAGAAGGACTGGTGAGGAGGAAACAGCCAAGGCCTACCCCTTTAGAGACCCTAGAAGCCCTATGATAGATAGAGAGGTGTGGGTTACATAATTTGGTGCTTACAAAGTGGGGCTTTGGGTGTGAAATTGAATTTTGAACTGTTTTCTGGATTAGTGACTTTAGGCAGATTGAAAGTAAAAATGACCATGGTTTTCTGACATTGCTGGAATTCCAATGTGAAAAAAGTTGGTTTATAAAGTCTTCACAAGCTGGAAAACTCTCTGGAAGTATTGTGTCTTTGTGCATGGTGTGAGTCATAGTGTTGTGTCTATCCTCGTATGCCACGTCACCATGCATATGTAGGAAAGGGTATTGTTCCCATGCACTAAGTAGTGTGGCACATCATGGAGCATAGTGAGCAGAATATGCTGTAAAAGCTGTGGAGAGTGAAAGAAAAGAAAAAGAGAAAAATAGAACACTACTTCCCTGGAAAACCTTTGCTGAGGTTGAAATGAGGCGGTTCATGGTGCAACTTGTGTGCCAGTTCTGCAGGGCTCCTAGTAGATCAGTGGTGCTGGACATTGCATGCCATGAGTGCAGTGTCCCACCCTTTTTGTCCTATGGTGGTCTACCCAGCAAGGGTGAGACATTTCGGCTGACTGGGAGATTTATGGGGTGAAGCCAGACGAGGCATGACCACCTCTCCAATAGCATCTGTGGGCTCTGAACCATGGCAATGAAAGGAAGAAGGGAGTTGGAGATGAAAGTTGGGGGTGATGAGAGACTGCTAGTGATGCTTAGTGAAGGAAGGATGACTGAGAAACATCTGGAGGACGACAATATGGAGTGGCCTGCTATCACTGCAAGTTGGGATATGCTGAATCTCCAGGGTGAAAAGAAACTGGGAAGTGACGAATGGGTTGCGCCAGGTTTTGCAGAAGGCCCTGAGTTAGGTGGGAGCCGAGTTACCTGAAATCACAAGCTCAACATAAGAACATAAGAAAATGCCATACTGGGTCAGACCAAGGGTCCATCAAGCCCAGCATCCTGTTTCCAACAGTGGCCAATCCAGGCCATAAGTACCTGTCAAGTACCCAGAAACTAAGTCTATTCCATGTTACCATTGCTAATGGCAGTGGCTATTCTCTAAGTGAACTTAATAGCAGGTAATGGACTTCTCCTCCAAGAACTTATCCAATCCTTTTTTTTTTTTTTTTTTTTTTGTTTAAATATGTTTATTAACAGCAGAGAATTCAGATACAAGACTGTTCAGTGTCAATGAGCACAAATTTCAGCAGTTAACAGGTCTTCACATAACTCTACCTTTGCCAACCCAGGTAATGCTGCCCATGCATAACATGAAAAATAAATTGTTGATAAAGAACTTGATAAAAGAAACATTTAGAAGACGTCCCTTCACATAATTTCTACATGAAATTGAAAGGGACAGGACATCCAGCATAATAAGTACATGGATCCTAATAAGTACCATAAACATAATAAGTACAGTAAACATAATTAGTACAGGGCAGCTTCCCAGGCATTATCCGTCACTACAGAGCTTATACAAAAACATAACCTAACATAACAGCCCTCCCTTCTTGGCCTGTTTACCCAACCATAATGCCTCATATAATGTATGCCCGTCTCCATACATAGTCGATATCAACGCTCAAGGCTTATCCCGCTTGCTGGGCGGCTCACTTAATCCTCCTACAGTCATTCCGTTGGGCCTTAAACTTAGACTGTGTTTTACTGATACTCTCTTCCCACTGCTCAGCCTCGGAGCCTCCGCCATATCCGTCCGGTTATGGTTCCTGTTTGACCCCCCCAATCCGGGAATGTCTCTCCACCATTAGAGTTTTTTGTTTCTCCCAATCTCCCAATCTCCATGGCTCACCAAGCCTGAAGTACTACTCCTCACCCTCTGGAGAGCCAGATTATATATAGATTTAGGTGAACCTATCAGAGATATCCCCCCCCTCCTCCCTTCCCCCCCACCCCCCCTCCCTGGTAGACCCATATAACAATAGTACATTTTCGGATTTAGTATAACCGCAGCTATTAGAACAGCCAGAATTGCTCTCCCCATAACTACAGGTGCTCTCTATATTCCTTTTCCGGGCTCCCTCTCCAGCAGTGGGTAGTCCCTCCTGGTACATATATTCAATAGGATGTCAATACACTTCACTGACCACATGCACCAGGATTATTAATTATCATGCAGCTCAATATTACGACATGCAATAAATGACCTCCGATATGCAGTATAAACTTTCTACAAAAATAGGGAAATTCCGTTCAGGACCAGAGAGGACTCCCAATTGAGTGCGTACTTGCATCTCCCATACTCCACAATCATAGCATCTCGAGTTGCATTGTCCCCAAACTTCTGCCAGTAGATCACATGTAATGTCAGAGTCCATATATACAATTACCGGTCTCCATCCAGCTCTCGGCTGTCCTCCGGGTACTGCAAGTATGGTAACGCCTCCTGCGGCAGTAGTGACAAATAGTCTTTCCATATGTTTGTCGAGATATGTTGGAACGCCACAGATTTGTGAGCTGCTGTTAACTGCTCTCTATGAAGTAGTTGGTGAAATTTAGTTTTCCAAACCGCCTGATATTGGGGTTTCGGATTTAGCCATTGGGCTAGTATAGCGTCCAGAGCAGTCATAGTAAGTTTACAAAAGAATTGAAATTGATACGTATCGTCAAAGACCTCTTCTTCCACTCCCACTCCAAATAACCAGACCTTGGGATCCAGTGTTATAGAAATGCCCCATATCTGATGCAAAGTCTTCTGTAACGATTGCCAGAATCTTTCCACTACTGGGCATAACCAAAAACTATGATAGTAATCAGGTTTGTCCGCCTTACATCGAAGACAAGCTTTTTCTGTAATGAGGCCCATTTGGAAGGCTATATACTGGGGATAGAAGGCTTGATAATAAAATTTATATCCAATCCTTTTTTAAACCCCAGCTACACTAACCACATCCTCTGGCAACAAATTCCAGAGTTTAATTGTGCATTGAGTGAAAAAGAACTTTCTCCGATTAGTTTTAAATGTGCCACATGCTAACTTCATGGAGTGCCCCCTAGTCTTTCTATTATCCGAAAGAGTAAATAACCAATTCACATCTACCCGTTCTAGACCTCTCATGATTTTAAACATCTCTATCTAGAGGAGCCAGTCATGTCTGTGAGTCTTCTGAAGGATATTGGAATCTCAACAGAACGTTTGTGCTCTGTCCCTGTTTAAGATATGCCGAGGTCTGGACTCTGGGTGATTGTTTAATATCAATCAATGTGGGGATGTGTGAATATGTGGGGGAATAGTTACCTATAGGAGGATGAAGGCTCCAGGTCACGCCCCTGAACTTACCCTGAAGAGTGGAGGTGTTGGCTAGCTATGATCCTCCAGGGTAAGAAACAATGCAATTGTCATCTGTCACACAAGCTGTGCTCCCGTATCCGCAATGTCAGGGAATTCATACACCTATAATCTGGTGAGACTCTGGAGAGCAGATAAGAGAAGTAATGAAGATAGTGAAGGACTTTTGGGGGCTATAAAATACCCCTATACTCCTAAGTGGGCCGTGAAAGTGATTGAGAGAAACTGTGATGAGTGGTTCCTCCAGAGCGTTGATGAAAGAGTGAAAGATGACGATAAACTGATTTATCTGGAGGGAACATTATCTTTATTTCAGCAAGTACTTGGAGAGGTGAGGAAGCCTTGGTATGTGAGAAAGAAAGTAGGGATGCACCGAACGAAATGGGAATGAGAAACAAGGCCCCTGTCACCAGCAAGTTGGGAGATGGGTCAGTATTTGAAGACTATTTGAGACATCACGTCCGTGAAGAGGTTGCTTACACCACTCCAGATAAGTTAAGTCATTTTTAGTTCTTTCTAGTGTAATGTTTACTGATGGTTTTGTGATTTTTTTTTTATTTGCAGAAGAATTTAATACATTGTTGCAACTAGTTTGGGCACAATGTTTTCTCATCCCTCCAATGGCTCCTGATGAAGCAACCTCCGTTGCGAAACACCAGCTGCTGTCGAGCCGCCTCTGGGAACAGATGCACCTCACTTTAAAACAGTGGCCAAAAATTACAAGCTGATGCAGTTTGAAAATTAACAAATAAAAATCTAAGAAAGAACAATAATATATATTTATCACGGGTGGCAGTGGTTGATTGATTGGTTGTGATCCCTTTTGTATATTTTTGGATTCAGTATTGAAGAAGCCAGATCTTTAATCATTATGAATAGTCTTATTTATTTATTAAAACATATTTCTAATCCACTGATTTCCAAATAAAATCTGCCCAAAGCGAATCACAATAAAACTTCCATAATTAAACATGTAAACAAACAGAGAAAATAATAATAAAGTAAGTAACAGAAAAAGAAATGTAGCATTCAAGCGAAAGCCTGGACAAATTACCAAGCCTTCAATTTCTTTCTAAATTTTAAATAATCTTTTTCATCTCATAATTCCTCTGCCAATGAATTCCACAGTAGTGAACCATCAATTAAAATAAGGAATCCCTGGTCTTCTGCACTTTAAATTGCTTAAAATTTGATACAGAAAGTAAATGTTTCCCCGTGGAACGTAAGGTGTGAGATGTTACATAAGGGCTCAACAGTGAATGTAGAGCAGATTGTACTTCACTATGCACAACTTTGTGAATGAGAGTCAAGATTTTAAATTATATCCTCTGCTGAATGGGAAGCCAGTGAAGTGGTTTCAAATATGGTGAATATTGCCCCCTGTTATAATTCTTGTTGCTGCATTTTGAACAAAACCTAATGCACGCAACCATTTTTTGGGTAGATCAAAATATTAATCCAAACAAAAGAGCTAGGATAGTATGTCTGGTGTTATGAATACCAGGGTTACAGCTACTATTTTAGGGCTATACCCAATGAGTACACCAAATTATTAATGGAAAACCAATAGTGATGTCTTGAAAATTCTTTTTTTGTTATTTTTTTGATGCAATTAAAATGTCTCTTGTCAAGAACTTGTTATTTTTCATTAAGTGCCCTCTTTTTAACCATTCCAATGCTAGGAGTAAAGCACAACTGAAACTTGCAGGCAGCGTCTATGTGCTCACAGAGACAAGTCGGTGGTGTTATACTGATGACGTAAAGTTAGCCCGACACTGACAGCGTTTTGACATTCTGTCTGCTAGAGGGTATTATCGCAGAAAGTGGTGTTCATCATGGCCGCCAACTTGCTCTGTGAGTGCGTAGGCGCCGCCTGCAAGTTTTCAGTTGTGCTTTACTCCTAGCATTGGAATGGTATGTATTTTATATGTATTTCTGTTTTTGCTAAATTGATTATGTATGTATTTTTTTCATTGCTCAAGCCTTCATTGTATTGCACGATTAATAAATTTTAATAAATGTAAATATAGATTTTAATTGCATCAAAAAAATAACGAAAAAATAATTTCAAGACATTACTAATGGATGGTTTTCCATTATTAATTTGGCATACTCATTGGGTATAGCCCTAAAATAGTGGCTACAAACCTGGTATTCATAAAACCAGACATACTATCCTAGTGTTGTGTGTTCTGTCCATGCTAGGCCCGCGCCTGGGCCTGCTCACCTTGCTCCTACGCTATCGAGCCCCAGGCCATCCTCGCCGGCTGCCGCTGCCAGGGCATCCCGTCCACGGCGGCATCTCCCAGGCTTTCCACTTCGGGCCTAGTTCCACGCCGGGGTGTGGCGTCCTCTCTGGCGCCAGCCCCGCCCCTAGGCACGCGTGGACTGCCCGGCCCTTTAAAGGGCCAAGGGCGGGAATCAGCTCCGCGGCGCAGCCTGATGACATCACATAGACTTCGTATAAAAGCAAGGCCCTCCTCCCCAGGACCTCGCCTTGGCAATCGGGTCAACACCGTGGTGTTCTTAGTTGCCTAACTTCGTGTTCCAATGTCTCCTCGTTCCAGCGTCTCCCTGTTCATGAGTCTCCATGTGTTCCTGCATCCTTCCCAGGTAGTACCCCTTCGGACTGATCTCTGGTACTGATCTCTGCCTGCCTGACCACTCTCTTGCCTGCCGCTTGGAACTAACCTCTGCCTGCCTGACCATTCTCTTGTCTGCTGCCTGGAACTGACCTCTGCCTGCCTGACCATTCTCTTGTCTGCTGCCTGGAACTGACCCTCGCTTGCCTTGACTGCGCTCGGACTGATCTTGGTATTGACCCCTGCTTGGCTGACCACCTCTGGACTGATTCTCTGGCTCTGACTCTTGCGCTTCACTCGGACACTCTATTCTGGCCTACTGTGACTACCAGACCAATCTGCTGGGAATGCACTCGCGGCTTCCACCTATCTGCCTCAGCTCCTCCAGGTCTGCCTCTCTAACCTGTAGAGATCGGATTCATTCTTTGAGAGCCAGGAGCTCTTTGCACCGCGTGCACACATACACATACAGTCTCTCACCAGAGGGTAAAAAATCATACATGTGACACTCAATGCAAAAGATTGGAAAGCCCCATTCTTGATGCTGGAGTGCTGCCTTCATCTTAATTTTGTTGAGTTCCTAGTTAAGTTTAGGTTGCTAAGGGAGTTTGAATTAGAGTACTTTAAATTTAAAGGTGTATTCACTAATTAATCTGCTAGTGACCTACAAGGGATGAGTAAACTCTCAATAAGGGCTGGTGCCCTTATTGAGAGTTTAGATAAGAACTTGATTGATTTTTAATGAGAAAGTGTCTCTTGCCTAAATATCAAGGGTTGAGCTAGGGGTGGGTGGAAGGGAAAGACAGACACTAGAATTAACTCCCTGTGGATTGCTTATTATCTCAGACACACACAAGAATATATCCCACTATTTCACCTCTCTCCAAACTTTTTCTAAGTCCTAAGATTTCCCAAAGCTATACTTACCAATCCTCTTCAACCACCATTATGTTGATCTTCACTCAAACTACTGAGAGGTTTGAGATGGTACTTGCTTCTGATCTTCTTCTACTGCAAAGGGTGTGGGGCCTCTGGAAGCTGGGGCTGTGGATTTCGAAGCCTGGACCACTCGCTATGACCTCTGGAATCCTCTCCCGGGAGATGCTGGGAACAGCATGCAGATGAGCCTTTCAGTCCTCTTCTACAGCAAAGAGTGTGGGGCCTCTGAAAGCTGGGCCTGTGGAGTTTGAAGCCTGGTTCGCTCGCTGTGACCTCTGGAGTGCTCTCCTGGGGGATGCTGGGAACAGTATGCAGATGAGCCTTCTGGTCCTCTTCTATTGCAAAGGGTACAGAGCCTCTGGAAGCTGGGGCTGTGCAGTTCGAAGCCTGGATTGCTCACTGTGGCCTCTAGAGTGCTCTCCATGGGGATGCTGGGAACAGTATGCAGATAAGCCTTCAGGTCCTTTTCTACTGCGAATCATCAAGAACCAATGACATGCCAGGCATTTCTTTAATAGACCTTTTAATATTGGGCCAGAAATTTGGAATGCAGGACAGAGTGCCAGAACATAACAAAGATCTCTGTTCCCACACAGTCTCCAGCATCTATCTGTTCTCGATTTATCTATAACTTGTAATCAAACAGGGCGTCCCCAGAACGGCAATGGCAAGGCAATCCACCATGTTTCTCCTGAGGACCTCCTAGGGTGCGAGCGCGCACGCCACCCACGTCTTTATCCACGTCATGGCGGGAACCTCGGGGGCGGCCCCCTCGAGTGACGTCACGCCATCCAGATATTTAGCCTGCCCTTCATTTGCTAACAATTCGAGTTAGCAAGGATTGGATACGCCTCCGGTCTGAGCTACTCTGCCACTTCCTTGCTGCCGCTGAAGCTCTCTCTGCCCTTCGGGATAATTCTCTTACCTGGGTACCCGCTCCTCGGGGATCCTTTGCTTTCTTCCAGGTGCCTATCAGGGATCAGGTACTCACTCCTCGAGGGCCTGCTCTCCCTGCCTCGGTGCCTGTATTCAACTACTTCTGTCTGCTGGGATCGCCACGTATACAGCTACCAACTTACGGGCCTATACAGTAAAAGTCGCGGGAGAGTGGGTGAACCCCCGCTCTCCTGGCGCGTGCACAGGCCACTCTTCTGTGCGCACGATTCTGTATTCAGATGAGGGCCCGTGGCAAAAAGGGGCGCTAGGGAAACTAGTGCATCCCTAGCGCCTCTTTTTGGACAGGAGCGGCGGCTGTCAGCGGGTTTGACAGTCAACACTCAATTTTGCCGGCATCAGTTGTCAAACCCGCTGACAGCCACGGGTTCGGAAACCGAACACCGGCAAAATTGAGCATCCAGTTTTCAAGCTGCGGGCTGATTTCAATTTTTTTATTTTTTTTTTAACTTTTTTTTAACTTTCGGGACCTCTGACTTAATATCGCCATGATAGTGCTTTTCTGTGTACTTTCTGTGCACTTTCTGTGCACTTTCCCGGTGCCCAGTGCCCTGAGAAATTAATGCCTACCTTTGGGTAGGCGCTAATTTCTGAAAGTATAATGTGCGGATTGGCTGCCCATTTTGCTTTCTGAATCATGCGTGAATAGCTAATAGGGCCATCAACATGTATTTGCATGTTGCGGGCGCTATTAGGTTCTGGGGGGTTGGACGCGCGTTTTTGACTGAATAAGGGGTAAAGCTAGCGTGTCGAAAATGCGCGTCCAATCGCGGGTTAACAGTGGAGCGCACTGTACTGTATCGGCCTGTAAGTGAGTAATCTAACATTGTCAGTCTGTCTCATCTACAAATCAGCACTGGGAGCCTGCATCCTGCACTCCCTATACTATCATTGCGACACGGGTCTACTCTTCCGAGGGTCCCTGGACTGCTACCTCTGGATCACCTCACTACTGTCACCTCTGGTGGTAATACTCTGCTGTATAACAAAAGACAAATCTCTGTGTTTGCGTGTCTAGAGTCTAGCCTAGTACAGTGGTTCCTCACAGGGCTCCTCCCCGTGGGAGTGGCCATCACCGCAGTACCCAAGAATCCACTCCAACACTCAAAACCATAACAGATGACAGACTATATCGTATGTTGTTTAAATTCAATTACAGATAAATGTACTGTGTTGTCTGTCATCCAATTTCTTAACTATTGTTAAAGGTATATAATTAGGGTTGCCAAATTTAGGAAAGAAAAAGTTCTGCCACCTTCTCCTCCCCTTCCTTCTCTTCCCCTGTCCTGTACCTCGCTAGCCCCACCCCATTCCCCTCCCTTGCAATGCACCCTACTCCTATTCTCTACAGCCAATAACTGCCAGTCAAACATGTGATCCCTGACTCTCAGAGCCACAATTCATGCACCTTCTCCAGAAACACCCTAAACCCCCTCAAACACAAATAGAGAAACAGTGTGATGAGGAAATGGCTAGAGGCAGAGAGAAGCCCAGTTGCACAGGGAGAGGCATAACCAGTCAAGAAAAGGAAGTGATCATGTCACTTTACAGGTCATTGGTGAGATCTCAGCTACAATATTGTGCCCAGCATGTGTCTAGCAAACCTGTCATATCAAAACAGCACTATCTCCCAGAAATCAAACAGCAGCAACTCTACCTAGGAAAAGATGATGAGATGATGGTGCAAGGAAGAGGGATTCAGTTTTGTTAGGAACCGGGGAACCTTTTGGGGAAGGGGGAGTCTCTTCCGAAGGGATGGGCTCCACCTTAACCAGGGTGGAACCAGACAGCTGGTGCTAACCTTTAAAAAGGAGATAGAGCAGCTTTTAAACTAGAACAAAGGGGAAAGCCGACAGTCGCTCAGCAGCGGATGGTTCGGAGAGAGGTATCTTCAAAGGATACTAATGATGCATTAGAATTAGGGCATCCCGACAGTGAGGTTCCAATAATTAGAAAAATAGTCCAAGTGCCTGTAACTAAAAACTCACCTGAGCTAAAAAAATTCTAACTTATCCCTCTCAATTAAAAAGCAGAATGAAAAAACAAACAAAAAACACACTTTGAAATGTTTGTATGCTAATGCCAGAAGTCTAAGAAGTAAGATGATGACA
This sequence comes from Rhinatrema bivittatum, assembly GCF_901001135.1. Taxonomy (NCBI): domain Eukaryota; kingdom Metazoa; phylum Chordata; class Amphibia; order Gymnophiona; family Rhinatrematidae; genus Rhinatrema; species Rhinatrema bivittatum. Next base: position 44,678,740 of record NC_042616.1, on the reverse strand, counting down.
TAGACTTAATTGGCATCTCAGAGACATGGTGGAAAGAGGATAACCAATGGGTCAGTGCTATACCGGGGTACAAATTATATGGCAATGACAGAGAGGAGCACCCGGGAGGAGGTGTGGCGCTTTATGTCCGGGATGGCATAGAGTCCAACAGGATAAACATCCTGCATGAGACTAAATACAAAATTGAATCTTTATGGGTAGAAATCCCTTGTGTGTCGGGGAAGACTATAGTGATAGGGGTATACTACCGTCCACCTGGTCAAGAAGGTGAGACGGACAGTGAAATGCTAAGAGAAATTAGGGAAGCTAACCAAATTGGTTGTGCAGTAATAATGGGAGACTTCAATTACCCCAATATTGACTGGGTAAATGTATCATCGGGACACGCTAGAGAGATAACGTTCCTGGATGGAATAAATGATAGCTTTATGGAGCAATTGATTCAGGAACCGATGAGAGAGGGAGCAATTTTAGATCTAATTCTCAGTGGAGCACAGGACTTGGTGAGAGAGGTAACGGTGGTGGGGCATCTTGGCAATAGTGATCATAATATGATCAAATTTGATTTAATGACTGGAAGAGGAACAGTGTGCAAATCCAAGGCTCTCGTGCTAAACTTTCAAAAGGGAAACTTTGATAAAATGAGAAAAATTGTTAGAAAAAAACTGAAAGGAGCAGCTACAAAAGTAAAAAAATGTCCAAGAGGCGTGGTCATTGTTAAAAAATACCATTCTAGAAGCACAGTCCAGATGTATTCCACACATTAAGAAAAGTGGAAAGAAGGCAAAACAATTACCGGCATGGTTAAAAGGGGAGGTGAACGAAGCTATTTTAGCCAAAAGATCTTCATTCAAAAATTGGAAGAAGGATCCAACAGAAGAAAATAGGATAAAGCATAAACATTGGCAAGTTAAATGTAAGACATTGATAAGACAGGCTAAGAGAGAATTTGAAAAGAAGTTGGCTGTAGAGGCAAAAACTCACAGTAAAAACTTTTTAAAATATATCCGAAGCAGAAAGCCTGTGAGGGAGTCAGTTGGACAGTTAGATGATCGAGGGGTTAAAGGGGCACTTAGAGAAGATAAGGCCATCGTGGAAGTTTTAAATTATTTCTTTGCTTCGGTGTTTACTGAAGAGGATGTTGGGGAGGTACCCGTAATGGAGAAGGTTTTCATGGGTAATGATTCAGATGGACTGAATCAAATCACGGTGAACCTAGAAGATGTGATAGACCTGAATGACAAACTGAAGAGTAGCAAATCACCTGGACCGGATGGTATACACCCCAGAGTTCTGAAGGAACTAAAAAATGAAATTTCAGACCTATTAGTAAAAATTTGTAACCTATCATTAAAATCATCCATTGTACCTGAAGACTGGAGGATAGCAAATGTAACCCCAATATTTAAAAAGGGCTCCAGAGGCAATCTGGGAAACTACAGACCGGTTAGCCTGACTTCAGTGCCAGGAAAAATAGTGGAAAGTGTTCTAAACATCAAAATCACAGAACATATAGAAAGACATGGTTTAATGGAACAAAGTCAGCATGGCTTTACCCAGGGCAAGTCTTGCCTCACAAATCTGCTTCACTTTTTTGAAGGAGTTAATAAACATGTGGATAAAGGTGAACCGGTAGATGTAGTATACTTGGATTTTCAGAAGGCTTTTGACAAAGTTCCTCATGAGAGGCTTCTAGGAAAAGTAAAAAGTCATGGGATAGGTGGCGATGTCCTTTCATGGATTGCAAACTGGCTAAAAGACAGGAAACAGAGAGTAGGATTAAATGGACAATTTTCTCAGTGGAAGGGAGTGGACAGTGGAGTGCCTCAGGGATCTGTATTGGGACCCTTACTTTTCAATATATTTATAAATGATCTGGAAAGAAATACGACGAGTGAGATAATCAAATTTGCAGATGACACAAAATTGTTCAGAGTAGTTAAATCACAAGCAGATTGTGATAAATTGCAGGAAGATCTTGTGAGACTGGAAAATTGGGCATCTAAATGGCAGATGAAATTTAATGTGGATAAGTGCAAGGTGATGCATATAGGGAAAAATAACCCATGCTATAATTACACAAAGTTGGGTTCCATATTAGGTGCTACAACCCAAGAAAGAGATCTAGGTGTCATAGTGGATAACACATTGAAATCGTCGGTTCAGTGTGCTGCGGCAGTCAAAAAAGCAAACAGAATGTTGGGAATTATTAGAAAGGGAATGGTGAATAAAATGGAAAATGTCATAATGCCTCTGTATCGCTCCATGGTGAGACCGCACATTGAATAATGTGTACAATTCTGGTCGCCGCATCTCAAAAAAGATATAATTGCGATGGAGAAGGTACAGAGAAGGGCTACCAAAATGATAAAGGGAATGGAACAGCTCCCCTATGAGGAAAGACTAAAGAGGTTAGGACTTTTCAGCTTGGAGAAGAGACGACTGAGGGGGGATATGATAGAGATGTTTAAAATCATGAGAGGTCTAGAACGGGTAGATGTGAATCTGTTATTTACTCATTCGGATAGTAGAAAGACTAGGGGGCACTCCATGAAGTTAGCATGGGGCACATTTAAAACTAATCGGAGAAAGTTCTTTTTTACTCAACGCACAATTGGACTCTGGAATTTGTTGCCAGAGGATGTGATTAGTGCAGTTAGTATAGCTATTAAATTCACTTGGGGCAGATTTTAAAACAATATGCGCGCTGGTACTTTTGTTCGCGCCACTGGCGCGAACAAAAGTACACCAGATTTTATAAGATACGTGCGTAGCCGCGCGTATCTTATAAAATCCGGGGTCGGCGTGCGCAAGGGGGTGCACATTTGTGCAACCTGCGTGCGCCGAGCCCAGCGCGGCCTGCCTGTTCCCTCCGAGGCCGCTCTGATTTCGAAGCGGCCTCGGAGGGAACCTTTCTTCGCCCTCCCCCCACCTTCCCCTCCCTTCCCCTACCTAACCCACCTCCCCGGCCCTATCTAACCCCCCCCTTTACCTTTGTCGGCAAAGTTACGCCTGCTGAAAGCAGGCGTAACTTTGCGAGCGTCGCCGGCAGCCCCGCTCCGTCCTCCGGTCCCGGGGGCGTGGTCCGGAGGCCTCGACCACACCCCCGGGCCGGCACCACGCCCCCGGGTCCGCCCCTGAAACGCTGCGGCACGCCCCCGAAATGCCACGTCGTTTCGGGAACGCCCCGGACACGCCCCCTCCCTCCCCGTTTCGAAAGCCCCAGGAATTATGCCCGTCCCGGGGCTTTATGCGCGCCGGCGGCCTATGCAAAATAGGCGCGCCGGCACGCGCAGGGTTTTTAAAATCCGCCCCTTAGAGAATAGCCACTGCCATTAGCAATGGTAACATGGAATAGACTTAGTTTTTGGGTACTTGCCAGGTTCTTATTCCCTGGATTGGCCACTGTTGGAAACAGGATGCTGGGCTTGATGGACCCTTGGTCTGACCCAGTATGGCATTTTCTTATGTTCTTATGTTCTTAAGACAGCACTGCAATATTACACTGGGCCTGGAACACCAATACATCTCCTATAGGGAAAACACAGCAAGCCAATCTGCAATAGATCTTTACACAGAAGCTGTACACTAGAAGAATCCCTCACCTCAGTCACTCATGAAGAACACAGACTGTCAACAAATACAGATTGGAATAAAGTGACCATAAAGTATAAACAGAAACATGCATATAAAAACTTAACTGGAAAATATAAGCCAGATTCTGTAGGCAGAGCAACAATAGAAAAACAGAAACATCACTATTCCTCATAAAACATTTAACAATAAAATCAAGAAATATAAAACATCAATCATAATAGTATAACCATTATCACATAAATATTTAAAAACAGCTGCCAAATAAAATATCTAATAATTAAAAACATATATAACATGTTTTTAAATTTCCCAAACATCAATTTCAAAACAACAGACACAACACATAATAGGCAATAATTAAAACACATAAGAATTCAAAACTCCTGTACGCTCCATACTTGGAAAATTGTCGTAGATTAGTAGTAGGGGGAGCACACCAATTCCATCCTCTCTCTCTATTTACATACTCTCTAACACACAAACATGCTCACTCACACACTCTTGTCACACATCGTAATGAACCTGGTTGCCCTGCGGCCCTCCTGCGCTTACCTCAAAAGCACATGAGATAGTCCTGCCACGCATTACAAGTCTGCCTCACAGCCCACTGCCTCAGCATTGAGTCTTTATTACTCCCTGCTGTGGCCACCCTTATGCTTACCTTGCCTAGGTTCTTGTTTTCTTGTGCCTGTTTTCCCTTGTCTCTTTCTGTTTTTTTCCCTGTCTCCTGTGGGGCCTTCTAGTGGTGCTCCTGTCTGTTTTTCCTCTATTTCCTGTGGGGCTTCCCAGTGGCCTTCCTGCCTGTTATTCCTGTTTGGCCTCCCAGTGGCCCTCCTGCCTGTTATTCCTGTTTGGCCTCCCAGTGGCCCTCCTGCCTGATATTCCTGTTCGGCCTCCCAGTGGCCCTCCTGCCTGAACCCAAGAACACTATTCAACATAGTTAAAAATTTGACCAACGACACTGCAGAGATGCCCCAAACCCCACATGAAAGCAAATGCAACGAATTAGCACACTTCTTCTCAGACAAAATCTCAGAGCCAAGATTCCAATACTAACCAAACAGGAAATAAAAATGCATAAAAGAGATGTGACACAATTCTCTGCATTTGACAAAATATCACAAACTGAAGTAGAATCCATAATAAAAAAATGGAACCATGCACCACATATAATTGACGCCATTCCCACCACAAATATAAAAAAACTAGCTGATATTACCTCCTACACACTATCCAAAATAATTAATTTATCACTCAGTGAATGAGTAATGCCAGACTCTCTGAAAAATGCAGTAATTAAACCAATTCTGAAAAAGAAAAACAATGACCCAAACATTTTAAGTAACTATAGACCTGTCTCAAACTTGCCTATGCTCGCAAAATTAATAGAAAAAGCAGTACAAAAGCAACTAGCCGATCATCTAGACAACAGTAACATACTCTACCCATCACAACATGGGTTCAGAAAACACTATAGCACCGAAACATTACTAATCTCTCTTACAGATAATGTACTACGCGGATTTGATAGCGGAAAACACTACATCTTGATATTACTAGACCTGTCTGCAGCATTCGACACCGTAAACCATAACATACTATTAAAAAGACTGGAAGAGATTGGATTACAAAAAACAACACTTGATTGGTTCACATCCTACCTGACAAATAGATCCTATCAGGTACAGATATAAAACACAACATCAGTCAAAATCGAACTAAAAACAGAAGGCCCCCAGGGTTCAGCACTCTCAGCAACCCTGTTTAACATCTACTTGCTCCCCCTATGTCACCTACTGGCAGGGCTAGGTATCATACACTTCATATATGCAGATGACATTCAACTGATTCTACCAGTAGAGGAATCAATTGAGAAAACACTGAATTTTGCAATGATGTACATAGACATAATAAAACAGCTTTTAAACCAACTGGAACTAGTAATAAACATAGAAAAAACCGAATTTATACACCTTGAACGAAAAAACATTGTAAGAATCGAAAATCCCATCAAAATTAAAAATGACAAGACAATCGAGCTAACTAATAAGGCTAGAAACCTAAGAGTAATTATAGATACCGAACTCAGCCTTAAGCAACACATATCAATAAAAGTGAGAGAAGGCTATGCCAAACTAATGATCCTTAGAAGACTAAAACCCTTATTAACTCAAGATCACTTTCGCACAGTACTACAAGCACTAATATTTGCTAGCACAGACTACTGTAACACACTTTTCCTAGGTTTACCATACACCACAATCAGGCCACTACAAATACTACAGAACTCGGCTGCAAGAATACTAACTGGAAAAGGAAGAAGAGATCACATCACCCAAACACTTGCTGATTTGCACTGGCTCCCAATAGAACAAAGAGTCCAATTCAAAACACTTTGCACAGTTCATAAACTAATAAATGACGAAAAGGCCGACTGGCTAAACACTGCCCTACGATTACATGTCCCTCAAAGAAATCTCAGATCAGCGAATAAAGCACTACTAACCGTTCCATCAGTCAAAACAGCAAAATTGACCCAAGTTAGAGAGAGAGCGCTATCCTTGGCAGGACCGTTATTATGGAACACACTACCACTCGAGCTTAGACTTATGAAAGAACTAAAACTCTTCAAAAAGAGCTTAAAAACTTGGCGATTCAAAAAAGCATTTCACAGTGAGGTCACTGAATAACAACAAATTCCTACAGCTGAAAGTCACCTATAAAAAGCAGAATGTTACTTTTTTGCTTTAATCATAATTAAATTTTAAATTAAAACAGTTATCACATATGATTACCACAGTATCATATAAACAGTATCTCAAACACACTTCTCATTTAGCGTATATTATGAACTATGTAACTGTAAAATATTGGCACCCCATGGATAACTTACAAAGCAAACCAAACCTATTTTGTGCCTAAATGTAAACCGTTGTGATGGTGCATCACTAAACGACGGTATAGAAAAGTTTTTAAATAAATAAATAAATAAATTCCTGTTTGGCCTCCCCGTGGCCCTCCTGCCTGTTATTCCTGTTTGACTTCCCAGTGGCCCTCCTGCCTGATATTCCTGTTCGGTCTCCCAGTGGCCCTCCTGCCTGATATTCCTGTTTGACTTCCCAGTGGCCCTCCTGCCTGATATTCCTGTTCGGTCTCCCAGTGGCCCTCCTGCCTGATATTCCTGTTTGACTTCCCAGTGGCCCTCCTGCCTGTTATTCCTGTTCGGTCTCCCAGTGGCCCTCCTGCCTGCTATTCCTGTTTGACTTCCCAGTGGCCCTTCTGCCTGTTATTCCTGTTCGGTCTCCCAGTGGTCCTCCTGCCTGCTATTCCTGTTCGGTCTCCCAGTGGCCCTCCTGCCTGCTATTCCTGTTCGGTCTCCCAGTGGCCCTCCTGCCTGTTATTCCTGTTCGGTCTCCCAGTGGCCCTCCTGCCTGTTATTCCTGTTTGGCCTCCCAATGACCCTCCTGCCTGTTATTCCTGTTTGGCCTCCCAATGACCCTCCTGCCTGTTATTCCTGTTTGGCCTCCCAGTGGCCCTCCTGCCTGTTATTCCTGTTTGGCCTCCCAGTGACCCTCCTGCCTGTTATTCCTGTTTGGCCTCCTAGTGGTCCTCTTGCCTGTTTACTGTCCTTGTTTGTCTGATCCCTGTCTTGTCTTGCATACTGTTTCTGTTTTGCCCTGCCTTGTGTCTGCCTAGCCCTGTCCCAGTCCTGGCCTTATTGTCTTGCTTGTCCAGCCCGTTTTGCCTTATTCCTGTTTTTGTCCCTCTGGTATCTTCTTTGTCTGGTCTTTGTTTTGTCTTGTACTCTGTCCCTGCGTTGTTCCAGTTCCTGTCTCCTTGTCTACCCTGGTTCCTGCCTGCCTTGTTTTTCCTCCGCCTTGGACTGACTTCTCATTGCTGACCCAGCATGATCTTTGACGCTGCTTCACTTGCTGCCTGCCCTGACCTCTGCCTGCTTCGTCTCTGCTTGAACCCTGTCCCAAGGGTATCGCCACTGAAGTCCTGCCAGCCACCGGAACCTGCTGGCTCAACCCAAGGGGGAGGTGGCTTGTCAGGCAGAAGATCCTGCACTGCTCAGCTTATGTGGCCTGTGCTGCCGCTGCCTGGGATTAGCTTTAACCAGCCTACACGGCCATGACACATGCATCCTCACATACCACTGTCACTCACATACATGCGTGCTCTCACACACACGTGCTCTCTGAAACACGTATATTCATTCTCTTTTACACACATACGCTACTGTTGCCAACTGTTTGGATTTTCTCCAGACAACACGAATATCAGAGGGACCATCCGGAAGCCAGGAGGAGGGCTAAAATGTCTGGATTTTACCCCTTCAGGTACAGCTACAGTACCCTCTGGTGTATCCGCTACCATGCTCGCTATCTCGTTTTTCCACCAAGCTTTGCTCTTCCAGCCAAGCACCACGGTGGCTCAACTAAATGCTTCCCCAGCCGCACGGTCTCTAGTGCAGTGCACAATTCAAACGTCAGCTGTTTGAACTGGGCAGGGCTCCGAAGCCCGCATGGTTCAAACAACTGAACTTTGAACTGAACCCACAAGAGGAGCCAGAGCATGGGAGAAGCAGTGCCTGGGCCCTCCCAGCCGAAAACAAGAAGCACAGAAGCAGGGTCTGGCTCTCCCTGCAGAAGAGAGAAGCCGGAGCTGAGGTGGCTGAGCCCTCCGGCCCGAACAGAGGAGGCAGTGAAGCGGGGGGCCGGGCCCTCCTGGCAGAAGAGAGAAGCTGGAGTAGTGCTGGTGGCCAGGCCCCTCCCTACTGAAGAGGAGGCGGAGCATCAGTGATGATGATGGGCCTGCACAGCCAAAGAGAGGAGCAGTGTCAACCACATAAATGGAGGAAAGGAGGCATCCCAATGCCACATGGGCCGCTGGAGGAAGCTGCAGCTGCTCTGCTTGCATGCTCTAGGGGAATATAGTGAGTGTATGTGGAGGAGGAGAAAGCATATATATGTTGGGGGGAGAGAAAGCACCGGAGGTGGGAGAACATATTATGTATGTATGGATAGAGTGGGAGAGAGATCGTATGTGTGCACGGGGTGGGAGAGGAGAGCGCCTGTATATGTGTGTATGGGATGGGATAGGGGAGAGCATACGTGTTTGTGTATGGTGTGGGGGAGAGAGAGCATGCATTTGTGGGAGAGAAGTAGCCTATGTATGTATATAGGTTGGGAGAGAGAGCAGGATTAAGGCTGAGGGGGTAGTAAAGGAAGGATACTTGGATGCTGGGTAGGGGTAAAAGGCAAAAGAAAGGGGCAGGAGAGAACATGAAAAACAGGTGAGTGCTGATGAGAGGATTAGAGGTAGAGGAAATAGTCAAGGACTGAAAATAGATGGAAATAGGGATTAGAGAGTGGGGGAATAGAAGACTGGGAAAGAATGAGAAAGCAGGGAGATGGAAAGCTGATGAGGAGGAGACAAGAGTTGAAAAGAGACTGAGGAATGAAAGTCGAAAAGAAAGAAGGAGGGGGTGAAATCTAGCTGTGACTAGAGGCAGAGGAAAGGAGCTGAACATGAAAGATCAATCTCAGAGACAAATGCAGAGGAGGAAGTGAAAAAGACAGATGAGAGAGGAAATTAAAAATATAAGGAGACCCTGGACAAGATCGTAGGAGAAGCAGAAAAGTGAGACAGAGATCAACACAATTTGAAAAATAAGATCTCTAGACAACAGTTTATTGAGTGAACTATGTCTGTTTTGAAAATATACATCTCTTATCCTTTCATTTTGCTCAGCAGAAGAGGAAATGTGTTCCTGTTTCGAGTTCTCCAGTGTTGCAGTGCATGTGGAGTCTGGCTTCTTGGGATTTCAATTTCAGTTTTTATCTCAATATTTCACATTTCTGGTCACTTAGTCTGTTTTTGATGAGAGTCTGTCTGTGTTCTGCATGGTATTCTGCCAGTATGTAGTTTTTGTGTAGGGATTAATAGCACTAGGATGTGAATCGTGTGCCCGATCGTCTTAACGATCAAAATCTGGCAGGAGAAGAAAATTGTGTTTGGCACGATATTTTAGTTAAAAAATCGTTTTTTCCGATTAGTGCGCACTAATGGGAGTTAGTGCGCACTAAATGGGAGTTAGTGCGCACTAACAGAAAATGATACAATTTGACATTTTTCAGGTCAGTTAAGGTCAGTTTAGGAATGAATATGTATTCCTATTGGCTGCCCTCTTATTTATTCATGTTACCAAGGTTCCCACTGACAATATATGGGGGATGGGAAATGGAAACAGTTGGTAGCTTTACAAAAAAAGCAATGTGATCAGTCAATGTGACTAGAACTTGTGCCCTATCCCTGTTACCGGGAGTGTTGTGATCTTCCTGCATGCAGTGCCGTATCCCTGATACCAGGGGTGTTGTGATCTTCCTGCACTCAGTGCCCTAACCCTGATACCGGGAGTGTTGTGATCTTCCTGCACACAGTGCCCTAACCCTGGTACCGGGAGTGTTGTGATCTTCCTGCACACAGTGCCCTAACCCTGATACCGGGAGTGTTGTGATCTTCCTGCACGCAGTGCCCTAACCCTGATACCGGGAGTGTTGTGATCTTCCTGCACTCAGTGCCATATCCCTGATACCAGGGGTGTAGTGATCTTCCTGCACTCAGTGCCATATCCCTGATACTGGGAGTGTTGTGATCTTCCTGCACACAGTGCCCTAACACTGATACCGGGAGTGTTGTGATCTTCCTGCATGCAGTGTCCTAACCCTGATACTGGGGGTGTTGTGATCTTCCTGCATGCAGTGCCGTATCCCTGATACCGGGAATGTTGTGATCTTCCTGCACGCAGTGCCCTATCCCTGATACTGGGGGTGTTGTGATCTTCCTGTATGCAGTGCCCTATCCCTGATACTGGGGGTGTTGTGATCTTCCTGCACACAGTGCCCTAGCCCTGATACCGGGAGTGTTGTGATCTTCCTGCACGCAGTGCCCTATTCCTGATACCAGGGGTGTTGTGATCTTCCTGCACTCAGTGCCATATCCCTGATACCAGGGGTGTTGTGATCTTCCTGCACACAGTGCCCTAATCCTGATACCGGGAGTGTTGTGATCTTCCTGCATGCAGTGCCCTAACCCTGATACCGGGAGTGTTGTGATCTTCCTACACGCAGTGCCCTATCCCTGATACCGGGAGTGTTGTGATCTTCCTGCACGCAGTGCCCTATCCCTGATACCAGGGGTGTTGTGATCTTCCTGCACACAGTGCCATAACCCTGGTACCGGGAGTGTTGTGATCTTCCTGCATGCAGTGCCCTAACCCTGATACCGGGGGTGTTGTGATCTTCCTGCATGCAGTGCCCTATCCCTGATACCGGGAGTGTTGTGATCTTCCTGCACGCAGTGCCGTATCCCTGATACCGGGAGTGTTGTGATCTTCCTGCACACAGTGCCCTAACCCTGATACCGGGAGTGTTGTGATCTTCCTGCATGCAGTGCCGTATCCCTGCTCAGTGCAGGAAGATCACAACACCCCTGGTATCAGGGTTAGGGCACTGTGTGCAGGAAGATCACAACACTCCCAGTATCAGGGATATGGCACTGAGTGCAGGAAGATCACAACACCCGGGCGGTTTGGTGTAGGAGGAAGGGAGACCAAGTAGGATAGCGTTACAGTAATCTAACTTTGAGAAAATAATTGCTTGGAGGATCGTTCTGAAATCTTGGGCGTGGAAGAGATGTCTTATCCTTTTTAAAACTTGGAGTTTGTGGAAGCAGTCTTTGGTCGTTCTGTTGATGGAGGCATTGAAGTTCAGCCTGTTGTCAATTATCACTCCTAAATCTCTCACTTGAGTGGTTGGTGGGTTGGTTGGATGAGAAGCGGTGAGAATGCTGTTCTCTGGAGATATGAGTAGTATTTCGGTCTTGGAGGAGTTTAGTACTAGATTTAGGCTATTGAGGAGACGTTTGATTTCTTGGTGGCAGGATTCCCAGTAGTCGAGGGTTTTCGAGTATGAGCCTTTGATGGGGATCAGGATCTGGATATCGTCTGCATAGAGAAAGTGTTTTAGGTTGAGTTTGGTGAGGAGTTGGCAAAGTGGTAGAAGGTAGATGTTAAAGAGTGTCGGGAATAGAGAGGAGCCTTGTGGGACTCCTACGGATGAGTCATGGTGTGGGGATTGTGAGCTTTGCCAGCAGGCCATTTCGGGGTTTAACACTAACTTCCCTTCTCCCTGACCTTTGCGCTGAATGAAGCATCACTTGTGCTTAAGCCTCTCTGCCTAGAAGAGGATACCTGACTATCATGTATTTCTCTGGCTTATAATTAAGCCTGATAGCCTGAAAGAAGGGCTGGGTTTTCCCTGGTCAGAGGCAGGACAAAGACAGGAGGTATAGAATTCAGCAGCCAATGAAATGATCCATGCACACCCCCTGAGCCAAGCCAATAGTGTAGAGACACTTCTGTTGCTATGTGGAAAGGAACCAATCATGTGATGACACATCATCTGCCTTTGTATGAATGTACAATAAAAAGAGCACCCTTGGAAGTGCTCAGCCCTTTTTGCCTGCCTGCCATGAAAGCTGCCTGATGTGTCTTCTATGCCTCCATATTCAATATCTGGTGATCCCGCACATGATATACTCCCTGCTCATCCCGGCTGGACATAGCTTAGGTACGTACCGTTCAACAGATTTGCAATTGTAAGTATTTTTAAAGTTCTTTTTAGTATTTTTTAAGTATTTTTCAGCAAGTTTGTTCCCCACATTCGTGAGCATGGGAAGTGATTTGTCTGTACAGCAAAGGCTACATGCCAGAGAGCTGCAGAAAATCATCAAGAATCATTATTTCATCACCAGAAGGAAAAAAGCACAAGTCAGCCTGGGGGACTTAGAAAAATTAATAAGTGAAATAGCTTGCCGTTGCCCTTGGTATTCAATAGAGGCTGGAACTCTGAATATCCAGGACTGGATTTTAATAGGCAATAGTCTTCATATGGCTCCCAGAGCTCCCATAAAGCAAATATTAATCTGGCAAAAATGTTCAGAGGCCATAGAACACATAGGAAAAAAAAGTTTCAAGACAGCATTTCCAAACCATGTGCTTTTAGAAGCAGGCAGACTCAATCAGAATACCCTTCCCCCATCTTATCCTCAATCTCCCTCAGAGACAGCAAATTCTTTGTATCAGCTCTCCATACCCACACCCAAGCCCATTCACACTTCTCCGCCTTCTTTAGAAAAGCAACCCTTGAGCACAATTGAACCACAACCTGGCCTGGGTGGGGCGATTAGCATTGAATTTCAGCAGAAACAGCAAAAAGAAAGCCTTACAGAAAAAGAATTGTTGGAAGGACTTCAAGCCTTTCTCATCACAGAAAAGACCCATGAACTAGGGGGGACAGAATATGAAATAGAACATCTGGGGACACACACTCAAAAGGCACCGTCCCCTACCATGGCTCCTGTGGCTTCCTCTGCGTCCACCTCAGAGAAAAGGCCCCAGGAAACTGAAAACACTGAGGTCAGAAAAACTAGCCTCCCTCCATCTTGCCTACAAGCCCTTCCCCCACCAACCACCGACTCCCTGTACCCCCATTTGCCATTGCCTGAGACAGTCATTGATTCTGCATCACCAATTTGTCCAGGTAAATTACCATCTCAAACCGCTGCTCCCGGTAACAATTTATGTGCCGCGGTCAGCATGGGATTTCACCTAGAACATGGAAATCTCACAAGGGAGGAATTATTGGAAGGGATTCAAGCCTCTCCTATTACAAAAGGGATTAAAGAACCAGGTGTGGCAGCAATAGAGTTGAGTGCCGCCCGGAGTGCCATGGGCAGTGGCTATGCCCCCAGGTATTCAAAGAAATCAGCGTATAAGACCTTGGGCCAGGCAGCTGCACTCCTGCGTTACAAGCAAAGAAAATATCAATATGAAAAAAATGATTTAATTAGACTCCTGCGTTACAAGCAAAGAAAACATCACTATGAAAAAAATGATTTAATTATACACTTCAATGACCTATTGCAGACCAGATTAAACAGAGTAATTGAACAAACAGGACAGACTTGGAAAAAATGGTTTCTCTTAGTCTTTGAATTCAGTTACAGAAAATCTGCATACTTTGAGAGTATTTCCCCCACAGAAAGTGTATGCAGAGCCTTATTTTAAAACTGTACTGAAATTTGAACAGTGTACTGTGTAAATTTCATGTGAAATGTTCACTTTTTGCAAAGTTAATTTGGCTCACATTTAAAATGACTCCATTTCTCTGAGATTTAAGTTTATAGCAATTGTTTGAATTGCCAGCGCACAGAACTTGTATTTTTACTGTGATTCTCCCTAAAGTAAATTAAAATAGAATCTGTCTGCAAGAAATCAGCAAGTCCTTGCCAGTCATTGTCTCTGGATGATGCAATCTAAATTGTTAAACAATGCTATCTTTCAGTTCCTATTGACTGAAGGATTAATTCATTGAATGAAGTTCTCTGCTCTGTTTCTTTTCTTTTGAGAAACACTGCTCCTCCCCCTCTTACTGTCTTTCTGTTATTAACTCTTGGTTGCCACTCATGGGGGAGGGAGAGAGAACTTTTGAAAAGAAAAAACTGGACTTAGTACTGCAGTTTCTCTCTCTAGTTTCTATATTTGTTATAACTTTTCTATATTTGTTATAACTTTGAGATACATTTCTTTAACTGTGCTTGCAGCTTTCAAAGGGGGGCACCAGACAGATCAGATCTCCTGCTGATCCAAATCTTTTTCCTCAACCTTCAATGCATTCCTGCACTAGCCCTTCCTCGTCTCACTCTCTTTCTGTTGTTAATCTTTTTAATACTTTCAAACTTCTTTAATACTGAACTGAGATTACTGAACAGCATGTTTAATTTCCTTTTCTAATAATTATGGGGCGGATTTTCAGAGCCCTGCTCGCGTAAATCTGCCCAAAACCGGGCGGATGTATGCGAGCAGGGCCCTGCACGCCGGGAAGCCTATTTTACATAGGCCTCCCGGCGCGCGCAGAGCCCCGGGACTCGCGTAAGTCCCGGGGTTCTCCGAGGGGGGCGGGCCCGGTCGTCGTGGCGTTTCGGGGGCGTGTCGGCAGCGTTTGGGGGGCGGGTACGGGGGCGTGGCTATGGCCCGGGGGCGTGGCCGCGCCCTCCGTACCCGCCCCCAGGTTGCGGCCCGGCGCGCAGGAGGCCCGCTGGCGCGCGGGGATGTACGCCTCCCTCTGGGAGGCGTAAATCCCCCGACAAAGGTAAGGGGGGGGTTTAGACGGGGCTGGGCGGGTGGGTTAGGTAGGGGAAGGGACGGGAAGGTGAGGGGAGGGCAAAGGAAAGTTCCCTCCGAGGCCGCTCCGATTTCGGAGTGGCCTTGGAGGGAACGGGGGTAGGCTGCGCGGCTCGGCGCGCGCCGGCTATACAAAATCCATAGCCTTGCGCGCGCCGATCCAGGATTTTAGTGGATACGCGCGGCTCCGCGCGTATCTACTAAAATCCAGCGTACTTTTGTTTGCGCCTGGAGCGCAAACAAAAGTAGGCTATTCGCGCGCCTTTTAAAATCCGCCCCTATATGAAGAAATTCTATTCTGATATTCCACATTGAAAGTAAGCTCAGAGTATTATTGATTGTAACCTGGAACAATAGTTGCAATCTATAAAGTAATGATGGTGTCTCCACTAGGAGGCGCTATGCTATTCTACCAGTTATATTATATTATTGTTTTAATAATTCTGTTGTAAAATAGTTTTTATTTTTCAGATCTACAGTCCCTCCTGTCTTAAGGACACTTCAGTTTTATTTTCTTTTTCACAAAATTTATACAGAATTCTGAACCTTGAAATTTTTACTGACAGAGGTTGCTACATCTAAAGCAATCCCTCCCAAGCCTTTTCTTGCAAATCCAAATTGATTTTATTAAATTGAATAATGAAAGAATTGATTTCTCCAAGGTTAAAAAAAAGTAAGAATCTCACTTTAATCATTACCTTAGTAAATTTTTTGCTGTATGCCAGTTTTTAATATTTTCCAAACTGACAGCCTTCCTGCCATGAGGAGATGTGAAGATGAACACTTTGCAGTTTATTTTAACATTTTTCTAACACCTTTTGACTTTTGATCCTTGATCTAATTTTGTTTTTGATACCTTTTTGATAACATTTTTAGCTCAAATTATGTGTTATCTGTTGTCTGTCTTGATGTCAAGAAGACTATGAATGAATATTTGCAGGATGGATGAATATGTGTCAGTTTTGTGTAAATTAATATTTGCAGGATGAATGAATATATGTCAGTCTTGTGTAACATATGTTTAATGTAAGGTCTAATATACTTGTCATTTGTGATTCAGCTTACTGCAAATGACTTTTCCTTTAAACGATTAATTTACATTTATGCTATTTTACTGAATGAAAATTGATCACTGCATAAAAACTTTCTTGATAATGGGACTACCCTCTGTTCTGAAAACTAATAATGGCTCTATTTACTGCAGCCATTCCTTTGCATGAATTTCGTCAATAATTAAACATTAAATACGTATTTGGCATCCCCTACATCACCACAGGGCAAGCCATTGTGGAGAGAGCCAATCATACCCTTAAGAGCTCTTGACAAAACAAAAACAAAAAGGAGGGAATGCCCCTGGACTTCCCCCTAAACAGGACTGGCTGAACAAAGTATTGTTCACTTTAAATCATCTAAAAATATCAAATTTAAGACCACAGCCATGAGTAATCATTATGGGACTAGGATTAGTCACCCACAGCCGTCAGTCTTGTATAGAATGTTACTTAACCCTGTCTGGTACGGTCCCATTCCCTTAAACATAGGGACGAGGATATGTTTCTCTGCTTGCTTCCACAGGTATCAAGCCGTGGAGAGATGGAAAGGCGTCTAGGTCTACAGGACCCGATCCCAAAACTTCTCCATGAGCCTCCACAGCCCTCAGAAGGACAGAGACCGGACTCCTAGCAAAAAGCAGCACCACATGACCTGGGGACAGATCAAGGCCCTATCCAACCAATCTGCACAACTCTTAGAACAGCAAGGCCTTGAGAAAACTCCAGAAAACTTATTAGCCGCCTTTTCTTGCCTGAATGCCAACTCATTAACAATTGTGTTCTGCACCCTCCTCCTTTGCCTTATTTCTCCAGCTATGGCAATTTCAGAACAAGGACTCTGACAGAACAACATGTACATCCTCGATGCACAGAACTTTTCACACCTGTTGAATCGAACAGACTGTTGGATCTGCACACACATGCCAACCTATGCCTGCGGAGAACTACTGATGCATGCTGTACCATTTAACCTTACAGTATGGACTAATTATCCTTTACAGAGAGGTGTTTTCATTAACTCTCCAGTTAATAATACCATACTACACATCGGCAGCCGTATTCAAGAGACTGCCGCTCTTTGTTGGGACTATGATACAGGGGATGGGAAGGGACTTCAGGTGGGAAAATATCCATATTGTAACCGAACCTTTGTATTAATCACTGAACACTTACATCATTATACCACATATATGTGCAATTGGCAGATTTCAGGATATGCAGTGGGAGACCCAAGCAGGTGCAGAGAGTATAGAGGGGACGAGGGATTTACCCTTTGTAGTTATATAACCCAAATGATATGAATTACAGAGACTTACACATCCTAGCTAACTGGACGACTGCTCTATTCAATCAGACAGTCCATGCATTAAAACTACTCACAACAGAAGTCTCTCAGATTAGAGAAGTAGCATTACAGAACAGCTATACCTTAGACACTATTTTAGCCTTAAAGGGTGGTGTTTGTGCATTAATTGGATCTCATTGCTGTGTGTACATATCAGACTATAAAGCAAACCTCACACATACCATAGAGCAGATAGAAACCATGGTTGCTGATGCACCACTTTCAGGCAGAATACCAACTTCTCCATGGGATTGGCTATGGTCTTGGCTCCCTGATATTTCTGGTCTCAAAAGGGTGATTTCTATTATAATTACTGTAATTGTCTTAATTATTTGCCTGTGATGCTGTATTCAGTGCATACCCAACCTCATATCCATACTGAAACCTTGCTCTCAGCCCGGATACAAAGATGTCTTGTAAGATGCCTAATAGGGAATCCTGAGCCCTGCAGCGGTTGGCACACCACGCTGCACCAGCTCTGGGTGATATGGAGATTCAGGAGCTCATCGGTAGCTGGCACACCACGCCGACTCAGCTTTTTCTCTCTATAGCCCCCTTCTCCTATTTCCAGCCCATACCAAGACATAACAGATTTCAGTAAGGGTCTAAAGCTTTATTGAGCTGCCTAAATAAAAACAGAAAGGGTGAGATGTGGGGATTGTGAGCTTTGCCAGCAGGCCATTTCGGGGTTTAACACTAACTTCCCTTCTCCCTGACCTTTGCGCTGAATGAAGCATCACTTGTGCTTAAGCCTCTCTGCCTAGAAGAGGATACCTGACTATCATGTATTTCTCTGGCTTATAATTAAGCCTGATAGCCTGAAAGAAGGGCTGGGTTTTCCCTGGTCGGAGGCAGGACAAAGACAGGAGGTATAGAATTCAGCAGCCAATGAAATGATCCATGCACACCCCCTGAGCCAAGCCAATAGTGTAGAGACACTTCTGTTGCTATGTGGAAAGGAACCAATCATGTGATGACACATCATCTGCCTTTGTATGAATGTACAATAAAAAGAGCACCCTTGGAAGTGCTCAGCCCTTTTTGCCTGCCTGCCATGAAAGCTGCCTGATGTGTCTTCTATGCCTCCATATTCAATATCATGGCGTGAAGATTCTTTGTTCTGGATTTTGACCTTGTAACTTCTGTTGCTGAGAAACGATTTGAACCAAGATAGAGCAGAGCCGGAAACTCCTATGGCAGCTAACTGGTTGATGAGGATGGAGTGGTTGACGGTATCGAAGGCTGCCGAAAGGTCCAGAAAGACCAGCAGAAAAGATTGACCTTTGTCGAGACCCAGGATGAGGAAGTCTGTTAGGGAAGTAAGGAGGGATTTCGTGCCTAGATTTTTACGGAATCCATATTGTGAGGCGGATAGAAGTTTATTATCTTCAATGTAGTCCGATAGTTGGGAGTTCACAAGCCTTTCCATAATCTTAGCAATGAAGGGGAGATTGACTATTGGGCAGAAGTTAGGATCTTTTGGGTCCAAATTTGGTTTTTTTAGGAGTGGTTTGAGTGACGCCAGTTTGAGGTCATCTGGGAAAGAACCGTGGGAGAGAGAACAGTTAATAATGTCCACCAGTGTTTTGGAGATAGAGTCTGGGATTGTGAGAAGAAGTTTGGTGGGGATATGGTCTGCCGGGTGAGAGGAGGGTTTCATTCTTCTTAGAACAACTTGAATCTCAGAGGAGGAAATGGGTTCGAAAGCTTCGAGGTGAATATTTTTTATGGGAGGCTGCAGAGCCAATGGTAGGGGGGCGATCTTGGAGGGTAGTTGGGTAAGAAGACTGATGATTTTGTTTTGGGAAAACAATGCGAGTTCTTCAGCTTTGGATTGTGCTTGGTTACTGGGAAATTCGGGGGGGGGGGGGGGTGACCTGAGTGAGGCTAGATACATAGGCAAATAATGTCCTTCAACTTCAAGTTCTATAACACAACCAGCTCATTTAACTGTTCGTTGTAAATATTTAAAATGCTATTAACCTTTTCTTTTTCCTTCCTCTCCCTGTTTAAGCATCCCTGTTTTTTGTAACTGCTTTCTTCCGCACTACAGTTCCAGTTTGTTTTTTCTTTCTGTGCACTACTGTTTTAATGTAAACCAGCATGATGTGATTTTATCATGAATGTCGGTATATAAAAACCTTAAATAAATAAAATAAATAAATAGGGCTTTAGCGTCAAAGACCAGGTTATGAATTTTGGACGCATAAAAATCCCTTTTTGATTTGGAGGTGGAGGTCTTGTACAGGTGAAGCGTAAATTTGTAGGCGGAGAGCGTGCTAGCGCATGGTGTTTTACGCCACTTGGCTTCTTTCTGTCATAAACTTTGTTTAAGCCTTCTCAGGTCGTTAATGAACCAGGGTTGTCTTTTAGAGGCATTTGAGTGGGATTTTTTTATTGCTAGCGGACAGAGTTTGTTAGCTATGGATTCTGTGATGACATTCCAAGAATGGAGAGCAGTGTTAGGGTCGGTGAAGTCTATGGAGGGAAGATGTGGAACCAAGTGATTGTTGAGGTCTTCAGAGGAGCATGATCTCCTGTAAGGAAAGGAAGGTGAGGGTATGTGAGGGGCGATGGTTTGTTCCAGCGAGAAAGAAGTTGAGATCAGGGAGTGATCTGACCAGGGTACCTGCTTACTCTTCAGTAGGGATGTCGATTTAATGCCTTTGTTGACAAAGATCAGGTCCAGAGTATGACCAGCTTTATGTGTAGGTTTGTTGACTATTTGTGTGAATCCCATTGCTGAGAGAGCTAAGAGAAGGGTTTGCCAGCTGGTAGAGAGTGAGGGGTTGTCCATGTGCAGATTGAAGTCTCCTAAGATTATTGCTGGGGCGTCCAGGTTGAGGAGCGATGTAGTTATTTCAACAATAGGGGAGGCATCAGTTTCTAGGAGGCCCGAGGGGGCATAGAGGAGTAGAATTTTTAGTTGGTGTGATGTGAAAAAGCCGATTTCAAGTTTGGTATCCGAGTGGACAGGATGTTGAGAGAATCTAAGGTCTTTTTTGGTTGCTAGGAGAATTCCACCTCCCCTCTTTTTCTGTCTGGGAAGGGAGAAAATGTCATAGGTTAGTGTCGGTAGCTGGTTTATTATTGTGGTATCTGAGGGTTTCAGCCAAGTTTCGGTTACTGCGCAAATATCCGGCTTAGCATCCATGAGATAGTCATTGAAGATTAGAGATTTCTTGGTTAGGGATTGCGCGTTGAATAGAGATAGGGTAAATAGGGTGAGGCCTAGGAGCTGAGTAATCGGTGCAATCAGGATAGGTGTAAGGGGTTTTAAGTTGCGGTGTTGTGCTTGTCTGGTTGGAATTCTTCTCTGTGATAGGCAGTACTGTAGAATTGGGATTGGGAAGGCTGGATGCATTCTAAATGTTTGAGCTGGAGAGGGGGGAAGGTGAAACTGTAGTCAAGCTGAGGTGAAGATGTTGTTGGTAGGATTGTGAGGAGTGAAGTGGTGGCGGTCTGGGGAAGACCCTAGAACAGAGCTTTCCAAACTTTTCATGTTGGTGACACACTTTTTAGACAAACATAATTTCGGGACACAGTAATTCATCTACTAGCAAACCAGAGGTTAAAGGTTAAGGGGCGGATTTTCAGAGCCCTGCTCGCGTAAATCCGCCAAAACCGGGCGGATTTACGCGAGCAGGGCCCTGCGCGCCGGTAAGCCTATTTTACATAGGCCTACCGGCGCGCGCAGAGCCCCGGGACTCGCTTAAGTCCCGGGGTTTTCGGAGGGGGCGTGTCGGGGGCGGGCCCGAACAGCGCGGCGTTTTCGGGAGCGTTCCGGGGGCGGCCCCGGGGGCGTGGCTATGGCCCGGGGCGGCCCGTGGGCGTGGCCGCGCCCTCCGGACCCGCCCCCAGGTCGCGTCCTGGCGCGCAGGAGGCCCGCTGACGCACGGGGATTTACGCCTCCCAGAGGGAGGCGTAAATCCCCCGACAAAGGTAAGGGGGGGCTTAGACAGGGCCGGCTGGGTGGGTTAGGTAGGGGAAGGGAGGGGAAGGTGAGGGGAGGGCAAAAGGAAGTTCCCTCCGAGGCCGCTCCGATTTTGGAGCGGCCTCGGAGGGAACGGGGGTAGGCTACGCGGCTCGGCGCGCGCCGGCTATACAAAATCGATAGCCTTGCGCGCGCCGATCCAGGTTTTTAGCAGATACGCGCGGCTCCGCGCATATCTACTAAAATCCAGCGTACTTTTGTTTGCGCCTGGAGCGCAAACAAAAGTAGGCCTATTCGCGGAGTATGAAAATCCGCCCCTAAATGAACAAAATGTATTTTGACAATTTACGTATGTTTCCTTAAATATATACATAATAAAATGTTTCACGACACAACCTATCTTGTGAAAACCTTTCATTTATATTAAAAATATATAATATTCCAAGATTAATGTTATTGTTATAATTTATGAGTAACAATAATAAAACAAAGTTATTGTGTTATTCAATTTACCTCTTTAATGAGATATATGAGCTTGATGGACACAGCTTTTGAATATTTGATGTTCATAAAAAAGTCCAAAAGGTATTCTGCGTAATTTTAAAAAGCTGGCCAGTTTCACACTATAAAATTATTGATAGCCTCATTCAACTAATTCTATATGGCTATGAGAGTGAAGTCTGGAATTTATAGGAAGGGACAGAATGTCAATATAAATCCTGCACCTCCAGTTCTGTAACTCTCTGCATCCACTGAAATTCCCCCAAACAATGGAGCTTGGATGTTTCCCTTACAGCTCATCATACTAAAAGATATTTTCAAATTCTGGTGTCACCTCACAGTAACAGCAGCACAAACACCTTCCACTGCCAGGCACATTGTGAACTAACACAAAACCCCGCAAAAAAGACACTCAAAATCTATACTGCAATCCCATCATAACGTAACAGTAATAACACCAAGGACTCAAACAACAATAACCCTACCTGTGAAAAAGCAAGGGTAAATATTAACTGGGTCCTAGAATACCAATATACCACCTACTGAGGAAACAAAACAAACCAGATTGCTATAGATCCCTATGCTAGCAGAATCTCTCATCATGGTCACACACACAGAGCAGAGACAGACCCTCACCAAATACAGACTACAAAATAAAGGAGCACAAATTAGACAAAAACTGAAATGGAAATCCCAAGAAGCCAGACTCTCTGTATTAACAATGGAAAAACAGAACCACCATTCCTCATAAAACATAAAATCAAGAAACATAAAGCATCAGTTATAATAGTAAAACCATACTAATAAAAGAATATTTTAAAACTATTGATAAATAGAATTTCTATTAATTAAAATCATATACATTTTTTACAATTTCCCAAACACCAATAAAATATTTCAAAACAGCACATTTATCAAATAACACCCAATAATTAAAACTAATAAGGATTTTAAAAAGCCCCTGCTGTCCATACTTTGGAGCTCTTGATTTCCAGTCACCCTGATATTGTCAAGGATTAGGAGGTTATCCTCTCTCTCTCACACACATACTCACATGTCCATTCTCTCTCACACATACACTGTCACATACATACACATTCATGCTCTTATATCCACCATAACCTCTCGCTCTCACAAACACTGACACACTCTCAGGCTCTAAGACACTCTCTTCCCCTCCACACACACCCCCCACACAAACTCTTACTCCCCTGGATTTTCTCATACACACTCATGCTCTCACTCCTGGCTCCCTCACATACACACACACATACCCAGGCAAGTTCCCAATCATTCTCATACAAACACACACCCAGGCAAGCTCCCAGTCATTCTCACACACTGAAACTGACCCCCAGGCAGGCTCCCATTCATTTTCATACCACTCCCTCACCATCCCCCAGGCAGGCACACATTCATTCTCACACAGACCCCCAGGCAGGCACCAATTCATTCTCACACACACACACAGACCCCCAGGCAGGCACCAATTCATTCTCACACACACCCATACACCACACACAGGCAGGCACCTCTTCTCACACATACAAACCCCAGGAAGACACCCATACATTCTCATACACAGACACACCCTCAGGCAGGCACCCATGCATTCACACGCACTCTACGGGACCTCAGCTTCTCTCTTACCTCTGGGCCTCCTCTTCACGGGTCGCTGCAGGATGGGCTCTGCAGCGGCCGCCCTGCTCTTCTCGGGCCGATCCGCGGCAGCAGCGGCCCTGCTCTTCTCAGGCCGATCCGCGGTGGGGACCCTGCTACCGGGCCTCCTCCTCCTCTTCTTAGCTGGCAGCAACAACGCTGCTCCTCTTCTGCACATGGCCGACGCTCCTCCCCCTTCCTGCCCGTGCGGCTCCTTCAATATTTTTCTTCCGGGGCCGCATGGGCAGGAAGGAGAAGGAGCACCTGCACGTTTAGACGTCACCTTTTTCTTCTGGCTGTGGTGACGTGAGCTCCACCACAGCCTTGCCGATCTTCCTGCCGGCACGGAGCACAGTGATTTTTCAGTACTAAGCCGCCAGTGGGATGAGGTCCACCGGCGGCCGCATTGGCTCCCACTTGCCGGTGTGTCACATGCACCAGGCTTGCGCGACACACCGGCACACTGCAGGCGACACAGTAAAGTGTCGCGACACACACTTTGGAAAGCTCTGCCCTAGAAGGTAGATTGAGTTTAGTGGGTAAATGGGCCATTTGAGCCAGTTAGGGTTAGTGGCTGCGTTCGGTGGAGTTGAGGTGAGGAAATAGCAAACGGAAGCACTGAACGGTGAGCCTATGGCAGAATCTGACGTGAAGAGCTGGGTTGAGGTTGGAGTAGGTGTGTGTTGAATCCAGGAGGAGACTTGATAGTAGGGAAGCAAAGGATAAGGAGGTGAAGTTGGTCATGTTAGTGATGGGGCCTGTCCTCAGGGGCCACACGAAGGGGCGCACAAAGGGGCGGGCCCCTTTGTCGCGCAATGCCTGAGAAGAGCAGAATTTAAATCCCCGCCGGCTTCTCCCCAATTGGCTGCACTGAAGCCACCCTCTGATAGGGCTGATCGGGTCACAGTGGGCTGAGCTATCATCTCTCTTATATGCACATGCTCTCTAACTCAGTGTTTCATAACCTTTTCACACCCAAGGCACACCTACATTAACAAAAATGTTGAGTGGCAACACCATTCTCCACGGGGCAGGCAGTGCAGACATGGAGAGGATTCATATGGCCAAAAGAAGAGCCAAGGAAGCACTGAAATCCCTACCAGTCTCTCTTCCAAATTTTAAAACAAAGGGAGAGACGGCAAAAGCACACATGAAACCCTCATAACAGACCACTTCCCTCTATACAAAAATACAGAAAAAGGGAGAAGCTATAGTGTGCTCTGACTGCTGCTTCCAACACTCAGTGAGTCACATCCAGGGTTCAGTGCATGGCTCTCACACCTTACGCAGCTTAGCCAGGGACAATATAGAGACCATGGAAAAACTCAAGACGAGAAGACGAGGAAGTGCTGTGTGCAACATGTGTACAGCATAAAGTGAGCCCTTGCTGTCCGTAGCCTGCATGCTACCCATTAATTACCACACTTTGGGCCTCATGCTGTAGCTAGCAAGAGGCATGCATGATTAAAAGTTTAAAAGTCGCTGCTGGTTTCTTACTGCTTTGAGGTTCTGGGAGCAGATCCCAGGTGCAAGCCCGGATCTGAATATTAGGCAGTGGTGACTTTTCAGTGGCACAGCTGATCGGGTCAGAAGGCACACAGCTTGGGAAATACTGCTCTAACACACTTTCTTTTGTTTTCTCTCACACACATACCCACAGGCTCCATCTCTCACACATTCACATGCTGTCTTAGTACGGGCAGCAGGAGGTATGTGTACTTTTGGATTGGCTGGGGGCCCGGATTGCTTGGTGGGCCAGATGGAGGCTAGAACAGAGCCTCCGAGAGTTGGAGGTAGCAGGCTGTGTGTAGCATGGTGGTGATGGAATAAAGTATACTGTGTTGCTGTACACTTTTTGCTTGGCTGGATGTGGGTTTTCAGCCACTGCTGCAAAATCTGTTTCACAACAGCAGGCATAGGCAGCAGGCACATGGGGACAAGGAGGGACTGAGTCAGCTGCATTCCTCTTCCAGGCCCTATCTCCCACCAACAGGGGGTGGGACCTGGAGGAGGAGTTGGTTCAGACTCCATTCCTATCCCTGTCCCCACATGCATACTGTGCCCCTGCCTTCTGTGCTCCAATGAGTCACTGGGAACTAATGCCATCCAGAGGCATAAGAACATAAGAAAATGCCATACTGGGTCAGACCAAGGTTCCATCAAGCCCAGCATCCTGTTTCCAACAGTGGCCAATCCAGGCCATAAGAACCTGGCAAGTACCCAAAAACTAAGTCTATTCCATTGTGATGCAATACGACCTGGCCCGGGGCAGAAACAGCCGGGACACAGAAAAGCAGAGGCTGGCAGTACCAAACCTAGCCACCGGAGGGCGCTGAGGAAGGTAGCAAAGACTACACTTCCCAGGTTCCCTGAACCGACACCTGACCCCTGGCTGGAGAATGAACAGGTACAGGTGGAGGAAATTGGGACTGATCCCTATGACTCAGCAGAGTCCATGGAAGCTGAGGAAGAGGGCGTGCCACCGTGGTGGAGCTGGCCACAAAAGCCCGGCTTCTCAGAGTCTCTAGAGGAGGAGATGGAGGTAAGCTGGGGAGAGGAAAGCTCCAGCTGTTCCTCTATGGAGCTGGAATAACCAGGAGGTTGGGGGATGGTAAATCCCAGGTTTAGACAAGGAGGTTTAAGAAATGTTGAAAGGGTATTATGGTTCAAATACTGTTTAACTCTAAGCTTGCTAAGGAGGACCTAAGCAGTTAGGCTTGGGGGTTTGTACAGTCAAGCAGGCATTGTTGCAGGGCTGCAGCCGGTGAGGCTACAGGACTCCATTAAACCCTTTTTGTGATAAAAGCCTTTTTCTCTGTGTACTGTTTGGGAGTGCCAGGACTAGGCCTGGCACTCTAACTAGAGGCTGTGAGGAGTCCATAGCAGCGCTGTGCAAGTGGACGGGACATGGCATAGGAGTGAAGCCAGAGGCCTGAAGCCCAGCAAAGCCCCACAGCATGCTGAGCGGAGGGGCAGGATCGTGACATCCATGTTACCATTGCTAATGGCAGTGGCTATTCTCCAAGTGAACTTAATAGCAGGTAATGGACTTCTCCTCCAAGAACTTATCCAATCCTTTTTTAAACACAGCTATACTAACTGCACTAACCACATCCTCTGGCAACAAATTCCAGAGATGAATTGTGCGTTGAGTAAAAAAGAACTTTCTCCGATTAGTTTTAAATGTGCCCCATGCTAACTTCATGGAGTGCCCCCTAGTCTTTCTATTATCTGAAAGAGTAAATAACCGATTCACATCTACCCGTTCTAGACCCCTCATGATTTTAAACATCTCTATCATATCCCACGTCAGCCATCTCTTCTCCAAGCTGAAAAGTCCTAACCTTTTTAGTCTTTTCTCATAGGGGAGCTGTTCCATTCCCCTTATCATTTTGGTAGCCCTTCTCTGTACCTTCTCCATCGCAATTATATCTTTTTTGAGATGCGGTGACCAGAATTGTACACACTATTCAAGGTGCGGTCTCACCATGGAGCAATACAGAGGCATTATGACACTTTCTGTTTTATTCACCATTCCCTTTCTAATAATTCCCAACATTCTGTTTGCTTTTTTGACTGCCGCAGCACACTGAACCGACGATTTCAATGTGTTATCCACTATGACACCTAGATCTCTTTCTTGGGTTGTAGCACCTAATATGGAACCCAACATTGTGTAATTATAGCATGGGTTATTTTTCCCTATATGCATCACCTTGCACTTATCCACATTAAATTTCATCTGCCATTTGGATGCCCAATTTTTCCAGTCTCACAAGGTCTTCCTGCAATTTATCGTAATCTGCTTGTGATTTAACTACTCTGAACAATTTTGTGTCATATGCAAATTTGAATATCTCACTCGTCGTATTTCTTTCCAGATCATTTATAAATATATTGAAAAGTAAGGGTCCCAATACAGATCCCTGAGGCAGAGTTTGGAATGGCCCTAGAACCCTGCCTGACTGAAGGTCTGCCACATGCACTGGGGAAGGGGAGAATCAGAAGCGGGCATCACAGCTGGACTGTGGGCTGGCAGTCATCAGAACACCAGCATTTACATTGGCTGCTTTTTTAGTCTCCTGGCCCCAGCCCCCTTTTAAAAATACCAGCCATTCCATTAGTAACCCAATATAAGGGTTGTACCATTTCAGCTTTGAGCGTGTGCTTGTTTTTTGGAGAGTGTGTGAGAGAATCACTCTTGAGACCTTAGGCTGGAGAGAGGTTTGCCATCCATCATGCAACCTTAAGGGATGCAGCTCCCTGTAGACCTAATTTAAACCCCAGGGAGGATTATACCATCAATTCACTGAATCCCTCTCCAAAGGTGCTCTGAATGAGTCATCTTTTGTGAGTACCATGCAGTTGCGTAAGTTCATTTATACTAAATCTCAGACCATATGAGCAGTATGCCTGATTGGAAAGATTAAATGCACCAAATTCAAATTTTACCTTAAGGTTCAAATGGTAACAGCACAGTAAGGCACTGAGGGCAAAAACTGTAGCTATTGGTTCACTGTAGCTGTGCATCAGTCCTCCTGCCACTTGCATGGAAATTCAAGGAAACCAAGCAGAGAGTTCATTTAGTTAATGAAGGCCTACTTTTCCACCAACTCTGATGCTGTCACCTGTGAACGATGGCAACTCACAATGTCCTCTGCCACTGAGAATAATCCATTCACTAGCCACACTGGTTGGTGGGCAGTAAAGAAAATCTTGGTCCACCTTAGTTAGGTTTGGCCAGACTTGTGTGCCCAGTATGCCAATGGATCTGTGGCCATGTCCTCAATGGGCTCTGCGAGATAGTGTGTGATTGAAATTTGTGCTGGCATCTCCAGTGCCGGGGAGGGATAATCTCTGCTGTCAATTGCTATTGCTATGGTCTGTGTCAGGAAAGCCTATTCCTTTCACCCTACCAAGACTAGAAAGCTTGGGGAGGCCTCAAGGAGTAGGAAGGACCTCCTGGTAAACCCCCATGGGGTATGTTTACCTGACAGTTGTGCCTGACGCAAGGTGAGCTACTATTTTGGTTACTGTAATTGTGAAATACTGTAAATAAATACTGGCACCAGAACAGGACTAGTCAAGTCTCAGTGTGTTCCTGGGCTATTCCCGAGGCCACAGCAGGCCTGACCATGCTAAAACCAGATGTAATAAGATGTGTGGTAAAACAGTGTGCTGAAATTCAGTGCATAGTTTTTTTTTTTAACTAACACTGTAGAGGGTAATAGTTGATGCCTTCCTTAGTTTAGGATTTACATAGAAAGGTGCTAATCAAAGCACACAATTTTACACACATTTTTTAACAAAATTCCTTGCTGTCTTGGCAATAAAGTTTACATTCAAAAAACTTGCACACAGCATTGGGTAAAATTGTGCATCTGCTGAGCCCACCTTATTACACTGACCAATTCCACAGTACTGTGTGGGGTATCCAGTCTTTTCTGTACTGCATCACCAATTCTCCTGTGCTTCCATTTGCACATCCTAGCCACCAGCAACTCCTTGCACTATACCAGAGGTTAATACCCCTTTCACCTGTGATCACACAGCATGGCTACCACACAAGTATCTATCCAGCTGGGTGGAGGGTTTGAGCCTATCCTGCACTTGCTGCTGCAAGAAGTAAAAAAACAGTAACATCTCTGGTGCCAGTCCCTGTTCCTGCTACAAGCACGCTAATGTCTCCTGTTGGATATGTACTTTGGTGATGACCTCACCTAATGTGGTTCTTGTGGAACTGAAATCTTCCATGGCAGTCTTGGAGGGTTTCAGGATTCATACCATGTGTGTCATGTGTAGCCAATCATATTGCCCAGGGCTGATCCATACCTATCTAGCTTCCAGAGATAATTCATGAAGGGCTGTCTATTGCTCTGCTAACCTCTCCAGCATCAGATAAATGGAACTCCACCAGGTGCCGACATCTGGAGGGGCCAATGAAATATACTGTGCATTTAACCTCCTCCTGCTGGTTCAATCAACATGGGATGAGGAATCAGCCAGTGAAAGTAGAAGGAGTTTTAAAATGCACAAAATGGTCAACCACCGCCTCCCTGACTAGGCTTATTCCTAGATTTCTGTGGCAATTCCATAGGGACTGGCCAACTGAATGGTAAGCGCTGACTTTTGTAGCAATTCACTCAGCTGCAGGATATTGGGGACCCTGCTTGTGACCAAGGAGGAGCTATCTTGTTCATACATCCAACTGCTTTAGGTCTTCCTTGGGCTACTCTAGGAATCCAAAGCTGTATTCATCTCTAGGTAATGGATGGTTTGTATCATACTCCATGCTTTTAAAGCACTTTTCAATATCAGTTTCAGTGTCTTTGCTGATATTTTCTCCCTATGTTTTATGCTGAATAAACTTAAACATTACAATTAATATTCAATATCAAGCAATATAAGAGAATCCTTTTCTTAGAATAGTCAAAAAACAATCATTACAAAATTTAACAGTACATTTTGATATAAAGAATATGATACAGGCTACCAATAAAACAAGAGACTCATATCAAATCAAATGGAGGAATCACAAACCATACCAAAGAGCTACATTTTCACCTATTTCCTAAAAATTAGAAACTCTCTTTTTTTAGTAATTTTAGAAGGGAATTTTCAAGCAGTTCACATAGACTAAAGTTTGCAAGTACTTTTTACCCTACAAACTTGAGACAGAATTTTCAAAGCAGATTTATGTACATGGGTGTGGGCAGAGCTCCTCTTCCTCCACACCATCCCCCCCACAGCTTACAAGTGTAACTTAGTGCATGTAGATTTGCATGCATTCTGTTGAAAATCAAAATTAACCTTTATTGCTACCACCATCATTAATCATAGCACTATGGATGAGAGCAGGCACCTTTTCATCTTGAGTAACATGTGGCCAGAATGAATGTTTCTTCTTGTTTCTTTTCATACTTCAATAATAGTGTTCATGTTGCTGAGATTTAGCTTAGATGTTGTACAAGATCAAAATGTGAAGGTACTCATCTAATCTCTTCTGTCACCAGAGTGGATTTTCTGGTGGGTTTTGAGGCTTAATTATTTTTTCATAAAAGGAAGATGAAGGTCTCTCTTCAGTATGAAATTTCTGGTGTGCTGTGACAGTCATCTGTTGCTGGAAGCTTTTACCACACTTAAAATTCCACTGTGGAATTTCTGGTGGGTTCTAAAGATTATATTATACAGGAAGCTTTTATCATATTCAGAGCATGAGCATCATCTCTCACCAGTATGAATTCTCTGATGAACTATGAGACTATTCTTCTGCATGAAACTTTTATCAC
Organism: Rhinatrema bivittatum; assembly: GCF_901001135.1. Classification (NCBI taxonomy): domain Eukaryota; kingdom Metazoa; phylum Chordata; class Amphibia; order Gymnophiona; family Rhinatrematidae; genus Rhinatrema; species Rhinatrema bivittatum. Next base: position 44,648,112 of record NC_042616.1, on the reverse strand, counting down.
AGTCATTACATGAATATGGTTTTTTACCCGTGTGACGTTTCAGGTGTGCATTGAGCCTTTCCTTAAGCCTGAAGCTTTTCTCACAGACAGAACATGAAAAGGGCTTCTCACTAGAGTGGATTGTCTGGTGGGATATGAGATTTTTCTTATACCTGAAGCTTTTACCACACTCAGAACATGAAAATGGTTTTTCACCTGTGTGGATTTGCTGGTGGATCGTGAGGCCTATCTTATACCTGAAGCCTTTACCACACTCAGTACATAAAAATGATCTCTCATCAGTGTGAATTTTTTGGTGTGCTGTGAGACGCTGTTTCAGGATGAAGCTTTTACCACAGATAGAACATGAAAATTGATTTTGTCCCTCACCATTGTGGATTTTCTGGTGTCTTGTTAGGTTTATCTTTTGCTTAAAACGTTTTCCACACTCAGAACATGAAAAAGGTTTTCCTTCAATGTGAATTTTCTGGTGTGTTGTAAGGGTAAGCTTCAGCTTGAAGCTTTTACCACACTCTGCACATGAAAAAGGTCTCTCATCTGTATGGATTTTCTTATGTCTTGTGAGAGTGACCTTATGCCTGAAGCTTTTACCACATTCAGTACATAAAAATGGTCTCTCACCCGTGTGGATTTTCTGGTGTAATTTGAGGCCTAATTTATCCTTAAAGCTTTTACCGCATTCAGTACATAAAAATGGTATGTGACTAGAATGGGATTTCTGATGTAGTGTGAGATCAAATTTTAACCTAAAGCTTTTACCACACTCAAAACAGGAAAATGGTTTCTCTCCAGTGTGTATATTCTGATGTGCTGTGAGACGCCATTTCTCATTGAAGCTTTTATCACATTCAGAACATGAAAATGGTCTCTCATTAATATGGATTTTTTGATGTCTCAGAAAGGATGCCTTTCCTGTAAATCCTTTACCACACCCATTACATGAAAATGGTCTTTTCCCACTATGGAAATTCTGATGGGTTGTAAGGCTTATCTTACACTTGAAGCTTTTCCCACACTCAGAACATGAAAATGGTTTTGCGTCAGTGTGGATTTTCTGGTGGGCTGTGAGACTTTTCATACACCTGAAGCTTTTTCCACACTCAAAACATGAAAATGGTTTCTCAGCAGTGTGGATTTTTTGGTGTGATGTGAGATGCCATTTATCGATGAAGCTTTTACCACATTCAGAACATGAAAATGGTTTCTCACCAGTGTGTATTTTCTGGTGCGATGTAAGACGACCTTTACGGTTGAACCTTTTACCACAAACAGAACATAAAAATGGTTTTTCTCCTGTGTGGATATTTTGATGTGATGTAAGACTCCCTCTAGCATTGAAACTTTTACCACATTCAGAACATGAAAATGGTTTGTCTCCTGTGTGGATGTTCTGGTGTATTGTGAGATTCCATTTATCTTTGAAGCTTTTACCACATTCAGAACATGAAAATGGTTTCTCACCACTGTGTCTTTTCTGGTGAGCACCAAGATTCCATTTATTGATGAAGTTTTTACCGCATTCAGAACATGAAAATGGTTTCTCTCCAGTGTGTCTTTTCTGGTGGGCTGAGAGATTCCATTTCTTAATGAAGCTTTTACCACACTCAGAACATGAAAATCGTTTCTCATTGGTGAGGTGTTTCTGGTGTGCTGCAATATGCCATTTATCATCAAAACCTTTACCATACTTTGAACATGAAGGTGTATCACTGGTGTTGGTTTTTTGGTGTGCTGTGAAATACCTTTTATCGTTGAAGCTTTTAACACACTCAGTAAATGATAACGGTCTCTCCTGGGGTAGTGTTTGTACATGAGTTTGTCTCTCATCTGTGTGAAGTGTCTGTTGGGATGTCAGGTCTGCCTTCTGAAAAATGCATGTAGCATATTTATTAAAGAAAATATTTCTCTTTCCTTCATCACATTCTAGGAGATGGAATTCATCTCCCTTCCTAATTAAACTTTTGCCAGATTCAGAACAAGTAAACGGCCTCTTTCCAGTGTGTATTTTCTCTTCTTTCTGTAGTTCTCCCTTCTGACTGAAGATTTTCGCATAGTCTGTACTTGTAGATGGTCTCTCATCAGTGTTAGATCTCTGATGTGATTTCAGAGTTAAGGGTTCCCTGAGGAATATCCCACATATATCACATAAACATCTTTGTTCTGCTGTCTGGATTCTTTGCTCTTCCCCTGTGTATGAGATATTACTGACATTTTTTTCACACACAGTAGAAATCTTTGGCTTAGTTTCTAAGTTGTATTGATTCCTGAAATTTCTTCTCCACTCAGAACATGCAGAAACATCCTCTCCATCTCTTTCTGATAACATCTTCTTCCCTTCCAGATTACCACAGAGCTCCCAGTGATGTGTCTTTGCATTACTCTTTATGGCCTCATTATTTTCTAGATAAAAAAGTAAACACTAGGCATTACTATATTTGCTGTACACACAGAGTAAGAACCTGCAGAGAAATGAGAGGATCTGACATGGCTTCATCAGGGAATAAAGTATTTTCAGTAATTAGATAATTTTCAAAACTACATTTTGATGCAGAGTCCATGAATACTTTTAGATGTGGGCTTTGGTTTTGTTCTAATTTTAAAAGAGAAAATATTAGTATTCTTTCAATTGAAAATGGCCCAGAAAAAAAATCTGCAGAGATATTGTGGAGATTACTTACCTGGTAGTCTCGTTTTCCTTAGTGTATGCAGATGGACTCAAAACAAGTGGGTATAGTGTGCTCGTGCTAGCAGTTGGAGACGGATCTGACGTCAGCACGGGTACATATACCCCCACAGGAAGTGAAGCAACTCAGTAATCTTCCTTGCAAAAGCTGTATGAGCTATATAAGTGTAGCTGACCGATCAATTAAATAAACAGGATTCCCCTGCCAGATTGATAGTAGCTGGAGACCGCCAGTGCTCTTCAACCGGAAGGCGTCGACACCCTGCAGGGTGGAGGCCCTATATAAGCAAAACATGGCTCACCGTGCAACGGCAAATCCACATGTATACCGGCAGCCGGGCGGGATTCTGAGTCCATCTGCATACACTAAGGAACACGAGATTACCAGGTAAGTAATTTCCACATTTCCTAGCGTGTAGCAGATGGACTCAAAACAAGTGGGATGTACAAAAGCTACTCCCGGAGTGGGCGGGAGGCTGCCCGAGGACCGTGTAGGATTGCCCTCGCAAACGCGGTGTCCTCCCTGGCTTGGACGTCCAGACAGTAGAATCTGGAGAAAGTATGAAGGGAGGACCACGTCGCCGCTTTACATATCTCTGCCGGCGACAGCATCCCGGTTTCTGCCCAAGAGGCTGCTTGCGCTCTGGTAGAATGAGCCTTGACCTGTAGAGCAGGTGGCTTCCCAGCCTCTACGTAGGCTGCCTTGATGACTTCTTTGATCCAGCGGGCGATGGTTGGCCGTGAGGCCGCTTCCCCTTGTTTCTTCCCGCTGTGCAGGACGAACAGGTGGTCCCATCTTTCGTACTGGTTCTGACATGTCCAGGTATCTGGACAGTAATCTGCCAATGTCGAGATGACGTAGTATTCGACCTTCTTCTGACTTCATCAAACCATCCGTAGTGGGCAAGGATATGGTTTGGTTGAGGTGAAACTGTGAGACTACCTTGGTTAAAAAGGAAGGAACCGTGCGGAGATGGATAGCCTCTGGAGTGATTCGGAGAAATGGATCACGGCAGGACAGCGCTTGTAGCTCTGAAATGCGACGGGCTGAACACACAGCCAGTAAGAACACCATCTTCAAGGTCAAAAAACGGAGAGACAGGCCTCGCAGGGGCCTGAAGGTGGATCCCGCTAGAAAGTCCAACACTAGGTTGAGGTTCCACAGGGGCACTGGCCACTTCAGTGGCGGGCGAATGTGCTTGACTCCTTTCAGGAAGCGTGAAACGTCTGGGTGCGTGGCAATGGTGTTGCCGTCCCTCCTGGGACCATAGCAAGACAGCGCTGCCACTTGCACCTTGATGGAGCTGAGGGAGAGACCCTTCTGAAGTCCATCTTGTAGGAAATCCAAAATGATAGGTTTCTTAGCGGCATGCGGATTGGTGCTGTGAGAATCGCACCAAGCTTCAAAAACTCTCCAGATTCTTATATACGTAAGCGATGTGGAGAACTTGCGTGCTCGGAGGAGTGTATCGATTACCGCCTCCGAGTATCCACGTTTCTTCAGTCGAGCCCTCTCAATGGCCAGACCGTGAGAGAGAATTGAGCCGGATCCTCGTGGAGGATGGGACCCTGCCGCAGCAGGTCCCGGTAAGGAGGCAGGGGTAATGGGTTCCCTGCCAGTAGTCTTCTCATGTCTGCGTACCAGGGTCTTCTTGGCCAATCCGGGGCCACTAGAAGAACTAGGCCTCTGTGTTGCTGAATCTTGTGTATGATGGCACCCAGCAGGGGCCACGGAGGAAAGGCATATAGCAGAATCCCTTGAGGCCATGGCTGTACCAGGGCGTCGATCCCCTGGGATAGAGGATCCCGCCAGCGACTGAAATATCTGGGAACTTGAGCATTGGACCGGTCCGCGAGTAGGTCCATGCCCGGCATCCCCCACTGATCCACAATCATCTGGAAGTGGTCCCATGGGCGACAGCTGCCATTCTCCCGGGTTCAGGCTTTCCCTGCTGAGGAAGTCTGCCTTGGTGTTGTCTATCCCGGCGATGTGGACGGCGGAGATATCGTGGAGATTTGCTTTTGCTCAAACCATCAGGGGAGTGATCTCCAGGGACACCTGTTGACTCTTGGTTCCGCCTTGTCGGTTGATGTAGGCCACTGTGGTGGCGTTGTCCGACATCACTCTGATCGCTCTGTTTCGGAGTCTGTGGGCAAATCGCAGGCATGCAAGCCTGACTGCCCGTGCTTCTAGTCTGTTGATGTTCCATTCCGACTCTCTTCTGCTCCACCGCCCTTGGGCAGTGAGCTCTTCGCAGTGTGCTCCCCATCCATTCAGACTGGCAACTGTAGTGAGCAAGGTCCAGGTTAGGGAGGACATCCTCGAGCCTCGGCTCAACTGGCCGGGCTGCAACCACCACCGTAGCTGAATCCGTACTCTGGCTGGTAGAGGCAGGTGGACGGTGTAGTTCTGCAATCGTGGGCTCCACCGGGACAGGAGGGCGCGTTGCAAAGGTCTCATATGAGCCCACGCCCATGGGACCACTTCCAGAGTGGATGCCATGAGGCCGAGGACCTGCAGGTAATCCCGAGCTGTGGGCCGGATGGTGCGCAGCAGCACCTGCAGACAATTCTGAAGCTTCGATATCCTCTTGGAGGTCAAGCTGACTGTGTCCACCTGGGTGTTGAATTGGGCTCCGAGATATTCCAGCGACTGCGACGGCTGTAGGGAACTCTTGCTTAAGTTGACTACCCAACCCAGGCTCTCCAGGAGAGCTATAACCCTGCCGGTTGACCGGTGGCTCTCCTCCGGAGACTTTGCTCTGATCAGCCAATCGTCCAGATAGGGATGGACGAGAATTCCTTCTTTCCTGAGAGCTGCCGCCACTACTACGATTACCTTGGTAAAGATCCGTGGCGCAGTGGCCAACCCGAAGGGTAGGGCTCGGAACTGGAAGTGCTGAGTGAGGACCTTGAAGCGTAAATAGCGCTGGTGGTCCTGATGTATTGGGATATGTAGATAGGCTTCTGACAGATCCAGGGAGGTGAGAAACTCCCCTGGTCGCACTGCATTCTTGATGGATCGCAGCGTTTCCATGCGAAAGCTGGGGACCCGGAGGTGTCGGTTGATGGACTTCAGGTCTAAGACTGGTCGGAAGGTGCCCTCCTTCTTGGGTACTATGAAATAAATGGAATAATGCCCAGAACATATCTCCCCCGCAGAGACTGGGACTATGGCTCTTAAGGCCAGGAGCCTCTGCAAGGTCACTTCCAATGCCGCCTGTTTGAGAGGTGAACAGGGAAATTCCACAAACTTGGTCAGCAGAAGCCGAAGAAAATCCAGGTAATACCCTGTTCGGATGATGGCAAGGACCCATTGATCCGAGGTGAGCGCGACCCACCTGTGGTAGAAGAGGGTTAGCCTGCCCCCTATGGCCGCAACCCCCGGATGGGTCGGCTGATTGTCATTGTGGAGTCCGGACGGGCCCAGAACCCGGGCCGGTTCGCCTCTTGTTCTTAGCCCGAAAGGGCTGATTCCTGGCCTGAGGACGAGGTGCTTGGTAGCGGGTCCTATAAGGATGGAAGCGCTGAGAGCTGCCACCTCTAGGTGGCCTTGAAGAGGTACGCTGGCTCCTCCTAGACCGGTCTTCTGGTAGATGGGGTAATGGAGAGGTACCCCATGTCCTAGCCAATTGGTCGAGGTCGCTGCCGAACAGTAGGGAGCCCTTAAAGGGCATTCTTGTGAGGCGTGACTTGGAGGAAGCGTCGGCCGCCCAATTGCGGAGCCATAGCTGCCTCCGGGCTGCCACCGAGGAGGACACTCCTTTGGCAGCCGTACGGACGAGGTCGGAGGCTGCGTCAGTGAGGTATGCGAGAGCGGATTCCATGTCTTCCCCAGGGGTGTTGGTTCAGGCCTGTGACAAACAGGAACGTGTAACCACGGTGCAGCAAGTCGCAATCTGTAAAGACATAGCCGCCACCTCAAAAGCCTGCTTCAAAATGGTGTCCATGCGGTGGTCATGGGCATCCTTGAGGGCCGCTCCCCCCTCAACCGGAATGGTAGTGCGCTTCACAATGGCGCTAACGATGGCGTCTACTTTGGGGCATGCCAGAAGCTCCTTAGACATCAGGTCCAGAGGGTATATGCCCGACCCCCTTGGAAAGAGGCCTCCGGCGCTTTCCACTCCAATTCAATCAGCTGCTGTGCTGCCTGTAAGAGAGGAAAATGGTGGGCCGTCTGGTGCAGACCCTCCAGCAGAGGGTTCATCCTCGGGTCCCCCAGGGCGCTTTGGGCCGGAATGGCCAGTTCTGAAAGGCAATGGGACACCAAGCCTGGAAGATCCTCCTTTTGAAAGAAGCATCTCATGGTGCGATATGGAGCCGACCCCGAGGGAAGGTCACCCTCCTCGGGGAATTCTTTACCCTCTGTGGAACAATCTGGATTCCCAAGGCCGGGGCTGCCGGGTGGGGAGTGGCGGGGCCGAGGTTTCGAGGTTTCAGGGCTCGGGTCCACCGGAACGGGAGGACCCACTGGAGGGGCAGACTGCCTCTGAACAAAGGTGTGAAGCCCGTGGAAGAACTCCACCCAGGAAAAGGAGGCCATATCCGGACATAGAGGCACCAGGCCTCTCGAAGTCCCTGGTTGCTCGCCGCTACTTGCCAAGTCTGGAGTATTCCCAGGGAACCGCTGGGCTAGGACCTGCTCTGGCCCAGAACTCCCATGGCCTCTTCACATTGGGCACATAGGGAGTCCATGTCCTCGCTCTGGGTGGCTCTGAGATTGCATGCCGAGCAGAGGCTTAAAGTTCGCATGTCTGAGTCAGGAGGCTCCGTGGATGCCTGAGCTCCCTGCTGCTCCATTTCTGCCGTTATTACCGCCCAGCCGGACCATGCGCCTATTGAGCGGGCGTCTGAGAAACGTGCACCTATTAACGGGCATCTTATAAATATGCGCCTACGCGCGGGCATCTTATAAACATGCGCCTATGTACGGGCGCCTAAGCAATGTGCGCCTATGAGCGGGCATCTTAGAAACGTGCGCCTATGAACGGGCGTCTTATAAATGTGCGCCTATGTATGGGCTCCCAAACAATGTGCGCCTATAAGCGGGCGTCTTCCTATAAGAAAAGCGTACGACCACGGGCGCCTATCGCAGCGTGCGTACAGCAACGGGCGCCTATCGCAGCGCGCGTACCGCAACGGGCGCCTATCGCAGCGCGCGTACAGCAACGGGCGCCTATCGCAGTATGCGAAAACAGGACAAATGTCGATTTCTTCAGCGTGCTGCCTCGCAAGCAGGCCCAGCCAGTTCGCACTTCCTCGGAGACCACAATAAAGATGTACGCCTTACCTTGTCTTCGGCGCTTCCCGGCTGAAACCCGGGCGGTCTCCGGCTGCGGGAGGAGAGGTGAAGTACCTTCACCGCTGCTCTGGGAAGTGCACCCGCTGCCTCTAGGCCGCGCCCGAACTCGTCTCGCTCGGGGGCCAAGTCCACGCCGGGACCGAGGCTGCCTCTATGCCGCGCCCGAGCCCTTCTCACTCGGGGGCTAGGTCCCTGCCGCGACCCGGCCACCGGACCGAGGCTCTTACCTCCGAGGGACCACGGAAGTCAGCTCGGGAAACTCAACTGGGGGAGGGACCGACTGGTATCACCGCAGGAGTGCGGGGCTTGTCTTCAGAAAGTTGTTTTCGAAGAGATTTAGAAGTTAGAATTTGGAAACACGCTCAGCGAGCGTGAAGGAGCTCCAAACTGCTTTGGAGATGGAAATTACTGAGTTGCTTCACTTCCTGTGGGGGTATATGTACCCGTGCTGACGTCAGATCCGTCTCCAACTGCTAGCACGAGCACACTATACCCACTTGTTTTGAGTCCATCTGCTACACGCTAGGAAAATACCTGTTTTTTTCTGTGCATATTTTTTTCATTCAAAAGAAGGCCAGACCTGACCCCACCCCTGAAAATCCTCAGCACATGATGCATAGAAGTATAGGTGTTGTGGAATAATGCTTCTACTTATACCTGCGTGGAGGGTGGACAATTTTCAAAACGTACTGGTGACTACAGAATGGAAATGAAGAAATGGTGTAACTTTTCTATTACACCTAAAATTTATATTTCTGCTTGGGGGTAAGCCTGCACAGAGAAGCAGTTTCTACTGCCCTCAAAATCTTGCTGGGCAGACTAGATAGAGCATTTTGGTATTTATTTGCCATCATTTACTATGTTTCTAAGTTACCCAAGAAAATCCGAATTTACCCAGGTGAAAGGCTTCTGAAAATTATCTTGTAGATGATGGAGAGAATTCCATCTTGGGGACTCCAGGCTCCAGCACAGACTCTCTGACCATGGGACCGTAATCAGGAGAGGCTGCCAAAGCACTTCCTGTTCCCTTACTGAGTAAAATAGGAACATAGGCAGCTCTGTGTTTAGTAGACTAAATTGTCAAAGCATAGATTGTTCAGACCAGGTAACTCCAGCCTCATATGGGGTTAGGGACAGGTCATCAGAAGTGTTTATGGTCTGTGGGACAGGTCTTTATATATCTGGTACTGGAAAGAGACATCCTGTGTGCCTGGTGCCTGTAACAGCAACCCTGAGAGTGATTAAAGCGATCTCCAGAGGAGCTGGTGAAGGGGTCTCTGCAGTTCCCAGCTGCTCCTTCCACTCTTCATCTCCGCAGTTTTACCCCGGTCCCTCTTATTCCTGCACTCACCTGAGCAGCTGCTTTTCCCAGTTTCTCTTTCCTCTGATCCCGGCTCATCCCTGATGTACGGCTCCTCCCCTCGTTCAATGTGGGATATAATGTCAGGGGTGACAGTCAGAGAGCCTGTATCTAGGGTAAGAACACTGCATTAGATCTCTCATACTCACTCTGGGTTTGACTCATACAAATTAAAAATGTCCCGCATAAAAATATTCACTTTTTTTTTAGTGAACAAAAATATTCAAACCCCCCACTAGATGTTACAGAAGTAAAATTCAGACACCCTGCATATCTCAGAAAGGTCACGTGAACCCATCCACATCTCCCATTCAGTATGACAGTCACAACCTCTCCCTTAGAGATCTTCTGTGCTTGTCCCATGCTCTCCTGAATTCCAGTCCTGTCCTTGTCTCCTTCAGAAAGGGTAACGAAGGCTGTTCCACGCATCTAGTACCCTTTCTGTAAAGAAATATTTCCTTATGTTACTTCTAACTCCACCCCCTTTCATCTTCATCCAATTATCCCTCATTCCAGAGCCTCCTTTCCATTAAAAGAGACCTACCTCTTGGGCAATTATTCCTTGGAGATATTTAAATGTCTCCATCATATCTCCCCTTTCCCTCCTTTCTTCAGGGTATTCTTGTTTAGCTTTTTAACTCTGTCCCGATCTGCTTTATGATGAAGATAGTTGACCACTTTAATAGCTGCCCTCTGGAATGACTCTTTATATCCTTTTGAAGGTGCGGCCTCCAGAATCGTGCACAATACTCTAAATGAGGTCTCACCAAAGACTTATACAAAGGCAATATAACATAAGTTTTTCTGTTGGCTTTCCGCTCTTTGTGCACCCAGGTATGCTTCTGGCTTTTACTGTCACTATATCTATCTCTTTAGCCACCATGTGATGGTCAGATGTGATCACACCCAACATGACACTACCCAGGAAAAACAATCTTGGTGTCATTTTGGACAATACTAAATCGTTGGGCCACTGTGCAGTGATGGTCAAAAAAGCAAACAGAAAGTTAGGTGTTCTTAGGAAAAGAATGGAAAATAAAACACAGGATATTATAATGCCTCCATACAGATCCATAGTGCAATCTGTATGAATATTGTGTGCTTGGGGAGCATCCACATGCTGCATTCACAAGATTTATGGGTTGTTTTTTTTAAAGAAAGATATAGAAGTATTCATTTCAGAGGACCTGAATGTACTCTGTCATAATCCAGAGTACCTAATCCAGGTCCTGAACTAGCAACTCGAGAAGATAGCAGAGGAGCCATGGGCGCCTCCCTCCATACCTACTGTGAACGAGGAGGAATGTTCTCAAAGGCTGATGCTGTCACCTGTTCAGATGTGGTTCTAGTCAGATACTAGAGTAGGTCTGCTTGGCAGTTTTACTCTGGCCTACGCCTGCGTCTGGGCCTTGCTACCAAGAACGCGACAGAGCTCCGGCTAACCAGCCTTTACCTACAGCTAGTATGACTGGCCTCTGCGACCGCACTCACAAGGAGCACTAGCAGACCCTGAATTAAAGTGCTTTGGCTGTCCTTGAACTGGCATGGGACCAGAAGGGGAGGCTACAGCTCTGTCCTTGAGCTACTGGATGGCTCCCTCTCAAATTCAGTTTTTCGGGGCTGAGCCTCATTACCCCACGATGAGCGGCCTGTGCATCACCACAACAGTCTATCCCACTTTGGGATGAGGGCCAACCAGCTTTTTTCGTTCAATGTAGCAGTAAGCCTACCTGTTGAATTAGCCACTTCCTGGGACAAGTCCGCAAAACATCCCCCTTTTGCATATTTATTTTTATTTATTTATTCCACTTTTTACTCCGCCATTTCCCTATGTTCAAGGCGGATTACAACCTGCAACGTACACAATCTGTTATGCACAAAAATAAAATAACTAAAACAATTACCCCAAACCAATATTAGCTAAAATAACAATTAAAAGAAAACCATAAAAGAAATGTTCTGTTTAATATCTTATGTCTAGAAAAGAACTTCAGTACATGCTAAGCGGAAGGCTTCGAGCTCCTACCATCCCGGCTGCTTTATAGCTGGCCTCTACCCTTAAAAGATGAATTTTAAAAACATTAGTTAGGGGATGTGTGAATAAGTTGGGTTCGCACTCACCAAGCGGATTTTAAAAGCCGCCTGGATACGCGTGTGTTTCCTGCAGCAAGAACATCTCCAAAGTCTTTGGAGATGTTCTTAAGTCTTAAAAAAAAAAAAGGGGCAGGGCATGGCCGTGGTCTGGGCATTTCAGGGTGTGAACCAGAGACGTGAACGTAAATACTTAAGCACCTGGACGTGTGCTATGGGGGAGGTGTAAGTTATAAAATAAAGAAAAATAGGCAGATCTGCGGGGTTTTAAGGGTCAGGGCTAATTGGGTAGCGTGAAGGCTATTAAACTAGGGAGGTCTGGAGGACCTACCCCTTAACTGGATGAACTGGGGACGAACTGGTTTAACTGGCAATAGCATCAGCGCACACTACTTTTAAAAAACCCCCGACTTACGTGGTAGAGGCAGGATTTGCACACACATGCATGCGCCCTCTTAAAATCTGGCATGCATGTGCGCACAGCCAAACTATTTTATAACGTGCGCATGTGTTTTAAAATGGCTGCATCTCTGGACGTGGACAGACACGTGCGCAAATGTGTGCCCATGCGCCAGTTTGAAAGTTACCATCTAAAGGAAGACCTCCAGGGAGGGAGGGAGGGGACTACATTTTGCATTCCCTCTCCCTGCTTCAACTTCCTGGCCAGGGGCAGATTTTATTTTGGATGAGACACCTTTCGATTCACCCTGAGCTACGCAGCAAACTAGCTATTAGCAGGACTGGCTGCAATGCTCTAGTGCCGGTTTACGCACCGCACCCCAGTTTTTTTAACCTGTTACCATAGGAGTAGCAGTGATGTCGGGCACTGAGCCATTTTTTGTGGCCCCTCTGGAATTTGTTGCCAGAGGACATGGATAGTGCAGTTAGTATAGCTGTGTTTAAAAAAGGATTGGATAAGTTCTTGGAGGAGAAGTCCATTACCTCCTATTAAGTTGACTTAGAAAATAGCTACTGCTATTACTAGAAACAGTAACATGGAACAGACTTAGTTTTTGGGTACTTGCCAGGTTCTTATGGCCTGGATTGGCCACTGTTGGAAACAGGATGCTGGGCTTGATGGACCCTTGGTCTGACCCAGTATGGCATTTTCTTATGTTCTTATGTTCTCATCTGGGTACTACCCAGGCCTGATCCTTCTTAATGCTCTCCTGCATGGCCAGATCCTGTCCCTTGTCCTTACCTGTGGGGGCCACTTGCACTGGACCGAGTTATCACTGTGGACCCGGAGGAACCCTCTGCCCAACAGCTGCCTGACTGCTGGAGCTCACTCGTTCTCTGCTTCTTTCTTACATTTTTTTAAAGAAATAAATTTTACTCTGGATGAACAATCCACAATGGTCCAGAGAATGGTGAAATTAGGTCCTTACCCATTAATTTTCTTTCCTTGAGTCCTGCCAGACCAGTCCAGACAAGTGGGATTTGTTCCCCCTACCAGAAGATGGAGGCAGAGGCAAGTTCTTTGTCCTGACATCCCTTCCTATATAGCCTGGTAGAGCAGGGAAGATATCAGTAGTCTCTTGCCCAAGCTGATCCACAAGTTTAATCTGATTTCTAATATCACACACAACCCCCCCCCCCAAAAAAAAAAAAAAAAAGTAAAATGATGGTCACAAAATAAAAAGGACCCAATGCGTTTGAGCATGACCTCTGCTCCTCCTTCCCCCGCCTGTATTTTCTTCCTGGGAAAAGGCTCTCTCTATCTTTTCTGCTTATTCATATCTATATATCTATATTTATATATATATTTTAAATCACTGAACTCCCCTTGGAGGGGGGCTCTGGATTTGTCTGGCAGGACTCAAGGCTAGAAAATTAGCAGGTAAGTAGTACATTTGTCCGATTTCGTTCCAATTACATTGACTTCTGGAGCAGCGAATAAAATGTAAGATCTTGGTTTTCATTTTCAAAGTTATTATACATACTGCGCCCTCCTCATTTGTCTGAAATTTTGACTTTATATCATCCGACTAGAACTGTGTCCAAATAATGATATTTTATTAGTTGTGTTGTGTGCCGTGGCCGCAACCCCCTACCTGAGCCGCGGTGTTGGGCCGCCGCGGCAGCACCCGGGAATCCAGCCCACTCGTCCCTGCACCTCGCCGGACCTTCCCGCAGTGAGTACAGACGGGGGAGACATCCCAAGCCCCCCCTTGCGGCGTCGGGCCGCTCTACTGGGCTTCCGGGATCCAAGATGGCCACCTCCTCCTTAGGCACGAGGCCGCGCCTCCTGTGTTGATTTAAAGGGGCCTCGTCCTCCTTATTGCTTGCACCTGCTCCTAATAGACTAGACCAGGGGAAGTATAAAAGGAGACTTCCTCTGCTCACTCTTTGACTTGGCAACTCGTTGCTACAAGTCTGCTTGCTTTGGTGAGCCTTCTGGTGCCTCTGGTTCCTGATTCCTGGTTCCTGCGTCTTCTCGGTGATTCCTCGGTGTGTGACTTCGGACTGGCAAGTGGTGATTCCTCGGTGTGTGACTTTGGACTGGCAAGCGGCGATCCTCTGGTTCTCGATCTCGGACTTCTTCGGGACCTCCGTCTTCAAGAGCCCACCTAAGTCCCAGCGGCCCGGGTCCCTACGGGCTCCTCCCGGGGGGGGGGGACCACGGGCTTTCAGTGGCGAAGATCCAGTTGGCCCTTGCACCGACCTCACGCCTCCTCGACCTCTCAAAGGTCCACCTAAGTCCCAGCGGCCCGGATCCCTACAGGCTCCTCCCGGGGGGGCCGTGGGCTTCCAGTGGCGAAAATCCAGTTGGCTCTGCTCCGATGTCACGTCTCTTTGTCCTCTCAATGGCCGCCTCAGTCTTCAATGCCGAAGGGCCAGCCAGTTCCACCTTTTGTTCCACCTTGCCATCTGACGGGGGAACCTAAGGAGCCATCTCCTAAGGTGAATCACCTCCCATCGGTCCAAGGGTTCACGAATCTCCTGATCATAACAAGTTGTTCCATCCTTGAAAGAAAATCATTTGGTTAAGACTCAAGCGTGAGCTCTCTCAATCATTGGTCCTGTTTTGATTTTATAGTCTTTATTTTCAAAATTTTTCAAAATTACAAGTCAAAAAAATTGACATTGGATGTAAACAAAAGGAAAAAATAAAACACTTCAAAAAGGAAATATACTGAAAAACATAACTATCATCCACATGAGGTCTCAATTGGATTGATTATAAAGAGATTTTAAAGGAAAAGGTGGCACAAGAGCACATATACTAACTCGCTACAATGTTAACACAAAAGGACTACATAACCTATGGTCTTTCTTGATTTGAAGAAACTCTTCTAACAGGTCAGGGTTGAAGAAAAAATATTAATACCTAGTTTAACAAGACATTTGCAGGGAAATTGGAGAAGAAATGAAGCTCCCAAATCAACTACACATTGCCTTTTAGATAAAAAGGCTTTCCGTCTCAGTTGGGTCTCTTTAGCAACATCAGGAAATAATGCCACTTGTTGGCCGAGAAAACACTTTTCAGATGCACGAAAAAAACATTTTCATAGTCCATATGAGATCAAGGTCCATAGCAAAAGCAACAAGAAAATTAGCAGTACCCTGAATTTCTATCTGGGACTCTTGCAATCTAGCAGTTAAATTCTCAAGAACATTAGATCAATTAGGCGGAGAGATAGCGGGGATACCTTGTCTAGAAGGCAAGTAATAGGCCTTAGTAATAAGGCTTGAGGAACTTTAAGAACATCTACAAAACCTTTCCTAGGCAATTCAATTGGAGAAGCTACTAAAGACTTAGGAAAATTAAGTATCCTCAAGTTTCATTTCCTAGAATTATTTTCCATGCCTCTAATCTACACTGAATATAATCCTGACCCTTAATCAGAGCCAGATTACATTTGCCCAAAGACTATGTTTTTCTTTAGAAGATATTCGATCCATATTACATAGAAACATAGAAAAGAACAGCAGAAAAGGACCAAACGGTTCATCCAGTCTGCCCAGCAAGCTTTATGGTAGCATCTGCTGCGCCATACAAGTCATCCCCTTACTTTCCCAAACCGTCAAAGTCAGGGCCCTTGTTGGTTGCTATCTGAGTCCAATTCCCTTTACCTCTTGCCACTGAAGCAGAGAGCATGTTGGAGTTGCATCCAAAGTATCAGGCATGTTTTTTAAGGGTAGTAACCACCACATCAGCAAGTTACGCCCATGCTTATTTGTTTTCCAAGACCGTAAATCCAATGTCTTAATCATTTAATTGGGCACAACTTTATTTTCAACTTGACCAACCAATGAACTAACATTATCAAACTAAGTACCAGAGACTGTTCCAAACCCTGGATAGCAGTTCAAAGTGTTTCCAATGTGATCTATGCAGGTCTCTCGAAAGCTGTTGCCGCAGGAATAATTTCTGCAACTGGAGCCACCAAAGTCTCATTGGTGTTCCTAACAAGTTCAAGACATTCCAGCAAAGCAGGTTCCCCCCTTCACTGGAGGGGAAATCTGAGCACTATTAGGCTGAGAAAGTACCTCCAGGGATGCTGCTGAAACCCCAGAGTTCAAAATAGGTGGTGAGCGAGGGTCAGGGCTGAGGGAGATGGAGTTCCCAGAAGAAGCGGCAGAGTAGCCATGCCAAGCTGATTTAGCCCTGACGGAGTTCTTGCGCCTAGTGGCCATATAAACCCCTCTATAGTTGACTGAGTTAAAGAAGAGAGGGTATCGTAGGCTTTGGTGGGGGAAAGCGAACAGAACCTTTTCTTTTCTTCCCCATCTGGTCCAGAGTGGAGAATGAAAAAAACTTTGGCCTTGTTTTATGGAACCCTTGCCCCATGAACTGTATTTAAGTACTGATATTAAATTGTATCATAAGCAGCTTAAAGCTGTTTTTTTGTTGAGGCCTTTGGCACAAATTAATTAATGTAATAGTAGCACATTTAGCCTATTTTACGTATGTTTTTTGTTTGTTTTCTTCTATTTTTTGTTTTTATATTTTTTTTACACTTTTTTGTAAACCATTTTGATCAATACACTTGTAAAGGCGGTATAATAAACATTTTTAAATAAATAGTGTTTCTGATGAGATATGTTAGATTGTACTAAGTGGTTTACAATCTATTTGTTTAAGTGTTATAGAATTTTTAAAAATAAAATAAATAAATCCTGTCAGACCAATTCAAACAAGTGGGATGTACCTATCTCGTGCAGGAGATACCCAAAGCTGTCTCCAGGACTCTCATGGCAAACTCAGTTTCCTTCTTTACCTGAAGATTCAACCCATATGTCGTAAAGGTGTGTAGTGACACCCATGTGGCCGCCATTCAAATTTCCACTGGAGCTCTCTTTCTATATTCCGCCCAGGTTGCTGCCTGTGCCCTAGTGGAGTGTGCCATTAGTCTCTCCAGGAGTATCTTACCTTTCATCAAGTAGACTGTTGCTATTGCTTGCTTAATCCAGAAAGCAATAGAGGCCTTAGAGACCACTTCCCCGTTGCGACCTCCTTCAAATAATATGAATAGTCTATATAACTTCCGGAACATAGTTGTTACCTTCAAGTATGTCAAGAAAGGCTTTTGTATGTCTAGAAAGTGGAGCTCCCTCTTCTTACCTAGGCATTCTGACTTCCAGGCAAAAAATAACCTGATTCAGGTGAAACTCTGACACCACTTTTGGCAAAAATAATGGTACTGGCCTAATTGTTACCTGGACATCCAAACGATAACGTCTGGCGCATGTGTGCAATGACTTCCAAGTAGCCGCCCTACAAATCTCTTGCAACAACACTTGCTGACATTCGGCCCAGGATGCCGCTTGCGATCGAGTAGAGTGAGCTCTCAATCCCTCAGGAACAGTGCGAACCTGACATAAGTACAAAGTACCTATTGCTTCTTTCAGCCACCGCGCTATGGTGAATTTTGAAGTCTTGTGTCCCTTCTTTGCACCACTCCATAGCACACAAAGAGGATCTGATAGCCGAAAACTATTAGTGACTTTAAGATAATGCAGCAAGGCCTATTTCACATCCAAAAGCCTTAACTCTCTCACGTGAGGCGCAGTTGTGTCCAGAGTTGGAAAAGCCTGTAGTTCCACTCACTGATTCAAATGAAAAGATGATACCACCTTTGGAAGAAAAGAAGGAACTGTACGCAAAGAGACTCAGTCATCCTTAGTCCTAAGAAAAGGATCCCAGCATGATAGAGCCTGTAGCTCCGAAATTCTCCTAGTGGAACAAATTGCCACCAAGAAAACAACCTTTAATGTAAGATCCTTCATAGTTGCCCTTCGGATTGGTTCATACAGAGCCATACACAATCCCCTGAGAACCAAGTTAAGGCTCCAAGGGGGACACAACTTCGGCAATGGAAGCCGCAAATGCTTCACCCCCCCTCCCCCGGAGAAAATGCACCACATCCGGATGAGCAGCTAATGTTGCTCCATGCACCTTGCCTCTAAGGCAGCCCAATGCCGCCATATGGACTCTGAGGGAGTTAAAAGCCAAACCCTTCACCAACCCTCACTGTAAGAAGGTCAAAATGTGCATGACAGATGCTGAAGTAGGTTCAACGCCCTGCTCTGCGCAACACATCTCAAAGACTCTCCACACCCCACATAGGCCAAGGATGTTAAAGTCTTCTTAGCTTGCAGCAGAGTAGAAATTACATTGTCAGGATATCCTTTGCACCTCAGACACTTCCTCTCAAAAGCCAAGCTGCAAGACAGAAGCAAGCATACTGATCTGAAAATATGGGACTTTGATGCAGGAGATTGGGAAGATGAGCGAGATGCAGCGGACTGTCCACCGCGAGATTGATCAAATCTGCAAACCATGGCCATCGAGGCCACTCCTGGATGAATCTCTATTCGTCTCAAAACTTTGCCCACCGGTGGTCACGGCAGAAAAACGTACAGGAGAACCCCTTGTGGCCATGGGAGTTCTAAGGCGTCGACTCCTTCCACTCTGTGTTCCCTTCTACGACTGAAGAAGCATGGAGCCTTGGAATTTCTTTGAGTTGCCATCAAGTCTAAGCAGGGGATGCCTCATTTGCGATGGATAAGCCCCATCACCTCCTCCGACAAATCCCACACCCCGGGATTCAGCTAATGCAGACTGAGAAAATCTGCTTGAATATTGTCTATTCTGGCTATGTGCGAGGCCGCCAACAACTCCAGATTTCATTCTGCCCAGTGAATTAACTCCTGGGCCTCCTGAGCCACTGCCCAACTCTTGGTTACCACCCTGTTGGTTGATGTAAGCCACCGATGTCGCATTGTCCAATAAAATTCTTACCGGTCATCCTCATAAGAGAGGCAGAAAGGCATGCAACATGAGGCACACTGCTCTCATCTCTAACTGACTGATAGACCATGACGCCTCTTCCGGCAACCACTGGTCCTGCACCGACCGATTCTGGCACACAGTTCCCCAACCAGAGAGACTGGCATTGGTTGTGATCACCATCCAATTTGGAACCTCCAAGAGTACACCCCAACCCAAGTAGTCCCGACCAAGCCACCATGAAAAGACTTGACCTGGCCACTTCCGTAAGAGGCAATGGTAGATGAAACTGTTCCGCTAATGGATCCCATCGGGAAAGCAACACACTAGGCAGTGGCCTGATGCAAGCAAACACCTATGGAACCAATTCCAACATAGAAGCCATGGAGCCGAGAACTTGTAGGTAATCCCACACCCTGGGAACTGCACTCTCCAACAAGTTGCGAACCTGCCACTGCAGCTTTTCAATCCTTTCCTTGGTGAGAAATACTCTCCTGATCTTGGTGTCGAAACACGCCCCCAGGAACTCCATCACCTAAGAAGGGGTTAGCTGACTCTTTGACAGATTCGCAACCCAACCCAGGTACCATAAACGCTGCAGTAGCACTGCCACTGCCTGTCCGCAAAGGACCTCTGTCTTGCCCGAATAAGCCAATTGTCCAGATATGGGTGATTAGGATGCCCTCCTTCCGGAGAGCCGCCGTCACCACAACCATCACCTTGGTGAAGGTTCTTGGGGCCGTTGCCAAAACGAAGGGTATGGCGCAAAACTGAAAATGTGTCCCAAGAATCATTAACCTCAGAAATCTTTGATGATCTGGCCGGATTGCTATGTGCAAGTAACTTCAGTCAAATCTAGAGAGGCCAAAACTCTCCTTTGCGCACCACTGCAATCACTGAACATAGGGTCTCCATCCAAAAGCGAGGAACTTTGAAAGCCATGTTCACCTTCTTCAGATTCAAGATTGGGCGGAAAGTCCCTCCTTTCTTTGGGACCACAAAATAAATGGATTACCTTCCCATTCCCCACTCCCCCATGGGTACGAGGACGATGGCTCCCAGCATCTATAAACAGTTGATGTTCTCCTGAACCACCTGCCTTTTGTTTGCGTATGCTCAAAGAAACACCATGAACGAGTCCTTTAACTGGCAAGCAAACTCTAAAGCGTAATCTTGTTTTATTATACTTAGGACCCATTGGTCCGATGTGATCTTGGCCCACTCCTCAAAGAAGAGAGTCAACCGACCCCTATGGCTGGCACTGAGGAGTGGACCGGCCTCAATTCATTGGGCGGACTTGGATCTTGCCGTTCCTTGGCCGGAACCATCTCTGGCTGGCTTTTGGCCTCGAAAGGTCTGGTTCCAGAACTGCTGCCTCCCAGTGCCTTCTCTCTGGGCTCCTCCTGAAGCCCGACTCTGCCCAAACCGCTGATTCACCCGAAAGCGAGGCTATGTGGAGAAGGAACCTTTGCTACCCTTTGGCTTATCCTCCGGCAAATTATGTCCTTTATTCTCACCCAAATGCTTCATGAGCTCCTCTAAGTCCTCTTCAAAAAGCAGTTTCCCCTTAAAGGGTAACGCCCCTAGCTGATACTTAGACCAAACGTCCACCGACCAGTTCTCAACCAAAAAGAGAATATTGTTCAGCTGAAGGTGCCCTCCCTGGAAAGCTTATGCTTTGTTTAGCAGTAGGTGCCTACCTGAAGAGCTTATGCTGGAAATGTATTTCCTTCCTTGGAATGAAGTGGGATAAACTCTCACTTGGGTGACCAATATATTTCTATTGTTGTGCCCAGTGTGGTAGAAGCAGCTAGACATTACCACAGGGGCACAGTAATAGAACAACATTGGCCAACAGAAATGCAAGTTTACTTTTACTCCACCTCAGACTCAGAAGTGAAATTTCCAGCATTGTGCCAGCTGAAACAATTTCAATTTTTCCCAGCCATACATCTCACCCCCCATCACCCCACCCATGCAGGCGTGCTCCTTCTCCACTTGCCTTTCTTTCTCCTACCCCTCTCCTTTCCCTCCTTCCCTTCCACTTTCCTTTCTTCCCCTCTCTCTCTTTCTCTCATCTTCTCACCCCTTACCAAAGTGACCTTGCATGTCAGATTGGGCCCAAGTCAGGATGCACAGTGCCCGCCTCACGTGCCACATCACTGTATCGCAGTGCCAGTGCATACTGTTCAGCTGTAGGTGCCTACCCCACTGTGGCAAGGCATGGCAGGTGTCTTCCCTAAATGTAAGCTCTCTGGGGCAGACACCAACAGCTGAATATTAGGCACAGGGCACAATGGCTGGCATGCTACATTGGCCCTGTGCCTTCTGAGTTGGGCACAGTTTCGCATGCAAGGCCATTTTGGCAAGGCAAGCCAAGTGAAATGAAAGAGTAAAGTTTCTGGAGAGGCACCTACAACCAAACAATTTGTACAGGTGCCCACCCCAGATTGCTTACCCTTTGATTTAACCAGGCCTGCTTTGCCTAAGTCGGGATGCACAGCACCAGTCTTGCATGCAAGGTCATTTTGGTCACACTCCTCCTTACTGAAAGCACTTTTTAAAGCACTTTTCCAACACTTTTCTGCATTAGTGTGGATTTTCAGGTTAACTCACATTTTAGCAGATTTTTTTTTTAACTGTTTTATTTATTTATTTGTTGTTTTTTTTTTTAACTCCTGCTCATTTTGCCCCCCCCCCCCCCCCATTTTTTACCATGCACATTAAGTGAAACCCATGCTAAAATGTAACTTCTGTTTTAGTGCAGGTTTTATTACAGCAATCCCTTAATATGTATCTCCTAGAAGAAAGGCAAGGCAGGAAGCATATGAAACAGAATGAAAGGCATTAATGCACAGGAAGCCAAGCTTTTTTTTTCTAAAGAATGGAAGCCGTAGAAGCAGGGGTCAGAATATGAAACTCAAAGGAGATAGATTCAGCAACAATGTCAGGAGGAATGTTTTTCACGGAGTGGGTGATGGATGCCTGGCATCCCATCCTGGAGGAGGTAGCAATGGCAAGGATATTTATTTATTTAATTTATATTCCACCTTTCAAGCGGATTACACTGAGGGACTGTAGGTATTTTCCTATCCACAGAGGACTTACAATCTTAGGCCTAGATTCACAAAGCCGCAATATTTTATTGCAGGGGGCATGCAAATGATGGGGCTGCCACCTGCCAGCTCTCCCAAAATTACTTGGTGGGCTAGTGGTCCCCACCCTGGATCCCCCCTGACACCCCATTACCTTTAAAATAATCATTGTTGGCCAGTGAGAAGGCTCGGGGCGCCCCCTGATCCTGGGCCCAATCGGTGCCATCTTCCAAAATGGAGCCAACGACCTTGGCTCTACCACATGGAACCATTTTCCACTTGGGTCAAGGCAAAGGCCAGTTGGCACCGTTTTGAAGTGGCACACTTCTGGGTTGGGGTTAGGGGGCGCTCCGGTCCACCAATGATTATTTTAAAGGTAAGTGGATCTTGAGGGGGTGGGAGGGGGGGGGGGAGATTGGGGTGAAGGCCACTAACCGACCAGTTAATTTTTGGAGGGTTGAGGAGGCCCTACCAGCCTATATTTGTATTTGGGAAGGGGGGTTCAGATGTGGAGAGCAGCTCTTGGACCCTAGGGCTGGGGTTTTGCCAAGCAGTGGATTTTTTTCTATTTTAAAAGCTTTTTTTTGCAAGGCCATCTCAAATGGTGGAGTTGGGCTGAGCAGGGAGTCCAGTAAGACCCCGGTGACTTTTTAAAAACTGGGGGGGGGGGGGGAGGGAATCATGTTAGGCCACATGGATCTTTAACTCTAACACAAGAGCAATGGGACCCACGCAGTAGAAAAGCATTTCTAGCAAAGATGTAGATAGAAATTATTCAGTCACATTATTTTAAGTCAGCCACATTATTTTATTTACATAGAATTGGGTATGCATGAGTTGCTTTGCATGGATTTGCAAAATTGCCTGGCATTTGCATGCATTAAAGCAGCTCAATGTAAAAGGATTGGATTTCACGCACCAATATTGCATATCGCCGTGATTAGGACTATATCGCATGATGTATGCGGTTTAACACGCTTTATAGCCCTATCACAGCTTGATAAGTCTCCCTATAAGTTTGCATCTGAGGCAATAGAGGGTAAAGTGACTTACCCAATGACACAAGAAGCAGCAGTGGGATTTGAACCTTAGCTCACAGTTCACTGCTCTCACTATAGTGGTAGTCTTGAAGAAAGCATGGGATAAATATAGAGGATGGTAATGAGGGAACTGCGCATCCTTCACTGAGTGACTGTTACAGTCCAGGGCAGCAGTGATAAGGCAGCACTGTGCTTCCTGGGCGGTCTGGGGAAACCTGCACGGAGCAGCAGTTGCAGCTCTCGGGGGACAGAGTGGGATTGGGTTCTGGATCTACTTTGAGTAAATGCACATAAAATCACTGTTGGGCATTCTGAATGGGCCTTTTGGTCTTTATCTGCCATCATTTAGTATGTTACTATGTTACTAAGTAAAATTCTCCCTTACCCAGAGAGATGAGGGTCTGATAATTCTCCCTCATCACATCCTTGTAAAGCTCCTTCTGCTGTTCTTCTAAATCCTCCCACTCCTCCTGGGAGAAATAGACGGCGATGTCCTCGAAGGTTAATGGGACCTGAAACACAAACCCTTCCACACTCAGCACCTTCTGCATCTCGTCCATCAAGAGACCTCCCAGCGCTGGGGCTCAGCAGGGCAGGGAGAATTTTGCATGTGTTTGTAAGTTACAGGGAGGTAACAGAGTCACTATTCTGATCTCACACGCTCCATGGCAGCAGCAGCACCACCACCAGACACTGAGCAGCAACCAAAGAGAGATCTCCCAGAGAGACTTAAGAACAACTGGTGCTGCTGCGAGGTGCATACATCTTATCCCAGAAAAGTCAAAACAGCCAAAACAATAATTAACTCATCTTTTAAAAAAGGCAATGAAATCCCTCATTACAAAGCACTGCTTACAAACAGGCAGATTCAGTAAAGTCCACGGGAGAGCGGACGAATGCCCGCTCTCCCAGCACGCGCACCGGCCACTCGCCGGTGCGCGCGATTCAGTATTCAAATTAGGTGGTGCAGTAGAAATGGGCAAAAGGAGGCGCTAGGGACACTAGGGCGACCATAGCGCCTCCTTTTAGCCCGGAGTGGCGGCTGTCAGCGGGTTTGACAGCCGACGCTCAATTTTGCCAACGTTGGTTCTTGAGCCCGCTGACAGCCACGGACTTGGAAACCGGACGCCGGCAAAATTGAGCGTCCGGTTTTTGGCCCGACAGCCGCGGGCCAATTTTAATTTTTTTTTCTTGTTTTTTTACTTTTTTTACTCTTCGGGACCTCCGACTTAATATTGCCATGATATTAAGTCGGAGGGTGCACAGAAAAGCAGTTTTTACTGATTTTCTGTGCACTTTCCTGGTGCCGACAAAAACTAGCGCCTACCTTTGGGTAGGCGCTAATTTCTTAAAGTAAAATGTGCGACTTGGCTGCACATTTTACTTACTGTATCGCGCGAGCATACCTAATTGCGGCATCTGTTGAGGGCGCTATTAGGTGCCGCTGGTTGGACGCGCGTTTTCCGCCCCTTACTGAATAAGGGGTAAGGGAAAATGCGCGTCCAAGGCCAGGCTAACAGTGCGCTCCGTCGGAGCGCACTGTACTGTATCGGCCTGAAAATGCAGTCTGCAGCTGTAATTCCAGGCGTCGGACTTACTTACCTAAGGGTAGAATCAGGGAGAGAAGATATATCTTCTAGGCCAGGGCTTCCCAAACTTTTAGCCAATGTGACCTCATGCAATGGTCTTGAAAATTCACACGACCCCAGAGGACAATCAAAGGAAAATTAGTTTCTTACCTGATAATTTTCGTTCCTGTAGTACCAAGGATCAGTCCAGGACACCTGGGTTGTGACTCCGCACCAGTAGATGGAGACAGATTAAAACTTGTGGGCGGAGCCATATATAAGCCCCTGTGCCAGTCACAGCCCCTCAGTCATACGTAATGTCAAAGTAGAAAAATCCAAAAGCCAACATAGCTAACCATAGAAACTTACTAAGTAAAATAACTCCAACACCCCTACAGGAAAACAGACTCTCCAACCGGGAGAGCGAACAAAAGAAGGGGTCAGCGTATTAAAAAACAACAATGAGCGGACTCTCCATTACTATAGCGCCACACTGCGGGTGGGATCCTGGACTGATCCTTGGTACTACAGGAACGAAAATTATCAGGTAAGAAACTAATTTTCCTTTCCCTGTACGTACCAGGATCAGTCCAGGACACCTGGGATGTACCAGAGCTAAGTTATCGAGGGTGGGAAGCAGAGAGTCCCGCTCGGAGTACCCTCTCTCCAAATCCCCCAGCATCAGTAGCTTGAACATCCAATCGGTAATGTTTAATGAAGGTATGCAACGATTTCCAGGTAGCCGCCCTGCAAATCTCTTGAGGCGAAACCTGAGAAGATTCCACCCAGGACGCCGCATGAGATCTTGTCGAATGAGCTCGAAGACCCACTGGCGGTGTTTTACCGCGCAGAATGTACGCGGAACCAATGGCCTCCTTGAGCCAACGGGCGATCGTTGTGCGGGACGCCGCAGAACCTTTCTTCGGACCCGACGTCAACACAAACAGATGATCTGTTAAACGAAAAGAATTTGTGACGTCTAGATAGCGAAGAAGAGACCTTCGCACATCTAGTTTTCTCAAATCCCTCAACTTCGGGTTGGAAGAATCACCAACCGCGAAAGCGGGAAGTTCAATCGATTGATTCAAATGAAAAGCCGATACGACCTTAGGCAAGAAAGAGGGAACGGTCCGCAAGGAAACCCCTGAATCGGAAAAGCGCAAAAAGGGCTCTCTGCAGGATAGAGCTTGCAACTCAGAAATCCGGCGAGCCGAAGCAATGGCTACCAAGAATACAGTCTTTAACGTGAGATCTTTGATCGTAGAATGCTTCAGAGGCTCAAAAGGAGCTGAGCATAAGGACGAGAGCACCCAGTTGAGGTTCCAAGAAGGACAAGGGAGCCGCAAAGGAGGACGGAGGTGTTTCGCCCCCCGAAGGAAACGGGAGATATCCGGGTGGAGAGCCAGGGAGACTCCCCGAATCTTACCACGCAAACAACCAAGCGCCGCGACTTGGACCCGTAGGGAACTGCACGCTAAGCCTTTGGCCAGCCCAGCCTGGAGAAAAGCCAAAATATCGGGAATAGCAGCGGAAGTGGGACTAAGACCCCGCTCCACGCACCACTCCTCAAAGACTACCCAGACTCGAACATAAGCCAGAGACGTGGATTGTTTTCTGGATCTCAGCAACGTAGCAACTACCGCGTCCGAGTAACCTTTTTGCTTCAACCGATACCTCTCAAAAGCCATGCCGCGAGACAGTAGTGATCCGCATCCTCCAAACAGACGGGACCCTGACGAAGGAGCCCCGGAAACCCCTGTAGACGAAGGGGTGCCGCCACCGACAACTGGACCAGGTCCGCAAACCACGGACGGCGCGGCCACTCCGGCGCCACCATGATCACGTTGGACGGGTGCAATTCTATGCGCCGCAGTATCTTGCCGATCATGGGCCATGGTGGGAACACATACAGTAGCACCTCCGCCGGCCAGGGAAGTGCTAACGCGTCGACCCCTTCTGCTCCTCTTTCTCGGCGTCGACTGAAAAATCTCGGAGCCTTTGCGTTGTTCCACGTGGCCATGAGATCCATGTGGGGCGTTCCCCAAGTCCTGCAAATGAGAAGAAACGCTTCTTCCGCTAGCTCCCACTCTCCGGGATCCAGGTGGTGTCGGCTGAGGAAGTCCGCCTGGACATTGTCGGCTCCTGCTATGTGAGACGCAGCGAGATCGCTGAGATGCCGCTCTGCCCAGGCCATCAAGGAACATGCTTCCTCCGCTACTTGAGGACTTTTCGTCCCTCCCTGGCGATTGATGTAAGCCACGGTGGTCGCGTTGTCCGACAATACTCGGATTGCCTTTCCTCGTACAAGGGGTAGAAAAGCTTGCAATGCCAAACGGACCGCCCTGAACTCTAGGCGGTTGATAGACCACCGGGTCTGATCTTCTGACCATAGACCCTGAACCGATTTCTCTTGGCAAACTGCACCCCAACCGGAAAGACTGGCATCCGTGGTCACCACTGTCCAGTTGGGAAGAAGAAGAGATACTCCACAGGAGAGATGTTTGGAATCCAGCCACCAGCCCAGGCTGGAGCGCACCTGATTCTCGAGAGGCAGTGGAAGATAATATTCCTCTGAGATCGGTTTCCAGCGGGACAACAATGAAGACTGCAGTGGCCGCAGGTGAGCGAACGCCCAAGGGACTAACGCCAGCGTTGAGGCCATAGATCCGAGAACTGTCAGGTAATCGCAGACTCGCGGACGGTGTTGAGACAAAAGTCGTCGTACCTGAGACTGTAGTTTGCATATCCGATCCTGAGAGAGAATCACTCTGCCCCGTTTTGTGTCGAAAACGGCTCCAAGGTACTCCAAGGACTGAGTGGGTTCCAGATGACTCTTGTTGTAGTTGACCACCCAGCCGAGGGACTGCAAGAATTGTAGCACCCTGGATACCGCTTGCCGACACAGGCTCTCTGACTTCGCCCGAATCAGCCAGTCGTCGAGGTAAGGGTGAACCAGTAGGCCTTCCCGACGTAAGTGCGCCGCCACTACCACCATCACTTTCGTGAATGTCCGAGGCGCTGTCGCCAGGCCGAACGGAAGAGCCCGGAACTGGAAGTGTCTGCCCAGAATGCAAAACCGCAGAAACCGCTGGAAGGCTGGCTGGATGCCCACATGAAGGTATGCTTCTGTGAGATCTAGTGACGCAAGGAATTCGCCTGGCCGCACTGACGCGATCACCGAACGAATGGTTTCCATCTTGAAGTGAGGGACCCGAAGACATCTGTTGACTCCTTTCAGATCCAGTATGGGTCGGAAAGTGCCGTCCTTCTTGGGAACTATGAAGTAAATGGAGTACCGGCCCTTGCCGTACTGATCGGCCGGAACTGGAGAGATGGCCCCCAAGCTTTCTAGTCTTCGGATGGTGTCTAGCACTGCCGCCTTCTTCTTGGGATCCTTGCAAGGCGAGACCAGGAACTTGTCCGCTGGGATGCGAGCAAAATCTAACTCGTAACCGTGTCTTATCACGTCGAGGACCCACTGATCCGACGTCATGCTGGCCCATACCTCGAGAAATAAGGATAGACGCGCCCCCACGTTTGGGACAGCGTGCTGAGGGCGCGACGAGGAATGGGCCGGCCGAACTTCATTGCGAAGGTTTGGAACCCGTACCCGACGGGGCTCCTCCTTGCCTGCCAAAGCGTTTGCCCCGAAAGGAGTGCTGCCAGTGAGTGTTTCGAGAAGAGGCCGGCCTGTACGAAGGTCCGGTGGATCTTTGCGGCCTGGACTTCCGGGGACCCCGGAAACGGGCTCTGCCAGAAAACGAAGAGCGCGACCGGGTCCTATCCTCTGGCAGCCTAAACACTCGGTTCTCACCCAGGGAAACCATCAAGTCATCTAATTCCTTACCAAACAGCAATTTCCCTTTGAAGGGCAATGCCCCGAGGTGAGCCTTGGACAAACCATCCGCCGCCCAGTTGCGCAGCCAAAGGAGGCGGCGTGCCGACACCGCTGCCACCATGGATCTAGCTGAAGTGCGTAGAAGATCATGGAGCGCATCGGCCCCATATGCGATAGCTGCTTCCAACCTATCTGCTTGGGAAGCCTCCTCCGGAGAGAGATCTGCATTCGCCTGCAGTACCTGGGCCCAGCGCAGACTAGCTCGCATAGCGAAGTTCGTGCAAATGGCAGCTCGAACTCCCAAGGCGGAAACCTCAAAAATCTTTTTGAGCTGTACCTCCAACTTTCGGTCTTGAATATCCCGGAGGGCCGTCGCTCCCGTGACAGGGATGGTAGACCTCTTCGTGACAGCGGACACCGCCGAATCCACTTTTGGAAGTCGGAGGAGCTCCAGCGCCTCCTCCGGTAAAGGATAGAGTTTATCCATGGCCTTGCTGACTTTCAAACCTAACTCCGGAGTATCCCATTCCTTGAAAAGGATATCGGTGGACGAGAAATGAAAAGGGAAGGCAACCGCCGGTCCTGTGAGGCCGAGAAGAACAGGATCCATATTCGCCTCCTGACGGACCACCACCGGAGGAGCTTCAATTCCCAATTCATGGAGAATGGCCGGGATGAGAGGTGCCAGTTCCTCTCTGCGGAATAGGCGTACCACCTTGGGGTCATCCCCTTCTGCAGCCTGTGCAGCTTTCTCTGCAATGGGCTGTGCAGTACCATCCACTGCTGCCTTCCCGGCCCCCGTCAGGGGCTCCTCGGCGGACTCCGTATCATCCTCAGGGGAATCCTCGGGATCCGATTCCTGCGGCACCCCCCTGGGAGGCCGCTTCCCCCGGGACGCACCGTGGGCGAACTCCGCGCCCTTCCTAGACTTCTTTTTCCGTGGAGGGGACCCGTGGTCGGCCGCACGCGAGCCATTCCCCCGGATGCGCTTGCTGCGCTTGTATTTGAGAACTTTGCGCAGCAACAGCGCAAAATCCTCAGAAAAATCACCAGAATCCGAAGAATCACTCTCGGAAGCCTCCCGGGACCGAAGCCCCTCCGAGGGAACCTCCCCCGCCGCGACACGCTGTGGGGAAAGCGCAGGAGGAAAGGAAGAGGCCCCCACCGTTTCCTGCGAAATTTCCCGGCCGGTGGCCAAGATGGCCGCCACTCCCGCACTAACCGGGAAAAGATCCTGAGGCCTGTCAGCGGAGCTACCACCGCGCGACGGCGAACGCGCGACCCGGGAACGAGCCCCCCGCGGCGCTGCCGAGGGTCCCTCATCACCCGGGACGCAAGCTGAACAAAGGCTGTCCCTTGAAAGACGCGCGCGCGCCGAGCCGCAGGCCCTGCACTGTGCAGCACGCGGCATGCCGGCGAAAACACGGGAGAAAACGGGGCCGCGGCGAAAAAATTACCACAAAAATTAAAAATAAACAAATAGCGCAATTCGGCGACCTCCCCCCTGCCAATGACGCCCCCACCGACAAAAACGGAGCGGCGACGCCAGGTAACAGAGAGCCGCAAAAACAAAAGTAAAAACTTTTTTTTTTTTTTTTTTTTACAAACAAAAACGCTGTCCCTGGTACTGAAAAGCCCTTATTCCTGCAGGGGTGAGTGAACCAGGCTCCCTGGTGTCACCCCTGACGCTGCCACTAGCTCAGCCGGGTCCTCAACCCTGGCAGTGGCCTCAACCGAGGGAGGGTAGTCCCCTCAGGACCTCTCAACTCCCCTGGGAGGCAGGGCACCCGAGACTAAGGGATTAAAAGAAAAAAACCCCAATTTGGTATATAAACAGCTATGCCTAACAAAAAAGCCTAGCCCAAAAAATTCAAACCTGACTAACACCAACACCAGAATCAGGTCAGGCAGGGCTGTGACTGGACCTGCACCATCTACTGGAGACAGAGTAAGACTGAGGGGCTGTGACTGGCACAGGGGCTTATATATGGCTCCGCCCACAAGTTTTAATCTGTCTCCATCTACTGGTGCGGAGTCACAACCCAGGTGTCCTGGACTGATCCTGGTACGTACAGGGAAACCTAATTAGCAGGGGTGTAGTTCGCCTCCCAACAATTCCTCCACTCACCATTCCTGCACTCCAACTGTCAACCTCCATCCCCCTCCAGAGGGCCTGTCAACCTCTGCCCCTCCAGCTGATCCCCTCTTACATCAACCAATTCCTCTCCCCTTCCCAGTCTAGCCTCTCGCTCACCCACTCCAGCTTTTTACATCCTCCCTACTAAACCTCTCACCTCCAAGCCATTTTTGTAACCCCAATTAATCATCTGTCATCCCCTTCCTCTCTCTTTTCTCACATTCCTCCCTCCTCCCCCAGTTGATACTCTCACCCCTAGCTCCTCTCTTAGAACATAAGAAATTGCCATGCTGGGTCAGACCAAGGGTCCATCAAGCCCAGCATCCTGTTTCCAACAGAGGCCAATCCAGGCTACAAGTACCTGGCAATTACCCAAACACTAAGAAGATCCCATGCTACTGATGCAATTAATAGCAGTGGCTATTCCCTAAATCAACTTGATTAATAGCATCCCCCCTCTCACCTTCCACAGCCAATCCCTCTCTCACTGATCCAACCCTCAAACCCTTACTGTATCTGATCCCTCCCTTCAAACAGCCCCCATCCAAACAACCCCATGATTAGGATCAGCAGCAACATTTTCCTTTGGGCCTCAGGAGGACAGCTAATGGGAAGAGAGGGCAGGCTGATGACAGGGGCAACATTTTTCTCTTAGGTAAGTTCAGTGATGGGAGAGGATAGAGAAGAAGTGACAACCTGCACAGACCTGTGCATACTCTGTCCACTCTTCCCCAATGGCTGGTTCAATGCCTGATGTAGATCTGCAACTGGCAGCAGCAGCATTAGTAATGAAAATCAGCACAGGATGTGTGAGCCAGTAAAAGCTCACAGGCCTTGCAGTGGCCCCAGTCCCTCCTCACACATGGATTCCTGTTAACGTGGAAACTCAAGCGAGGACGGGACCATTGCAGGACCTGAGAGTGCATGCTAGCTCAAAGATCCCATGCTGATTTCCACTACTTTTGCTACTGATGATGTCTGCCCTTTGAGGCATTTGTAACCCCTTGTGGGGTCCTGACCCACAGTTTGGGAAGCTCTGTTCTAGGCCCTGTGCATTGTTTATATCCCCAATATCTCTTCCTACACTGCTGTGCACGGCATGGATGAGCACCAAACTGCCAATAGTAGTGACGAACATTCATATGGTGTTCTCATCAAAAATTACATTAGATGGATTCCAATTACACTTGTACTGAAGCATTATGTAGTAGATGGAATGATCCTTACAGGCTGATTTATTATTTTCCATGATGTCACACAAATGTACTTTAATAAGAGGGCTCTATTGAGGAACGGGAGGAGTCAAGAAGGCGGCATGTGAGTAGCGTAGGTCTGACCTGCTCGTTGTATTTCCTCTTGCTTCTTTGTTCTACAAAGTAGAGATGCCTCCCAAATGGAAAGGAAGAGTCTGTTAGTGTTCGTGGTAGTTGTGGGTGGATCCTTAGGCCGGTGGCAGATGACCACGCCCCTGGGGGAAGATCCCTAGAGGGACCACCGGTCAGGCTCAGAGTATGGAGACAGACACACACTAGTTCTTTTATTAAATAGTATATGGAACCACCAGAGGTGGTAGTAGTGAGCTGGAAGTGCCCGGCTGGGCTGTAGTCCCTCAGATACTGGAACAGCGATCCTGGATAGCTGAGCTGTAGAGAAACTGAATATAGTGAGTAGGCAGGGTATGCAGAGTTCAGGAACAGAACCTTGATGGTAACACTCACACAATAGTCTCTTAGAAGCAGCCCAGGAGCTGGAATGGAGTAGGCCCTCGAGGAGCGAGTACCTGGTTCCAGGAAAAGCTCTGAGAGAGAGATGGTAACTCACTGGTGTTGTAGGCAGCGATGACTTCCTGGCAGAAGTGGTATTCAGTAGCAATTCCGGGAACGTGGGCCCCCGAGGAGCGGGTACCCCTGGTAAGTCCGAGGAGGCAGAGTAGCAGGTTATGCGGAGAGCGAATCCCATCCACCGATACCCGGAGGAAAGCCCTTGCTAACTCGATTCGTTAGCAATTTCAGAGACCTTAAATATCCGGAGAAGATGACATCACCTCAGGGGGACGCCCCTGAGGTTCGCACCACTGCTGGTACTTGAGTCGGGGCTGCGCCGCGCGTGCCCTTAGGCTGCTGGGAAACATGGCGGAGTGCAGCGTCTAACCGGTCTGGGGACGCCGGAGGGGAAAGGCAGGATGACGCCATGGCAGCCAAACTTCCAACAGGCAAAGAGGGAGTCGCCAAAGAGGTAAGGTGGGCGTAGTGGAGACTTCAGGCAGCGACGGTAGCAACAGAGTCCTGGTGCTTCCATCAGTACCCCCCCCCCCCCTCGGGGCAGTGTACTGTCCCCGAACTTGCTACAACCTACTCGATATCAGGGGCAGCGATCCCCGCTGACAGGACTGGAAGAGGAGTTTCCGTCTCATCTGAGGAGATTTCTCTCAGCCCCCCCTCTCCTAGGGATACCGTCGGCGATTTCCTCCCTGTACTCTCTGGGTTTGGTGCTTGCAGCTTCAGAGCCGGAGAGCCCTGGTTCAGCAGTAGAGGGAGCAGCCGCGGAGTCCGGGCCCGACGGTCTCAGCAGCAGTATCTCAGGCGGATTATTTCCAGTGGAGGTGAGCCTGCTGTGATTTTGACTTCGAGAGCTCAAACTATCTTGGAATCTACTGTTATTTCTGAGCAAAGACCTATGATACCCCCAACTCCCCAAACCTTCAGTGGTGACCTTAGATTCCCTATGGGAATTTGTGGCCCAGCTAGGCCCTGGCTTTTCAAGATTGTTCCTTACAAATTTCAGCAATCTCATCAAAGTTGGATGCCCTGACACAAGATCACAACTCTCAGCTTAATGACCACACTAATGGGATCCAAAATTTAGCAGCTCAAGCGAAAACTGCTCAGAACTTTCTGTCATCTATAATACAGGAACATATGGTCTTGAATAGAAAAGTCGAATTTATCGAAAACTGATTGAGACGTCTGAATTTACGGCTTTTGAACTTTCCTAGAATAATTGGTGAACAGCCACGAGTTACCCTTCGGAAGTACATGACAGAGAGAGTGCAGATTTCCCCAGAAAATATTCCTTCATTTAATAAAGTATATTTTCTTCCATTTGCACATTCAAGAGAGAATGCTGTGCAACACCAACTGGACTCTGGGAACTTAACTGAATTCCTGGAATCCTCTAGTGTTGAGATTTGTGAAAGAGCCACTTTGTTGGTTTCATTTGTACATGAGCAAGATTTAGGCTCGGTCATGCATAGCTATTTCCAGAATCTGGGGGTTCATTTCTTTGGTCAGTTTGCCAAAATTTCCCAGACTTGGCTAAGGCCGCTCAGGAGAGGAGAAAGGGCTTTTTGACCTTGCGTCAGGAGTCTCAATCTTTAGGTGCAACCTTTCAGCTGAGATTTCCCTGTAAATGCATTATAAAGTTTAATAATGACGATACACATATTTGTTTTTGTTCCAGAACAACTCAAAGTGTTTCTTGAATCTCGTAAAAGGTTGTTGCCCACCTCTTCTCCTCAAGAAAGCCCTATAACTTAGGTAAATAGTAATGGGTAGTAAATACATGTTAAGCTATTTCCTACTCTTAAAATTTCTTTTCTGGCTCCTCAATTAGTCCTCCTCCCCTCTACACTGAACTTGTGGTCTGAAATAATATATACATTTCTTATAAAGATGTAATATTATAGTTTTAGTTTCTGCTTTTTTTTTTCTGTACAAACAGTTATGCTTTGTGACTATATTAAATAACTAATAAAAAAAAAAAAAGTACTTTAATAAATGTGTGACTTCTTAAGAGTCTTTAAAACCTTTAGGATGTTATAGCCAACTTCTCAGACCTTATAGTGCTTATTCTTCCCTTTCCCACACTATAGGGTAGGGATGTGTAATCGTTTTACCCGAATTAGGCAATGTCAACGAAATTGCCTAATTCAAAATGGTTCAGGAGAACCAAAAAATGATTGAATTTTTTCCGAAATTTCAGGAAAAATTCATTTTTGAGTTAGTGCGCGTTAACTCCCGATAGTGCGCACTAACCTGAAAATTGGGAGCCCCCCCCCCCCAAAAAAAACCCCTGAACCACGGGAAAAATGGGGGGGGCCCCCGAAATGAAGGCTGACACGAAATTTTTACCCGAAGCACATCTCTACTATAGGGTAGATTTTAGCTTCCCTCCCCAGGATAAGCAGTCTAATACAAGCGTTTTTAAAACACAGCCATATACCTCCTACCTCTGCAGGATTTTTCTAACAACTCCTCCCTATTGAACCCCTCTTCTCCCAGTATCTTCTGCAGATGAATACTAACCCTGGAGGGGTCCAGGAAGATTCCTCTCTTCTCCTTGCTCCTCTCCCTCGATTTCTGGACAAATCTAAAAGGCATCCCCCTCCTTCAAGCATACAGACGATCCCAGGCTCCTTCTTAGGGAAGGAGACCCCCCTCCTTTGAAATCGGTGCCATTAAAGAAAGATAGAATTAAAGCCCCAATCAACAGGGAACTTCCCAAGACAAAGAACGGATAAGGAAACGTGGAAGAAAACTCTCGTATCCAAGTGAGACAGAAGTCTTCATGGAGGCAAAAGCTCTTAAAAACAAACAAAAAAAAAGAGAATATCTAGAGGACAGCCAGGGAATGCTGACCTTAGGAAGGGTAACAAATTCCACAAGGTGAAATGGTGGTCAGAGTTTATACACCAGAGGACCTAACCATCCACTATCTCCCACGTGAGGGAGTTAGCCACACACGCTGTTATTCTCTTTCCTCCCCACGCATGAATTAATTTAGATTGAACTGGTAGAGAACCAATCAGCCTCTACATATTAATGTAGATTTTATTAGTAGTGACAGTTATGCTTAGTCTTACCTTACTTTTTCTATAGATCTGGCTGTATCCTTGTTTTTATCATGATGGTTTGTGTCTGATTTTAAAACACTATTCTATTATTATTGTATATTATACTCTTTATTTCATAGTAAACCGTTTTATCAGTTGTGTTGTTCTGTATTATTTTTGCTATATCATGACTTCTATCATAAACCAGCTTGATTTTGATTTATTATCAAATAAACTATCGGGCCGATACAGTAAAGTCCACGGGAGAGCGCGCGATTCACTATGCAAATTAGGTCCGGCAGTAAAAACAGGCAAAAGGAGGCGCTAGGGACACTAGCGCGTCCCTAGCGCCCGGAGCGGCGGCTGTCAGCGGGTTTGACAGCTGACGCTCAATTTTGCCGGCATCGGTTCTCGAGCCTGCTGATAGCCATGGGTTCGGAAACCGGACGCCGGTAAAATTAAGCGTCCAGTTTTCGACCCGCGAGCCGACTTCAAATTTTTTTTTTTTACTTTTGGTAACTTTCGGGACCTCTGACTTAATATTGCCATGATATTAAGTCGGAGGTGTATCAGCCCATATCGGAGGTGCAGATGACCGGGTGCTGAAATTCACAGGCCAATGTAGTAAGGTGCATTCCGTTGAATGCACCTTTTTGCCTGCATCTGAGCATGCATTTTCTGGCTGCAAAACTTACTCCCGATGCAGCAAGGAGTCCTCAGCACAGAAAATGTGCGTTCCTTAACGGGAGTATTGTTTAGCAGTCTCGCACGGAAATCCCATGCAAATGAGAGCATTAAGGAGTACTCCCTGATGCAAACGACTGCATCTGGACTGCACACCTTCTTTAGCACTAGAATCTTAACTCCTGGGTCACAGCTGGAGTTGTTTCCACCGCTATGAAAAAAAAATAGTAAAAAATGTAAAAAAA
This sequence comes from Rhinatrema bivittatum, assembly GCF_901001135.1. Classification (NCBI taxonomy): domain Eukaryota; kingdom Metazoa; phylum Chordata; class Amphibia; order Gymnophiona; family Rhinatrematidae; genus Rhinatrema; species Rhinatrema bivittatum. The sequence goes on along the minus strand of NC_042616.1, from coordinate 44,612,001 downwards.
AAAAAAAAAGTTTGGAGCTCTTTGGGCAAGTGCCTGTAGCCACTGCTTAACTAGATAAGCACTGATTTATTCAGGTATATAGCAGCAGCCGCCGCTACCACAGCTGGATAGATAGCAATTTATCCGGCTAACTGGCGCAGGTCACTTTTACTTACCCAGATAAGCACATATCCAACTATATAGTGTGACCTGTGCCAGACAAGTACTGACCTATCCGGCTATCTGCAACTGCTTTCTACTGCCAGATACATGGATAAATTGGTAATTAGCTGGCTAAGTGACGGCAGCGGCTGCCACCACTTACACAATAGAATGCCAGGGATGGCTTCCCCTTCTTGAGTTAAAATGTGCATCAGCCTGTGACAAAAGCACATTTTAAAGTTTTGGCATACTTTTTTAACTCCAGGTGCATTAGCATTGCATTAGCTTACGCCACTGGAAGTTAAAATTATTTTTAATAATTTGGGCATTAAAAACGTATGCTGAAAACCAACGCACATTTTCTTAGCATCCAGATTATTGCATTGGCCTGTCAGTGCATGATTTCTTAATACAGGAGCTAAAAATTGAACTCACGATGAAGTAAGAAAATGGTATGTTAATGCATTGATAGGCTGTTGCAATACAGTGTGCTCAGCTGAGCGCACTGGTTAACCCGTGGTTGGATGCGCGTCCACAAACCTTTAGGCTATAAGATTAGCATGTCCAAAACCCCGCGAAGCTAATAGCGCTCATCCCATGTAAATTTATGTTGATGAGACTATTATCTATTCTCCCCAATGCAAAAAAAAAAAAAAAGTGCGCCTGACACGCACATTTTTACTCTCCAAAATTAATGCCTGCCCCTGAGCAAGCGTTAATTTTTGAGCTGCCCAAAAAGTTTACAGAAAAGCAGAAGTCGGCGGAACAAAAAGGAGAAGAACGTTTAAAAAAAAAAAGTTTTTAAAAAGTGTGCTGCGGTCAGATTAGGAAAAGGGACGCTCGTAAAATTGAGTGTCCATTTTCCTAACCCACAGCGCACATTAGGAGAGTGGGCGCTTAATCATGAGTGCCCGTTTTCTGCATACTGATATTGCATCAGCCTGTAAGAGTTTAAAATGTGCACCAGAACTCCAGCTTCTGTCCACAGACTAACATTAGTGCTGGATACTTTACTCCACCTTTGATGAGGAGTTAACTTTCCAGCATTAAGAAAATTTGAGTTAAGCCAGCACACCTCTTTGCCTGGGGGAGGGATGTGTATGTGTGTGTGTGTGTGTGTGTGTGGTGGTGGTGGGGGGAGAGGGGGTTGTAATAGTTAACCTTTATGAGCATGGGACTTCCATGTAAGGATGCTAAGCAATTTTCACAGTTTTAGATGGGCATTGGGTGCTAAACTCCTTGCTGCATTGGAAGTACAGGAAAACAAAATTGCACACAACTACAGGTAAAACTGTGCATTTTGCTGAGAATATCTTATTGCATTGGACGCTGACTAACTAATCCAAGGCTGCACGGAGTCCTATTAAAGTCAGGGCTGACTGCAGTGTCCCAGGTTGGAAAGCTGCAGCAGTGTTTGTACAGAGAGAGGGCAGGCAGGTGACGGGAATCTCCTACCTGAACAGAAGCTCCTGCAGGCATTTTCCTTTCTGCTTTTGCTGCTTTCAGGATTACAAATGAATAGGGGGCGTTTTCCCTGGTGTTTGCCTCTCTCAATGCTGTCTCATGGCTCTGTAGGTCAGCCTCTCTCGACTCCTTCTTCTGTTGCGGAGCGGGAGGGCACACACTGATGATGTCACAGGAGGAGGGGTGGGACAGAGAAAATCTGAGAATCAGAGCTTGAAGTGGGAGAGGAGTCTCTTGTATCCTGTATCAGTGTCACGGAATGCAAATGATTGATCGTCCTGGGGGGATTCTGCACACAATATGTGAAAATTCAGCAAAATTCAGCAGACTGTGTTTAAATAAGACAATCTAATTACTTTCTTTGAGTAATAAATGAAAGTTTGCTTACCATAAACGGTTTTTCCGTATATAGCAGGATGAATTAGCCATGCTGTCTGGGAGTGCCCCCTGGTGGCCTAGAGCGGGAGCTTCTCATATAGAACATGCAGATCTTTGTTCCTGCAGGATGCCTGCTTGCATCAGAAGAAGGCAGGCAGAAGGGTTTAGACTGTCCAGGGAGGAGGGTGGGGCGCATGGCTAATTCATCCTATCTACGGAAAACACAGTTAACAGTAAAGCAAACGTGCTTTTTTCCACGCAGATAAGCAGGCTGAATTAGCCATGCTATCTGGGAGTCTCCAGATACAGAGATGAAGCACAGGATTTCTAGTCAGAAATGCTTTAAGTACCTGGAATGTGAAACATCTGTGTTGCATATCCCTATAAAGCAGGGGTCAGGAACCTTTTTGGCTGAGAGAGCCATAAACGCCACATATTTTAAAATGTAATTCCATGAGAGCCATACAATATGTTTAAAACTAAATACAAGTAAATGTGTGCATTTTATGTAAGATCACACTTTTAAAGTACAATAAGTCTCTGAAAATATTACACCAGGCCTTAAGACACCAATACATCTCCTATTAGGAAAACGGACCAAGTCAGGCTGCTATAGAGTCCTACACAGAAACTACACGCCAGCAGAAAACCTCACCTGAATCACGTGCTGTCCCTCACCTAACATAGAATAAAGAGACCAAAACGCATAACAAGAAGCATGCAGACAAAAACTGAATTGGAAACTGCAACAAGCCAGAGTCTCTGTATGCAGTGTAACAAAGGAAAAAAGAAACATCACACATCCTTATAAAACAAATCAAGAAATATAAAATCATCAGCAGTAAAACTGTACTAACAAAAAGAACATATTTCGAAACAGCTGATGAGTGGAATATCCAATAATTAAAAACTCATATAAAACATTTCCAGATACCAACAAAATATTTCAAAATAGCAGACACAAAGATCCAGTAATGAAAAATAATAAGGATACAAAAATTTTTTTGCTCTGCATACCTGGGAACGTTTGATATCCAGGTGTCCTGAGATTGTTCTGAATTAGCAGGAGGTGGGGTGGTTTGCTTGGAACTTTCTCCTCTCTCAGTCACATACCAGCGCTCTCTCTCACACTGGCTCTCAATGACACACCTATACACACATGCTCTCAGTCACTCACATATACAAATGTTTTTTCTCTCTCACTTATATAGGCTCTTAATTACACATTTACACACATGCTGTCTATCTTTTCACGCTTACACACACACAGGCTTTCAATCACATAAATACATGCTGTCTTTTTCTCTCACACACAGACTCTCATTCACATGCTTACAAACATGTCCTCTCTTTCTCTCATTTACACACAGGCTCTCAATCACATACTCACATGCTCCCTCACCTAAATCAGCTCTCAATCACACACAGACACACATGGTCTCTCTCTCTCATTTAAACACAGTCTCTCAATCACATACTCACATGCTCCATCACCTAAACCAGCTGTCAATCAGACACAGACACACATGATCTCTCTCTTACTTATACACACAGGCTCTTAATCATACATACACATGATCTCTCTCACACACAAAGGATCTCAATCATACACACATACTCTTTCAAACAAACAGGTTTTCAATTACAAACTTACACATACAGGTTCCCAATGGTAAACTTACATTCATGCTCTCTCTCTCACAGGCAGGATCTCAATCACAGACATACTCTCTTTCACATATACAGGCTCTCAATCATTCACATACATGCAATCTCTCACTCACACACACAGGATCTCAAACACACATGCTTGCTCGCTCATTCACTCTCTCTCTCCCCCTTCCCCCCGGGAACTCGCGGCAGCAGCAGCCACCTCCCAACGCTAACCTCCTTCATTTTCAGCCCTCGCGGAGGCGAAGGCGGAGTCCCATCGGCCGCGGTTGAAGATTTTCATTTTCCTCCGAGCCGCGCTGCAGTCTTCTTCCCGTCGGACACTAGCGTGCCTGCGCGGGTCTTCCCGCGCAGGCACCCGATGCTCTCCACTTCCTCTTCCGGGCCGCGAGAAGAAGAGAGCACGCCGGTGCTCTCTTCTTCCCGCGGCCCGGAAGAGGAAGTGGAGAGCATCGGGTGCCTGCGCGGGAAGACCCGCGCAGGCACCCGATGACTCCAGCGCTGGCACCCGGCTGACACCCGATGACTCCCGCGCAGGCACCCGGATGACTCCAGTCGGCGTGCTCTCTTCTCCTCCCCCCCGCGGCCCGGAAGAGGAAGTGGTGAGCATCGGGTGCCTGCGCGGAAGAAGAGACCACGCTAGTGTGGTCTCTTCTTCCCGCGCAGGCACCCGATGCTCTCCACTTCCTCTTCCGGGCCGCGGGGGGGGGGGGGGGAGGAGAAGAGAGCACGCCGGTGCCGCTGACTCCAGCTGTCCTGCTGCGTTCCGCCCGGGCTGACAGCATTTTAAGCCCGGGCGGCGGAGGACCGGGGAGCAGCTGGGTCAGCGGGGAACCACGAAGTATGGCGACGCTTGTCTGCGAGCCAGATGCAGCCCTCAAAAGAGCCATATCTGGCTCGCGAGCCATGGGTTCCCGACCCCTGCTATAAAGGGTGGACAGTCTTAAGAATTAGTGGCATGACGCAGTATCTCCTGTCCCATAGCCACATTAGATTCGGCATGGTGCTGGACGCAGTAATGAGAGGTGAAGATATGCAGCGAAGACCTCGTCGCTGCTCTGCAAATGTCCTGAATAGGCACCCATTGAAGGTGGGCAATTAAGCAGACATAGCCCTCACTGATGTGCCTTTGACCCCTTAGGTTAAACATTCAGGTCTTGTAGAATAGCAGAAGTAGATGATTGAGTCAGCCAGTTTGCTAGTGTCCGTTTAGTTACTGGTAATCCAGGAGCATTCAGATTGAAGGAAAGTGAACTGGGAGCATTTTTCGATGTGCTAGTTCTTTTCTTGTAGTAGGTTAACACTCTTTTACAATCCAAGGTGTGCAATAAAGCTTCTCATCTACATGAATGTGGTTTAGGGAAGAAAGTCAACAACGATATGGCTTGATTCAAATGAAAAAACGAAACTACCTTCGGCAGGAAGGCAGATTGGGTTCGTAGGGTGACTTTGTCGTGGAAGAACTGGAGGTATGGAGATTAGTGAACCAACTCTTGCAACTCGCTCACCTGCCTTGCTGAGGTTATAGCTACTAAAAACAAAACTTTTCACACAAGAAACTTTAACAAGGATGATTGCATTGGCTCAAATGAAGGGAGCATCAGCGCTTCCAAAACAATGTTCAAGACCCAAGGTTCTGTGAGTTGTGAGATTGGTGGTTGAAGCCTTAAAGCACCCCTCATGAAAAGAGAGTCTAGGGGAGTGCATGGATATGGAAGCCCCTTGAACAGAAAGAAGAATGGTACGACACTATAGCACTGAGGTGTACTCTGATTGAAGAGATTGCTAACCCAGAGATGTATAGCAAATGTAGGTATTTAAGTAATTGCTCTGGTGAAGAATGGAAGGGGTCAATTTCCACCAACATACACCAATGACAGTATCTATGCCATCTGGCTGCATAATATTTTTGCATAGTGTTGCGTCCGGTCTGCGACGGCTTTGCCCCGCCTACCTCTCTCTACTCTCGGTTCCTCCTGCTCACCTTGGACTGATGGCCGCTGCGGTGTCTGCTTGCCGTTCTCTCCGGCGTCCCCGGACCGGCTTTGGTGCTGCCTCCCGCTATTCTCCTTCAAGGTACCTCTAGGGTGCGCGCGTGCCGCCCTAATCTTTAACTCTATGTTGGCGCGAACCTCAGGGGCGTCCCCCTGTTCTGAATTCACATCTTCCGGGTACATCTGCCTACAGTATTTGCTAGCTTGTTGAGTTAGCAACAGGATTCTTACGGATGGGATTCGCTCTCCGTTCCTAAGCTACTCTACCACTCCAGCGTTATCTGGAACTCTTACTACCCTTTGGGGTCTCTAACGGGGTACCCGCTCCTCGGGGCCTCTTTGCTTCTTTCAGGTGCTATCAGGAAACCAGTACTCGCTCCTTGAGGGCCCATGTTCCCTGTGTTGCTGCCTGCAACTTTTATCCTTCTACTTGGAAGAACTAACTTACAGTTACCATTAGTGAGTACAGAAACCATCTCTTTCCACAGTTCTGCTTCACTGGAACCAGGTACTTGCTCCTCAAGGGCCTGCTCTCTGCTCCGGTGCCAGACCTCTCGTCTAGTGGAATCTCTGTTACTGCTAAGTGAGTACAATGCTACTGAGTCTCTCTGCTCTAAGGGATCAAGTACTCGCTCCTCGAGGGCCTGCTCTCCCTGCCTCGGAGCTTCTCCTATTTCTACCAAGGATATGCAGACCCTGTTCTCCTGGATTGGAATGGGGCCTGGGAAAAAAGGTAGGTAGTATAATGGATTGATTGAGATGAAACTCTGATACTACCTTAGGTAAGAACTTAGGATGAGTGCGGAGTACTGCCCGGTCCTGCAGAAGTTTAGTGTAAGGCAGATAGGTAACTAGAGCCTGTAACTCACTAACTCTGCGAGCAGAAGTGATTGCCAAAGGAAAATCACTTTCCATGTGAGATAGCGAAGATCACAGGAATGGAGAGGCTCGAATGGTGGTTTCATGAGCCAACCCAAAAACAGGTTGAGGTCCCAAGAAGGGGCCGGGGGATGCAGTGGAGGCTTGAGGTGAAGCAAGCCCTTCAGAAAACGTGTTATGAGGGGCTGTACTGAAATAGGAATGTCCCCGATACCTTTATGGAAGGTGGCTACCACACTGACATGCATTCTGATGGAGGAATTTTTTAGACCTGATTCTGACAAGTGCCAGAGTCAGTCTAGAAACTTCGTGGTGGGACAGGTAAAGGAGTCAAGGGATTGAGAAGAGCAACATGACTTAAACCTGTTCCATTTGTAAAGGTAGGATTTTCTCGTGGAAGGCTTCCGTGAAGCAATCAGGACACGGGAAACTGGCTCCGAAAGGTTAAGTGGCTGAAGAATTAACCTTTCAACATACAGGCTGTCAGGGACAAGGCTTGAAGATTGGGGTGGTGTAGGCACCCGTCGTTTTGACTGATCAGAAGTGGGTCCTTTCCCAAGGGAATGTGCCTGCGAATGAAGATCCTGAAGTACTGGAAACCACATTTGGCGTGGCCAGTGAGGTGCTATCAGAATCATGGTTCTCTTGTCCTGATGTAACTTCACAAGAGTCTTTGAGAGAAGTGGAGGGAATGCATACAGGAGACCGGTCGCCCATGAGAGGGAGAATGCATCTGTTGGCTGAGAGTGTTGGCTGCGAGTGAGAGAGCAAAAGTTCTCTACTTTGCGGTTTTGAAATGATGCAAAGAGATCTATATGAGGGTAACCCCATTGTTGGAAGATCGAGTCCGCCATTGAGGGGTTGAGAGACCACTCATGCGGCTGAAAGGTGCGACTCAGCTTGTCTGCCAACACATTGTCCACTCCCGGCAAGTAGGTGGCCCTGAGGTACATTGAATGGGAGAGGGCCTCCGCCCATATCTGTGCAGCTTCCTAACACAGAAGGTAGGAGCCCATCCCTCCCTGGTTGTTGATGTACCACATGGCCACCTGGTTGTCCATCTGAATCAGGATGACCTGATTGGACAGGCGATCCTGAAATACCCTGAGAGCATATCTGATTGCTCGAAGCTCCAGGAAATTGATTTGGTGTTTGGCTTCCTCTGGAGACCAAGATCCTTGTGTCTGCAGTTCGGCCACATGGGCTCCCCAGCCAAGGTTGGAAGCATTGGTGGTGAGAATTATTTGAAGGTCTGGAGCCTGGAAGGGCAAGCCTTGGCGGAGATTGAACTGATTTTTCCATCAAGCAAGAAACTGACGGAGTGAGTCGGTGATGTGGACAATGGTCGACAGGGGCTGAATAGATTGAGTCCATTGTGACCTTAGAGTCCACTGCATGACTCTCATGGCCAAGCGGGTAACCTGAACTGAGGACGCCATGTGTCCCAGCAGGATGAGGAAGTGGCGTGCAGTCGTGTGGTGCTGCGACTGTAGCTGATGTGCGAGAGAGACGAGAGTGAGAGCTCGCTGTCGAGGTAGAAAAGCTTTTGCTTGCAAAGTGTACAAGTCTGCCCCTATGAATGATACAGTTTGAGATGGGACTAAGTAGGATTTGTCGTAGTTGAAGAGAAATCCTAGCGAAATCAGAGTGTGTAAGGTAAGATGTAGGGGCGACAGAGCAGTTTGCTGAGTGGGAGCCCTGATCAACCAATCGTCTAGATAGGGGTAGACGTGAACAGCTTGAGTCCTGAGGAAGGCTGCAACTACTTTGCGGTATTTTGTGAAGACTCGTGGTGCAGACGCGAGGCCGAATAGAAGCACTCGGTACTGATAGTGCTTGGGGCCTACCAGAAATCTCAGGTATCTGCGATGAGATGGAGTTATCGCAATATGTGGGTATGCGTCCTGGAGGTCTAGAGCAGTGGTTCTCAACCTTTTTTCGGCCAGGACACACCTGACAGATGATTCTCACATGCGTGACACACTGAACATGTGACCGTCACATCTAGGCTTAATGTAGAGTTTGTGACATAAAATTAGTAGTACACTATCTCCTTTTTATCTTCAAGGATTCATAGAACTGTACTCAGTCCTCTTAATATTGTCATTTGCTGCTGTGGGCTGCCTTCGTGCTGCACTGGGTCCATGAACAGGTTCACCATGGGTTATAACTGTGCCAAAGGTGTTTGATTCACCTGAAGATTCAACACTATTGCCACCACAGTTATTAGCCCTGTCACCGAGGCTAAGGACTGCACCTTTTTATCTTGGGGGCCATGGAGTCAGAATTAATGTTTCTTTGTTATGCTTTTCATACTTCAATAGTAGCATCTGCCTTGTTCACATTTGTCTGGAGATTGTACGAGGTCAAAATGAAAGGGTACTCAGCTAAAATGGCAAGAGAAATTTACTCTGCTAATTTCTTCTGTCACCAGTATGAATTTTCTGGTATGTTCTGAGATGTGTTTTATTCAAGAAGCTTTGGCTACACTTAGAGAATTCAAATGGTTTCTTATTGGTGTGAGTTTTCTTGTGGGTTTTTTTTTTCATTTTTCAATTCTTTATTTATCATTTTCCATTACAAAAATTGATCATTTTTGCAAATTCGAAAAAAAACAATAGAAACTGCCTATAAGGGCTAAATTACTTAACAAAATATTTCCCATAATTCATAAATCAATAATTTCTATATTGGACCCCACGTAATTTAAAGAGAGTACTAATTAGTAACATAAGATTCAAAAAAGAAACTTTGTACGCTGACAACAACATAATATTCCATTTCATGTATTAATGGGCGTAGATGTAGCTGGCTTCTTCGAATCTATAAAAGTCCTTAATTGTTCAGAAGAAAAAAATATAAATGTTTCTCCACCCCTCTTTAAGATGCACTTACAGGGAAATTTAAGCATAAAAGAAAAACCCAAATCAATAACCTCTTGCCGAAGGTTTAAAAAACCCCTTCGTCTAATTTGTGTAGTTGCGGCCAAATCAGGATAGATCTTAATATTAGCATTCAAATACGATATAGGAAATTTTCTAAAATATTTTCGCATTACACATTGTAAATCAGATAAAGAAAGAAACCAGGAGCGTTGCTCTTTCTAATACTTCTATGGCAGAGTTTTCAATTATTTCAGTAAGATTCTCTTGTCAATTTTGACCAGCATTTATTGCTGCTGGTCTAGGAAGGAAATAACATTTATTGATCGATGGTAAATCTTCTTGCGTATATCCCAAAACTTCCTCCATAAATCTTTTTAAGGTTGCAAACGGGGTTTCCCCTATAACTCTAGGAAAATTCAACATATGCAAGTTCAATTGTCTAGTTTTGTTCTCCAATATTTCAATTCTTTTTGCAAGGATTTCTCTGTCTCTGACTGTAGCCACTTTGAAGTCTAATGTCCCAGATTCTTTCTCTTCTAATGCAACAACTTTAGCAGATAAGGAATTTATTTGATTCTGCATTTGAGAATTTGATGATACATTCTGTGTACTGAATGCTCCATTTTAGTATTAAGAACATTTAGAGCAGAAATCATTCCAGCCATCATGTCCCATAATACTGCAAGAGTGACCACTTGAGGCCTTTCAGGGACTACCAGAGGCACAAAAACGGGAGTTCCCCCACTGGAAGGTGGCAGCGAACCTCCAGAGGCATCAACCCTAATTGTGCCCAGTTCCAGCCCAGTACCTGCTGTTCCACCGCTAATCCAAGTCCCGGACTCCCCCGTTTCGATCTGTCCAGCTTCTGCAGAAGCCGCGGGCGTCGATATTCCGTCTGCACTTGGTCCGGAAGCAATGCCCCCGTTTAGCGGTCCGGGCTGCAACACCTCCCCGATCCTCTGTGTCGGTGCTTGCCTTAGATCGGGGCTCAAGGACAACTCCTCCGCAGGCACAAACAAAGCTCCCTCCTCGTCTGGCACATTGGGATCCTCATTCCTTGGTTCTTTTGTTGAAGAGTTGAGAAATTTTGTGATTTCCAGCTGTACCGCCGGTGAAGGTAAAGAAACAGCAGGGAAAACTCGTATTTTTCCCTTTTCTTTTTGGAGGCATTTTTTTTTTTTAAAGAAAAAATTCTACGGAGCTGGAAACACTCAGCCTTCCCCAACGTTCAGCATGCCGCCATCTTGGGGTCTCTCGTGTTGTTTTTTTTTTTAACATTTAAAGGGTCTCTCATCAGAAGGAATTTTCTGCTCTGCTGTAAGAAATGTCTACCGACTGAAGCTTTTACCACACTCGGTACATGAAAACGGTCTCTCACCAGCGTTTAACTGTATTTATTTAAAAACATTTTATGCCACATTATCCCATGTCCTAAGCAGTTCACATAAAATTTCATCCATAAATAAGACAAACATACTGAAAGACAAACAGCATCATAAAACAATACAATACAGGAACAAGAAAAGACATAGTTTTTGTAACAAATCAAAAGTAATTCCTGGTTTAATTCATCCCAACTGCTTCTGAAAATAGAAACACTTCTAGTTGTAGTACCTGATTCCATAAGAGAGGTGCTCTGGTGGGAAATAATCTATCACTTGTCTCTACTAGTCTGGATTTGGAATAAGGAATAGACATCTTCCTGTAGAACAGAGGGTTCTAGAAGGACAATAGATTTTTAAAAGGGAACTGATAAACAAAGGAGCTTCATTGCTTAAAGCTTTAAAGTGCACAGAGCAGCAGTTATGACCTTTAACAGAAAGCTTAGGAGTAACTTGCACAAAACAGCAGTTACTACCTTTAACAGAAAGCATGGGGATAACCTACACAGAGCAACAGTTGTTACCATGCTTGCTGGGCAGACTGGATAAATCATTTGGTCTATCTGCCATCATTACTTTGTTACTATATTAAAATGAATCCTCCATTTTACAGGCAGCCAATGTAAAATATAAAGAATGGGTGGAATACAGTGAAAACGTGAATCCCGTTAAAATGAGCGCTCCAGAGTTCCATATTATTTGAAAGGATTGCAGTAATCCTAATAAAGTAATATTTCTGGTGGGTTGTAAAGCTTATATTATAGTGAAAGCTTTTATTGCATGATAACAATCATCATCTCTCTGCAGTGTGAATTTTCTGATGAACTATGGGGCTATTCCTATGAATGAAGCTTTTACTTCATTCTTTAAATGAAAATGGTCTCTCAGAAGCATGTATTTTTTTGTGGATTGTGAGGCTTTTCTTGTAGATGAATCTTTCTTCACACTTAGAACATGAAAATCGTCTCTCATCCATATGGATTTTTTCATGTCTTGTGAGAGTCACCTTATGACTGAAGCTTTTACCACATTCAGTACACGAAAATGGTCTCTCACCTGTGTGGATAATCTGATGTCGTTTGAGGCCTGATCTCTCCCGGAAGCTTTTACCACATTCAGAACATGAAAATTTTTTCTCACCTGTGTGGATTTTCTGATGTCGTTTGAGGCCTAATTCCTCCCTAAAGCTTTTACCACATTCAGTACACAAAAACGGTCTGTCACCAGTGTGAATTTTCTGATGCAGTGTAAGGCCTAACTTTTCCTTGAAGCTTTTACCACATTCAGTACATGAAAATGGTCTGTCCATGCTGTGGGTTTTCTGATGCAGTGTGAGACGTAATTTCAGCCTGAAGCTTTTACTACATTGAGAACATGAAAATGGTCTCTCATTAATGTGGATTTTCTGATGTTTTTGGAAGGATGCCTTTCCCATGAATTCTTTACTGCACTCAGTACATGAAAATGGTCTTTCCCCACTATGGAAGTTCTGATGGGTTATAAGGCTTATCTTACACCTGAAGCTTTTATCACACTCAGGGCAGGAAAATGGTCTCTCACCAGTATGAATTTTCTGGTGCGTTGTGAGACTTATCTTACACCTGAAGCTTTTATCACACTCAGAGCATGAAAATGGTCTCTCACCAGTGTGGATTTTCTGGTGGGTTGTGAGACTTATCTTACACCTGAAACTTTTTTCACACTCAGAACAGGAAAACGGTTTCTCATTAGAGTGAATTTTCTGGTGTGCTGAGAGATGCCATTTACTGTTGAAGCATTTACCACACTCAGAACAGGAAAATGGTTTCTCATCCGAGTGGATTTTCTGGTGTGCTGTGAGATGCCATTTATCATTGAAGCTTTTACCACAGTCAGAACATGAAAATCGTTTCTCACCAGTGTGGTTTTTCTGGTGTGCTGTAAGATATCTTTTATCTTTGAAATTTTTACCACACACTGAACATGAAAATGGTCTCTCATCTGTGTGTCTTTTCTGGTGAGCTGCAAGATGCCATTTATCACTGAAGCTTTTATCACACTCAGAACACGGGAGTGGTTTCTCTCCAGTGTGGGTGTTCTGGTGTACTTTGAGGTATCTTTTATATTTATAGCTTTTACCACATTCAGAACATGAGTAGGGTTTTTCATCCGTGTGTCTTTTCTGGTGTACTGCGAGATTCCATTTATCTTTGAAACTTTTTTCACATTCAGAACATGCAAATGGTTTCTCACCAGTATGAATTTTCTGGTGTGTTGTGAGATGCCATTTATCTCTGAAGCTTTTACCACACTCAGAGCATGAAAATGGTTTCTGTTGCAATAGTGTTTCTAAATGAGTTTGTCTTTCATCTGTGCAGATTTTCTGGTGTGTTGTCAGGTCTGCCTTCTGAAAAAAGCTTGAAGCATATTTATTAAAGAAAACATTTTTCTTTCCTTTATAACTTTTCAGGTGTTGGACGTCAACTCCCTTCCTACTGAAACTTTTGACAGATTTAGAACAGGTAAAAGGCATCTCTCCTGTGTGGATTTTCTCTTCTTTATATAGTTCTTCCTTCTGATTGAAAGTCTTCTCAGAGTCTGTATTTGTAGATGGTCTCTCTTCGGTGTCAATTCTCTGCTGTGATTTCAGAGTTACAGGTTCCCTGAGGAATATTCCACATATATCACATAAACATCTTTGTTCTGCTGTCTGGATACTCTGATCTTTCCCTTTGTGTGAGATATGACTGATATTTTGGTTACACAGAGAATAATTCTTTGGCATATTTTCTGAGTTATAATCATTCCTGAAATTTCTTCCCCAGTCAGAACATGAACAAGTATCCTCTCCATCTCTTTCTGATAGCATCTTGTTCCCTTCCAGATTCTCACTGAGCTTCCAGTGATTATTCTTTCTGGAATCATTGTTTTCTAGATAAAAAAAAGTAAACACCAGGTATTAATATATTTGCTGTAGATATAGAATAAGAGCCTCTAGAGAAGTGAAAGGATCTGATGTACCTGAAAGTCAGCTCAGCAGGGAATAAAGGATTTTCAGTAACTGGGCAATTTTCAAAACTGTGTTTTGATGAAAAGTCCACAAAATATTAGTATTACAAAATATTAGTATTACTTTCCCATTGAAAATGGAGCCAGAAAAATGTTCCTAAAGAGATGTGTACTGGTTTTTCTGTACATAATTTGTCTATGAAACAATACACAGTTTTGAAAAAGCAAAACTAAAAGCAATCATTACTTCTCCTGACCTATCCCCACCCTTGGAAATCCTCTGCACATTATGATTAAAAGTATCTGTGTGGTAGAGCAATGCTTCTACTTTTAGCTGTGTGCAGGGCAGACAATTTTCAAAAAGACCTTTTCTCCAAGAAAATCTGTATTTACCCAGATAAAAGGCTTCTAAAAATTACCTTGTTAATAATGGAGGGAATTCCCTGCAGATCCTCTAACCATGGCACAGTAATCAGGACAGGCTGCTAAAGCAATTCCTGCCCTCTTACTCACTAATACAGTGATGTATGAGGCTCTCTGTTTAGAAGAACAAATTGTATAATCATGGATTTGTTCAGTCTGTGTGGGACCAATGCTATATGCTTTAGGACACATCCAATGACCTTAAGGCTTTGGGTGTCTGAGTTTGGAAGCAGCCAGCCTGACTGGTGTCTCTAACAGAAAACTGTGTAGGTGATTAAAGAGATCCACTACATACAAGATCACCAACTAAGTGAAAAAAACAATGTAACCAAGAAAAATCACTTAGGTAAGACCATATACTCAAAGGTTTTTTTTTTTAAATATTATGGAAACAGGAGGAACATACTCATATTTGTTGCGTTTGATGGCTTGCAAGCTGCCCCCATGAGCTGCCACTCTTATCTTTGCGGCCAGTGCGCTCTGGCCGGTTGCCACTGTCCTTGGCATGGCAGGATGCCTCTGACTCTTCTTGCGGCAAGAGGCCACTGAATGCTACGTGGCAGGATGCCACCAACTCCTACTCTCTTCCTGAACCCCTAGGCGCACATACGCAGGTTGTCAGGCCTCTTAAAGTAACCATGGCTCGAAAGACATCACAATCTTTGCCCTATTTAAGGGTAGCCCAACACACTCTGCCTCAGCAACAGTAGTGCATGTTGCTTATCCATCCTTCGTCTACCCTACCTGCTCCTGCTTCACCTACCAGCTTGCATCCTCTTCCTCGGATGAATACCTGATTTTGACCTTTGCCTGGACTCTCGTTATACCTGATCGTTGCCTGCCACTGACCCTTGCCTGGACTCTCATTATGCCTGATCGCTGCTTGCTACTGATCCTTCCCCAGACTCTCGTTACGCCCAACCGCTGCCTTCCTCTGACCACAGCCTGCCCTTGGACCACATCACTAGCCTTCTTCAGAGACCCTTGCCTAAGTCCTGCCAGCCCCGGCACCCAAAGGCTCAACCTGAGGGGAACTAGGGCTGGTATGGGAGAAGCTCCAGACTGGTCTCTGCTTCGTCTAGGTCTGCCTGCCTGCAGTGAGAACCTGCAGGGCTCCTCCCAGCCCAAGGTCCACATCACAACAATAATCAGTTACAGTCTAATAAATTGTCTATGGTACCATCATCTACCATTCTTCTTCTCTGCTGCTATTTACATCACTTCCAGT
Organism: Rhinatrema bivittatum; assembly: GCF_901001135.1. Taxonomy (NCBI): domain Eukaryota; kingdom Metazoa; phylum Chordata; class Amphibia; order Gymnophiona; family Rhinatrematidae; genus Rhinatrema; species Rhinatrema bivittatum. The sequence continues at coordinate 44,596,568 of NC_042616.1, read as the reverse complement.
AGTGGAAGAAGAATGAGACTTCAGAAGCAAACACCAGAAGCAGGGAAGAAGAGTAATGGACCTCTGAAGAAGATGACATTTCGAAGCACGGCCCAGGTCGGGTGCTTTTTATTGGGAATGTTGGATTATATGCTACTTCTTGAGCTACATATTCAAGGAAGATAAGTAGTTATTTATTTGTCACATTTATAATCCACAACATCCAGTAGTGTTGATCTGTGTGGCTTACAGCATCAACATAAGCAATCTTTATCATATCATTTATTTATTTATTTATTTTTGGTTTTTATATACCGATCTTCCTACATTAGATGCAAATCAAACCGGTTTACATAGAACAAGAAGAAACTTGCTAAAAGGCATTACATAAAACAATGAACATATCATAAACAATTATACAATTTTTATACACATTTAAAAATGTGGTTGTTTAAAAAGATTCATTTTTAAACATTTCCTAGAAAATGTTAACTCCTCCATTTTCCTTAAGTCCTTATATTACACATCTTTGGTCCTTTAATAGAAAAAGCTCTATTTTGCATTTCCTGACACTTAATAATCCTTAAAATTTGGTTCCCTTAAAAGATTTTGTTCCATCAAGCATAAAAATCGAGTGTTACCATAAGATTGAACTAACTTAGAGAGTGAGTAATCTTCAAAATGCAATACTTTAAACAATAGAACCAACATTTTAAAATGTATTCTATCACTCACCAGCAGTCAGTGTAATTGGTGCAAGACTGGGGTTATATGCATATGGGGATGACTCCCCATAATCACTCATACATTGGTGCAACGTTTTTGCTGAATCTGGATACACTGCCATATAGAGACTATAAGCATTTTAATTGCAAATAGAAAACGTAGCAAAAAATAGACTCTTTGAAATATTACGTGGTGGAAATGGGTGGGACATGATGATACCGTAGACTATTTATTAGACAAAAACTGATTATGAGCATATTCCCCGTTTGCATAATAGTAAAAAAACCCAAAAAACCCTTCCATATATGTCTTACCTAAAGTAAGTGATTAAAGAGATCCCCAGAGGAGTTTGTGAAAGGGTCTCTGCAGTTCCCAGCTGCTCCTTATTTATTAAGAAAAAGTTAAAGCCCCTTTTTTTTTTGACTGAGGCATTTAAGTGATGCTGGATTGAATTATTTACCTCTTTATTTTATTAATACTTGCAGTTTTATTGTTGTTTATTTATGCTATTGAATCTTGTGTTATCATGAAGATCCCAGCTCCAAAGTGATTCAGTTCCCAAAGCACATGAGACTCTGGCTACTTTAATCCAATTACTGCCTCCCCCACAAACACTGGCTGAGGAGGAAGGGTCTGCTTTGAACTAATGGCTGGAACAGGTAAAACTGACTACAGCACTCCCAAATTTCTATTTCAGTTGTGCTTCTTTTTAACAGACAGTGCACTAGTTTTGGCAAATATAATGCCCTACTTCTAAGCACAGAGAGAAAAACCCCAATGCATACAGAAATTCCAGATCAGAAACCAAAGGAAAAGGCTCACTGTGATGGATGACTCTGCCATCAGAGGCACTAATCCTTTCCCTTGCACAAAGGCAAAGGGAAAAGTGGATAACAAAACTCAACTAAAGAGGTCACAAAAGGAGTCCAGAAACAGCAGTAACCTGAATGAAGAAAGCTGGAAAGCTATGAGCACAAATGCTCGTAGTTTGGGCAATAAAATCCCAGAGCTGCAAGCCCTAATGGTGGAGGCGGACTTGGACGTTGTTGCTGTCACGGAAACGTGGTTTACGGAATCTCATGACTGGGATACGGCAATACCGGGCTATAACTTGTTAAGGAAAGACAGAGAGGACAGGAAAGGGGGAGGAGTGGCTCTTTATGTCAGAAACAATATCCAAGCATCGGAGCTGCAAGGAAGATGGGGCAATGAAGAAGCACTATGGGCCAACCTAAAAAAAGATGGGACATCCATTTTTATTGGAGTGGTTTACAGGCCTCCAAACCAAAAAGATGAGCTGGACAGAGATCTGGTTAATGACATCCACAGGATAGGAAAGAAGGGAGAAGTGGTGATCGTTGGAGACTTTAATATGCCAGATGTAGACTGGAGAATCCCATCTGCAGAATCTAATAATAGTAGAGAAATAGTGGATGCCCTGCAAGTAGCTTTGTTCAAACAAATGGTTATGGAACCCACAAGAGAAGGAGCAATACTTGACTTAGTGCTCACTAATGGAGATAACATCTCTGATGTCCAGGTGGGCGCCCACCTCAGCACCAGTGATCATCAAACGGTATGGTTTAATATCACAAAAAAGATACGGAAAAGAAGCACAAAAACCCGAGTTCTGCAGTTCAAAAACACAAACTTTGATGAAATGGGGAAGTACCTGGAGGAAGAACTAAAAGGCTGGGAGAATGTGAGAGATGTGGATCAACAGTGGACCAATCTAAAAGGAGCAATTGCCAAGTCAACTAATCTATATGTTAGAAAAGTAAAGAAAAGCAAAAGAAAAATGAAACCTATCTGGTTCTCAAAGGAGGTGGCTGACAAAATAAAGGCTAAAAGAACAGCGTTCAAGAAATACAAAAGATCCCAAAGAGAGGAGCACAAAGAAGAATATCTGGTAGAACTGAGGGAGACAAAGAAATTAATCAAGAGAGCAAAAAGTCAAGCAAAAGAGAGGATTGCCAAGGAAGTAAAGAGAGGTGACAAAACATTTTTCAGATACATCAGTGAAAAGAGAAAAGTTCAAAGTAGTATAGTGAAATTGAAAGATGGAAAGGATCAATGTGTGGAGAGAGACGAAGAAATAGCAGAAATATTAAACAAATACTTCTGTTCTGTGTTCACTAAGGAGGACCCTGGAGAAGGACCGTCCCTAGTTAACAAGATACTGGAGGGGAGTGGAGTAGATGTAACTCCATTTACAGTAGAAAATGTATGGGAAGAGCTGGGGAAACTGAAAGTAGACAAAGCCATGGGACCTGATGAGGTTCATCCCAGGATACTGAGGGAACTCAGAGATGTGCTGGCGGGTCCGCTGTGTGACCTGTTCAATAGATCCCTAGAAACAGGAGTGGTGCCGAGTGATTGGAGAAGAGCTGTGGTGGTTCCGCTTCACAATAGTGGGAACAGAGAGGAGGCTGGTAACTACAGACCGGTTAGCCTCACTTCAGTGGTGGGAAAAGTAATGGCGTCACTGTTGAAAGAGAGAATAGTGAACTATCTACAGTCGGGAGAATTGCTGGACCAGAGGCAGCATGGATTCACCAGGGGAAGATCCTGTCAGACAAATCTGATTGACTTTTTTGATTGGGTAACCAAGGAATTGGATCAAGGAAGAGCACTCAATGTCATCTACTTGGATTTCAGCAAAGCTTTTGATACGGTCCCGCACAGGAGACTGGTGAATAAAATGAGAAGCTTAGGAGTGAGTGCTGAGGTGGTGACCTGGATTGCAAACTGGTTGATGGACAGAAGACAATGTGTGATGGTAAATGGAGCTCTCTCTGAAGAGAGGGAGGTTTTATGTGGTGTACCACAAGGATCGGTGTTGGGACTGGTCCTGTTCAATATATTTGTGAGCGACATAGCGGACGGGATAGAAGGTAAGGTTTGTCTTTTTGCGGATGACACTAAGATCTGCAACAGAGTGGACACGCCGGAAGGAGTGGAGAGAATGAGACGGGATTTAAGGAAGCTGGAAGAGTGGTCGAAGATATGGCAGCTGAGATTCAATGCCAAGAAGTGCAGAGTCATGCATATGGGGAGTGGAAATCCAAATGAACTGTATTCGATGGGGGGAGAAGGGCTGATGTGCACGGAGCAGGAGAGAGACCTTGGGGTGATAGTGTCTAACGATATGAAGTCTGCGAAACAATGCGACAAGGTGATAGCAAAAGCCAGAAGAATGCTGGGCTGCATAGAGAGAGGAATATCGAGTAAGAAAAGGGAAGTGATTATCCCCTTGTACAGGTCCTTGGTGAGGCCTCACCTGGAGTACTGTGTTCAGTTCTGGAGACCGTATCTACAAAGAGACAAGGACAAGATGGAAGCGGTACAGAGAAGGGCGACCAGGAAGGTGGAGGGTCTTCATCGGATGACATACGAGGAGAGATTGAACAATCTAAATATGTACTCCCTGGAGGAAAGGAGGAGCAGGGGTGATATGATTCAGACTTTCAGATACTTGAAAAACTTTAACAATCCAAAGACAACGACAAACCTTTTCCGTCAGAAAAAAATCAGCAGAACCAGAGGTCACGAGCTGAGGCTCCAGGGAGGAAGACTAAGAACCAATGTCAGGAAGTATTTCTTCACAGAAAGGGTGGTGGATGCCTGGAATGCCCTTCCGGAGGAAGTGGTGAAGTCTAAAACTGTGAACGACTTCAAAAGGGCGTGGGATAAACACTGTGGATCCATCAAGTCTAGAGGGCGTGAATAAAGAGGAGGCAGCAAAACACTGCACGGAGCGGCAGTAGCCACAGAGGCATTCACGGAGCGGGATGCCAGTGGCCAGTGGTTGGTGTTCCACCTTCACGGAGCGGAAGGATGGAAGGCTGCCATCTCCAAAAAAACAAAAAAACAAACAAAAAAATAAAAACAGGGGTGGGTAAGAGTATGGGGTAAGGGTGTGGCCTGCTTGTTACAGCGGTTGCTACCCCTAATTGAGCTGGATGTCACTTGGATGCAGATACGGCGCTGCTCTCTAAATTGGTGGTGGGGGTGGAGGGGAATTAGGGCTGGAGGGTACTGGAAGCCAATAGTAACAGGTGGGAGAGAAAAAAAGGGGAAAAAAATGGATAAAGTGCGTAGCTTGCTGGGCAGACTGGATGGGCCGTTTGGTCTTCTTCTGCCGTCATTTCTATGTTTCTATATATGTTTCACACATTATTTATACTAAATGTTTTGTTTCAGAAGCTGCAGAATATAAGATTTTTTAAATAAATAATGAAATGGAATTTATTTCTTCTATATCACTCACTCGCTTAACCAGATCTGTCCGGTGTGGTGTACAACAAGATTAAAAAAACAACAACATAAAATCTTAAGAGCAATAAAATAAAAGCAACCCAACCCACGCCCATCACAAATGAAACTGTGTACTGCTAATGCTTAAAATCGACTCCAAAAGCAGATTAATTACTCGCAAACAGCCAGGCTTCTACCTTTAATCTAAATGGCAAATAATTGGATTCCATTTTTCAAATTGTCATCTCGGTAGTTTTACCCCGGTCCCTCTTATTACTGCACTCACGTGAGCAGCTGCTTTTCCCAGTTTCTCTTTCCTCTGATCCCAGCTCATCCCTGATGTACGGCTCCTCCCCTTGATTAATGAGGGAGATAATGTCAGGGGTGACAGTCAGAGAGCCTCTTCCTGGGGTAAGACCACAGAATTAGATTTCTTATACTCATGCTGGGTTTGACTCCCCCAAATTAAAAACTTAGATAACTGTATTCACTTACAAACCCTCCCAGAAAGGCTACGTGAATCCTCTTCACTCATTTTTATAGTTACATAGAACTATAGAACATGGCCCATGCAATCTGCTCATCAACGTCTCCTGTTCACCTTGACAGTCACTTCCTCTCCCTTAGAGTTCCTCTAAGCTTGTCCCATGCTCTCTTGAATTCAGATACTATTTTTGTCTTCACCACCTCCATTAGGAGGCTGCTCGATGCATCTATCACCTTCTCTATAAAGAAATATTTCCTTAGATTACTCCTGAGACTACTCCTCTTTCACTTTGATCCCATTACTCCTCATCCCACAGCCTCCTTTCTACTGAAATAGACCCAACCTTTGGGCATTTATTACTTGGAGATATATAAATGTCCCCATCATATCTCTCCTTTCCTCCAGGTTATAATGTTTAGATCTTTAACCCTGCCCCCATATGCTTTATGATGAAGACTCATGACCATTTTAGTAGCTGTCATCTGGACTGACTCTTTTTGGTTTATATCTTTTTGAAGCTGTGGTCTCCTGAATTAGACAAAGTAATCCAAATGAGGTCTCACCAGAGACTTATATAGAGGCAATATAACCTAAATTTTCCTATTGGTCTTTCCTCTCCCTATGCACCTAAGAATTCTTCTGGATGTGGTGAAAGCAGTTATTATAGCTAGGTTTAAAAGCTCCTGGAGGAAAAAGCCATGTGGATTTATTTATATATTAATAAACATTTGATATTCTGCCTTTTACAAAAATTTAAACTAGAACAATGGGAAAAAGCAGCGCTTGGTTCAGAGGGAGGTATCTTTGAAAGATACTAATGAAATAGGAGAGTTAGGAAATCCTAACAGAGAGATTCCAATAAAAGCAAAAGTAGCCCATGTGCCTATAAGTAAAGAACCACTCGAGTTAAAATATTCCAAATTATTTCTGTGAACTGATCAGCAAGTTGATAATACAAATAAAAAACACTTTGAAATGTCTCTATGTCAAAAGTCTAAGAAATAACCATTTTGTGTATGCCACAAAAATTCATAAATAAAGAGTTAAAAAATAAGTTTAAGAAATAAGATGGGAGAATTAAGAGTATACAGCACCAAATGAAGAGATAGATATAATTGGCATCTCAGAGCCCTGGTGGAAGGAGGATAACCAATGAGACAGTGCTATATCAGGGTACAAATTATACTGAAATAATAGGGTGTCTCAACTTGGTGGGAGGGGGGAGCAGGTGGCACTTTATGTTTGGGATGGCACAGAGTCCAACAGGATAAAGATCCTGCAATAAACTAAATGCATAATAGAATCTTTAGGGGTAGAAATCCCGTGTGTGTTGGGTAAGAGCATAGTGATAGGAGTATACTACCAACTACCTGGCCACATGATCAGACGGATGATGAAATGCTAAGAGAAATTAGGAAAGGCAACAAATTTGACAGAATAGTATCAATGGGAGATTTCAATTACCCCAATATTGACTGGGTAAATGTAACATCAAGACATGCTAGAGACAAAGTTCCTGGATGGGATTAAATGGCTGCTTCATGGTGCAATTGGTTCGGGAACCAATAAAAGATGGAACCATTTTAGATCGCAGGATTTGGTGCGAGAGGTAATGGTGTTGAGGCCATTTGACAATAGTGATCACAACATGATCAAATTTGAATTAATGACTAGAAGGGGGACAATAAATAAATCTAAACTTTAATAAAGAGACTTTGATAAATAGAGGAAAATAGAAAAAAACCCTGAAAGGTTAAGAGTGTACAACAGGGCTGGACATTATTTAAAAATACCATTTTAGAAGCACAGTCCAGATGTATTCCTCACATTAAAAAAGATGGAAGGAAGGACAAAAGACCGGTGACATGGTTAAAAGGCGAGGAGAAAGAGGCTATTTTAGCGAAAAGAACGTCCTTCTAAAATTGGAAGAAGGATCCATCTTAAGAAAATATGAAAAGCATAAGTATTAGCAAGTTAAATGTAAAACATTGATAAGACAGGCTAAGAGAGAATTTGAAAAGAAGTTGGCCATAGATGCAAAAATTCATAACAAAATCTTTTGACTATTAGCCTGGAAAATGTAGTAGGCCAGATTGACAAACCAAAGAGTAAAAAATCACCCAAACCAGATGGTATACACCCCAGAGTGCTTAAAGAACTCAAAAATGAAATTTCAGATCTATTACTAGTAATCTGTAACCTATCTTTAAAATTGTCCATAGTATCTGGAGACAGAAAGCGTTTGACAAAGTCCGCCATGTGAGACTCTAAAGAATATTAAAAAGACATGGGACAAAAGGCAATATCCTTTTGTGGATTGCAAACTGGCTAAAAGCTCAGAAACAGAGAATAGGATGGTCAATTTTCTCAGTGGAGAAAGGTAAAGAGTGGAATGCCTTAGGGGTCTGTCCTTGGACCGATGCTTTTTAATATAGTTATAAATGATCTGGATCGGGGAATGACGAGTGAGTTGATCAAATCTGAAGATGACACAAAATGATTTAGAGTTGTGATAAATTGCAGGAGGACCATGTGAGACTGGGCATTCAAATGGCAGATGAAATTTGATGAGTGCAAAGTGATGCACATAGGGAAAAGGTATCCACGTTGCAGTTACACAATGTTAGGTTCCAAATCAGGAGTTACTACCCAGAAAAACGATTTGGGCATCATAGTGGATAATACATTGAAATCATCAGCTCAGTGTGCTGCAGCAGTCAAAAAAAGCAAATAGAATGTTAGGAATTATTAGAAAAGGAATGATGAATAAAATGGAGAATGTCACATAGTACCTCTGAACCGCTCCATGCATCTTGTGGACTGTGTGCAATTTTGGTCGCAGCATCTCAAAAAAAGATATAGTTGCACTGGAAAAGGTTCAGAGAAGGGCGACCATAATGATAAAGGGGATGGAATTGCTTCCCTAATAGAAAGGGGTGTTCAGCTTGGAGAAGAGGCGGCTGAGGGGGGATATGATAGAGGTCTATAAAATCATGAGGGGACTAAAATGGACAAATATGAATCCATTATTTACTCTTTCAGGTAATACAAGGACTAGCAAGTTTCACATTTAAAACAAATTGGAGAAAATTATTTTTTCACTTAATGTCCAATTAAGCTCTGGAATTCATTGCCAGAGGATGCGGTTAAGGCAGTTAGCATACCTGGGCTTAAAACAGGTTTGGACAAGTTCCTGGAGAAGAAGTCCATAAACTGCTATTAATCAAATTAACTTAGGGGTAGATTTTCATACAGGGCGCCCTCACGTACTTTTGTAGGCGCATCAGGCGCAAACAAAAGTACGCTGGATTTTAGTAGATATGCGCGGAGCCGCGCGTATCTGCTAAAATCCTGGATCGGCGCGCGCAAGGCTACCGATTTCGTGTAGCCGGCACGCGCCGAGCCGCACAGCCTACCTCCGTTCCCTCCGAGGCCGCTCCGAAATCGGAGCGGCCTCGGAGGGACTTTGCTAACGCCCTCCCCTCCCCTCACCTTCCCCTCCCTTCCTCTACCTAACCCACCCCCCCCGGCCCTGTCTAAACCCCCCCCCCCTACCTTTGTTGGGGGATTTACGCCTCCCAGAGGGAGAAGTAAGTCCCCGCGCGCCAGCGGCCCGCTGGCGCGCCTAGACACGACCCGGGGGCGGTTCCGGAGGACAAGGCCACGCCCCCGGACCGCCCCGGGCCGAAACCATGCCCCCGTGCCCGCCCCAAAACGCCCCACCGATTGGCCCCGTCCCTGACACGCCCTCGACACGCCCCCCTCGACAAACCCCGGGACTTACGCGAGTCCCAGGGCTCTGCGCGCGCCGGCAGGCCTATGTAACATAGGCGCACCGGCGCGCAAGGCCCTGCTCGCGTAAATCCGGGTGGATTTACGCGAGCAGGGCTCTTAAAATCCGCCCCTTAGAGAACAGCCACTGCTTATTACTGGCATTAGTAATATGGGATCTATTTAATGTTTGGGTATTTGCCAGGTACTTGTAACTTGGATTGGCCACTGTTGGAAACCGTGGCTTAATATGATCAGTTTGTTTTGCACCTACCAAAATTCTTGCAGTATTACTTTGTAGGAAAGTCTCTGCATATCACTGGTTATGAGCAAAAAGTATTAGATCTATTCTATGAGAACCTGCTGTGTGCGCGCTTGTGACCTGGATTGGCCACTGTCAGAAACAGGATGCTGGGCTTTGACAGGAATTTGGTCTGATCCTGTAGAGCATTTCTTGTGTAATCCACTGACATGGCTGTGTGTTACTTTTTCTTCCCTGGTCATGTTGCATCTGCTGCATGTTTATAACTTACATGAAGCAAAGTGACCACTATCAGCACTCACTCAAATTTTTACCAGATTAGAGCAGAAATTCCTCACACTCAGAATTGTCTTTTTCATGATGTCCCAGGGCTGCTAATAAAAATGTAAAGTTCTTCCTTACCCAGAGAGATGAGGGTCTGATAATTCTCCATCATCACTTCCTTGTAAAGCTCCTTCTGCCATTCTTCCAAACTCTTCCACTCCTCCTGGGAGAAATAGACGGCAATGTCCTCAAAGGTTACTGGGACCTGAAACAGAAACCCTTCCACACTCAGCATCTTCTGCATCCCCCTCCATCAGGAGACCTCCCCCCCAGCACTGGGGGTTAACAGCAGGGCAGGGGGAGAGTTTTCCATGTGTTCACATTTCATCTTCTGTGTTACTTAGAAATTATACATTAAACCAAAATGCACTTACATATATTTTAGTAGCAAGATATTTTTACATTGTTGAGTGCAAAGTGATGTTGAGTTGTGAATAGTTTTTTAATCCTTTTTTTGTTTTTTAAGTTTTGGAGTTTTTGTATGATATATGTTATTGCTTTAAGAATTTTGTAGGATCTATGCTATTGTCTGACGAAACTGTTTGAAAACTTTAAAATGTATTCCCTTGTCTCAGCAGGGGTGCTGTGTGTTACCTAGTGTGTGTGTGTGTGTGTGTGTGTGGGGGGTGTTTCTCTAAATATAAGTGTTAAATATATTTGTGTTAAACGTGTTGATCTATGTAGTCTTGTTGTTCGTGATATTTGGTGACAAACATAAAACTTTAAATGAAATACAAAAACATGAAAATGTATACTTGTTATAAAATCTTTAAGCTTATGATATTTTTAAATATACTGCATCTGTTTACCTACGCATCTTGTTATACTATTCTGCCCTCACTCTCCACAGCAGCAGCACCAGACACTGAGCAGCAACCAAAGAGAGATCTCCCAGAGAGACTTAAGAACAACTGGTGCTGCTGCGAGGTGCATACATCTTATCCCAGAAAAGTCAAAACAGCCAAAACAATAATTATCTCATCTTTTACAAATGTCAGTGAAACCCCTCATTACAAAGCACTGTAATAATGTAATTAATATGTAAGGTTTTCTATCATCACTAATAAGTTGGCTAGATTTTTCAAAGGTGCGCACACATGGATGCCCAATTTTATAACATGCCCGCGGCCTTCCTCAGTTCCCTCCCAGTCCGCTCCAATTTTGGAGCGGACTGGGAGGGAACTTCCCAACCTCCTACACTACCCTCCCCCTAGCCCTAACCTAGGCCCCCCCCCCCCAAAAAAAATATTTTACCTTCTGCGCCTGCCTCAGGGCAGGCGCAGGTTGCACGCGCCAGGAAATGGCCACGGTGCTGGGGGCTTCTAGCCCCGCCCTACCCCCCGGACAGCCCCTCCCCTTTCCCGAGGCCCCGGGACTTGCACGCGTGACCGGGCCTTTGAAAATTGGCCCGGCGCACGTAAGGCCGGGGATTTACGCACGTATCGCTTTGAAAATCTACCCCACGGGTTTCTCCCAAATCAGGTTTCTGTGTACAGCATCTCATGGCTGTCAAGACCCACTCCCTCCCTGCCCCTCTCCCCACATACAGAGCATCCCATATTTCATTCCATCTATCAGCATTTAAAGGCTGGAAAAGCAGCCAGGAATTTTTCCAGTGCCATGTGGCTGAATTCTTTGGGGTACTCAGCAATTTTATTTCTTTAGAGGTAGATTTTAAATGCCTTGCCTGCACATAAACAGCCACATACGCGTGCAAGTGGGCCGCACAGGAGCTACGTGAATTTTAAATAGCCAGGAAGGGTGCACGTACATTAAGGGGTCAATTTTAAGACCCACGTGCAGTCCCTGGCGCGTGCTCATGGACATGCCGATTTTATAACATGCGCACGTCGGCACACGCATGTAATAAAATCCGGCGCCCATACGAACATGAGCGCCAGATTTTAATATCCACTCACACATATGCGGGTGGGGGGGGGGGGCATTTTTGAAATTGTGCATGGCAACGCAATTTGCCTTTTTCCCAGTTCCCTACACCCCCTACCTTTTCCCCTCTCCTCTCCAATCCCTAAACCCTCCCTAACATTTCTAACTTTTTTGTCTTTTTACTTACATGCTCTAATGAGTAGATGTAAGTTCTGTGTGCAGGCTGGCTGCCGGCGCGCACTTCCCCAGGACAGGACCTAATGGTGACTTTTCCTCCTTTTGGTAATACAAAACAACTAGTGGGAATTCTAATTATATCTTTTTCTTTCAAACTGCCTTTTAATTTAAATTCTTATTTAATTTGAATTCTTATATTTTCATTTATTTATTTGTTTTTTATATACCGACATTCAACTTAAGTCATCACATCGGTTTATATATAACAAATTAAAAAAGAAAAAGTTACATTGTGATAAAGAGAGTAGATAGATAAAAAATAGAGGGAGAATTAAAGATTAATTAATTAATTAATTCAATTATATACCTCTAATACAAGATAAATCACCTGTTGAAAGCAACGGTTCCAGTCATGTCTGACTGACCATAGAAACATATAGAAACATAGAAATGACGGCAGAAGAAGACCAAACAGTCCATCCAGTCTGCCCAGCAAGCTTTCACACATTTTTTTTTCATACTTTTCTGTTACTCTTGTCCCTTTAAATAATTTTTTTGGTTCTATTTCCCTTCCACCCCCGCCATTGTAGATAGCAGTGCTGGAGCTGCATCTAAGTGAAGTATCTAGCTAATTGGTTTGGGGTAGTAACCGCTGTAATAAGCAAGCTACTCCCACGCTTGTTTACCTAGCCTGTGCAACTCAGTCCTTGTTGGTTGTTTGAATACAAATGCTCTTTTCTTCATACCCCCTGCCATTGAAGCAGTGAGCTGCGCTAGAAATGTATTCTAAGTGAAGTATCAGGCTTGATTCGGGGTAGTAACCGCTGTAACAAGCAAGCTACACCCATGCTTATTTGTTTTACCCAGACTTCAGACCTTATTGGTGGTTGTCTGAATATAAATAATCTTTTCTTCATTCCCCCTGCCGTTGAAGCAGAGAGCTATGCTGGATATGCATTGAAAGTGAAGTGGATGCCTGGAATCTCCTTCCTCCAGAAGGAGATTCCAGGCATCCACCACCCTCTCCGTTAAGAAATACTTCCTGAGATTGGTTCTGAGTCTTCCTCCCTGGAGTTTAAAATCGTGATCCCTGGTTCTGCTGATTTTTTTGCAACGGAAAAGGTTTGTCGTTGTCTTTGGATCATTAAAACCTTTCAAGTATCTGAAAGTCTGTATCATATCACCCCTGCTCCTCCTTTCCTCCAGGGTGTACATATTTAGATTCTTCAATCTCTCCTCATAAGTCATTCGATGAAGGCCATCCACCTTTCTGGTCGCCCTTCTCTGGACTGCCTCCATCCTGTCTCTGTCCCTTCGGAGATAGGGTCTCCAGAACTGAACACAGTACTCCAGGTGAGGCCTCACCAAGGACCTGTATAAGGGGATTATCACGTCCCTTTTTTTTTACTCGATATTCCTCTCTCTATGCAGCCCAGCATTCTTCTGGCTTTAGCTATTGCCTTGTCACATTGTTTCGCCGACTTCAGATCATTAGACACTATTACCCCAAGGTCTCTCTCCTGCTCCGTGCACATCAGCCCTTCTCCCCTCATGCCATTACTCTTTAAGCTGGTACCCATATAGACAGAAATCAAGATTTAGTGCTTTTCTGTTTGCAGACGATATTCAGGTGGAGACCTCTGTACCGATTTGACCCAGGAAACTCTAAGGAACTTAAGCATATGTTTCATTAAGATTGTCGGTTGGCTGACTGACCACAAGTTGAAAGTAAATCCAAAAACATCAGAGGCCATGTGGCTGAGTAAAAAAAATTTGACTTTCACTATTCCTCCAATAATGGCTACTGGATCGTCACTTGCTTTCAAAAATCTGATTTCCATTCTGGGGGGTCAGACTTGACTCTAACCTTGGCCTGTCAAAACAAATATCCATAGTCAATGGCATTTCCATTACTTCTGCTATATTTGGCATGTTAAACCATATCTAGAAAGTTCAGGTTTGATAAAATTAACAATCGTGTTTCCGCTCAGTCGATTTGATTACTGTAATGCATTTTATCAGGGTCTCTCAGTAATTTCTCTTTAAAGACTTCAATTGTTGGAGAACACTGTGGCCAAACTAATGTACGGCCTTAAGAAAGCAGACCAGGGGTCACGTGATGTGGTGAACCAGAGAAGTCATGTTGTTCTCTGGCTCTGGATATGAACACCAGGTTTTGGCTTTCAGACCTCACAATTCCCTGGCTGACGGTATCCTCTGAGCATGGACAGGTTTCTCTTCAGGGCGGCAGTTGAAATGACCACATAAATTGTAAAAAAAAAAAAAAAAAAGGCAAAAAGATACTTAAGTGGGGAGCAAAAAAATGGCGGATTGTAAGGAAATAGCAACTCCGTGTGTAACTGGTAGAATGGGAGTGGTGGATTTGACAAATCTCCTCCTCCTGGACCGACCTCACAAAAAGCATAGATAATAATCTCTGCCCCATCACATCCAAGGAAATAAATCACACACAACATGCAAAAAAAACACACACTCCAGTCCTAAAAAAACTCAAACTCGACCTCCAACTGCTCAAAAGAAAATGGCGCAAGGACCCCTCTCCAACGCAACTTGTCTTATACAGATCCTCCTTACACGCCTATAGAATCACCATCCTCAAGACTAAACACGACCACTATGCAGCGAAAATTCACGATTACCAATATAACCCCAAGGCCCTATTCGCTTATGTTACTGAACTCACCAAATTATCACACACACACACCCCCATCCTTGATGGGGAATCCAAAGCCAAATGCTAAGAACTCGTGCTATTCTTCCACAACAAAATAGCGAAAATCCTGCTTCGTTTCTCCCCCCCTTCCCCCCACTAGCATGCTCCCTCCGCAGTAACCATAACACTGCTATGAAAAGAAAATTATTATTTACCTGCTAATTTTCGTTCCTGTAGTACCATGGATCAGTCCAGACAGTGGGTTATGTCCCCAATCCAGCAGATGGAGTCAGCACAAGCTTTGAGGGGGCGTCACCCTATATAGCACTACCCCCTCTGCAGGAGTTCAGTATCGAGTATATCAAAGCCCGAGTAGAAAAACCGAACCCCTTAATGGATCAAGTAGAAAAGGAACCGGCAACGAAGCCGTGCAACTATACCAACTAGAACTGCAAAGACCCTACCAACGGATAGGAAGCTTTAGAAACACAGGAAGACAACCTACACAGTAAGACAACCTCTGGGGAACTGCGAGAAGCAGTAAAAGCTGAAGACGTTAGAAAGGACAGCCACAGAAAAAGGAGCCGAGCAGGCAGAGAACCCAGACGCGGTGGGCGTCTGGACTGATCCATGGTACTACAGGAACGAAAATTAGCAGGTAAATAATAATTTTCTTTTCCCTGTACGTACCTGGATCAGTCCAGACAGTGGGATGTACCCAAGCTTCCCTAAATCGGGTGGGGTCCTGCGAGGCCTGCTCGGAGAACCTGCTCGCCAAAATGCCCAGAATCCAAAACAAGACAATTAGGCAGAGGCCAAAACGAAAATCAGAAAGAAACACACAGGGAAAAACCTATAGCAATGGGAGAATCCCAGGATACCCTACTCGCATCTGCTGGAGTCAGAAGATACTGAACTCCTGCAGAGGGGGTAGTGCTATATAGGGTGACGCCCCCTCAAAGCTTGTGCTGACTCCATCTGCTGGATTGGGGACATAACCCACTGTCTGGACTGATCCAGGTACGTACAGGGAACACACTAGACATTACCTCTGCCTCAGAAATTGAAATGTTTTTAAAGAAGCTCAAACCCTCCTCGCACCCATATGACACACTTCCCACCAAAGCTCTTCTAGATGTCCCGAACATAATCGCCAAACCCCTAGCGCAAATAATCAACTGCTCACTCACCACTGGTATAGTCCCTGACACATTAAAATTGGCCGTAGTTAAACCCATCCTAAAAAAACCCAATCTTGACCCCTCAGACCTCTCTAACTACTGACCAATCTCCAACCTTCCCTTCCTTGCCAAAATCATGGAAAAATTTGTTAACTCGCAACTCTCAACCCACCTAGAAACCCACAACATTTTATCACCCAGTCAATTTGGTTTCTGAAAATTCATTAACACGGAAACCCTCCAGCTCTCCCTTATAGACACTATCCTCAAAGGAATAGACCATGGTCACTCCTACATCCTTGCCCTACTTGACATCTCTGCTGCCTTTGATACTGTTAACCACGATATCCTAATCAGACACCTTACAGAAATCGGTATCACGGGATCAGCCCTTCATTGGTTCACATCCTACCTAGAGAACAGGCAATATATAGTCAAAATTGGAAATTCCGAATCTACTCCCACACAACTTACCCAAGGCGTCCCCCAAGGGTCCTCCCTCTCATCCACCCTCTTTAACATTTACCTCCTTCCCCTCTACCAGCTACTCACAGATCTTGGCCTCCCACACTTCATCTACGCGGACGATGTCCAAATTCTCATTCCCATCCAAGAATCCCTATCCAAGTCTATCAAAACCTTGGAGAACTGCCTCAGCACGATAAACCTCCTCCTCACCAACCTCCACCTTGCCTTGAACATGGCAAAAACCGAGCTCATCATCATCTCTCAACATATCACCACCATGCACTCCCCCCGACAAGAACCCTTCCACAGCTCCAATTTCCTTCCAGCACATACACGAAGCCTTGGCTAAACCATAGATAGCCAACTGAATTTTAAAAAAATTATCAATGCAACCATAAAAGATTCCTTCTTCAAACTCTACGTCCTCAAAAAACTGAAACCACTCCTCCAGTTTAATGATTTCCGCACAGTCCTTCAAGCCACGATCCTCTCAAAAATGGACTACTGTAATTCCCTACTCCTAGGCCTCCCTGCCTCTACCATCAAACCTTTACCAATCCTTCAAAATGCAGCAGCCAGAATACTAACCAACACCTGTAAAACTGACCACATTACCCCGATCCTTAAGGAACTACACTGGCTTCCGATCTCCTCTCGCATCCTCTAAGTACTTCTCTATTATATATAAAACCATTCACAACAGCAACATATATTAGTTTGACAATACCCTCCGCCTCCAATCGCCCCACCAGAGCAGCATATAAAGGCACCTACACATCCCTTCCCACAAGACCTATCGCCTGACATCCACAAAAGAGCGAGCCTTCTCTATCGCAGGACCCGCCCTTTGGAATTCCATGCCGCCAGATCTTCGTCTTGAGCCATGCACCCAAAAATTAAAAAAAAAACCCTAAAAACATGGCTTTTTAAACAAGCATTCCCAGATTAAACTTCGCACCCACCGCAATTACACTGCAATGCTCAGCAACCCTGATCTCACCGCCATCTTCACACCCTTACAATCCTCCCCTTTAATGCACCAATCGTACACCCTGTCCCCGCACCTAGTGTATTCCCCTATCCTCTCCCAACAACTCCCTGTATCTTTCCACATCATCTCTCCTTCCCCCTTCACTTTTCTCCCGCCTGCCCCCCCATGCCATCATAAATATCTGCCATTTTTAAGTAATATTTGCAATGGTTTGTTTTAAGCACTGCTTCTCCCCCTCCAAGTTGCATTCCCCCTGTTCTATGTACTTTTTGTTACAAGTTATATGTAAACCGATATGATGTACACACGAATACCGGTATAGAAAAGCATTAAATAAATAAATAAAAGCTGTGGTTGCCACAAACAACTGAGTGAAGCCGAAAATGCAATCGAAGACGTTGGTTACAGAATCAAAGTGGAAGAAGCCTAGGTCTCTGTCAGTGAGGTGGATATGAAGGCACTTTAGAATAAGATAACAATTTCTGGAGAAACTGATTACTGACCTGGATAGCAAACTTGGAAGATTTAAATAACTGCTCACATCAAAGCAACCTATGTTTTATGGGGAATTTCTGAGAATGTGACAGACCATGATTTATTTATTTTAGTGATTTTAGTGATTTTTTATATACCGCGGCACGTAAAAAACATCACCTCGGTTTACAATAAACAATAAATCAGCAACAGGATTTACAGACAATATGAAATTAAGGTGGACATAAAAGAATCATTTAAGAACAATTTAAGAACAAAACATAATATAAATCAATAACAAACCAGTTAAGAACAAAAACAGTTGAACTGATGAAAGTCATATTCCATTAGTTATTGGCGATTCAAGAATCATAATCAGGGGATGGGCGAGTGCAAAGGAGAAATTAGCAGAGAGGGAAATCAACTAGGGAGAGGAATCTGTTCAGGGAGACAGGGATAATGTAAACGGCACTTCAGAATAAGAGGTGTTCATAGCGTATAAGCTTGTTCAAACAGCCAGGTTTTGAGGTTTTGTTTGAATTTCTTATGGCAGGGTTCAAGACGCAAGTCCGTGGGCATTTTGTTCCAGATGTTGGTTCCGGCTATGGAGAACGAGCAGTCTCTTGTGAGAAACTCATTGGAAACATAGCTTCCAAAGGAGCTGGGCTTGGCATAGGTGAGTGGCTCTTATACTATGTCTGAGAGGGTCCATTGTCTTGGATCTAAAATGGTGACTCAGACCAGCCCAGGGTTGATATTGCGAAGCTTTTAAATTATGTGTACTAGTTTGCTATACTACAAGCCCACAGGACAAAAAAAAAGAAAGATTTGAGATATCAGGGAGATAAAATTCTTATTTTTTTAAGGTTTTTCTATTTGCACAGCTGCTAAGATAAGAGAGTTTGCATCAGCGTGCCCGGAATTAGCGAGCCGGAACATAAAATTCTCTTTGCTGCATCCCGGGAAGTTGTGTGATTGGCACAATAATGCCACCCAAAATTTTGAATCTATTACTGCGGATTGAGAATCCCTGGAGCAGCTCAATGCGCAGACCTTTGTGCTGGTTTACTCCTTGGTTTTTGTCGGTGTTAAAACAGCAGTTGTCTGATTTTGCTCCCTGCAGAAGTTTGAACTATAACCTGAGAGCCAGATATGCTAAAGCTACTAGAGCTTTGAAAATATTATTTGTAGATGATATATTGCTGGTCTTATCTCATGCACAAAAATTCTCTGCCTTTGGTGTTGAAGATGTTTAAAGAATATGGTAGCTTCTCGGGATTGAAATTAAATCTGGAAAAACTCAAAGGCTTTGGATATCTCTGGACAGTTGCAATAGACTCAGAGACATCTCCCTTTAAGGTGGGCAGATAAAATCATTAAATATTTAGGGATAACTATTCCCCTTTATCCAGAAATGTGGTAAAGATGAATAGCTAAATTCCTCCCATTATTCGGGAATTGAAACACAAGTTGAATTGTGGATGCAATTTCCTTTATCCATCTCCGGAAGGATTACATTGGTTAAAATGGTCTTAATCCCTAAACTTTTGTATGTTTTGCAAATGATTCCATTAACTCTCCTCCAAAAAGATATCAAACTGGTATATAAACTTTGTCCTAACTTCTTTTGGAAGGAGCAGAAAGCTAGAATGCTTATTAATACTTGCTTATTCCAAAAGAAGAAGATAATATGGGAGGTTCCAATATTAGATATTATAACATGGCATGTGCCTTGAGATCTCTGGGGGATTGTCTGCTTTGTAGAAATAATTATTCAGCTTCGCACTTAGAGGAACAGTGTGCATCCCCTTTGAATCTGAAATTTGTTTTGGATGCTAGGAAAGAACAATTGTCTCTTAATCTTGTTCAGTCTTTTCTTATTCGGTCAGATAGATACGCCTGGAAGTTTATAAGGAAGTTTTTCAATTTACCCTGGGAGATTTGTTACTATTTGCCGCTGGTGGGTAACCCTTCTTTTTCTCCTGGTGACATTTTCTGTTGTTTAAAGAATAGAGTCTTTAGGAATCAAAGCAGTACAAAATATTATTGACCTTTGCACAGGACAAGTACATTTGTTCGATTATTGTCTTTCACACGTGACATTTTTGCAAGAAATAATTTTTTGCTTATTTACAAATAAATTAGATTTTGACTTTATTTATTTATTTATTTAAATTTCTTATATACCGGCATTCGCGATGGGAGTCGCATCATGCCGGTTTACAAATAACAAGGTGTGACAACAGAATAAATACTTAATAACTTAAAAACATTAACATGTGATAGAAGAATAAGGTAGCAGTTACAATAAAACAGGGATAAAATGCAACTTGGAATGAAGAGAAGGCAAAAGAGAGATTAACACTGAGATAACAAAAGAATGACCAAGGTAAATAGAACCAAGGTAAATAAACCTGCCTCATTAAAAAAGAGAGAACATTATTGAGTTGTCAAAGGTTGTTGATTACTCTGACGGGAGTTCTTAGTTGCTTAAGTTGAGAGTGGGTTCAGTTGGTGTCTGGAAAGGCTTTCAAGAATAGCCAGGTTTTAAGTCTTTTTCTGAAAGTGGGGAGGCAAGGTTCCTGTCTCAGTTCTGGTGGTATAGAATTCCACAAGGTAGGTCCTGCTGTAGAGAAAGCCCTGTCTCTGAGAGTCCTATGGTTAAAGGTTTTTGCAGGAGGCGCCTGTAATGAGTCTCTGTAGGACTCTCTGATAGGTCTGATGGAGGTATGTTTTTTAAATGGGATTTGGAGGTTAAGCGGAGAGAGTTGATGGAATGCTTTGTAGATGGTAGTAATGGATTTATATAAGATTCTATAGTGCACTGGCAGCCAATGTAAGTCTTTGAGAATCGGAGATATGTGGTCTCTTCTTCTTGTGTTTGTCAAAATTCTGGCCGCCGTGTTCTGAACCATCTGAAGAGGTTTAGTATGAGAAGACGGGAGACCTAATAGAATAGAATTGCAATAATCTAACTTAGAGAAGATTATTGATTGCAAAACTGTTCTGTAATCGTGGAAATGGAAAAGTGGTTTGATTCTTTTTAAGACGTGTAATTTATAAAAGCAGTCCTTCGTGGTTTGATTAATAAAATATTTTAGATTTAGCCGATTGTCGATAATGGCTCCTAGGTCTCTTACATGTGAAGTTTGAAAGCCGGTTGGAGGATTTGAGGTGAGGTTACTGTTTTCAGGGGAAATTATGAGGACTTCGGTTTTAGCGGAATTTAAGATTAGATTTAGGCTGGAGAGGAGGTTGTCAATATTTTGAAGACAGTTTTCCCAGATTTTGATAGTTTTTGTAAGGGATTCTTTGATAGGGATGACAATCTGGATGTCATCTGCGTATAGAAAGTATTTGAGGTTAAGATTAGTTAATAGTTGACATAGGGGTAAGGAGGTAAATGTTAAAGAGCATGGGGGAGAGAGAGGAGCCCTGTGGAACACCTAGCGAAGAAGGGTAAAACTGTGATTCTTTGTTATGTATTTTGACTTTATATCCTCTGTTTCCCAAGAATGATTTGAACCAGGCAAGAGCAGAGCCTGTAATTCCGATGTTCGCTAGTTGATTTAGGAGAAGGGAGTGATTCACGGTGTCAAAGGCCGCCGATAGGTCGAGGAGTATCAGCAAGTAGGCGTGACCTTTATCGAGGCCCATGATGAGGTAATCTGTCAGAGATATGAGAAGTGATTCTGTACTTAAAGATTTTCGGAAGCCGTATTGAGTGGGGAATAATATGTTGTTGTCTTCGAGGTATTCTGATAATCTGGTGTTGACTAATTTTTCTGTAACCTTGGCTATAAAAGGAAGGTTGGATATTGGGCGGAAGTTGGATGGATCTTTAGGATTAAGGTTCGGTTTTTTTAATAGGGGTTTGATAGAAGCAACTTTCAGGTCGTCTGGATAAATTCCTTGGGCTAAGGAACAATTGATAATGTCAGTTAGGGTTTTGGAGATGGTATCTGGAATTAGCAGCAGTAGTTTGGGAGGGATCTGGTCAAATGGGTGGGATGATGGTTTCATTCTCTTCAATACTAACTTGGTCTCTGATATTGCAATGGGTTCGAAGGCTTGTATAGCCATGTCATTGCAGTGATGGCGGAATATGCTGGGTGGGGCTAGGGTATTCGTTTTTAGTTGAGATTGCAGGTTGGAAATTTTGTTACTGAAGAAGATGGCCAGCTCCTCAGCTTTTTCGTGCGCTTGGTTGAGTGGGATGTCCGGAGAATTGGGTTGAGTTAAGTTCGAGACGTAAGTAAAGAGGGCTTTTGAATCGAAGATGAGGTGATGTATCTTGTGAGCGTAGTAGTCCCTTTTTGTTTTTAGTGTGGCGCTCTTGTAGATGTGAAGAGCAAGTTTGTAAGCTGAGAGGGAGGTCGGTGATGGTGCTTTACGCCATTTATTTTCTTTTTGTCTCAGTGAAAGCTTGAGTTTTTGTAGTTGGTCATTAAACCAGGGTTGTCTTCTGGCGGCATTATGTTTAGGTTTTTTTGTTGCCAGTGGGCAGAGTTTATTAGCTGCCGATTCTGTGATGTTGGACCATGAGTGGAGAGCCGTGTTGGGAGTGGAGATGTCTATGTGGGGGAGTTCTAGGACAAGGTGTTCGTGAAGTTCATCTGATGAACATAGGTTTCTGTAAGTAAATTGAGGTTGAAGATCTTGTTTGATGTTAGATTGTGCCAGCGAAAAAGTGGTAGAAATTAAAGCATGGTCTGACCAGGGGACTATTTTGCATATGGGGGGTGCTGAGTACGCGATGCCTGAGTTTACAAAAATGAGATCCAAAGTGTGTCCTGCTCTGTGAGTAGGGTTGTTGATTATCTGCTTGAATCCCATGGCGGTCATTGCATTTAGGAAAGTTTCACAGTTTGTAGTTGGAGAGGGGTCATCAACATGTAAGTTGAAGTCTCCCAAAATGATGGCTGGAACCGCAAGATTTAGGTTAGTAGCTATTATTTCTAGAATGGGGGAGGCATCTGATTCCAGCAGTCCCGGAGGGGCGTAGACTAGAATGATTTGTAGCTGGTCATTCTAGTCTACGCCCCCGGAGGGGCGTAGACTAGAATGATTTGTAGCTGGTCAGATTTGAAAAATCCGGCTTCAATTTTTGTGGGAGAATGAATTGGGAATTGAGTAAGTCTCAGCTCTTTTTTGGCTGCAAGGAGAATACCCCCACCCTTTCTTTTCTGTCTGGGAATAGAGAAGAAGTCATGGGATTCCGTAGGAAGTTGGTTTATTAGTGCGGTGTCCGTCTGTTTAAGCCAAGTTTCAGTAATTGCACAGAGGTCGGGTTTGGTGTCCAGTAGAAGGTCATTAAGTATTAGTGTTTTTTTGGTAAGGGATTGAGCGTTGAATAAAATCAGAGAGAAAAGAGCTAGGCCTAGTGTCTGTGTAAGGGGGGAAATCATGATAGGGATGAGTGATTTATAGGTAGTTGGCCGTGAAAACACTGATGGGTTTCTAATGAGAAATGACCTTTGTTGGAGAATTGGAATAGGGAGACCAGTATGCATTGAGGCTTGGAGGGGTGAGCGCTGGATGCTTGCTGGAGTGGAAGGAAGAGCGCTGGATGCTTGCTGGAGTGGAAGGAAGAGCGCTGGATGATTGCTGGAGTGGAAGGAAGAGCGCTGGATGATTGCTGGAGTGGAAGGAAGAGCGCTGGATGATTGCGTTGGTCTCAGGGCTATTTGAACAGAATGTAAAAGGTCCTCATTGAGCCTAGGCTTCAAGATGTGGTTGTAGATTGGTGGAGTTTCACGTAGCTGTAGTTGTTCGCAGGTGGGTGGTGTCGTCTGCAAGAGGCCTTTGTTTGTTTGTTGGGCTTCCCTGGGTGGAGAACGGGGCTCCTCGGGGCTGCAACGAAGGGGCGAGACAAAGGGGCTCCTTAGGCGTGCGACGCACGGCGTGCGACGCCTAGGCGCTGTGGTCGATTTAAAGGGCTCCTGGCCCTGCTGCTATTGGCGGCTTGTGCGGGTACGGATTGGCCGCTTCACGGCCCGGAGGAGGGCTGTGGGTGGCGCCTCGGTTCGCGGCTCTGCGCCTCTGCGCCTCGTGGCCGGCGCTGGGGGCTGCCGGGGGCAAGGGTGCGAATCAGGGCCTTACCCCGGTGGGTCTCGGCGCCGGCTGCGCAGGCCTCGCGCGATGGGAGACGCTGGATCGGAGACGCTGGAGCAGGTAAGAGGGAGTTTCGCGGCGCCGCGGTCGATTTAAAGGGCTCCTGGCCCTGCTGCTATTGGCGGCTTGTGCGGGTACGGATTGGCCGCTTCACGGCCCGGAGGAGGGCTGTGGGTGGCGCCTCGGTTCGCGGCTCTGCGCCTCTGCGCCTCGTGGCCGGCGCTGGGGGCTGCCGGGGGCAAGGGTGCGAATCAGGGCCTTACCCCGGTGGGTCTCGGCGCCGGCTGCGCAGGCCTCGCACGATGGGAGACGCTGGATCGGAGACGCTGGAGCAGGTAAGACTTCTTGTGAATGTTCAGGGTCTGTTTATTCTTCTGGGCCTTTCCAAAGACTGTGAATAGTTCTAGGAAAGGTCACAATTCTTTGTCTTTTCTATATAAAGTCTTGCATTCCATTACAAATGACCAAACTTGCTGATGTTTGGGAGCTGGATCTTAATGATATGATGGAGGGGGATATCTAGTGATGCAATTTGTTGGCCACCAAGGTTGCAGAGAGTCTATCTTTGAGCGAACTATATTTTAAAGTTTTATATAACATTTTATTTTCACCCTCCAAAGCCTATAAAGCAAAGACAGCGCAGTCGGACAAATGCCTGAAACGTACCAAAGATAAAGCTTCGTTACTTCATTGTCTTTGGAAGTGTCCTGTGATAAATTTCCTGGCAGAATATTTTACATTTTTTAATGGCAACAACTAAGAAAGAGGTTTAGTATTTATTTAGTTAGATTTTTATATTCCGCCATTCAGGTACTGTAGGTATTTCCCTATCCCCAGAGGGCTTACAATCCAATACCTTGTAATAAAAATGTTGATTTGAGGTATTTTATGATAATTAGTTATTTATAAGCCATTTTATCATATGATCTAGACCAATTTAACAAATAACAGGAAAAAGAGAACCAATTAGAAGTGCTACAGCCCCAGGGGTGTACAAATATAACTGGTATTCTTCTCCTGACAGGCTCGGCTCCCCTATTTGAGTCGGCCACTTCCATATGGCCGACTGGAGGCTCCAAGGCTCCAGCTGACATCCCCCCTGTTGATCCCTGCCACAGCATTTCCTAACGGCAGCTGTGCCAGGCGTGCTCAATGCCTGCAGCCCGACTGTTGGCTCCAGGGCTCTGGCAGCTGGATTCGATTTTTCACTGCTACAGTGTCCTCTAGTGCCTCTTCGCCCAGGTGGTGTAGATGCTTGTGTCCGAACAAGAACTCCACAGTCCCAGCTACTTTCTCTATTTTTGTCAGCATAACGCATCATGGACTGGAATACCATAAACAAAGGGGTCACAGACAGACAGCTAGACAGGCAAAACCAGGATATAAGGCATCTTTATGCAGAAAGAATGCACAAAAGGGGTTGAAAGGTTATCTGTATCAAGCTGACATACTTATAGTACAAATTACAAAATATATTGATGCACTTAGCACTTTAACCCATTATGTCCCAAATTTTTTAAGAGGGTGTCCTCTAAATAGGACACTGGGACATAACAGGTTAATGCAAGCATTGTATTCTAAGAAAATACCAGTTCATTTAGATCTTCATATGTCAGGCTCATCTAATTGGAAACCCTGTCCTTTATACCAAAGAAAGAAGGCAAACAAAGGCCACAGAAATATAAATAATTCTTCTTCAAACACTCCGAATCCGATATTCAAAAGGACATATGTCAAACTCTAGAAGGTCAATATTCAGCCATTAAGCAGCTAGTTAAGTTAGCCAGATACAGCTATTTGGCTAACTTAACAGGGATATTCAGCGGTGCAGCCACGCTGCTAAATATCCTCGGCTATCTTAAAATTAGCTAACATTCGGACATCCCTATGGGCTGACTAGTGTTAGCTGCATTGGTTATTTATTTATTTATTTTGCAATCACTTTTATACCACAATATCACAATAGGTCAAAGTGGTGTGCAAGCTTAAAAAGCACATACATAAGTTTAAAATCAAAATTACAGAAAACAAACATCTAAAAATCACCATGCTGAACTCATCTGCAAATAGATCACTGGATCATATCACTTTTACAAACCTACTAGGACAACTGCAAAGTTATAATTCTAAAACGCCTCTGAACCAGCCATGTTTTTAATAATTTCTTAAACATGGAAATACGTGATTCAGTTCTCATTTTTTTCTGGCATGTTATTCAACAGAATTGGTCCACCCACAGAGAAGGAACGATCTCTAATTTCCCACAAATCTGTCAGCTTCACAGAAAGAATTTCAAGCAGCCCCTTATTTTGTGACCGGAGGGAGCGTGAAAGAACATACATTCTCAAAGCAGCACCCAACCAAGGAATGCTGACATGACTGATCAATTTGTGAATGAGCATAAGAACCATACATTTGATTCTTAAAGAAATCAGGAGGATTTCAGGTGAATTTTCAAAAGGATTTAAACATGTAAATTTAACTGCTATTGTAGCGATTTTCAAAAATCATTTACACATGTAAAGTGCACTTACGAGAGCAAATCCTATGGACAATTCAATGACATATATTGTAGCAATTTTCAAAAGCCCACTTACTTGAGTAAAGTGCATTTATTCAAGAAAAAAAACAGTTGTGCGTGTAAATGCTTTTTAAAATCAGACCCAATGTAATTTAGCTAAAACTGGAGTAATATGATCGAACCTTCTACATTCTGTAAGCAAGCAAGCTGCCGAGTTTTGTAATAACTGAAACTGACGTATAACTGAGTCGGGAAGACCCAGTAAGAGGGAGCTGCAGTAATTAAAACTTGGCAGAAGTACCATTTGTAAAACAGATCTGAAATACAAGAGCTCCAGCAAATGCTTAAGCCATTTTAACAGGCGGATCATATAGAAACCTAACTGAATAAGATGCTTGATATGAATGGACACAGATAATCGGGAATCCAAAAAAACCCCTACATCTCTTTCAGATGAAACAATTTCTTTTTAGAGTATGACCCTTTAGACTGACTTCAGCATTCTTGGGGATATTTTTAGTTCTAGAAAAGAAAGGTAGGAAATTGGACAATAGTTGTTCAAAAAGCGTGCGTTCAGATTACCGCTTTTCAAGAAAGGTATGACAGTGGCTCTTTTAATTACACTAAGCAGATGACCTTCTGCCAAGGATAGATTAACTAAAGAAGATAAAAAAGGTGGAATTACTTCTCTGATGGCCTTTAACAGGCTGACAGAAATGGGGTTCAGTCAATTCGGAGCAATAATCTGTTGGACTTCCAAAGTAGAAACCATGTCAAAAACCTTCCATCTTGAGGTTGCCATAATACAAGGCTCCTCCAAACAACTTTCGGTAATAGGCAATGAATTAAATAGTTTTTCAATTTTATCATTAAAAAAAAATAGACAAACATGTCACTTGTAAATAGACTATTGGAAACAGAGTGCATCTGGGGCTTTCATTAACTTTTTAACTGTATTAAAAAGGACATGGATATTGGAGGTAGCTCTATAAATTATGAGGCTAACTCTGGCCCGCCCCAGAACACCTCCAATTTATGCTCCTAAATTTTAGGTGAACATCTCAATGTGTACCAAGAATTTAGGCACGTATGGCACCAAATATTAGGGATGTGCATTTGATGGGTTTTGGACGTCCATTTGTTTCGCGCATGAGTGCATATATAATTAACGGACGAATGTACGTGCAAAACGAATGGTAAGTGCATCCGTCTAAAATGGGTCCATTAGGCGCAAATCATTCATTGTGCGTACATTCGTTAACACGTTACATAAACGATAGGCATTCAAACAAATGAAAAGAAAGGACGCACAAATGCACATCCCTACTGAATATGCCCGGATAGCCATTTCGACGGATAACTTTTCATTTATCCGTCTAAATGGCTTTTGAATATCAACCTCTACATATCCTGGCAAACATCATGCACATCTCTACTGAATATCCCTGGATAGCCATTTGGACGGATAACTTTTCAGTTATCCGTCTAAATGGCTTTTGAACATCAACCTCTACATATCCTGGCAAAGGTCATGCATTTTTCTTAACTAAAGGGTGTCTCATCACTAAATAATATGGGGCAGATTTTAAATACTTGCGCGAGCGCGTACTTTTGTTCACGCAGCAGGCGCAAACAAAAGTACGCTGGATTTTATAAGATACGCATGTAGCCGCGCGTATCTTATAAAATCCGGGGTCGGCGCGTGCAAGGGGGTGCACATTTGTGTAACCTGCGCGCGCCGAGCCCAGCGCGTGCTGCCTGTTCCCTCCCCCCACCTTCCCCTCCCTTCCCCTACCTAACTCACGCCCCTGGCCCTATCTAAACCCCCCCCTTAACTTTGCGCGCATCGGCCGGCTGCCCCGCTCCGTGGTCCGGTCCCGGGGGCTGTTCCGGAGGTGGTGGCCACGCCCCCGGAACACCCCCGGGCCGAAACCACGCCCACGTCGCTGCCCCGGAAACGCCACGCCCCACCCCCTAAACGCCGCGTCATCCCGCCACGCCCCCGACAGGAAGCCCCGGGACTTACGCGCGTCCCGGGGCTCTGCGCGCATAAATCCGGAAGGATTTACGCTCGCAGGGGTTTTAAAATCCGCCCCTATATATTGACCAAATGGTTAGATAAAGAGGGCCTGGATTTTGCCATTGGAAGGCTGGAATACAGGAAAATTATGTTCTTACCTGATAATTTTCGTTCCTGTAGTACCAAGGATCAGTCCAGACTGCTGGGTTATGCCTCCCGTCCAGCAGATGGAGTCAGAGAGAAACTGAAAAGGCACCACTCATATACCCTGGTGCGCCCCCTGCGATCCTTCAGTATAATCCATAACAAAGCAGTATGAATTTAGGAACAATGGCAAACTCTGTGACTAGATCAAGATAAATATGAACATGTGGAAAACGAGGAAACCAGGCAAAAGCCATGAAACATAACCATATGAAAAATAGAACAAGTGCTCGGAAAAAACAATGGAATCTGAAAAGGAAACACGACAGACGCGGGACTCTGCACTGACATGGGCGGGCGTCTGGACTGATCCTTGGTACTACAGGAACGAAAATTATCAGGTAAGAACATAATTTTCCTTTCCCTGTACGTACCAGGATCAGTCCAGACTGCTGGGAAGTACCCAAGCTGCCCTAAACGGGGTGGGATCCTGACAGTCCCGCACGAAGCACACCACTGCCAAACGAGTCTACCGGCGGAGCGCGGACGTCCAATCGGTAATGTCTAGCAAAAGTGTGCAACGACTTCCAAGTAGCCGCCCGGCAAATTTCCTGAGAGGAAATAAAACCACTCTCAGCCCAAGACGCCGCTTGGGAACGCAGAGAATGAGCCTTAAGACCGTCCGGAACGGCGTGACCTTGAGAAATGTAAGTAGAAACAATCGCCTCCTTCAACCAGCGGGCTATAGTAGCCTTGGAAGCTTTATTGCCTTTCTTTGGACCATTCCACAAGACAAAAAGATGATCAGACAACCGAAAAGGGTTGGTAATGTCCAGGTACCGTAAGAGTGTCCTTCGAACATCCAACCTGCGAAGCTCCGGGTGCCGAGACACCTCAGCACCATCCACCGCAAAGGCCGGTAGGTCCACAGTCTGGTTGACGTGAAAGGCGGAAACTACCTTAGGCAAAAAGGAAGGAACGGTACGCAGAGAAACCCCCGAGTCAGAAATACGGAGAAAAGGTTCTCTACAGGATAACGCCTGAGCGACGAGAAAAATACTGGACCCTGCCGTAGGAGACGAGGCAGATGACCGAGACGCAAGGGGCCGTCCACCGCTAGGTTGATGAGGTCGGCGAACCATGGCCTCCTTGGCCACTCCGGAGCTACCAGAACGACGGGTCCTGCGTGGGATTCGATCCGACGCAATATTTTTCCCACCAATGGCCACGGTGGAAACACGTACAGAAGAACTTGCGCGGGCCAGGGAAGAACTAGCTCGTCCACGCCTTCCGACCCGTGTTCCCTTCTGCGACTGAAGAAGCGAACCGCCTTGGCATTCGAACGAGTCGCCATGAGGTCCAACCGGGGGGTCCCCCACCGGTGACAGATGAGTCTGAGTGCCTCAGGAGATAGTTCCCACTCTCCCGGATCTAATCGCTGCCGGCTGAGATAGTCTGCTTGAATGTTGTCGACTCCGGCGATGTGCGACGCAGCAATCCGAGACAGGTGCTCCTCTGCCCAATCCATCAGTTGGCTGGCTTCGGTTGCTACCGGAAGACTCCATGTACCGCCTTGCCGATTTATATACGCCACCGTGGTTGCATTGTCGGACAAAACCCGAACCGCTCTGTTCCGAATCAAAGGCAGGAAGTGCTGTAACGCTAGGCGAACCGCCCTGGTTTCCAAACGATTGATAGACCACTTGGCCTGAGAAAGCATCCAACGTCCCTGAGCGGATTGAGACTGACAGACTGCTCCCCACCCCGTCAGACTGGCATCGGTCGTGACAATGATCCATTGGGGTGGTTCCAAATCGATGCCTTGGAGCAAGTGGACCGGATCCAACCACCATTGCAGACTGGTCCTTGCTGGGTGTAGGAGTGGCAAAGATATCTGAAACTCCTCTGATTTGGGATCCCAACGCGACAGAAGCGCCCTCTGTAGCGGCCGCATATGCGCAAAAGACCACGGAACCAAATCCAGGGTGGACGCCATATAACCAAGAACCTGTAAATAATCCCATACCACTGGCAAGGGAAGGGCTAGGAGACGACGAACGTGCGCCATCAGACGCTCCATCCTTGCCTGCGGCAGGAAAACTTTTCCCACTCTTGTATCGAACGAGGCGCCCAGAAATTCCAAACTCTGGGAGGGAATCAGTTGGCTCTTGGGATAATTGACTACCCAACCCAAGGAGTGTAGTCGGTGGAGTACTGTCTGAATTGCGACCTCGCAGAGACGACGCGATTTTGCCCGAATGAGCCAGTCGTCCAAATACGGGTGGACCAATACTCCGTCCCTCCGGAGGCTCGCTGCCACCACCACCATTACCTTGGTGAATACTCTCGGAGCGGTCGCCAGTCCGAACGGAAGGGCACAGAACTGGAAATGAGATCCCAGGACCATAAAGCGGAGAAATCGTTGATGGAACTCTTGTATTCCTATGTGCAAGTAAGCCTCTGTGAGATCTAAGGAAGCCAAATACTCTCCTTTGTGGACCGCAGCGATGACTGAGCGCAGGGTTTCCATCCGAAACCGCGGAATGCGCAATGCCTTGTTGACCCGCTTGAGATCCAGAATAGGGCGGAATGTGCCCTCCTTTTTGGGAACGATGAAATAGATGGAATAACGGCCTGTGCGTTGTTCGGCGGGCGGTACTGGCACTATGGCTCCCATCGCCTGCAACCGCTGCAGGGTTTGAGCAATCCGCTATTGTTTTACCAGAGAACCGCTGGGAGAGATAAGGAACAAATCGCGCAGGGGCCGTGCAAAATCTAAGGCGTATCCGTGAGTTATAATGTCGAGGACCCACTGGTCGGTGGTAATTGCGGCCCATTCCTCCCGAAAGTAAGAGAGTCGTCCTCCGACCTCCGGGACGGAGGAATGGACCTGCGTCCCTTCATTGAGCCGCCTTAGAGGTGGCGAAGGTATGAGACGCCCCTGCGCGGGCTGGCCTTCTACCACGAAAGGAAGGAGTCCATGCTTGGGAACGCGTAGACGGCTGTCTTTAAGCGTAAGAGGAACCCCTCCCCGATCGAAAACGGCGCTGCCCGCGAAATCGCCCGCAAAAGTTACCCGAAGTACGAAAAAATCTCGGCTTGTCCTCTGGCAACTTGAACACCTTATTCTCCCCCAAAGATCGAATAAGGTCTTCTAACTCGGTGCCAAATAATAGTTTGCCCCGAAAAGGAAAGGAACCGAGTTGGGCCTTGGAGGAAGAGTCTGCTGCCCAGTGATGCAGCCAGAGTAACCGCCGTGCGGACACTGCTGAAGACATAGACCGTGCCGAAGTGCGGAGGAGATCATAGAAGGCATCCGCGGCGTAGGCCACCGCGGATTCTATGCGGTTTGCTTGCTCAGCTTCCCCCGGAGGCAGATCCTGAGATGTCAACATCTGTTGTACCCAGCGAAGGGTAGCCCTTTGTACCATACAACTGCAAACGGCCGCCCGTACTCCCAATGCTGAAACCTCAAAGATTCGCTTAAGCAACATCTCCAACTTCCGATCTTGAAGATCCTTAAGGGCCGTACCCCCAGTTACGGGGATGGTGGTATGTTTTGCCATGGCAGTGACCGCCGAATCCACCTTTGGCACCCTAAGGAGCTCCAAAGAATCAGCAGGGAGTGGGTAAAGCTTATCCATAGCGCGGCTGACTCAGAGTAGCCTCCGGATTATCCCATTCCTTGGATACAAGCTGAAACAGTTTATTGTGAAAAGGAAAAGCATGTGAGGGTGTGCGAAGCCCGTCTAACTCAAAATCCCCTGGCTGGGAATTCGTTTCAATCTGGGGTACCGGAATTCTTAGTTCTTGAAGAACATGAATGATCAAGGGATCTAATTCTTCTTTATGAAATAACCGAAGAATGAGAGGATCGACCCCTTCAACTGGGTCAGCTGGGTCCGTACCCCCCACCTCCGCACCAGAATCCGGAACGGGTGGGTCCGGTGAAATAGGGTCCGGAGCTATATGCCGTAAAGGTTTAGGAGGAGGAGGAAGAGGAGGAGGAGGAGGGTCTGGATTTGGATCCCCTCCCAAGTTAGTAGAAATTTTGCCACATTTATCTGGGGCAGGAGCACCCTGCTCCCATTCAGCTTCGGCCTCCATATAGGCCTTATGGAGCAAAAGAACAAATTGTGAGGTAAATGGATGAGGTCTTTTTAAAGAACCTCCCTTGGCTCCCATAGGTGGCAAATCTAGAAGCCCCAATAAACCGCGGGGTCTGTGGGGGCTAAGGTCCGGTGGGGACAGCGGAGAGGAGGTCCTCTCCCTCCTCCGACGAAACGGCATCGCAATCAGGCACTTCTAAAATAGCCGCCGAATTTTCCCTCATACCGGCAGCGAGGACTGCCGCGTTTTGCCCGACGCTGCCCGAGCCCCAAGTCGCGGTGAGGGAGAGCTCCCGGCCACGGCTGGCCCCCGCGAGGAGCCCTCACCCCCGGGAAGGCACCGGGAGCAAAGGCCCTCGCGGGAGAGCCGGCGGCCCGGCTCCCCACATGCAGTACAAACTGACCCTCTGGGCATTTTTTTTTTTTTTTTTTTTAAGAAGAAAAAACGGCGCGAAAAGGGGCCGGGTGACAAGCCACCCCTTCCGGAGACCACAGTGAGTAAGGCAGGCAGAGTAAAAATAAATTACCTCGTTTTTTTTTTTTTGTTTTTTTTTTTTTTTTTTAACGTGTATAGCGCTGCTACCGGCAGCTATGAAAAACCTCACAATTCAATTATACAATGGAGCCTGCAGAGGGTGTAGCATACCCATCTGACTAACTTCTCCGAGGAATTAAACTTCTCAGGAGGCGGAGAGGGAGAGTGACCGGCCCACCGATTAATTCTCCCCTCCTCTCACTGGGCAGGGCAGAGAGAAACTCCGGGAAAAGGCTGTAGGGCAGTGCCCTGCCTTGCCTGCTACTGCTCCTATTAACAGTGTTAAACTAGGCCTGTAATTAAATTGATCCAGTCACAGGATTCCTCAGAAAATAACAGTGTTAAACTAGGCCTGTAATTAAATTGATCCAGTCACAGGATTCCTCAGAAAATCGTAAGTCAAACCTGATAGGGAAAACCCCCTCCCAATTTACAGGAGATCAGGACCGCAGGTTATGCTCTCTCATCTGCTGGAGTCAGAGATATACTGAAGGATCGCAGGGGGCGCACCAGGGTATATGAGTGGTGCCTTTTCAGTTTCTCTCTGACTCCATCTGCTGGACGGGAGGCATAACCCAGCAGTCTGGACTGATCCTGGTACGTACAGGGAATGGATATTTTTCTTCTCAAGTATAAATCCATTGCGCTATCTCTACCCAAATTCAAGCATAGATTTTTAGATATTTGGCAACTTTTTTTTTGTGTCTTTACCTGTTTAAATAAGGAGCAAGATTATATGAATACTATTACTTGTTTTGGTACTAAGCTTGTATCTGTGATCCAGATTACAATTTTGATGTTATAAGCTAAGGGGACTTATTATTTTAAAAGATAATATAGAATATTCCTCAAATTTCAAAATGTTTAGGTGTTTGCTGGGGGATTATAGTAGGGGAGATACTTATAGTTGGGGGAGATACTTAAAATGTATCATCAATGCATTTAAGTTGCATGCCTTAGAGATATTGTTCTTTGTATTTGAATACTTTGGTGGAATGGTTGTGATATTTGAATCCTAATAAAGATATGTTAAAAAAAAAAAAAGAAGAAGAAGAAAGAAAAATCAGACCATGTTGCTGCAGTTTTGATGGAATTTCAGTGGTTTCTGATCATGAGTAGCATTAAATTAAAAATGTTGACCTTGGTTTTAAAATCTATCCACAGTGGTTATAAACAGAACCTAGAGAGCTTGCACGGTCTTTATATTCTGGGAAGATCTTTACAATCCTCACAGTTAGATCTTCTTAGGAGTTCCATATCTCTGAGAGATATCAGACTTAACAAAACATCTAACTTTTAGTTTCTCTGCTCTTCTACTGTGGAATGTACTCATGCAGAGTCAAATTTTCTAAACTTAGAAAAGGAGTGAAATCTTTGCTATTCCAATAGGATTTTAATGCATACAGTTGTTTTGGTATTCTTTGGAGGTAATTTTCAAAAGAAAATTTAAATGTAAATGTAACATACTATCATAGCAATTTTCAAAAGCTCATTTAGCAGTGTTAAGTGCACTCAATGCAGGTAAAACCTATTGACAATTCAACAGCATATATTGTAGCAATTTTCAAAGGCAATTAATGTGGGTACATGGTCTTTTGAAAATTGTTACAATTGTAAGTTACATTTACTTTTTCCTTTGAAAATACTAATTTAGGTCTTATATTTAATCTTAAAGTTAGGTTTTATTAATAGTGGCATTTTGAGGGATATTTATGCTTAGTCTCACCTTAATTTATGCACAGATCTAGCTGTATCATTGTTTTTCTCTCATTGGTTTGTTCCTGAGTTTAAAATATTGTTTTATTACTGTAAATCATTTATTTATTAAAAAGATTTATATTCCGCATATTTCACAGTTCAAAGTAGATTGTATGAAAACATGCATTATACTCTTTATTTTATTGTAAAGTGTTTTATTGTATGGCTCTCTTTACTGTAAACACCCTTAATTGTATACCGAAAGGCGATATATCAAATAAGCCAATTAACTGAGGGACTGATGTAATAAGCCCTGCATTAAGACTAGGTGCACAGTTTAATACAGGAGTTAAACAAAATTTAACTCCAGTACGCAAATGGTATGCTAATGCAGGGGTAGGCAAACCTTTTTTTAAACAGGGCCACAATACCCATACTCATTGGAACCGGGACCGGGGTTCCCTTGGAACTCCGTGAGCAGGGAGGGAGAAGCGGGCGTAGCAAATATACTCACATGGTGAAAGGATTAAAGCAGCAACCATGCCAATAAAAAGAATAAAAAACAGTTAACAAATAGTTAAAACATTTAAAAATGTTCAAAATGCCCATAAAATATTTCAAAACAGACATATTAAATAATACCCAATAATTAAAACTAGTAAGGATTTTAAAAATTCCCCACTCTCTATACTTGAGAACTTTTGATCTCCAGATGCCTTAAGATTTTCATGGATTAGCAGGCATAAAGGAAGGGTGGTTGTTGTACATACATGTGCTCGCTCTCTCTCACCCAGTCCCATCCCCATCCCCCTCATACACATTACTCCCTCACTCCTGCACACACACACAATGGGCCAGATTTTATAACATGCGCGTAGGCGTAGATTTGTTTGCGCAACCCGGCGCGAACAAATCTACGCCCAATTTTATAACATGCGCGCGCAGCCGCGTGCATGTTAAAAAATCCAGGGTCGGCGTGCGCAAGGGGTTGCACAATTGTGCAACTTCAGCACGCCGAGCTGAGCAGCCTTCCTCCGTTCCCTCCGCCCCCCCCGCACCTTCCCCTATCTAAACCTCCCCCCCCCCCCGATCTTGGCGTAACTTGCGCGCACCGGCTCTCCATCCCCTGGCCCAGTGGCTTGTCCGGAGGCCTCGGTCCCGCCCCTGGAACGCCCCCAGGCCGGCCCCCTGCCCATGGCCCCCGCCCCCAGCATGCCCATTTTTTCAAGCCCCGGGACTTACGCGCGTCCCGGGGCTTGTGCGCGCCACCAAGACTATGCAAGATAGGCTCGCGCACGCAGGGGAAGCAGGGATAGGTTTTTGGGAGTTACACGCGTAATCCTTTGAAAATCTACCTCAATGATCTCGCACCCAAACACTCTTCCTTTCACTCACTTTTCTTCTCTCTTGAAGCAGCAGTCTCTGTCATCAGCTCCCATGGTCAACAGGATGATTTCGAGTCATGGAGGGACCCAATTGGCTCCAACTGATTTGTGTGTACAAAAATGCTTTCACCATAGAAAAGAGTTTTTATGCACATAAATCATATTTATGCACAGAAAACATACTTTGTGCATATGATGCATGTTTTCTGTGCATAAATTCCAATTACAAATTCCAGCACCACAGACTAACACTAGTCCCGAAAATTTTACTCCATCTGACCAGGATTAAAATATCCAACTCTAAAATCTGAGTTAAATCAGCGCACCTCTCTGCATTGGGTGTAATAGCTAATGCATTCATTAGCATAGGATTTTCATGTGAGGGCGCTAAGCAAAACGCATAGTTTTACATGCACATATTTGTGTTCAAATCTCCTTGCTGCATCGGGACTAATTTCTTCGCAGAAAAATATACGCACAACTACAGGTAAAACTATACTCTTTGCTGAGCACACCTTATTACCATGGGCCCTAACTAACCCTTGGTCTGCTCGGGATCTTAGTAAAATCAGGGCTGACTATGCAGTGCCCCAGATTAGAAAGCTGCAGCAGTGTTTGTATAGAGAAGACAGGACGTTGAGGGCAAGCTCCTACCTGAGCAGAAGCTCCTGCAGGCATTTTCCTCTCTGCTGGTGCTGCTTTCAAGAAATGAATTGTGGGCTCTTTGGCTGGGGAATAGCTGAATGTTTGCTTCTCTCACTGCTTTCTCATGGCTCTGGGGATCGGTTTCTCCTGACTCTTTCCCCCTGCTGCCGGTTGGGAGGGCGCACACTGATGATGTCACAGGAGCAGGGACGGGGCAGCGAAAAGCTGAGAATCAAACCTCCAGCTTGAAGTGGGAGATGAGTTTCTTCTCTATCTGGTTCCGTCTCAGAGGCTGCAAATGTGCAACTTATTGGGGGAATTCTGCACACAATATTTTACAAGTCAGCAATAAATTCTACAGGCTTTATTTGTTTAAACAACAATGTAATCACTGCAAAATAAAGAATTTGTAATGCAATACTGAAAACAGTTATTACTCAGAAATGCAGAATTTTTTATTTTTTTTGGGGGGGGGCAGAATTTTCTCGTCATAAGACCTGGCCCCTCTCCCTCAAATCTCTGTCTCTTTTCCCCCAGGTTCTACCTATTTTTTATTTTTTTTTTATTAAAATGTATTTATAGACTGCGCCCTCCGAAGTTCGGGGCACTTTACAAAGACACATCCATAAATGTCAGCAAGATAAAAGAGTAGTATGCAGAGAAAATATTAAAAAAACATAAATATAAAATTACAAAGATAACAATATAAATATAAAATAAAAGACAAAGTAAAAATCACAACAGAAGTAAAATACATAAAAATCTAAGACTGATTCGCATAGGTCTCTGAAGGCTTGCCTAAAAAGATGATATTTCAAAACTTTCTTAAATTCTTTGAGACTGGAAAGAAGTCTTAGTGGGTGCGAAATATTATTCCAAGTGATAAGTCCTGCAATCGAGAATGCATGTTCTCGAGTAAATTCTAGTCTGGTGAATCTCAGAGATGGAACTTGAGGGAGTAATTGATTTTGTGACTGACCTGAGATTGCATGAAGGAGTATATAAATGTAATGTAGAGGAAAGCCAAGCATTTTTATTGTTATACATGAGGTTATGTATAATAGTCAGAAATTTATATCAAATACGCCATTTTATTGGTATACCAGTGCAAACTATAAAGAACTGGAGAGTTGTGTTCATGGCACTTGGTGCCAGAAAGTAGATGGACAGCTGCATTTTGCACTAGTTGAAGCGACTGGAGTGCGGATTGGGACAAACCAGAATAAAGAGAATTGCAGTGGTCTAAACCTGCTAATATTAAAGACTGAAGAACTATACGGAAGGCAGTATGATCTAAGAATGGCTTGACGTTTTAAAAGATGTAGTTTGTAAAATGATGTTTTACATACAGCTTTTCTTTTGTTGGGGCTCAACTCT
Source organism: Rhinatrema bivittatum (assembly GCF_901001135.1). NCBI lineage: Eukaryota > Metazoa > Chordata > Amphibia > Gymnophiona > Rhinatrematidae > Rhinatrema > Rhinatrema bivittatum. The sequence continues at coordinate 44,558,362 of NC_042616.1, read as the reverse complement.
CCCCCTCCTTTATTTCTTAAAATCTCTCCCTCCCTCTCCCCTTGGATCAAGCCCCAGCTTTTTTCTCCCTCTTTCTTCACCAGGCTCAAGCCCCTCGCATTACTCCATCTCCTCCAGCTAAACTCTCAGCTTTTTCACTCTGTTTTGCCATCTTGCCCCCATCCTCAGCTTTCTCAGTCTCTCTACCCATTGTCCCCAGGATCAATCGCTCTCCTCAACTTGCTTTATCTCTCTGCCCCCTAAGGGTTAAACTGCCTCTTCCTCACTTTTCTTATTCTGCCCTCCCACTCAGCTTTGTCTTCACGTACCTAGGCTTGAGCCCTTCCCCAGCTTTCTCCCTATCTTTGTCCAGGCTGAAACCCCAGCATTTGCTGCAACCCCATCCCATAGTTCTCTCTTGTTGCGTCCGTCACTGCTCGATGTCCTCACTCCGCCCTCTTTATCTCTGTGGCGACTAGCTCCGAGTCTGATGGACGATTAGCTGCCGCGGCGTCTTCTTGCCGTCTCCCTCCGGTGTCCCCGGACCGGCACGAAGCTGCGGATCCGCCATGTTGCCTGATGATGTAGGGCGCATACACTCTGATTGATGCACCAGCAAGGGCGCGAAACTCGGGGGCATTCCCCTGGGATGACATCATCCGCTTCCAATATAAAAGGTCTCAGTATTCGCTAACAAATTGAGTTAGCAAGGGGATTGCTGGGGATTGCTTCGGCTTTACTCCCAAGCTACTCTGCCTCCTCGGACTTACCAGGGGTACCCGCTCCTCGGGAGCCTCACTCTCTTTACTTTATTTCAGATTGCAGATAGGAACCGGTACTCGCTCCTCAAGGGTTCATGTTCCTGAAGACTCTGAAGATTCTCTACTGCCTGGAAGCTATCGCAGATACAGACATTTGTGAGTTACCATCGCTCTCTCAGAGCTTTCCATGGAACCAGGTACTCGCTCCTCAAGGGCCTAACCCTTTCCAGTTACTGAGCCTCCTTAAGACCTTATGTGAGTTTTGTCATCTAGCTATGAACACAGCATACCCTGTCTACTCACTATCTATAGTTTCTCTACAGCTCAGCAACCCTAGGATCACTGTTCCAGTTCCTGAGGGACTTCAGCCCTGCTGGGCATATCAGCTCACTACTGCCACTTCTGGTGGGTCTACTAACCTGTCTAATAAAAGAACTATCTGTGTCTGTCTCCATACCCAAGCCTAGCCGGTGGTCCCTCTCAGGATATCCTCCTGGGGGTGCTGTCATCTGCCATCGGCCCAAGGATCCACCTATCTACATTCCTCTACAGCTGGGTGCCCTCTCCAAGCACTCCGCTGGTAACAGATTGCTACTCCTTTCCCATCAGGAGTCTTCAGCAACAGATTGCTACTCCGCAGTCTATACCTTAACAGTTTGTTAACTACTCCCTCTACAGGAGCTGAGCATATCAGATTGCTACTACTCCTTCCACAGGAGTCCGTTCATAACAGATTACTAACTCCTCCCTTCTTGAGGCGTAGAGCATAACAGATTGCTAACTCCTCCTACCTCAGGAGCCGATTCATAATAGATTGTTAACTCCTTCCTCCACGGGAGCTGATTCATAACAGATTGCTAACTCCTCTCTCCATGGGAGCTGATTCATAACATCTCTTTCCCTACCCACTTGCAAGGACCCAGCTTTCTCTCTCTTTTCCCTAGCTTGACCCCTCCAGTTCTATCACTCTCTCTGCCTCCCCCTGGCGCTCTCTCTTTTTGCCCCAGGCTCAGACCACTCCCCCAAGTTCTCTCATTCTCCTCATCCCCACCCCAAGCACGACTTCCAGCTTTCTCTCTGCCTCCCAGGCTTAAATCCCTAATCAGCCCCACTAGATTCAAACTGTCTTCCCTGCAGGACCCCATAAGAACATAAGAAATGTTATACTGGATCAAACCAAAGTCCATCAAGTCTGTCTCCAACAGTGGCCAATCCAAGTCATAAGAACCCGGTAGGATCTCAAATAATATATCTAATGCTGCTTCTTGCTCATAACGAGGGACAAGCAATGGCTTTCCCAAGTCTACATGGCTACTAGTGTTTAATGGATTTTTTCCTCCAGGAACTTGTCTAAAGCCTTTTTTTGTTCAAATCTTTTTATTGAATAAGAAATCAAATATTGCACAGCATATAATTTTTCCTTTCACGTGCTAATGCCATGGCTTAGAATTAAAATATGAGGGGGTTCCACAGGCCATCACTAGATATTTTCCTTGCCTGCTTTCTTGAGATTTTTGCATTTTGGGGATCCACCTCCAATTTTTACCCTTCTTCTTTTTGGGATGGGCCTATTATGTATATATGTCCATTTGAGCATGCTCCATAGGGAGAGGCTTGGAGATCTTCTGGGTGGAGACTTGAGAGGAGTTTTATGGTGTTTTGAAGAGGAGTTTGGTAGGCTCATTGGTTTACCAAGGGTAGTTTTGAGAGTTCTTTCAATCTTTTTGACTCTGGGCATAGCCTTCCTACAGGAGGGCTGTACCCAGGGCCGATGCTTCCATTAGGCAAACTAGGCGGTCACCTAGGGTGCCAAAATTTTGGGGGCGGCAAAATCATGCTAATGCAAGCCATAGAAGGACCCTGTGCCCTAATACAACTAAAAAAGGGAGCACAGTTCTGGAGCCTCCACTAGGAGGGAGTACTGTGCTGGAGCTGCCATCAAGAGGTAAGTTGGAGAGAAGGTCCATGACCGAAGGTACACCTAGGGTACCAAATACTCTTGCACCAACCCTGGCTGTACCCCACTCCAGTGAATCTATCCTGCATCCAGTAAACAGTGTGGTTAAAGATATTTGGATTTTGAAGATTGTTTGTGCAGTACTTGGAGACAGAGGCCTTTTGGTTTTTTCCCTCTACTACATGATAGTGCACAAAGAGAATTTTCCTACCATCTAGGAGTAGAAGATTTGGACTCTGGTTCAGGGAGAGGAGAAAGGATTAGAAGAGTTTGCACCATGGATAAAGATATATTGGCTTTGGCATGATGATTTTTCTTCTGTTCATGATTTTGCAATATTGAGCTGGATTTTATTCTTTGTGTTAAAGTAAACTTTTTTCCACTGAACACTGGCATTGCCTCTTTGCTATTTTTTGTGGACTGCTGTGCCAAGAGGAGCCATCTATAGAGAGTATTTTGAGCATTGATTAAGAAGTGGATGAAACTGAAGGACTGTTTAGATACGGCCCTGAAGGTGTAGAACCTCCTCCCTGCCGGTGAACCCAGGCATCCCGGGAGCTACTGGAGCAAAGTGATAGAAAAGAGAATTAGAGGTCCAGGGTGATGATAGACTCCTGGGAACTGTGTGGCCCCCTTAAAGCAGTCCACCAAATGGAGGGGAGAAGTTTACAAAAGAACAATATTTTCCAATGAAAATTCTACTCTCCCTCCCTCCCATCCCCTAAGTTCCCATGCCAAAAGCCCCATGTCCCCCTGCCATCACCCCATCCCAGCAATGATCCTTATCTAGTTGATTAAATAATACAACCTCAAGAAAATAAAACATTTCCACTATTTGCTTAAAAATCATTAACTTGTTGCGTTCAGGCGGAGTTGTGGACCCTTGGACCGGCCAGGAGGTTGTTATAAGGAAGGCCGGGAGGCGGAGCTGGGGAGGAGTAGCAGAGGAGTTCACCGACGCGGTGCGGTACCCCCAGGAGGTGCCCGTAGGGACCGACCGTGGGGACTGAGGTGTGAGATGATCGGTAGTAGCTGGTACAAACTGGAACAAGAGCAAAGGGTAACCAGCAACTAGAGTTCAGAGTCTATGGAAGTCCACGAGCAGGGCTAGAGGCCGGATGGAGAATCGGGCCCAGGCTGGCAAAGGAGGCAGGTGAGCGTGCCAAGCCTAGAGGTCAAAGTCCAAGCAGGGCCAGGGTAGGGGCCGAAGGCCAGCAGGAAAGTCAGGAGCAATCCGGGGTCGAAACCCAGGAATCAGAAGCAAGACTGGAGTCCAAGGTTAGTAGCCAGACCGAGGTCGGGGCAGGTAGCAAGCAGGAGCGTCAGGAACAAGCCGGAGTCGAAAACCAGGGATCAACAGCGAGACTGGAGTCCAAAGCAGCAACTCAAGGCACAGAGGAACTGTGTGAACCTCGTTGCAAGGCAAAGTGAGGAAGTCTGGCGTCTGCTTATATACTCTTGCCGATTAGTGACATCACCTCGGGGGCGGAGCAGCACTTCCGGGTACCGGGGCTTAAGTACCCAGCCCTCGCGAATGCGCGAGGTGGGCGGAGGCCAGAGAGGCTTCAGCGGCGTTTTCATGAGGCAAGGCCGGAGCCATGTGGCTGGGCCCGGGCGAGCCATGGCGTCCCTCTCCGTGGACAGGGGGAAGGCAAGAGAGCCCGGGCTTGAGTGGAGCGAGACCAGAGCCGAGCGGGGAGTCCTCACGAGGAAGCACAGGAGCCACGCGGTCCGGTAGTCCGGAAGCAGGGCGTCCCCCTCTGTGGCCCCCGGGAAGGTAAGAGGCCCCCGAGCCTGACGGGGGTGGAGGCGGTCGGGACCGCAACATAAACTACCAAACTTCTTGCCTTATTTTGCAAAAACTGTTTACAAACCTCCCAAATATCAAGGAACATTCTCCTTTGCTTAAAAATTCCTTCTTTAGCAGAACCTCCAGATTCCTTTTGAGGGTCTAGATGAGCCAGTTCAACCCTGATGTTGGGGCACCAGCCTCCACTAGAAAAGAGTGTACAGGACTGCCTCATTCCATTCTAAATCATTGGCAAGCTGGTTAAATTCCATTTCGCTGCAATGGCCTTGACACAGCCCCATAATTCTATTCTCTGCTAGTTGTGCCCAATCAGGGTCGCCAAAGGCCTGGGATAGAGCCCCATGAATGAATCCAAATGATTTAGGACTTGATCATCCCATTCTAACAGTGGAGTAACCTATAAAATGGGGTTTTTAGTAAACAGGCTGATTATGAAGTCAACTTTCTGTGGCTCAGAGGCATGGGAGTGGGGTTGTAGTTTAAACCATAGTTTACATTGGTGTAAAAAAAACCCTGCAGCTCTCCCTTGTTACCACAAAACCTTTCCAGAAGGGGCCACCAAGGTTCATTAGGCATTGTACTTTGCTAGTAGGTCTGTGGCAGGTTTCAATCCTGAGCTGCAAAGCATAAAGTTGGGCCTGCAGCCCTTGTACTTCCTCTTTGAAGCCTTTAACACAGTCTTGCAGCTGCTTCATCAACCCAATACCCTGGTTTTGGGTTGGTCTAGACTGTCACGACTCACTTCACTGTGGGTCTGGAAGATTGGTACAATAGCGGATGGATGTATCTTAGGCCAGGGTGGGCGTTCTGGAGTAGGAGTCTTCACCTGAAGCAGCTGCCATTCCCCATGGGTCGAGCCCTTGGTTTCAGGCAGCAGCCATGTCTTTCCAGTTGCAGATAGGCCAGAGATCCGGAGAGCATCAGGGAACCAGAGCAGGAGCAGAAGCTAGGAACACAGGAACAAGGCCAGGCAACAAAGGAACATAAAGCAAATTCTGTGTGGGCTATTGGACTAGAAAAGGTGTGGCCTCCTGGACTTCTTTATTTACTATTAGGAGCCACTCCTAATGCTGGTCCACTAGGAGACCGTCAGAGGCAAGCCACCTTAACATTTCTTCTCTTGATATTTACCAGGGGCTCTGTGTTGCTTCAGAGTCCTCGTAGCTCTGTCACCCAGGGCCCTGACACTGTTCCATGTCTTTCTCAAATCCTAATATTGTTTCTACCCCCATCATCGTTGCTGGGAGAAGCTGTTGCTCCTGATCCTGCCCCTTCAGCCATGTACCATAGGTGTCTCTTTTAGTGTGTGTGTATGTGTGTGTGTGTGTGGGGGGGGGCAGGAGAAGGAATGGGGGTGTGGCGGCAGTTTCTTTTAGCTCAGCTGGACCCAAGGCTAGGATCTGGCACCATGAGTCATTTGCAACTACCCAGGATTTTTCTCCAATTTTATACCCCCTTTCCAACTTGCTTAGCCCAGTCACTGCAGCGACAGTACTTGGGTGGGTTTGACATATCAGACCTCTTTTCAGAACTTTATTTATTATTTCTCTATTAATTATTTTTACTTATTAAAAGCTGAATTGTCCTATAGACCTCTGATTGAGTAACTATAGATAAAAAAAACCCATATACATTATAAAATAAATTGCATATACATCATGACAAATGTTTAAATGCATTCAACGCAATTATAGAAGAATGTAAGAACTTTAATATCAATGTTATCATCCATCTGGGGACCAATGACCTCTCTAGAAACTGTGCCCATAACATACAGAACGATTTCCAAAATCAAGGAAAGAAGATTAGATACAAGGCAAAGACTACTGCCTTTTCAGACTTATTATCTGTTCATAGAAAGGGAAAGGAAAGGCTATGCCATATAGATAACTGCAATTTTGAACTCAAAACATGGTGTAAATAAAGTGGTTTTGGATACATTGGAGCAATAAAAGGTTATCTGGTAAGAATGGCCTACATTTGTCTGTACCGACCAGAAATAGAGGTTTGTTTCTTTGGACCTACATTTGTCTGTGGCAGGAAACAGAATACTAAGTGAAAAATTCAGATTGTACATTATCAGCATTTAAATTAGAGAGCAGGGTGGCAGGAGGTGGTCAATGAAATTAGCATGGCACTCCCAAGCAATACATGAAGTGGGAGGAGAAAATTAAGTCAATCAGTTCAAAAAAGCAGAAGTGACTAGGCAGAGCAGCAAATCAAGGGGGTTATTTTCCAAGCCACGTTATGGGCTTTTCGCATGCAAAAAACGCCTTAACGCATGCGAAAAGCACCGTAACTCATGGTGCGATGCTAATTTAGAAAAGGGGGAGGGGTTTGGGGCAGGATTTCTGTCCAAGTGGGATGGACTCTCTACCTAGATAACATCAAGCTAGGTTGAGAGAACATTGTACAAATCTTATCTTTTGTGTGCGTTTCCTCACACCAAAGGTCATCAAATCTTCACAAGAGTGTACTGTTCTGTTCGTACATCTCACTCTGAATTTCAAAGTGGCCCCTAACCCCTACACTACTACTTAAACCTCACCTCGAGTTACTAGGTGGGCCTCATATAGAGGTATAAATACCTAACTACTATAAGGGAGGGTTTCTCTCTCTCTCTCAAGTTACAATCATAAGTGGGAGCAGAGAGGAGGCTGGAAACTAAAATTAATGGAGACTCAGCTGAAGGAAAGGATAGTGAACTATCTACAATCCGGTGGGTTGCTTGACCCAAGGCAGATTCACTAGGGAAGGGTCTATCAGACAAATCTGATTTATTTTTTTTAGTTTAAACATTTTTATTCAATAGAAAACAAAGAAATAGCAAAATGTACAATCAGAATAATAATTTGCAGACAGGGAAATAATATAAATTCAAACTAAAATAATTCCCAAAGTACATCCTACATACAAAGTGATATTAGCATTTACATCACCATTTCGGTAAAACAATCCAAACCAACGTTTTGCTTTTATATTCAAGTAAAATGGCAGAGTCTTCCGGAGTGTCTTGTTCTTGTGCACCCAAGAATCCGCAGTTATAGTAAATTAAATAATATAAAATAATACAAGCTCTCAGCCCTCTCCCCCTCTCCCACTCCACATAAACATTAAAATCATATAGTATCTTTTTCCCGTTGATAGCAGGGCTGAATTAGCCATGCTGTCATGGGACCTGTCATTCAGGACCCGGGAGGCGGAGCTTTCCAAGCAGAAGTTAGAGCTTTGGTCTTTGCGGCTGCGCGTGTGTTCCCATGCAAGATAAACAGAATCTCCTCAGTCTGTTTTTTCCACGCGTGGGATCGCACGCGGAGCTTTTTTCTCCTCAGCAATTTTTACTTTTTGAAGAGAAATATCTAAAAAATAGAGCAGGCCGTTGGGCTTTAAAAACTCTGTTCGTGTGGAAAGATCATGTCCATTACCGATGGACATGATCGGTGCTACCGCTGCCTCAGAGCCAACCATAATCAGGGCGAATGTGAGCATTGTGGCCGCATGTCACCGAGGGCCCAGAGGCAGCGCGCCCACAAAATTAAGGATCTTCAGAGCAGTGTTGGAGGCTCCTATGCCCCTCCATCAGAGGTGCACTCTTCTCCGGGGCCATCAAAACATCAAGCCCCATCAGTAAAGAGGGCCTCATCGTTGGATCTCAAGATCTCCACGCCTGGAGACAAGATGGAACCTGTAAGTAAAGGAAAGAACAGAGACCCTCATAGGTCTCAGCAGGCCCATGAGAAAATGTCGACAATGGGCAGGGAATCGCATCCAACACATGCGACCCAGAGCGGAGACCAGGCACCTGGTCCGCGAACGCCCATGACTCCAAAGGCGACATCACACCCGGCGTCGAAATCGAAACATTCAACACAGAAATCGAAGACTCCGACGCCGAAGCCGGCGGACCCAGCACCAACACCGGCGCATATGGTGCCGAAGCCCGCTCATTGGGAGTCGAAGACAGTGCACCCGGCGCCGAAACCGGTGTACCCGAAGCCAACACATTGGGCGCCGAAGCTGACGCACCCGGCGCTGGAGACAATTCACCCAGCACCGAAGCCAGCGCACTCGACGCAGAAAAGGAGGCATTCGACTCACAGTAAGTCCCATTCGACGCATTCCACCTCAGTCGAGACAACACCGGCCACACTCATCGGTCACTATCGCCAGCATCGCAAGACACAGATAGGACACAAAAACATCGATGACTATCACCGGAGGCTGGGACCAGCCATCCGAAGAAGCATGCTGCAAGTTCTGGTGAAAGCCACCACCGATATGTCCACCATAAGAAACATAGACATGGACATGAGAACAGAACAAGATGTAAGGCTAGCCCACATCTCTCAGAATCCAGTTCATCATACCATGAATGAACATTGAGGGCTACTTCTGCCTCTGAGGCAGACTGAGTGCGTGTATCTTCTTTCTCTGCCTCCTCTTCTTCACACAGCCTCTCTGAGGGATCAGCATGATCACGTTCCTGGCCCTTGGATGATGATTTCCCACAAGCATTACCTAAAAAGAAGAAAGACGAAAAACATACCCGACCAGCGGGGACCAAATCTTTACACCCGGACTCTGACATACTGGGCTCAATAGCACCTACGTCACAGCCTACTCGCCCACAAATGCCTCCACAGACACAACAAGCATTCTCCCACTTGTCTGAGGCATTGTCTGGATTCTTTGAGTCTCTTCAATCCATGTTCAAATTACCTCATGCGTCCTCCTCCAGTTCTCCTGAAACACCACAGGCCTCGAGAGAACCATCAGTAGAGCCCTCAAAGTCACCACAGATGCTCCTGCCTACATCACAGACTCACAGGCCTCTATAGCCCCAGGACTTAGATTCCCCTCAATCTTTACCAAGTTCTTCTACCGGGTATCCATCAGATCCACCAGAACAACCACAAGAACCATATTCACCACCAGAAGACTTGTCCTATCCAAAGTTTCTTGACAAGATGGGAGCTATATTACACTTAGACATCCAAAATCTCCCTGATCCGAGAGCTGAAACACCAGGGCTCTTAAAAATTTTTGATGTTCCAGGGGAACCAACCTCTCTTCCTCCGCAGGAAGTGTTAGACAGGGTGCTTGAGAAATCTTGGGAAACTCCATACTCGCTTCCCGCCGTCTCAAGGAAAACTGATTTGAAATTCCGTATGCGTAAGTCATCTCATTATACTTTACCACAGTTACCACATGTGTCCATAGTGGTTGAGTCCGCCATGCAGCGTTCTAAAAAATTTAAACTGCATGCCTCTAACCCACATGGATGGGATAACCATTGTTTGGACGAATTCGCAAGATGAATATATCAAAACTCCATGTTAGCCGCTTGCATACAGCATCACCAGTTCTACATGGTGCAATATATGTACGAATGTATTCAGGCAACGAAAGGGATGCTCACCTCCACTGCAAAATATGGAAGACTGTTCCCGGCATCTGCTATGAGTGGTGTACAAGGGGTTTGAAACCTCGTCCAGAGCTTCAGCTGCGGCCATTGCAGCTCGCAGGATAGCATGGCTCCGAGCTAGTGCAATCTGGGAACCTGCATGATAAACTGGCCAATTTACCATGCACGGGAGATAATTTATTTGGAGACCGCTTCCAGGAGACAGTTACAAAACTAAAAGATCAAGCTATAGCCGTACAATCCCCGACTACTCCGTCCAACTACTCATCCTCTCGACGATACTTCGGGACTTCTCGTCGTCAACAGTTTTCACGCCGCCCTTATAGGTCTTATCAACAGTATAGACCCTCGTCAAACCAAACGTACCAATGGCCACAACCACAGCAGCACTAACCACAAAATAGGAGGGGCAAACCAAGAACCCAACGACAGCAGGGCCAACAGCCTGCAACCTCCACGAAAACAACACAGTCATTTTAGAGATTCAGCCGCCAGCACTGCATCAAGCGCCTGTTGCGTTTGTGCCTCTTCTCGCCCTCGCTCCACCCTCTCTACCTTGGGAGCGACTCCCTTCGGCTCTGTCGGACAGATGCAGTCGCAGCTTCTCCCTGCCTCTTGGTCCCAGTGTCCCCGGGCTGGCTTGATGCTACAGATCCGCCATGTTTCTGATGATGTAAGGGCACGCGCGCTCCAGACTTGTACCAGCAAGGGGGCAAACCTCGGGGGCGTCCTCCTATAATGACGTCATCCATTTTCACTTTAAAAGGTCTTTGTTTGCTAACCTCTAACGAGTTAGCAAGGAACTCCAATAGGACTTGCTTCGGCAGTCCACGATACTTGCAACAACAATCCAAGTCAGCGAGGGGAATCCTTCTCTATTGCTCGGCCTTTTCAACCTTACCAGGAGTTCCCGCTCCACGGAGGTTTCACTCTCTCTTCTTGATTTCAGATTACCAAGACGGGATCCGGTACTCACTTCTCGAGGGCCTACGACTCTGAATACTCAGAAGACTCCTCATTGCCTGGAAGCGATCGCAAACGTGAACACAGTGAGTTCTATTGTAGAAAGGAATCAGTACTCACTCCACGAGGGCCTACGTTCCTATAGCTCTGAAGACTCCCTTCCGTCCAAGACGTTATCACAGGTTCCGGAGATCGTGAGTTATATTGGCAAGATTGCAGATAGGAATGGTACTCGCTCCACGAGGGCCCATGTTCCTAGAATCCTTTACAGACTCTCTTCTACTCTAGAAGCCATTCCATATACAGCTATTGCGAGTTCTTATTACAGACTGTTTACAGGAACCAGTGCTCACCTACGGCTCCTGTTCCTGAATGTTCTGAAGACTCTCTGTGGCATAGAGACCTTTGCAGACATCAACTATTATGAGTGTACCATCTTGTATCCAGTATACCCTGTCTACTCACTACTTCTAGTCTCTCTCTACAGCTCAGCAACCCAGAGGTTATATTCCAGTATCAGAAGGACTTCAGCCCTGCCGGACACATCGAATCACTACTGCCACCACTGGTGGTTCAGCTTCCAGTCTAATAAAGAACTATTTGTGTTTATTTCATATTCCAGCCTAGCCGGTGGTTCCTCTCAGGATCTCCTCCTGGAGGCGCTGTCATCTGCCATCGGCCCAGGGATTCACCATTTCCTCCAAGTGGTCATTCCTTACACCAGCGGTTCTCAACCGGTGTGTCGGGACACACTAGTGTGTCGCGAAGCACCGGGAAGTGTGTCGCGGCCGCTGAAAGTTTTTGCCTCCTCCTGCGCGGCACCATGGTGAGCGCCTCCCCTTCTACACACTGCGTCGGAAAAATGTAATTTTTGCGCATGCGTTGAAAGCTATTTGGGATCCAGAATCTTCCCCGAGGAGACCGGGAATGGTAACAGCCCGAGTGTTCTCACGGTAAGTAAAGCAAGCTGCCTCGAGGCTGTCCTGTACCCCGTGCTGCCTAGTCCCCGCAGTAGGTAGCTCACTACTTTTCAGCAGCAGCGTTTCTAGAGAAGGTGGGGGAGAAAGAGGCCATGCGACAGGGTGGGATAGGGAGAAAAAGGGGGACCCCGGAGATAATAACGCTTGAAAAAATAGATGGGACCTGGAAGCATGGGGCAGGAGGAGAGGGAGAGACTGGCCCCGACCCCCAGCCTGAATATTTTTTTTTCCTCACATTCCGTTGTCAGCAGGCAGCACTCACGAGGCAGTGGGCACCAGGATGGGGGCAGGCACAAAGTCTCAAATAGGCTGCATGGCCGCAGCTTGCTACTACTAACCCGACGTTTCTGAGAAGGTGGGGGAGAAAAAGGATCTGTCGCTGGGCAGAAACTCTTTCTTAACCATTGTCCCGCACTGGATCCCCAGCTGATAACAAGACACAAATAGGCTGCAACGCCACAGGGCCTCTTTCTCCCCCACGTGTAGTAGCAAGCCGCCGGCCTTGCAGCCTATTTGAGACTTTGTGCCTGCCCCCGTCCTGGTCCCCGCTGCCTCGTGAGTGCTGCCTGCTGACAACGGAATGTGAGGAAAAAAAAATATTCAGGCTGGGGGTCGGGGCCAGTCTCTCCCTCTCCTCCTGCCCCATGCTTCCAGGTCCCATTTGCCTAGTTGGTTTAGGTTTAGGAACTATGCTCCTTACCCGAGAATTGCCAGGGTTCATGGGAGGGGGCTGTTCCCATGATGAGGGGAGACAGCCACCAGGTTCAAGCAGCATACAAAACTGGAGCTGGGGGAAGGGGAGGCAGGGGGTCCTAAGAAACAGGGGAGAAAAAGCAGCATTTTAGTGCTTGTACTAGGTCAAGGATGGGGAGTACTGCAGGGTCAAAAGCTCATGCTTCTGACCCTGGCTCCTCCGCAGTGCAGCCTGGCTAAGAGGCACTCTGAGGCAAGGGAAAACTGGAAAGCAGGGAACTGTGAATCAATTTTCCAATCTGAAATGAACATTGGTGAAGGTTGGGGATGGAGGAGGGGGATAAGATGACAGGTGTGTGTGAGAGAGACAATGGTTGGAGGTGACGAGTGTGTAAAAGAGAGATTGGTTGGGGGAGGTGATTAGTGTGTGAAAGAGAGAGACTGATCAGGATGACTGGTGGGAGAGAAAGAGAGAGGTGGTTGGGGGGGATGACTGGTGTGTATGTGAAAAAGACACTGGTCATGTATTTTCTTGGCTTTTAGTTTCCAGACGGGGGTGGGGGGGTGCCTACCTCTCCAAGGTTGAGGAAAGTGGCCTGATTTAGGCCCTAAGGCTAAGGATCCAGAGGATCAAGCTTCAGCAGCTACAACGAAAAGGAGTAGGAGACTGGCTGGAGAGGGTAAGTAAAGGTGGATTTCTTAAAGTTATTTTTCTTGATTGACTGCTGTTTTAATTATTGGGTATTATGTGATGTGTCTACTGTTTTGAAATAATTTATTGGTATTGAAGAATTTTTTAATTTTTTATATGAGTGGCTTTCTTAAAATGTGTTTTTCTTGATTGACTGCTGTTTTAATTATTGAGTATTATGTGATGTGTCTGCTGTTTTGAAATAATTTATTGGTATTGAAGAATTTTTAATTTTTTATATGAGTGGCTTTCTTAAAATGTGTTTTTCTTGATTGACTGCTGTTTTAATTATTGAGTATTATGTGATATGTCTGCTGTTTTGAAATAATTTATTCATATTTGGAAAATTTTTAAATGAGTTTTTAATTACTGGATATTCTATTCATCAGCTGTTTTGAAACATGTATTGTTTAATTGTATAGTTTTACATTTGTTTTACACGTCTTGATTTTGTTTGTATGAGGAATGAATAATCAGAAGTGTGCAGATAAAAACTGAACTGGAAACAGCAAGAAGCTAGACTGCATGCAGTGCAACAAAAAAATTAACTTTATAGTTACTTTAATTTATACCTGGTGAGGCTCTATCTGTGTTCTGTCTGAGGAAGAGGCTGAACACAGCATGGAACTTAACTCAGATCAATGTTTCTGTAGTAGTAGATGCTTGTGAACTGCATGCTTTGCTTCTGAGTGAATATTTCATTTCCTCCTTCATTTCTGTTACTATTATTAGTTTTTTTACATTCTTATAGATTTTACAACAGCCATGGATAAATTTGTAATAATAAAAAAAGCCAGACTCGAACAACCAAGCTCGAGTAGTGCAGTTTCACTGGATGAGAGCAGCAGTGCAGACGTGAATGTCTCTATTAGTGATGTCACAGATATCAAATCAAAAACCGGCAAAGCACATTGTCGTAAATACAGTGAGGGGTATTTAAAATTTGGCTTTACATGGACCGGAAAAGAAGACAATCCCAAACCACAGTGTCTTGTATGTGGCATGACTGTCAAACCAATCAATGGTACCCAACAAACTTAAGAGGCATTTAGAGCAGAACCATAAACATGTTGCCCATAAGTCAGTAGCTTACTTTCGCCGCCTCCTTTTCTCATTTAAAAAATCCTCGATTATGATGAAAAAACGTTTGAAGATATCCGAGAAAGCTCTCTTGGCTTCGTTCAAAGTTGCAAAATTAATAGCAGAAAAAAAGAAAGCACATAATATTGGGGAGGAACTGATTTTACCAGCATGCAAAGAAATTGTTCAAATAATGCTTGGTTCTGCAGCAGTGGAAGAAATTTCAAAGGTGCCCTTGTCAAATGACACAATTCATCGACGAATCATTGATATGTCTGAGGATATTGAAAGTAATGTAAATCTAAAATTGCAGGCAAGTAAAAAGTTTGCCTTGCAATTAGATGAAAGCACTGATATCAGCGGCAAAGCTCAGTTAATCTCCTTTGTAAGATTTGTGGAAGGATCAGAAATTATGGAACAATTTCTGTTTTGTCGAGAGCTAAAGACAAGAACAACTGGTGCTGATATTTTTAATGCAGTAAATACCTACTTTCGAGAAAACAATCTGCTTTGGCATTACTGTGTTTCTATTTGCTCTGATGGTGCAGCAGCTATGACAGGGCAAATCAAAAGATTCCTCAGCCTTGCAAAAAAAGAAAACCCCACTTTGATTACAACACACTGTTTTTTACATCAAGAAGCACTTATGGTGAAAAGCACAGATGGAGGCAAATTGGGAGAGGTTCTTAAAATTGTCATCAACATGATCAACTATATAAAAACTCGCCCAGTGAAATGCAGATTATTTGAAAAACTGTGCGAAGAAATGGGTGCAGAACACACAGCTTTGTTGCTACATACTGAAATCCGGTGGCTTTCAAGAGGCAAAATACTGAATCATGTCTTGGAACTTCAAACCGAACTACTCCTATATTTTCAGACAGAGAAACCTGAGTTTTCTGAGAAATTTAAAGACAGGCTGTGGTGTGCCGAGTTGGCTTATCTTGCTGATGTTTTCCACAAACTTAATTCTTTGAATGCTAGTATGCAGAGCCGAAAAGAGAATGTCATCTCAGCAAGTGATAAAATGAATAGTTTCTAAAAAAAAATCACGATGTGGATATCAGCAGTTAAACATGGTGATCTGTCCAGTTTTCCATCTGCAATGAATGTTGATGCTCAGTTGGAAACAGGACAAAAAGTTCAGTTTAAAAATTTGATCTCTGTTCAATTGTCATCTCTTCAAGCAGGGTTGAAAAAATATTTCCCATCTATCTCAACCACTGGAATAGAGTGGGTGATTTCACCATTTGGAACATCTGGTGAACACAATATCAACACAGCATCAAACTTAACTTCTATAGAAAAAGAAGAGTTAATTGATATATCTTCAGATACCAAGTTAAAATCAATATTCCTCGACTGCTCTGTTGATTCATTCTGGATTTCTCTGAAAGATGAATATTCAGCAATCTCAAATAAGGCTTTGGATATTCTAATTCCATTTTCAACATCATACCTATGTGAGGCTGCATTTTCAACTCTTAAAACAATGAAGACAAAGAATAGGTCAACACTTCTTGACATAGACAGTGAGATGCGTGTAAGTTTGTCTACTATTCAACCCCATATTGAAAAACTGTGTGCAGTACATCAATCCCAGATTTCTCACTGAAGCAGTATGCAAAGACTTTTTTTTTAAAATTGTTTTTAATAACTAATTTCAATAACAGTGTGTTCAGACAAGGTTCACTTATTTTGTTGGGACATTCCCATTCTAATTAAGAAGCTGTATGCAAGAATGCTTGACACTGTGCTAAAGGAGAAAGAAACAGTGGCATTACTAATAGGAGCATCAATACCTGTGTTACTTATGGAGAGAGCTCATTAATTACCAAGAGGTACAGTCAGAGACCCAAAAAAAGTTTGTAGAAAGCTACAGAAGTAATCTAATTATACTGGTCACTACTATCCTGATTTAAAAAGAGCATTTGATAAAAGCTTGATGCAATTAAACTGGACATTGTAGTAAAGGAGAAAAGACAAGCATGGCATTGCTGACAGGAGCATCAGTACCAAGCAAGTAATGTGCTACATATGGAAAGAGCTCATCAGTTACCAAGAGGTACAGTCAGAGACACACACAAAAAAAAAAGGTTGTACAAAGCTACAGAAGTAGTCTACTTATACTGGACTCTCCCATCCATCCTGATTTAAAAAGAACATCTAAGTGTACCTCTGAGAATTGTAGAGACTGAAGAAGTTGTGATCACCTGGGACATTCACATTCCAACTGAAAAAAACTTGATGCAAGCAAAATGGATTTTGTAGTAAAGGAGAAAAATACAAGAATGGTACTTAAACTCCTGTTAGCAATGCCAAGCACCTACTGTGTTACGTATGGAAAGAGATCATCAAGTACCAAAACATGAATCAGAGACAAAAAAAGGTTGCAGAAAGATATAGCATTAATTACAATTATATATCACAACCAACTTGATTATAAAGAATCTCTAAGAACACTTGGATATGTTGCCTGTACATATTATATGAAGTCCAGGAGGCAGGTCACTTGGCACAATGCAAGTGTTAAGAAAAGAACAAGCAGCAAATCTGAGAGATTGAAAGCATATCCAGCATACCCTGAGATGTATGAGTGAAGTTCATTCCTGCCAATAACAGGTATGGATAAGTTTCTTTTAAAAGTGATGCTGCTGATGCTCTCCTCACCATGTGGGAGTACAGGAAAGGAGGCTGGGGATGCTGGGCAGGGAGAATTGAGAAGGGTAGAGAGTGAGCACAGGAGAGGATGTGGGGAGGTGAGGGAATGTTGGGCAGGTATGTGAATGTGAGGGAGTAATTATTGAAAGGGAATAATTAATTTGGAGAAGTGAAGGATGATGGGGGCATGTTGGAGTGATGGCGTGCAAAATCCATAATATGTCAGTTTTGGGAATGTGCATTTCTATCTTTGTACTTTGCTTAGTGCAGGAGGAAATATATTTCTGTTTCCATTTTTCCAGTTTTGCACTGCATGTGGAATGGCTTTTTGAGGTTTCCATTTCAGCTTTTGCCTCCACATTTGTGAAGATCGGTTGTGTGTGTATGTGACAAAGGTGAGTTATTTTACTAGCGCGTAGAGATGTGTATCACTCTTATTTGCGGTGTTTTCTCGAGAGGACATGCATTAGTGGTGAACAGATGCCTTTTCATAATTAGAGCTATTGTGCCTGGTAGTAGAGGGAGTTTGTGTTGCTGTTACTGAGATGATACAAGAACCAGAATATCTTTTGTTTGTATGATGAGCTGTACAGGGAATGTCTTAGTTCTGCTCTGCACCCATTGTTGGGGGGGTTCCTGTGGATGCAGAGTGTATGTTTACATTTCGCTCAGTGATGGACATGTGTTCAGTGTGTCACGCCTGTGAGCATCATCTGTCAGGTGTGTCCCGACAGAAAAAAGGTTGAGAACCACTGCCTTACACTACTGTCACTCTGTGGGAGCCAACCACTATTGACCACTAACACCGCTTACGGAAGTATTATATAGATAGCTACCTCCTCTTTCTATGGGACTTGCCAGCAGCCTATATATAACAGATTGCTACTCCGTAGCGGAGGCATAATAGATTGCTATCTCAGTAGCGAAGTACAATATGCCTATTGTACTCTCCTCAGAAGAGTATTATTGAACAGACTGCCAACTCCTCTTCCCTGGGGAGTTGATCCATAACAGATTGCTACCTCCTTTCCTTACAGAAGCATCTAACAGCAGTTCGCTAACAGATTACTAACTCCGCCCTCCTGGCAGGGTAAGCACTACAGATAGCTAACTCCTCCCCTCTGAAGGAGCAGATCATGACAGATTGCTAACTCCTCCCCCCTTTCAGGAGAAAAGCAGAACAGATTGCTAACTCTGCCCTCCTGGCGGGGTGATAACAGATTGCTAACTCCTCCCCTCTGGAAGAGGAGAGCGTAACAGCGCCCCCGGGGAAGATCACATCTCACCTCCCAGTGTGGGAAACGATAACATCCGATCGCTGGGTTCTCGACATTGTAAAACAGGGCTATCTGCTCCAGTTCACAACCAAACCTTTCCTTCCTCACCTCGCTGTTCAATCATCACGGATATCACATCCCCAACTCGGAGAAGAAGTATCATCACTCAACAACGGGCAATCTGAGTGGTTCCACCGAAAGCCTGGAACACATGCTTCTATTCACTATATTTCCTCATTCCCAAGAAATCTGGTGGCCTTCGTCCAATTCTGGATCTCTGAGACTTGAACAAATCTCTTGTCAGGGAGAAATTCAAAATGGTGTCCCTCAAATCCATTCTACCTCTCCTGCAACCCAACGACTGGATGTGCTCAATAGACCTGAAGGATGCCTATACCCACATTCCTATCCATCCATCCTCGTGGCACTACCTGTGCTTCCGATACAAGCATCAACATTATCAGTACAAAGTTCTTCCATTTGGCCTATCAGCAGCACCCAGAGTTTTCACCAAATGTATGGTGGTGGTGGTGGTGGTGGCACACCTCCGACAACGAGGTATGACAATCTTCCCATACCTGGATGATTGGCTTTTAAGTAGCCTCGACTCCGGACACACTAATCGAGCATCTTTGACAGGTGATCGATTGTTTGGACGGGTTGGGGCTTGTGGTCAACTATCAAAAATCAACCTTGTGCCCGACTCAAATTCTACAGTTCATTGGAGCTCGTTTGGATACCACATGCAACAGAGCATTCCTGCCGAAGGACAGGAAACAGGAGATGCGTAGACTCCTACGCTCTCTCAAAAGGACACACAAGCCTTCAGCACGACAAATCCTGACAATCTTGCATAGCGGATGGTGCCCAACACCAGACTACATATGCGTCTACAGTGGGGGTTGAAACATCAATGGAGACAACACTCGCAACCGTTGACAAAACGCCTGCTGCTCGCTTCCGAAATGACACAGGATATAAACTGGTGGCTCATAGAGTCAACACTATCCAAAGGAGTGTTGTTCAGTCTTCCCCCACACAATGCAGTGCTTACTACCGATGCTTCTCGCAAGAGTTGGGGAGCACATCTGGATCTTTTCGAAACACAAGGACTGTGGTCGACACGGGAACAAAGCTTACAGATAAACTTGCTGGAACTCAGAGCAATTCGGAATGCCTTGCAAGCATTTTGAAGTCACCTGCAGGGTCGAAGAGTTATGATCTACACGGACAACCAAGTAGCAATGTTTTGCATAAACAAGCAAGCAGGGTCCGGTTCATGGTGCCTATGCAGGGAAGCCCTGCTAATCTTCCAGCAAGCACATCGGAATTCGATACACTTGCAAGTAACTTACCTTCTGGGAGTTGCCAACACCAGAGCAGACAGATTGAGTCGAATATTCCATACTCACGAATGGTCACTCAATCAACAAGTGGCTCAAGGAATATTCAAACAGTGGGGAGGTCCGACAATGGACCTCTTCGCTACAGAGATGAACGCACAAGTTCCTCATTTCTGCTCAGTATGGCCCAGTCAAAACAGAGCTGCACAGGACGCCTTTCTCATTCCTTGGACGGAAAGCCTAATGTATGCCTTTCCACCCATACCGCTCATTACAAGGACAATTAAAAAATGCATAGCGGATGCAGCTCAACTAATACTAATAGCCCCCTCTTTGCCCAGACAACCGTGGTACAGCTATCTTTTATACCTCTCCATCAAAGACCCGATTCGGTTACCAGACCAGCCAGATCTTCTAGTACAAGTTTCTCCCACTAGTCCAGTTTCTCCCACTCTTTCCACCTTGTTCTACCAAGTTATTTTGTATCCAAGTTGTTTTCCTCCTTGTTCATTGTAAGACATACATTATGTCATTGTTTCGTTTGATGTTGGAATGTAAACCGAAGTGATTAGTAACTCTGTTACCTGAACCTCGGTATAGAAAAGTAATAAATAAATAAATACAAGACAAGGGAACACTTCTCCACCCACTCCATTCATCCCTTCATTTAACAGCGTGGAGATTGAACGGTTCCTTCTGACGGAACAGGGTATATCCACTGCAGCCCAGGATGTCCTTTTGGAATCTAAGAAGCAATCAACTAGAAGAAATTACAGTTTCAAATGGAAACGTTACTCCACCTGGTGCATATCCAAGGGAATTCAGCCATTAGACTGTTCACCAGAATTGCTCATGGATTACCTCCATATCTTCTATACATCTGGTTTGGCAACATCCTCAATAAGAGTTCACCTTAGTGCCATAGCAGTATATCATAGGCCACATAGCGGTCAACCGATCTCCAATCCCCCTTTGCTTTCTCGTTTCCTCAAGGGTTTATCACATCTTCGTCCACCAACCTCGAAGCCACTGGTTCCACTAATATCGGCATAGAAATTTAAATAAATAAATAAATAAATAACCTAAACATTGACTTGAAGCAACTTATGCTATCCCCATTCGAACCAATGGACTCAGCCCACATAAAATACCTCACGTGAAAGAAGTCTTCAAAGTGGCAGTAACATCCGCTCAAAGGGTTAGCGAACTACAGGCCTTAGTTCACTATGCTCCATACCTACAATTTTATCACCAAAAGGCAGTTCTCAGAACACATCCAGCCTTTATCCCAGGACAAGCAGGATGCTAGTCCTCACATATGGGTGACCATCAGTAATGGAGCCCTATACCGAAAAACATCTGTCAAAGTTTCTAGAAACATTTGACTGGCACAGTGTGCCCACTGAGCATGCTCAGCATGCCATGATATTCTCAGCCACAGGGGTCTCCCTTCAGTCTTCTTTTTTCTGCGAAGCTGTTAGCCTCGCAGTTATTTGGAGTCCTGTGAGGTGATTTTCACCAGATAAAGTTTATAAAACAATAGGAAAAACTTCAAAACCACAGGGGTCTCCCGTTTTTTACCATCGCGGTAAGTTTTTCTCTCTGCTTTGCCGGTTCCGTACCATCTATTTAACACACAAGTCATCGACGGCTGTCCGACTTCGCTATGGCCTCGGGTTTTAAAAAATGCCCAATTTGCTGCCGTACTATGTCCATTACAGACCTACACTTAGAATGTGTGCTTTGCCTCGGCGAAAAACACGATGTCTTAACGTGTACGAAGTGTGCCGAGATGACGCCGAAAGGCAGAAGACTCCGGATGGAGAAAATGGAACACCTGCTCCATTTACAAATAATTTATTTATTTATTTATTTAAAGGCTTTTATATACCGGAGTTCATGCACTTGTGCATACCACTTCGGTTTACACAGAACAAGGAACAGAAAATTACATCAAACAGATTGGTAGAATTATCGGAACTGGCACCGATGGAATCGGTGATGGCGATGGTACTGACGATGGCGCTAGCATCGTATCGAGGAGCGCATCCCGTACTGCCTGGCGGATATATCCGTCCTGTTCCGCCCGCATAGCTATGGGGAGAAGCACCGAAGGCGATTCCGGTACCTCCACATAGCCCTGAGGAGATAATGCCATCGACGTCTACGCAGTCGTCTCCGGCTGGAGCGAGCCGTAAAGTCGTCCTCAAGAAGCGAAGACCAGATGAAGCAGGGGATAGGCCATCGCCAACCCCATCTAGGTCCTCGATACAATCGATGTCGGTCATCAAAAAGACCACCGAGGGCAAACAAAAGCATTGGCATAGACATCGGAGGCCTGTTCAGCTTGGAGAAGAGACGGCTGAGGGGGGAAATGATAGAGGTCTTTAAGATCATGAGAGGTCTTGAACGAGTAGATGTGACTCGGTTATTTACACTTTCGAATAATAGAAGGATTAGGGGGCATTCCATGAAGTTAGCAAGTAACACATTTAAGACTAATCGGAGAAAATTCTTTTTCACTCAACGCACAATAAAGCTCTGGAATTTGTTGCCAGAGGAGGTGGTTAGTGCAGTTAGTATAGCTGGGTTCAAAAAAGGTTTGGATAAGTTCTTGGAGGAGAAGTCCATTAATGGCTATTAATCAAGTTTACTTAGGGAATAGCCACTGATATTAATTGCATCAGTAGCATGGGTTCTTCTTAGTGTTTGGGTAATTGCCAGGTGATTGTGGCCTGGTTTTGGCCTCTGTTGGAAACAGGATGCTGGGCTTGATGGACCCTTGGTCTGACCCAGCATGGCAATTTCTTATGTTCTTATGTTCTCATGAACCTGAGACCGACCCGATATCTGGCGGTCCATCGAAGCATCCTGCACCTCCATCTAAGAAACCTCGGAGAGAAGATGCTTCATCAAGGCCATCGACATCGAGGCGATCCCCACCAACACCGGTGCTGGGAACCGTATCTCCTCAGGGCTATGTGGAGGTACCGGAATCGCCTTCGGTGCTTCTCCCCATAGCTATGCGGGCGGAACAGGACGGATATATCCGCCAGGCAGTACGGGATGCGCTCCTCAATACGATGCTAGCGCCATCGTCAGTACCATCGCCATCACCGATTCCATCGGTGCCAGTTCCGATAATTCTACCAATACCGTCGATGGATTCATCGATGCCATCACCGAGACCATTACCGACGACACCGTCGATGCCAGTGCCTGACTTATCTTTTTTTGCTCGTCAATACAAAAGGTATCGCCAATTAATTTATATCTTGTCAAATACCATTTGCCAAAATAATGTGTTCAACAATTCATATTCATAGTGCCATAAACACATTCAAAAGTATTGAGAAACAGGACTGCATCAGCAAGCCAAAGTCAACGTGCTCAGGAAAACCTCACTGAGCCGTCCGGTCTTTTCAATCATCTGCAGCCTGTGTATACGGAAACACATACCATCCGGTATTCAATAACAAATCAATTTATATGCGTGATGATTCTTTCTTATTTCTATTTTTCTTTTTTCTTTTGCAATTTTTTAATTTTTATATAGGATATCCTTCTTTTTACCGGTCAAGGCAAAAATAACCCAATTTAAATTACAGTGATTTCAAACCATAACTCGAATCGCTGTTTTTCTGAGCGACTTGTAGGATCAATGTCCTGCTTAGTAAAGATATCCTTCTTTTTACCGGTCAGGGCATGTGTAGCCCGATATTCAATTTCAATGATTTCAAACAATAACTCATTTCAAACAGTAACTCGACAGCGGCCGTGTTTCGCAGCCAGCGGCTGCTTCTTCAGGAGTCAGAGAGTTCCGAAATTCACTCTAAAAAAGGAACAGGCAATCATGCTACAATAGCCAACAGTTATACAAAATATATAAACTGGTTACTTAGCTTGCAATGGTATCCACACCTCTTTGAAGCGGGACGCACAGTCTCCAATTGTTCTTCTCTACAATGCCGGGCTAGAGACCGCGGTCATCCGGTGTTGAAAATTAAATAGCCCGCGCTTTTGCAGGCGTGATGACGTCATCCGACGTTCTCTATTACTATGGAAACTAGACGCTATCTGAAAAAATAGACGCTATCTAAAAAGATCATCTGCAATCTCCATTCTTAACCATCTATATACGGAAAACACAAATTATAAAAAGACATTCAATTCCAAATTGTTGTTTAGACCATGCGGATGGATAGTATCCAAACTGTGTATCCATCTTTGTTCAGCTTGAAGGAGCCTCTTGTCAAAATCACCTCCCCGCCATGACGGAGTGAGTTGTTCAAGCACACATGCTCTTAATTCATCAAAAGTGTGTGAAAAATCAAGGCAGTGAGTAACCATCGGAGCAGTGATTTTTTGTGTGTTGATGCAAGAGCGATGCTCTATTAGCCGTGTCTTTAATGATCTTTTAGTTTTTCCAACATAACATAATTTACATGGGCATTGTATAATGTAGATAATACCTGTGGAGAGGCAATCTGTGTTGTGATGTAGAAAAATATTTTTGTTCAATCTGGAGAAATGTAACACTGAAGTTACAATCATTACCTGACAACAGTGCAGGAACCACATTGAGAATGGGATCCTGAATATGACCCAAGATCCCGTACAGAAGAGTCTGAATGCACTAGCTGATCTTTGAGATTCACTCCACGAGTATAAGTAAATCTGGGCAACTCTTGAAATTCAGGGTACAATTGTACTATATTCCAATTGCGATAAATCAAATGTATTCAGGATCCCATTTTCAATGTGGTTCCTGCACTGTTTGTCAGGTAATGATTGTAACTTCAGTGTTACATTTCTCCAGATTGAACAAAAATATTTTTCTACATCACAACACAGATTGCCTCTCCACAGGTATTATCTACATTATACAATGCCCATGTAAATTATGTTATGTTGGAAAAACTAAAAGATCATTAAAGACACGGCTAATAGAGCATCGCTCTTGCATCAACACACAAAAAATCACTGCTCCGATGGTTACTCACTGCCTTGATTGTTCACACACTTTTGATGAATTAAGAGTATGTGTGCTTGAACAACTCACTCCGTCATGGCGGGGAGGTGATTTTGACAAGAGGCTCCTTCAAGCTGAACAAAGATGGATACACAGTTTGGATACTATCCATCCGTGTGGTCTAAACAACAATTTGGAATTGAATGTCTTTTTATAATTTGTGTTTTCCGTATATAGATGGTTAAGAACGGAGATTGCAGATGATCTTTTTAGATAGCGTCTATTTTTTCAGATAGCGTCTAGTTTCCATAGTAATAGAGAACGTCGGATGACGTCATCACGCCCGCAAAAGCGCGGGCTATTTAATTTTCAACACCGGATGACCGCGGTCTCTAGCCCGGCATTGTAGAGAAGAACAATTGGAGACTGTGCGTCCCGCTTCAAAGAGGTGTGGATACCATTGCAAGCTAAGTAACCAGTTTATATATTTTGTATAACTGTTGGCTATTGTAGCATGATTGCCTGTTCCTTTTTTAGAGTGAATTTCGGAACTCTCTGACTCCTGAAGAAGCAGCCGCTGGCTGCGAAACACGGCCGCTGTCGAGTTACTGTTTGAAATGAGTTATTGTTTGAAATCATTGAAATTGAATATCGGGCTACACATGCCCTGACCGGTAAAAAGAAGGATATCTTTACTAAGCAGGACATTGATCCTACAAGTCGCTCAGAAAAACAGCGATTCGAGTTATGGTTTGAAATCACTGTAATTTAAATTGGGTTATTTTTGCCTTGACCGGTAAAAAGAAGGATATCCTATATAAAAATTAAAAAATTGCAAAAGAAAAAAGAAAAATAGAAATAAGAAAGAATCATCACGCATATAAATTGATTTGTTATTGAATACCGGATGGTATGTGTTTCCGTATACACAGGCTGCAGATGATTGAAAAGACCGGACGGCTCAGTGAGGTTTTCCTGAGCACGTTGACTTTGGCTTGCTGATGCAGTCCTGTTTCTCAATACTTTTGAATGTGTTTATGGCACTATGAATATGAATTGTTGAACACATTATTTTGGCAAATGGTATTTGACAAGATATAAATTAATTGGCGATACCTTTTGTATTGACGAACATTTTTGGATAGGTTCGCAGAATTGCTCTTTGTTTTGGTTTTTTTTTTATCTTTTTTTGCACCAATTTTGACAAAACTAGACACTCTTATCGGTGCTATTCCGATAAAACCTAAAGAGACATCGGTTCCACCACTGACTGGAGAAGATATTGTACAAGAACCACCGATTCCAGAACCAATCCCGGGTCCCTCGGGGATTCCACGCTCCCACCCACCCAATGTCACCATTATTTCCATCAAAACCGATGGACAACCATCGAGGCCAAAGGGGTTTATGCCTTCTACACCTCTTCGGTCCCATACACCAGATACATGGCAAGATAAGACACAGATACCTCCTCAGAGGAAATCCTTTCTGAACCATCTCCTCCAGAAGAAAGGAAAAAATCTCCCCTGGAGGACCTATCATTCTCAAATTTTGTCAAGGATATGGCTGATACCATACCTTTTCAATTACAAACTGAGGAAGATGCCAGGCAAAAGACTCTGGAAGTGCTGCAATTCGTGGACCCGCCTAAGGAGGTTTTAGCTATTCCAGTCCACAAAGTTCTTGTTGAACTATTGCACAGGTTATGGGAGCACCCCTGTTCCATACCTCCAGTGAACAAAAGGACTGATATTTGGTCCAGCACATCCCTGGTTTCCACAAGACTCAACTACCTCACCACTCAGTGGTGGTTGAGTCAGCACAAAAGAAGTCGAAAAGGGTAAAAACTCACTCTTCAACCCCACCAGGCAAAGATAATAGATTCCTAGACAACATTGGCAGAAAAATGTTTCAAGGTTCTATGTTGGTTTCCCGGATTGCGGCCTACCAATTGTATATGACCCAATACCAACATAATTTATGGAAACAGATACAAGAACTCTCTGAAGCTCTCCCTCAGCAACTTCAAGAATCCTTCTCATCCATAATTCACAAAGGCCTGGAGGCAGGTAAACTGCATCCAGAATGTCGGCCACCGGTATCAGTGCTCGAAGATGGACCTTGCTCAAGGCATCTGACTTAAGGCCTGAGTTACAGTACAAACTAGCTGATCTCCCTTGTGTAGGGGACAACCTGTTTGGGGATAAGGTAAAGGAAGCAATTTCCCTCTTGAAAGAGCATTCAGAAACTCTAAAACAACTGTCGTCTGTGCCTCAGGAGTCTCAAACATCAAGAAGACTCCCAAGGAAAGAGTCCAAGCGCCCATATTATAGGCTAAGGCATTACTATCCACCTCCTGCCCGTGGACGCTCATCTAGGCCATCTCAAAGGTCACAGCCTAGACAACCAAGAGTAGCCAGAACACAACCCCCTCCACAGACAGGGTCCACTTCGGGGTTTTGAACCGATACCAGGGAACAGCAGCCTATCTCCCAACCCGATACCGGAATTGCCGGTAGGTGGTCGGATCACATTCTTTCACCACAATTGGTCATCCATCACCACAGACCAATGGGTACTTTCCATCACATCTCAGGGGTACCACTTGGACTTTCTCACTGTGCCAAACAACACTCCACCCACCTCGTTTTGGACAGTAAACAACCAATCCACACTTCTGCAAACAGAATTATCCACCCTTCTGAGAGCCAGGGCCATGGAACCAGTTCTCCGGCCTCAGCAGGGCAGAGGATTCTACTCCCGTTATTTCCTCATTCCAAAGAAAACAGGAGGCCTACGTCCCATCCTAGACCTCAGAAATCTCAACAAATTTCTGAGAAAAGAAAAATTCAGGATGGTTTCTCTAGGCACCATGTTACCTCTACTTCAAAAAGGAGATTGGCTCTGTTCTCTGGATCTTCAAGACGCTTACGCTCACATTCTTATATTCCCTCCTCATCGAAAGTATCTTCACTTCCTAGTGGGTACTCAACATTTCCAATACAGGGTGCTACCTTTTGGCCTTGCCTCAGCACCTCGAGTGTTCACAAAGTGTCTAGCGGTGGCAGCAGCTCACTTACACAAGCAAGGCATGCACGTATTTCCTTATATGGACGATTTGCTCATCAGGAAT
The DNA here is from genome assembly GCF_901001135.1 of Rhinatrema bivittatum. Classification (NCBI taxonomy): domain Eukaryota; kingdom Metazoa; phylum Chordata; class Amphibia; order Gymnophiona; family Rhinatrematidae; genus Rhinatrema; species Rhinatrema bivittatum. The sequence goes on along the minus strand of NC_042616.1, from coordinate 44,530,637 downwards.
CAAACAAGACAAGGAGCTGGGGGGAGAACCAAGATGGCCGCCGACTTGTAAAGACGCACGAGTAGCAGCTCCCGGTTTTCGGAGGAAATCTTTGAGCCTGACTTATACAATATTTCCTTGAAAGTACAAAATGCCACATTCGAAAAGAAAGGCTCGTGTGAGAGAACCTACCTCGACTCCCGAGCATGACTCTCGACAACCGCGGATAGAGGCAGCTTTTGCAAAAACGCCGTCAATTCACCCGGAAGGAGTCGCTGGGGCGAGTAAGGAGCAGCTAATGAGCCCCATGACGCTAGAGACCACGCTAAGCCCGGGTGCACCTATTGTTCCTGACCCACCGACAGGACGGTCTGGATATGCGGGAAGCTCTCCAGATGAGGGTGGAAACCAGAGGAGAGAAGTTGAAATCTCTCCGGAGATGCCTGGGGAGCCAGGTTCCAGGTTTCACACCCAGAATGCACAACATCGCAAGGAACAGCGTAATGGTGGAGAAGGCCTATCGGAGGTAGGAATGTTGAAAGAGGACAGTATAATTATAGCTAGCCCGGTTCAGACTCTTGCTCCCTCTTTGGAAGAGATAAGAAATATCCTGCTGGTAATGCAGAAATCTTTAAATCTATTATTAACAACTGTTCAAGATGCTATAAAGAAAACACAGATAGCAGAAGAAAAAATGTTTAATATGGAAAAACAACTAGATGTAATGCAAATCAAGGTAAAAGAAATAGAGAATGTGCAAATAAATTTAATAAAGTCAGAGAAAATGTTTGAAAGTAAAATGGAAATATTTGAGAACCAGGCTAAAAGGGCCAATCTGAGAATTTTAAACTTTCCTAAAACCAAGCTAATGTCGCCAATGGATTTATTCAAGAGTTATCTCTTGAATATATTAAAGTTTAAACTGGAAGAAATTCCTGGGATTTCAACGTTATATTACCTGCCTAAGAGACTTTTGCAAGGAGAAAGATCTAGAGAAGAGGTTAATCAAGAAGAGGAGTTGAATATAACTGACTTTCTTGAAAAATCATTCGAGATGTATATAAGATCAAGAGCAACTTTATTTGTGCAGTTCTCTTTTCTAACAGAAAGGGATAAAGTGTTGAAAACTTACTTTCGGTATCAGAAGTTAAAAGTTTTATGGTAGTTCAATTCAAATCTTTCCGGACATAGCACGAACAACACAAGCTAAGAGAAAAAAATTCTTAGTCATGAGGGAGGAAGTGATAAATAGGGGAGTAAAGTTCATATTACGATTTCCTTGTCGTTGTATTTTACTTTGTGGTGATACTAAATATGTATTTAATGACTCTATGCAACTTAGAGTTTTTCTGGACTCTTCTACACAATCCTAAATACTTCTGGTATGGAATGGGTAAAATGAGAAAAGTCGGGTTATTATTTACAAGTCTGCATAACTTGAAAAATTTTTCCTTAAAGTATCTGCTATATTTTCTCCTCTTGGTTCTCCATATTACCTATGATTATGTCAATGTGAGAAAGATAAGATTATTTGTTATGAAAATCTTTGAATAATTTTCTTGGAGATATTTTGTGTATTTGATCTTTCTCTACCAACATTGTAAGCATTCTTGTTAAAATTGTTAAAAATCTAATAAAATATAAATTAAAAAAAAAAAAAACAAGACAAGGAGCTCTCAGTTCTCTGAAGCTCACAATAACTCTACTCCATTCCTTGGGATTCCTCATCAACTACCAGAAATCCCACTTTACACCGTCTCACCTATTACAATTCATCGGAGCAGACTTAAACACCATAACAGCAAAAGCTTTCCTACCAAAGGACCGTGCATAGACACTAGCTGTGTTAACAGGTTCTCTGCGAGCATGCACACGAATAACAGCACATCAATGTCTCTCACTATTGGGTCACATGGCCTCCACAGTTCACATCACTCCTATGGCCAGATTAGCCATGAGATTCACTCAATGGACACTCAAAAACCAATGGATACAAGCCATTCAACCAATGTCTTACCCTATCCACGTAACACAAGTACTACAGTCCTCGCTCCTATGGTGGACAAACATGGACAACTTGCTCAAAGGCCTTCCTTTCCAACAACCAATTACGCAAGTGATGTTAACTACAGATGCATCCACCTTAGGCTGGAGAGCACATGTTGGCCATTTACAGACCCAAGGTACTTGGACAAAACTCGAAGCTACATTTCAGATAAACTTCCTAGAACTTCGAGCTGAATGCGTTCAAGGACTGCCTCTCCCACAAGACTGTTCTGATACAAACAGACAACACAGTAGCCATGTGGTACATCAACAAGCAGGGAGGTACGGGCTTGTATCTCCTTTGTCAAGAGGCAGCTCAGATTTGGGACTGGGCTCTAGCACACTCAATCCTCTTACAAGCCACTTATGTAGCAGGAATTCACAATGTACTGGCGGATCGCCTCAGTCGTCAATTCCAACCTCACGAGTGGTCTCTGGATCCAGTGATTGCGACCAAGATTTTTCAACATTGGGGCCAACCAACCATAGACCTCTTTGCATCACAACTGAACTACAAAGTGGACAACTACTGCTCCCTGTACAAGCAGAACAACCGCTTACCCAGGGACGCCTTTGCTCGCCACTGGAAATCGGGCCTTCTCTACGTGTATCCCCCGATACCGCTAATAACCAAAACTCTAGTGAAGCTATAACAGGACAAAAGGTCCATGATACTCATAGCCCCATATTGGCCTCGACAAGTATGGTTTCCAATACTCCTCGATCTCTTGATCAGAGACCCAATTCGCCTGGGCACAACACCCACTCTCATAACTCAAGATCAGGGCAGGTTGCGTCATCCCAACCTTCAATCCCTTTCCCTAACAGCATGGATGTTGAAAGCTTGATTCTACAACCTCTCAATCTTTCAACCAATGTATCTCAAGTGCTTGTAGCTTCATATAAACCTTCCACACGAAAGACTTATCGTGCTAAATGGAGAAGGTTTACCACGTGGTGCACACAAAACAGTGTCGACCCTTTTTCCTGCACTACATCATCTTTATTAGAATATCTATGGCATCTCTCAGACTCTGGTCTCCAGACCTCGTCTGTAAGAGTACATTTAAGTGCAATCTCAGCTTATCACAATACCGTTGGGGATGCACCAATATCAGTACAACCCCTCGTTAGCAGATTTATGAGAGGTTTAATTCAGCTTAAACCTCCACACCGACCACCGGTCACACAATGGGACCTTAATGTGATCTTAACGAGGCTCATGCGTTCACCTTTTGAAACCATGGATTCCTGTGAGCTTAAATTTCTCACTTGGAAGACTATTTTCTTAATAACTATCACATCTGCTAGAAGGGTTAGTGAGTTACAAACACTTGTCACATACTCACCCTACACAAAATTCTTACATGATCGAGTGGTACTCTGTACACACCCAAAATTTCTTCCTAAGGTAGTTACGGAATTCCATTTGAATCAATCCATCATCTTGCCTACTTTCTTCCCAAAACCGCACTCTCACCAAGGGGAGAGGGCTTTACACACTTTAGACTGTAAGCATGTGCTTGCGTACTACTTAGATCGCACTACAGCCCATAGAAAATCCAACCAGCTCTTTGTTTCTTTTGATCCAAACAAACCTGGGAAAGCAGTAGGTAAGCAAACGCTATCCAATTGGCTAGCAGATTGCATACAGTTTTGCTATGAAAAAGCAGGCCTTCCTCTCCAAGGGCAAGTAAAGGCGCACTCAGTACGAGCAATGTCAACCTCAGTAGCACACTATCGCTCAGTGCCAATAGCTGACATATGTAAGGCCACAACATGGATTTCCCTTCACCTTTGCAGCTCACTACTGTCTCGATAAGGAAGGACGTCAAGATTCAGCCTACGGACAATCTGTCTTAAAGAACTTGTTTCCAGTATGATCCAACTCCTTCCACATCCAACCTTTCGTGATTTCAGGCTGCCTCATTTTTCCCAACAGTATGCCAGTTGTTGTGCCTGTTGCACAAGTTGTACACTGTTGGTCCAACACAAGGATGACTCAGCCTGTAGCTTGCTAATCACCCATATGTGAGGACTAGCATCCTGCTTGTCCTGGGATAAAGCAAAATTGCTTACCTTGTAATAGGTGTTATCCCAGGACAGCAGGATGTAGTCCTCACGAAACCCACCCGCCACCCCGCGGAGTTGGGTCCAATACGTTTTATTATTTTATTTTTGGCTAACGCTAATTGCTACAAATGAGACTGAAGGGAGACCCCTGTGGCTGAGAATATCATGGCATGCTGAGCATGCTCAGTGGGCACACTGTGCCAGTCAGAAGTTTCTAGAAATTTTGACAGAGGTTTTTCCGTATAGGGCTCCATTACTTATGTCACCCATATGTGAGGACTACATCCTGCTGTCCTGGGATAACACCTATTATAAGGTAAGCAATTTTGCTTTCTCCCAAAAGTAGTGTCACAGTTCCACTTGAACCAATCAATACAACTACCAACATTCTTCCCATGGGCTAATTTAGCCCTGCTATCAACGGGAAAAAGCAAGTTTGCTTACCGTAAACAGTGTTTCCGTAGATAGCAGGATGAATTAACCATGCGGACCCTCCCTCGTTAGTCGACCCTTCTGTTCTGCTACGCGTAAGCTTAATTACAAACTGAGGAGATTCTGTTTATCCTGCGCAGGAAAACACACGCGCAGCCGCAGAGACCAAAAACTCTAACCTCGGCTTGGAAAGCTCCGCCTCCTGGGTCCTGAATGACAGTTCCCATGACAGCATGGCTAATTCATCCTGCTATCTACGGAAACACCGTTTACGGTAAGCAAACTTGCTTTTATTTCTTCACACCATGCTTCTAGCTATTGCCAAAACACGTGAGTTAATGAACCTTTTCCTTTTTTACATTTCAAACATGGTATTGAAGAGGACAATTTAGCAGTCAGGTTCTCATTCTCACATATTTTCTCTCTCTCTTACACACACACACACACACACAGGCTCTCACTCATACAATCATTCATACACCTACACACAGTCTCTCACTGGCACATGCTGTCTGTCTTTCACACACATACAGGCTCTCTCTCATATTAGAAGCTTTAGTAAAATGGCTGCAAGACCGTCAACGTCATTTTCCCTATATGGCATTCTCCATATTTGGATCAGCCTCGGCACATGTCATTTCCTGCTGTCAACTACACAGTCGAAGGATTTCCCTTAAATACGGCGTTTTAGAAGTGGAAAAACTGTCAGCCGCAGACAGGAGAAATTGAAGCAGGCAGCACACAGCTCGGCATATGTAAGTCAGATAAGTGTTTTGCTTTTTGGCAATAAGTCTTGCCCAAATGATTTCAAGAATTCTTTTTTTTCATTACTGTTGTAGCGAGGATAACTTTTATAACCAGGGCACATAGCTGACCATATCAGATTGACTCTGTAAGTGTCTCTCTTCCAATCTTAAGCCATACTTTAAATTGAAAGCATGTATGCAGCATTAATAGGCTCGTCTTTTCTCTTTTGCACAGCACTCACAGGCAAGCTGTCTTTTCCAGCGTAACCCTTACTCGCAGGCAGCACTGCTTTTCTGAAGCTCCCTGAAGAAGGAGTTGTACACTCCGAAACCCTGCAGTGTCGAAGGACAGACTTCAGAACTACATTAAAGACTGCCAATCTTGGAGATAAGTGCACGTCATACTTTTACTAATTGTGCATTACTCTGAGGTATTCACAGCTTCAGCCAGGAGAACATATGGGCTCAGTATAAGTGACCGATGGTTAAATCAGTCCTTGTGCCTTAAAGGCTTCACCTATAAGCCATCGCACAAAGAGACACCGTATGATGGTCACTTTATACTTCCATCAAGAGATGTGACAAGAGCCTTATATTTCAGCAGAATATTTACCCTGGAAGAGAGGCACAGGGGTGATATGATACAGACCTTCAGATACCTGAAAGGTTTAAATGATGTACAAATGTCAAATCTTTTCTGTTGGAAAGAAATCAGTAGAACTAGGGGTCACGAAATTAAACTCCAGGGAGGACGTCTCAGAACTGCCAGAAAATATTACTTCACAGAGAGGGTAGTGGATGCCTGGAATGCCCTTCCACAGGAGGTGGTGAAAACCAAAACAGTGAAAGAATTCCAAAGGGCATGGGATAAATATTATCGATCCCTAAAGGATGGAAATGAAGAAAAGAGTGCATGGAGTAACTTGCTGGTGTGGCGGTTACTACCCTTAACCAATAAGCCTTCATACTGATGATGCAACTCCATCATTGTTCTCTGCTTCAAAAGCAGGGAAAAAGGGGAATTGTATTCATACAGTGACCAAGATTGGCCCCAACTTTTATGGTCTAGGGAAACTAGTTTGGGGGTAACTTTCTAATGCGGTAGTTACTAAGTAGTATAATGGGTACACTCTTTTTACCTTAACCTCTACTTTTGACCTTCAACTCTGCTCTGCCGCTCCTACTTACCAGCATGGCTGCTTCCATAACACACAAATTTGACCTTCATCTCTGCTCTATTGCCTCTATTGATTAGCTACACTCTTTTCTGCCTTAACCATGTTGCGACCGTCGCTGCCCGACGTCTCCATTACGCCCACTGTACCTCTTTGGCGACTCCCTCTTTGCTTGATGGAAGTTTGGCCACCGCAGAGTCATCTTGCCGACCTCCTCCGGCATCCCCGGACTGGCTAGACGCTGCTATCCGCCATGTTTCCCAGAAGCCTAAGGACGCACGACTCAAGTACCAGCAGTGGCGCGAGCTTCAGGGGCATCCCCCTGAGATGACGTCATCCTCACCGGATACTTAAGGTCTCTGAATTCGCTTACTAATCGAGTTAGCAAAGGAAAGGAAAGGATTCCTAGCTTCTTCCAGGTATCGCTGCAGATGGGATACGCTTTCTGCATACCTTGCTACTCTGCTTCCTTGGACTTTACCAGAGGTACCCGCTCCTCGGGGGCCTCGCTCTCTCTCGTTTTTCAGGTCGCAGTCTGAAACCGGTACTCGCTCCTCGAGGGCCCACGTTCCCGGACTTGCTACTGAATGCCACTTCTGCCAGGAAGTCTTCGCTGCCTACAACACCAGTGAGCTACCATCTCTCTCTCAGAGCTTTCCCTGGAACCAGGTACTCACTCCTCGAGGGCCTAATTCATTTCCAGCTCCTGGGCTGCTTCTAAGAGACTACTGTGTGAGTGTTACCATCAAGGTTCTGTTCCTGAACTCTGCATACCCTGCCTACTCACTATATTCAGTTTCTCTACAGCTCAGTTATCCAGGATCGCTGTTCCAGTATCTGAGGGACTACAGCCCAGCCGGCAATTCAGCTCACTACTGCCACCTCTGGTGGTTAAATATACTGTTTAATAAAAGAACTAGTGTGTGTCTGTCTCCAAACTCTGAGCCTGACCGGTGGTCCCTCTCGGGATCTTCCCCAGGGGGCGTGGTCATCTGCCACCGGCCCAAGGATCCACCCACAACTCTCTCAAACACTAACAGCCACTACTTTTGTCCTTTTGACCTTCAACTCTGCTCTGCCGCTCCTACTCACCAGCATGGCTGCTTCCATAATATATAAATTTGAACCTTCCGCTATTCAATAGCATAGAAACTGCCTTGACCTAATCCTTTAACTGCTGTCTCTGAGTTCTCCATCTTAGTTCTTTCCTTTTAGGGTAATCATCTGATAACTTTCACACTTAAATACCCTTCCCCACAGCCTCATCCAGTCACCACCACCCTGCTCATAGCTGGGTAACGGAGACTGACCCCGTGCAAAACACTCCTTTACCAAGTTGTGAGCGTTTTTTGAAAGACAGCAAAGAAGGTTTAATTTGTGAAAAGTATAAAATATAATGTAATTCAGTGATAAAGTATTTGATTTTAACTTAAATGTATTCAAATTGTTGATATATCTTAATGATACCAGATGCATTACACCCCCATTTTTGTAAGGGCTTGTAGTTAAAGCTAATTGTATAGATACATTTCTTGGGCTATTTTACATTTAGAGATTCAGAACTACAAATTATTCATAGTTCATTCATTCCTGTTACATTTTTTATTTCAAATACTGACATATATTTTGGATTTTGATACCCAAAATATAGAATTCCTAGACTGTCTTTTGGTCTGGTTTCAAAGTGGAGATTATTCTCAAATTGTCTTTATAGATGTTACTTTTTGCAAATCACATTTAATTATTGCAATTATTTTGATTTTTTCTGTTTTTGTGCTTTTTCACTGATGACAGACGGGGCAACAAAAAGCTAAAAACGTTTACTGAAAGCAAAATATAGAAGAAGCAACAAATAAGATTAAAGAACGCTAGCGCATGGTGATGACCTTAATTAAGATGTGAGAAAAAGATAAGAGTAAAAACAGTACCGCAGGATAGATAGACAAACAAATACTGGGGTTTTTTAGAAACTTAGGAACTGGGGGTATCACGGAAAGAAGGGGGAAAGGGAAGGAGGCTCTTACAGGATAACAAGCCATACAAAATATCATTAATGTAAGTTTACACAGTGGCTTGCCCAAGTTCCACTGCTGTCGGGGTTAATGCTGTAACAACGAAAAGCCAGGGTTATTGCTTATGGCTCTAAAGGCTGTATTAAAGTCATTTGTGGTCAGGGATCCTTCCAGGGAATAGGCTCTCATTTGTGGGCTTAAAGTAAGTGTCCAGCAATGCAACGTATTGGGGCTCTTTTTTTTTTTTTTTAATTGCTCGGGAGTCGGTGAAAGAGGGGGCAGAGGGACCCTCCTGTAACATTATCTGCTGGAGCATGAATGGCATTGGTGGCCATAAACAATCCGTCTGTTTTCGCTTCTGTATCTAGGGTGTCCTCTGAGTTCTCTGAGTTTGGGGTTTCCTCTGGGGTGATACAGGAACGGCTTTGAGCCACATGCTCAATCAGTTCAGATTTAAAAATAGGTGGGGATAGAGGGGGACTAGACTTGGGCTTCGGGGTGACTGGGGGTTTGGGACTAAGGAGTGTGGGGTCACGGGTAAGGTAAGGAAGTGAGGGGGTTTGGGATAGAGGAAGCGTGGGGTCCAAGGAATCCGCAGGATGTGATAGGATAGAGGCAGGGCTGCACGAACCTGATCCAGCAGGAGGTGCTCCCCTTTCTCCCTCAGCAGGTTTATGACCCTCCTTTGGGGTAATACTCTCTCCAACAGGGACACAGTGTAGAGTCCCTTCTACCTTAACAGTCCCAGACATCGGCATATCAGTAGGTGCCGTGGGATGCAATTGGGGTTCCTCCTCCAGGGGTATAGTTGGGACTAAATGTGAATACCCCACTGTAGTAACTGTTTCCTCTAGAGGTGATGGTTTTGTACTCTGTTTTAAACACCGTCGAGTATGCTGGGGTCAGTAACAACGGTGTACGGGGGTGGGGATTGATTAGATTCAAATTTCTTTTTCTCCAAAAGTTTGTTCCTTCCCCTCCCTTTTTGTCTTTGTCTTTCTCTAATAAAGTCTCAAGCTACATACTGCTGCAGTAGTTTCTTTAGAATGAACCTCATTCATAAACATAAAATTTCTGGTGGGTTGTAAATCAGATTAAGAACATGATCATCATCCCTCACAAGTGTGAATTATCTGATGAATTATAAGGCTATTCTTATGCATGAAGCTTTTACTTCACTTGTTACATGAAAATTGTTTTTCAACAGCATGTATCTTTTCATGATTTGTGAGGCTTTTCTTATAGATGAATCTTTCTTCACATTCAGAACATGAAAATGGTCTCTCAAAGTGGATTTTCTGGTGTCTTCGCAAGTATTTTTTTCCTATGAATCCTTTACCACACTCAGTACATGAAAATGGTCTTTCACCACTATGGAAGTTCTGGTGGGTCATAAGGCTTAACTTATACCTAAAACTTTTATCACACTCAGTGCAGGAAAATGGTCTCTCGCCAGTGTGGATTTTCAGGTGACTTTTGAGATAATACTTTTGCTTGAAGCTCTTATTGCACTGAGTACATGAAAATGGTTTCTCACCAGTATGTATTTTCTGGTGTGCTATGAGATTTTCCTTTTGCCTGAAGTTTTTCTCACATTCAGAACACGAAAATAGTTTTCCATCAGAGTGAAGCTTCTGGTGCTTTGTAAGGTCCATCTTTCCCTTGAATTTTTTACCGCATTCAAAACATGAAAATGCTCTCTCACCAGTGTGGATTGTCTGGTGGTATATAAGATTTTTCTTATACCTGAAGCTTTTATCACACTCAGAACATAAAAATGGTTTTTCACCAGTATGGATTTTCTGGTGGGTCATGAGGCCTATCTTAGACAGAAATCTTTTATCACACTCAGAACATGAAAATGATTTCTCACCAGTGTGAATTTTCTGGTGTGCTGTGAGACACCCTTTAATAACAAAGCTTTTACCACATATAGAACATGAAAATTGCCTTTGTCCCTCACTATTGTGGATTTTCTGGTGTGTTGCAAGGTTTTTCTTTTGCTTGAAACATTTACCACATTCAGAACATGAAAAAGGTTTTCCATCAATGTGAATTTTCTGGTGTGCGGTGAGGATGACCTTTAACTTAAAAGTTTTACCACACTCAGTACATGAAAATGGTCTCTCATCCACATGGATTTTCATATGTGTTGTGAGATTTGTCTTATAACTGAAACTTTTACCACATTCAGTACATGAAAATGGTCTGTCACGGGGCAGTTTCTCCAAATGAGCTTGTTTAGTGTGAGTTTTCTGATGTAGTCTAAGTCCAATTTTCTCCCTGAAGCTTTTTCCACACTCAGAACATGAAAATGGTCTCTCATCAAAGTGGATTTTCTGGTGTCTTTGCAAGTATTTCTTTCCCATGAATCCTTTACCACACTCAGTACAAGAAAATGGTCTTTCACCACTATGGAAGTTCTGGTGGGTTGTAAAGCTCACCTTACTCCTGAAACCTTTACCACACTCAGTACATGAAAATGGTTTCTCATTAGTGTGGATTTTTTTGTGTGATGTGAGATGCTTTTTATCTTTGAAGCTTTTACCACACTCAGAACATAAAAATGGTCTCTCATGGGGTACTGACTCTAAACGGGTTTGTCTCTCATCTGTGTGGATTTTCTGGTGAGTTGTCAGGTCTGCTTCCTGACAAATGTTTGCAGCACATTTACTTAAGAAAAAATTTCTCTTTCCTTTATAACTTTTAAGGCATTGACCTTCATCTCCCTTCCTCCTGAAACATTTGCCCAATTCAGACCAGGTAAGTGCCCTCTCTTCTGTGTGGATTATCTCTCTCTTCTGTAGTTTCCCCTTTTGACTGAAGGTTTCCTTATAGTCTGTACTTTTAGATGGTCCCTCTTCAGTGTGGGATCTCGGCTGTGAACTCAGAGTTACAGGTTCCCTGAGGAAAATTTCACATATGTCACATATACATCTTTGTTCTGCTGTCTGGCATCTCTGCCTTTTCTCTATGTGAGAGATATTACTGACACTTTCCTCGCACACAGAATTCACAACTAAGTCTCCTGCTGAATTGTTTTGCTTATTCTCAGAGATGGTTTGATTCCTGCAGTTCCATCTCCAGTCAGAACATAAAGTATCCTCTCCACCTCTTTCCAATAATATCTTGTTCCCTTCCAGATTCTCACTTAGCTCCCAGTAATGTTTCTCTGTATAATTCATTCTTGAATCATTGTTTTCTAGATAAAAAAGTAAACACTGGGTATTAGTATATTTAGATATAGATACAGAATAAGAGCCTTAATAGAAGTGAGAGGATCGGATGTGCCTGAAAGTCAGACTCAGCAGGGAAAATGGAGAAATTACTTATCTGAAAATTTGTTTTCCTTAGTATAGATAAATGGACTCAGGACCAATGGATTATGCTCCCCTACTAGCAGATGGAAACAGAGCAAGCTGACGTCACAGTATATATACTCCTGCAGTGACCCCAGCCTGCCAGTATTCTCTTCAAAAGCAACCGTGGACAGACTAGCAAAAAACTTGATTAAAAACAGGCAAGGGGGGGGGGGGGGGTGTCTCCATCAGGAGTCTTCACGCATACCAGGGACACCTGGGCCAGTTTGGTGCCATCAGGAGTACCAGCCCCCTGTGGCCTTCGACCTTGCAAATTAACCTGCCTAACAAGGGCCACGGAGAAAAGGCATAAAGCAACCTGTCTTCCGGCCAGAACTGTACGAGAGAATCTATGCCCAGGGACCATGGATTTCTCCTGCAACTGAAGAATTGACGAATCTCTGCATTGCAATAAGTCGCCAGCAAGTCTAGGAACGGAAGGCCCCAGTGATCCACTCTCAGCTGAAAAGCCTCGGCTGACAACACCCATTCTCCTGGGTCCAGATTCTTCCTGCTGAGAAAGTCTGCTCTTCCGTTGTCTTTTCCTGCAATGTGAGAGGCCAAGATCATGTGTAGATGTCCTTCCACCCATTCCATAATGTGGTCTATTTCCAGAGACATTTGCTGGCTCTTGGTTCCTCCCTGGCGACTGATGTAGGCCACCGTCGTCGCATTGTCTGTCATCACATGGACCACTTCACCCTGCAGCCTGTGGCTGAACTGCAAGCATGCCAACTGGACTGCCCGGGCTTCCAGGTGATTGATGTTTCAGAGGGACTCTTTGGCATTCCAAAGTCTTTGGGCCGTCAGCACCTGACAGTGAGCTCCCCAACCCTGGAGACTCACATCTTTCGTGAGTACCAACCAGGTCGGGGAGGACAATGAAACTTCCTTTCTAAGATGGGCCTCCTGCAACCACCACTGGAGGCGAGAGGAGATTTCCATCGGCAAATGGAGCTGAATCGAATAGTCCTGAGACTGCGTGTTCCAACGAGACAGCAATGAGCACTGAAGAGGACGCATATGTGCCCTTGCCCACAACACCACTTCCAGGTTACTGCCATCAAGTTGAGCACCTGTAAATAGGCCCACACTGTCGGGTATATAGTGTTCACCAATTGACACACCTGCGACATCAATTTCTGAATCTGAACGTCCGGCAGGAAAATTTTGCCCTGCCCCATGTTGAACGGAACTCCCAGATACTCCAATGACTGAGATGGATGACGACTGCTCTTAGCCAGGTTCACCACCCAACCGAGCTCCTGCAACAAGGAGATCACCTTGTGGGTTACCAGTGCCTCTCTTTCTGAGACTTGGCTTGAACCAGCCACTCAACCAAGTATGGGTCCACCAGGATCCCTTCTCTTCTCAATGCCACCGCAACCTTGGAAAATGTTCTGGGGGCGATGGCTAGACCAAAAGGCAGCACCCAAAACTGATAATGGTGCCCCAATACCACAAAATAAGAAAACATTGGTGTTCCAAACGGATGGGAATATGAAGGTAGGCCTCATACAGATCCAGAAAGGGCAGAAATTCCCCCTACTGCATGGCCCTTATCTCAGAGCGTAAAGTTTCCATGCAAAAATGAGTCATTCTCAAATGACAGTTGACATTTTGAGATCCAGGATGGGACGAAAGGAACGCTCCTTCTTGGGCACAATAAAATAAATGGAATATCGCTCCATACTTTCTTGAGATGTGGGCATAGAAACCGAGACATCAGCCTGAGGAGCTTTAGAAGCGTAAGCTCCACTGCCTGCTTTGTCTGAGGTGAAATGCAAGGAGAGACAGTGAACAAGTCCCAAGGAATACTGCAAAATTCCAGCACATATCCTTCTCGTATCACCTCCAGGACCCACTGATCCGATGTGATCTCAACACACCTCTGATAAAAGAGAAAGAGGCGTCCTGCTATCTCTTGTTCCCGAAGCCGGGTCGGCAAACCTTCACTGGGAAGCTTGGGAAGATCTACCACCCGAGCCCACTTCTCTCTAGGCTGTCTGGGATGAAAGGATTGAGACCTACGAAAGGCCGAGTCCTCTGAAAATTTGACCCTCTGTAGGGATGAAACTGCTTGGAACCCCTGAGACGACCCCTCATACCAAAGGGGCGCTGCAACTGCTTCTTATCCTCCTGCAACTGAGGAACTGGCGATTCACTCCACTTACTGGCCAATTTCTCCAATTTGCTCCCAAACAAGAGTGAGCCTTGAAAAGGCATTTTCATATGATTAGCTTTGGAGGCTGTGTCAGCTGACCAATTTCGCAACCATAGTTGATGCCTGGCCGCTACCACCGAAGCCACGCCTCTGGCTGAAGTACAGACCAAATCACAGCCTGCATCCACTAAAAAAGTGGCCACAAAATGTGGGACAAGTGAAAAATAGATTTAGTAGGGGAACGTAAATATTTCTATAGGTCCCCTATCTTTAGGAACAAAGAGTTTCTTCCTGGATGTTCGGAGTCTTTGAGGAACAAATGGAAATCTAAAGGGTGTAGTAGGTTCAAACATATATATTCGGGGACCCATATCAGGAGCTTTCAGGAATTACAAGCTGCATACCAGCTAGATAATACAGATTCCTATTTTTATCTGCAATTCTCACACTTCTTATCTCAGAAAATGGTTAGGGGGAGCTTGCAACAGGGAAAATCCCTTTTTGAGGTATTATATGTTATGAATCTGAACATGGACCCCTGTTCCGAGGTAGAGTCAGTGCTACCAAAAAGTAAGTCAACCCTCTTCGGTCTCTACCATCGGATGGCAAGGCCTGTTGAAGATGTACCGATGAAGGCTTCACTCTGGAAGCACGTGATCACCCCAGGAGGAGCCCGTAGGGACACGGCCGCTGGGACTTAGGAGACTCCCTGAAGAGTGATGATGGTCTGGATGCAGACGCCTCCTGCAGGTTGTGGACTCCAGACGGCTGGAGCCTCCAGCAGGTCAAGTTAGTCCAGGAGTTTACATCGAAGGATAGTCTCAATCCAGTCCAAGGGTCGAAGTCCAGCGAGAGGTCGAGAGCCGGTCCAGGAGCAGACAGGAGAATGGTTCGAAGCCAATCCGGGAGCAAAGAAGGAGAAGGGTCCAGAGCCAGTCCAAGTCAACAACCAGAAGAACACCACCACCGGTCCGAGGGTCAGAAGCCAAAGAGTCAGTCCAACGAGGAGAAGAGCAGAAGTGGGACGGAGAGCGAATCCGGAACACAGCAACAGGAACCAAGCACAGAGCCTCAATACCAAGGCAAGGTCTAAGTGTTTAGACCTTGCCTTAAATACAGGAACCAGGAGGCGGAGTCCCAGGAGGAGCCATGACAATTTCCTGTCATGGCTCCTTTAAATATTTTCTTCAGCCACACGCACAGCTCTTAGCAGGGACAGAGGGGGAAGAGCCAGCCTGGCCGAGAGGAACCATGTGGCCGGGCTTGGCAGCAGCCGCAACCCCGAGGAAGCAGAATGAAGGCTGCCTGCCACCGCAGGAGCCGTAGGTCCGACCCAAGTTGCGACCTGTCGCAGCCGGCGGCCATGACACCCGGCTGCGGGGTGCCGCGGCCGGCGTTTCTAACATTATGTGATAAGGCATATACTATTAAGAATGGGATATCAAAAATATATCGAATTCTTAATAAGGATCGCATTCCAACACCCTCACATATAAAGCATTGGGAAACAGACTTAGGTTCTATGCTTGTTTTATGAATATAAAAATATGTTCCATTTCATCTGCTATAGTAGAACACAGTTATAAAATGTTATACTGATGGTGTCTTACGCCAGATAAAATACAATTGTTTTACTCATCAGTGGATGCTAGATGCTGGAGAAACTGTGGACAGAGAGGCACATTTTTGCATATATGGTGGGAGTGCCCGATCTTTTCATGTTTCTAGGATGGGGTATTGGAAGTTTTAAGAGAAATTCTGGGAATGTCTTTTCGTAAGGATCCTTGGTTTTGTCTACTAAAACACAAATATTGCAGATCAGGGGATGGGGAACAACCCGATAGCTCTTCAATTAATTCTGGCTGTTAGAGGTGAGATAGCCTATAAATGGAAAATCCCTTCAGCACCTCCAATCAAGCAGACCTTAAGAGACTAGCTAGAATATATCATTTGAGCAGACTCACTGCTATTAAGTGGAAGCAACTCCCTAAATTCAAGAAATTGTGGCAACCATACAACTCTTGGTGTCAGAAGGAGATCATGATTAATGCAGGCTCTTAACCTCCTGAAGGGCCGAGATTGATCAGCTGAGGCGTCAAGGGGGGAGGGGACGGGACAAAATGAAAACTTTAGTCGACAAATAATAACTATATACCAAAGCGGGTTATATATAGAACAGCAATGCTCTGTGTATGATTATAATGATGTTACATTTTATGTATTTATCTATGTTTCTCACACTACAGGGAACAATGCCTACCTGGTCATTGTTATGATTATTGTTTTGATTTATTTGATTGCAATGTTTAGTAACAACTAGGTATAGCATTTCATGTTTATATCTCTGTATACTATGCTTGTCGAATAAAAAACAAATAAATAAAAAAATAAAAAGGCAGCCGCGGGTACCATAAACGCTTTGGAATTCACTTCAGAATCAACTTCCTGAGAGAGAAGCAGCCAAGATCGTGCCACTAGGGCGCATCAGGCGCCCTAGTGGCACGATCATTGCTGCACGATCATTGCCCTAGTGTAAAATCATTGCCACTGCCTCAAAGGCTTGCTTAATGATAGCCTCAATCCACCAATCATGCACATCCTTCAAGGCAGCTCAACCCTCTACGGGGATTGCAAACTGGCTAAAAGACAGGAAACAGAGAGTAGGATTAAATGGGCAATTTTCTCAGTGGAAGGGAGTGGACAGTGGAGTGCCTCAGGGATCTGTATTGGGACCCTTACTGTTCAATATATTTATAAATGATCTGGAAAGAAATACGACGAGTGAGATAATCAAATTTGCAGATGACACAAAATTGTTCAGAGTACTTAAATCACAAGCAGATTGTGATAAATTGCAGGAAGACCTTGTGAGACTGGAAAATTGGGCATCCAAATGGCAGATGAAATTTAATGTGGATAAGTGCAAGGTGATGCATATAGGGAAAAATAACCCATGCTATAATTACACAATGTTGGGTTCCATATTAGGTGCTACAACCCAAGAAAGAGATCTAAGTGTCATAGTGGATAACACATTGAAATCGTTGGCTCAGTGTGCTGCGGCAGTCAAAAAAGCAAACAGAATGTTGGGAATTATTAGAAAAGGAATGGTGAATAAAACGGAAAATGTCATAATGTCTCTGTATCGCTCCATGGTGAGACCACACCTTGAATACTGTGTACAATTCTGGTCACCGCATCTCAAAAAAGATATAATTGCAATGGAGAAGGTACAGAGAAGGGCTACCAAAATGATAAGGGGAATGGAACAGCTCCCCTATGAGGAAAGACTAAAGAGGTTAGGACTTTTCAGCTTGGAGAAGAGACGACTGAGGGGGGATATGATAGAGGTGTTTAAAATCATGCGAGGTCTAGAACGGGTAGATGTGAATCGGTTATTTACTCTTTCGGATAGTAGAAAGACTAGGGGGCACTCCATGAAGTTAGCATGGGGCACATTTAAAACTAATCAGAGAAAGTTCTTTTTTACTCAACGCACAATTAAACTCTGGAATTTGTTGCCAAAGAATGTGGTTAGTGCAGTTAGTATAGCTGTGTTTAAAAAAGGATTGGATAAGTTCTTGGAGGAGAAGTCCATTACCTGCTATTAAGTTCACTTAGAGAATAGCCACTGCCATTAGCAATGGTTACATGGAATAGACTTAGCTTTTGGGTACTTGCCAGGTTCTTATGGCCTGGATTGGCCACTGTTGGAAACAGGATGCTGGGCTTGATGGACCCTTGGTCTGACCCAGTATGGCATTTTCTTATGTTCTTATGGGATAGTCGTCCGCTTAGAGACAGCACAGACCAGCGCATCCACTCTGGGAAAACACAAACGCTCTCTCACAGCTGGATCCAGGGGGTACAGGCCCTCCAATGTCCTACCCCCCCTCTGAAATTTGCCTCTGGGGCATCCCATTCATGATCAATTCCTGAATGGTGTCCATAACAAGGAAAAAACAAGAGGCAAGGAAATCAAAATGAGATTCTTCTTCGGCTCAGACAAGCAATCTGTACCAGGAACACCCAGCATCTTCAAGGTCTGGGAAATCAGGCATGGCAGTTCATCTCTATCAGGCCCATTCAATAAAGACCACAGGAGAACTGGCGCTCCGAGGCAAGCGCCCCCTCTCCTGGGCACGCGATTCTTTATTTAAATTAGGGCCCGTGCTAATAAGGTTGTTGAACCCGCTGACAGCCACGGATTCGGAAAATGGACGTGGCAAAGTTGAGCATCCGTTTTCCAACCCGCATGCAGATTTTTATTTTTTTAATTTTTGGGGCTTCCAGCTTAATATCGCTATGATATTAAGTCGGAGGGTGTACAGAAAAGCAGTTTTTTCTGCTTTTCTGTACACTTGCCCGGTGCCATCTGAAATTAACGCCTGCCTTTGGCAGGCGTTAATTTCTGAGAGTAAAATGTGCGGCTTGGGTGACTAACTAATAGGCTCATCAACATGCATTTGCATGTGATGAGCGCTATTAGTTTCGGGGGGGTTGGCTGCAAGTTTTCCACGCACTATTACCCCTTACAGTATAAGGGGTAATAATAGCGCGTCAAAAATGCGCAGCCAAACGGGGGCTAAACGGTGCGCTCGGCTGAACGTATCATTCTGTATCAGCCTGTATGAAAGAACCATAACATGTTCCAATATGATTCCAGCCCCGGAGAAATTTCCCCATCTTCAAGGGAATCAGGATCCGCCTCATCATCAGTGCCATCTGGGTTCCTGTCGGGATTATCCGCAGCAAACCGAGACATGCCCCGGCGCTTAAGCATAGGACTGTAGAGGGAGGGGCCACCAGCTGAGAGTCTGACCTGACAGGATTGGGCGAAGCTGAGGACTGCGCCTGAGGAAAGGCTTGGAAACCCTGAAAAATCTCCACCTAGGAAAAAGCAGCCTGATCCAGTCAAACCCAGAAGGAACTGGAGCGGGGCCCACTGAACTGCCATTGCCAGCAGAGGAGCCAATCAAGGGAGTACCAAGGTCTGACGTACCTCCAGAGCGAGCCGAAACCAAACCATCATCAGGATGGGAGGATCCAGGCTTAACGAAATCAGAGGAAGCCATCTCTCCCTGAGCTGACACATGTTAGAGGATAGGTCAGGCTGAGAAGCCCGAATATGACAGGCAACACAGAGAGAAAGGCGCTTAGGTTTCTTGTTCACCAGTGCAATTAGTGCAAGGCAACGGTGAATGTGTGTCCATATGGCTCTTGCTTAAAACATTTATGCACGCAAAAATCAGGCGCCTCAAAAGCCCCACAAAACACACGCACAATTTGTGCACCAAAGCGTGAACGCACCACCACACTTAAAACTTTGTGCGTGCAAAAGGTGTGCCGAAAACTGAACGCACAATGCGTGTGCAGAGCCGCCGCACTGTACACACCAACATCCTGCAGAGGGCAGCAAAGCATGCACAAAAGCATGCAAACAGACCGCCGCAACCTAGCACGCAGGCAAAAGGCCTGTGAGGCCTAGCCCACCGGGGCTGCTCAACCCGCCAGGCTGCCCGGTTCCCCTAACCCCCATGGGAGCAGGAACGAACGTCGGTATGGCGCGCCGAGCACGGAGACGAGAGGAAGCCCTACAAACCACTCTAACTGTCTTTGTTTCTTAAGGTAAAAAAACCTTTCTTTTTTTTTTTTTAAACCTTACCTGAGCTCAGCCCTTACTGGCTGAGTACAGAGATGGTCTCTGGCTGAGGGGGGAGAGGGCATCTGCCCTCACACCATGTTCAGCTTCCTGCACCTGCTGTCTTTAAGCTGTACAACTAGATAAGTCCACGTCGGGAAACCCAGCTACCGGACCAAGGCACACCTCTGAGGGACCACTGAAATCACCTCAGGAATTCTTAACTGGGGGAGGGAGCATCTGGTGTCACTGCAGGAGAATGGGGCTTTTCCTTATTAATTTAAAATTCTCCTTCCAAAATCTGAAACATTCTCCATAGGGAGATGCACGTTCACCATCTGCTGGAGATGGAGAATACTGGCAGGCTGATGTCATTGCAGGAGTATATATACTGTGACGTCAGCTTGCTCCGTCTCCATCTGCTGGCAGGGGAGCATAACCCACTGGTCCCGAGTCTGTCTACACGGTAGGAAAAAAGAATGTTCAGTAATTAGGCAATTTTCTAAACTGTGTTTTGGTGCAAGGTCGGTGAATCCATTTACCTGTAGGCTTTGAATTAATTTTCAAAGGGAAAATATTAGCATACTTTCCCATTGAAAAGTGACCTAGAAAAAATTATCTGCACAGATTTGCATTTGGTTTTTCTATGTATACATTTTTCTATCAAAACAAAACATACAGTTTTCAAAAGGCCAAATTACACACATTGTTGCCTCCCTTGACCTGACCCCATCCCTGGAAATCCTCAACACATTATACATAAAAGTACTTGTGTTGTGGAACAATATTTGCACTTTTAGCTGTGTGCAGGGTGGACAATTTTCAAAAAGTCCTTTTACCCCAGAAAATCCATATTTACTCAGGTAAAAGGCTGCTGAAAATTACTTTGCTAATGATGGAGAGAATTCCCCACTGTGGGACTCCAGGCTCCAGCACAAACCCTCTGACCATGGGACCATAATCAGGAGAGGCTGCTAAAGCACTTCCTATTCCCTTACTGAGTATGAGAGAAACATGAGCAGCATCAATTGATCAGGCTATGTGATTCCAACTTCATATGGTCAGGGACAGGTTTTTGTATGTCTGGCACTGGAAAGAGATATCCTGTGTGCCTGGTGCCTGAAACAGAAACCTTGTGAGTGTTTAAAGCGTTCTCCAGAGGAGCTGGTGAAAGGGTCTCTGCAGTTCCCAGCTGCTCCTTCCACTCTTCATCTCCGCAGTTTTACCCCTGTCCCTCTTATTACTGCACTCACCTGAGCAGCTGCTTTTCCCAGCTCCTCTTTCCTCTGATCCTGGCTCATCCCTGATGTACAGCTCTTCCCCTTGTTTAATGTGAGATAAAATATCAGGGGTGATGGGCAGAAACTCTGTTCCTGGGGAAGAACACAGCATTAGGTTTCTTGTGCCCACTCTGAGTTAGACTCACCCAAATTATAAACCTAAATATCCTGCATAAAGATATTCACTTATTTTAGTGAACAAAAGTGTTCATACCCTCTAGCTGGAAAACCTCAGCTCAAAAAACAGCAATGAGGAAAAGAAATGAGCTATGGCAAAAAGCAGTACTTACTTTGCACATTGGTTAGTGCTTGAAATTAATATATGCAGAATATGACAAAAAAGTGTTATTGAAAGAGGCACATTCTCTATCATTTGTCATGACTGAAATGAGTTAAAAAAAAAAGTGCAGGTTCTTTTTTGCTGTTTTTTGAGCAGAGGTTTTCCTGCCAGAGTGCTCAAAAAAAGCTCAAGGCCTTATTATCCTATCAGCAACTAGAGAGATTGGCAGATATCACTTGTGTGCTCCGGTTTACTCCACAAGTGCGGAGAGTAACCAACATTTTGCATTTTAAATACAGCATTTCAACAGAATCTTTGCATTGCATATTTCAGAAGATGCAATTGGAAGGATATCTTAGTGGGTTCACGTTTGCCAATAATGGAATCAATCGTAGAAGATCTTGTTGGACATTTTGCACGAGGTCCATGTTGCATGTGTGCTACATGTTTGCAGGGCCCAACCTAGTCTCACCTTATCACTTATGCAGTGATTATGGCATTTCATGTAATTATAAGCCTAGAGCCATACAGAAGGATCCTCATTCTTTGAGACCTCTTCTATTATATATGGACTGGAATTTGTTTTAGTTAAATGTTAGAAAAGCTAACTCAGAATTGTTTTATTCCATTTATTTTTAAAGTTTTAACTTTTTCATTTTTGCTGGTTTTATACCTGACTGCAGTGTGTGCATTTAATCCCTGCCATAAGTCCGCCTCTAAATGTACTGATCCTGCATTAACTACTCCATTGCCTGATATACCCCTGAACATTCTTCTGCAGGTATCTGATTTGTTTTGCCCTCCTACTTCCCCTTGAAAGTGAATTGGTACATCAATCATATAGGCCTCAACTCCTTAAGTACACTAAAGACTTAAAATGAATACCCAGCTGTCTCCTTTCCTATGACAGGTGAGAGCCCCAGTCTATCTATAGCTTCCTACATCAGGCTCACCCGGGACTGACCAAAGCCATGGGAGGAAGGTTGGTAGTTAGAGCTTATTATGGTATGTCATCATACAAAATGACAAAAAGGGAGATTGTTGTGGGTGCTGAGTCCCTATTACAGTCATGACTTGTAATGGAGAGTGGTGAAGAGGCAGTGAAACACTTTCTGGCATGTCACACAAGGAGTCATTCTTGTTCTACTAAGTTTTTTGATTTTTGATCAATATGAACATATACAGTAAAACGAGCAAGTTAGAACAGAACATTACATAATTCTTCAGTAAGGAGGAGGGGCAACACATAAACACAAGGCCAAACATCAAATGCACAAAGCTGCTCTCTTTTCTAAAAACTTTATGAAGGCAGACAACCTCAGAGACAAAAGCACTTCCCTGCAAATTGAAGGCTGGCCGCAGGCTGTGTTTATCCTCTTGAGGGCAAGAGAACTGGGACCACCAGTTGATCACCGGCGATCAAGGACTGAGCAATAAAGGGACCCCACCCCACCTGCTCGTCCGCTTCAGAAACCAGGGGGATGGCCCCATCAAGACCTAGCAAACCCCATGGGAGGCAATCTCCAAAAGGCCAATTCAGTCTTTGCCTTTTTTCTTCTGGAGACAGAGAAACACCGAAGAACTGCAGGTGGCACACTGGGTTATGTATAGTGTCAGTAAAGCTTTCTCTGTCTCCATCTGCTGGAGGGGAGGCAAAACCCTGGAGTCTGGACTGAAAGAAGAAATGATCTAAAATCTTATATATTACCTATTTCTGTTTAAACACATTAAGAAAGGTGGAAAGAAGGCAAAACAATTATCGGCATGGTTAAAAGGGGAGGTGAAAGAAGCTATTTTAGCCAAAAGATCTTCATTCAAAAATTGGAAAAAGGATCCAACAGAAGAAAATAGGATAATGCATAAGCGTTGGCAAGTTAAATGTAAGACATTGATAAGACAGGCTAAGAGAGAATTTGAAAAGTTGGTCATAGAGGCAAAAACTCACAGTAAAAACTTTTTAAAATATATGCGAAGCAGAAAGCCTGTGAGGGAGTCAGTTGGACAGTTAGATGATCGAGGGGTTAAAGGGGCACTTAAAGAAGATAAGGCCATCGCGGAAAGATTAAATGATTTCTTTGCTTCGGTGTTTACTGAAGAGGATGTTGGGGAGATACCCGAACTGGAGAAGGTTTTCATGGGTAATGATTCAGATGGACTGAATCAAATCACGATGAACCTAGAAGATGTGGTAGACCTGATTGACAAACTGAAGAGTAGTAAATCACCTGGACTGGATGGTATACACCCCAGAGTTCTGAAGGAACTAAAAAATGAAATTTCAGACCTATTAGTAAAAATCTGTAACCTAATAAACATGTGGATAAAGGTGAACCGGTAGATATACTATACTTGGATTTTCAGAAGGCGTTTGACAAAGTTCCTCATGAGACGCTTCTAGGAAAAGTAAAAAGTCATGGGATAGGTGGCGATATCCTTTCGTGGATTACAAACTAGCTAAAGGACAGGAAACAGAGTAGGATTAAATGGACAATTTTCTCAGTGGAAGGGAGTGGGCAGTGGTGTGCCTCAGGGATCTGTATTGGGACCCTTACTTTTCAATATATTTATAAATGATTTGGAAAGAAATACGATGAGTGAGGTAATCCAATTTGCAGATGATACAAAATTGTTCAAAGTAGTTAAATCAGAAGCAGATTGTGATAAATTGCAGGAAGACCTTGTGAGACTGGAAAATTGGGCATCGAAATGGCAGATGAAATTTAATGTGGATAAGTGCAAGGTGATGCATATAGGGAAAAATAACCCATGCTATAGTTACACAATTGTAGGTTTCATATTAGGTGCTACCACCCAAGAAGGAGATCTAGGCATCATAGTGGATAACACATTGAAATAGTCGGTTTAGTGTGCTGCGGCAGTCAAAAAAGCAAACAGAATGTTGGTAATTATTAGAAAGGGAATGGTGAATAAAACAGAAAATGTCATAATGCCTCTGTATCGCTCCATGGTGAGACCGCACCTTGAATACTGTGTACAATTCTGGTCACCGCATCTCAAAAAGTATATAGTTGCGATGGAGAAGGTACAGAGAAGGACAACCAAAATGATAAGGGGGATGGAACAGCTCCCCTATGAGGAAAGACTAAAGAGGTTAGAACTTTTCAGCTTGGAGAAGAGACGGCTGAGGGGGGATATGATAGAGGTGTTTAAAATCATGGGAGATCTAGAACAGGTAGATGTGAACAGGTAGATGTGAATCGGTTATTTACTCTTTCAGATAATAGAAAGACTAGGGGGCACTCCATGAAGTTAGCATGTGGCACATTTAAAACTAATCGTAGAAAGTTCTTTTTCACTCAATGCACAATTAAACCCTGGAATTTGTTGCCAGAGGATGTGGTTAGTGCAGTTAGTGTAGCTGTGTTTAAAAAAGGATTGGATAAGTTCTTGGAGGAGAAGTCCATTATCTGCTATTAAGTTCACTTAGAGAGAATAGCCACTGCCATTAGCAATGGTAACATGGAATAGACTTAGTTTTTGGGTACTTGCCAGGTTCTTATGGCCTGGATTGGCCACTGTTGGAAACAGGATGCTGGGCTTGATGGACCCTTGGTCTGACCCAGTATGGCATGTTCTTATGTTCTTATGAGTTCAACTCTATCATGACAGAGGGGCCAGTAATGTGGCCTAAAGATAGCTATGTAGCATTTCCTGAGGAGGGATATGTCGTAGGTAATCCATTATTGCTTAGGTTTGGGAATAGTTTTTTGAAGAGGAAGGTTTTTCGAGCTATTTCTTAACAAATATTCTCTCAGAGACATCTTACTTCCTTTGGTAACATAGAAACATAGAAATGACAGCAGAAAAAGACCAAATGGCCCATCCAGACTGCCCAGCAAGCTCCCACACTTATTTTCCCATACTTAGCTGTTTCACCAACCACCCATACTTATCTGTTTCATTCAAATTTCCTGCCATCCCCTGCCATTGATGCAGAGAGTAATGTTGGAGTTGCATCAAAGGTAAGCATAAGGCTTAATGGTTAAGGGTAGTAACCGCTGCATCAAGCAAGTTACCCTGATGCTTGTTTACCCAGACTGCACAAATCAATGCCTTGTTGGATGTTGTCTAAATGTAAATCCATAGGCAAGGACCTGCAGCAAAGAAAGCACCTTTTCTGGTTTCATCAAGGTGAGTAAGCATAGGAGATGGGACATCTAATAGCATTAGGTTTGCTGATCTGAGGGGTCATGAGGGAGTGTGGATTTTTATTACTGAGGAAATCCAGGGTGAGTGTAAATTGTAAATAGAGGAGTGTATGATCATGGCGAGCTTGTACTGTATATAGTAAGAGATTGGGAGCCAGTGTAGTGATCCAAGTACCCGAGTGATATGTTTGTGAATGAATGCTAGTTAGGAGTCTGCTGACGAATTTTGTAAGATCTGCAGTGGACGTGTCGCGTACAGTGGTAGTCCAGCTAAGAGAGAGTTTTAGTAGTCCATTACGGAGAATAGTAGGGATTGAAGGACCGACCGGAAATCAGAGTGTTCAAGCAGTGCGAAACAGGAAACACTGACAGCTGCAGGTTCAGATCCAAAAGTTGGCTGCTATGACTGAATCAATTATGAAGAACATTATAAATTCCTTATCAGGAACAGCAGTAGTTATAGTCAGCTTTTGGAGTGGGGCGTGACATTCATACCGCCTGTTAAATTGTTTGGTTGTGGTCTGGCCGGGGTCATGTGAATCTTCAAGTACTAAAATGGGGTCCCATCAGCTAAGAGTTTGGGCAGCCCTACCCTAGTGGCAAAAGGTAGGCACCCAAAACCATGGCTTGCATGTGAGGGAGGGCATGGCCCCTATGGGGTCGATTTTCAAAGGGTTACATGCGTAAGTTACGCGCGTAACCCTTAGAAAACCCCCCTCTGCACGCCGAGCGCGTGGCGGCAGTACGGGGGTGTGGAGGCGGGGCCGGGGGCATTCCCAAGTCCTCCAGCACAGCGGCCGTGCCAGAGGTTTGCCCACAGGCGTAACTCCATCAAATAAGGTAGGGGGGGATTTAGGTAGGGCCGGGGGGGGGTGGGTTAGATAGGGGAAGGGAGGGGAAGGTGGGGGGAGGCGGAAGGAAAGTTCCCTCCGAGGCTGCTCCGATTTCAGAGCGGCCTTGGAGGGAATGGAGGATGGCTGCGCGGCTCAGCACGCGCAAGTTGCACAATTGTGCACCCCCTTGCGCGCACCGGCCCTGGATTTTATAACATGCGCGTGGCAGCGCGCGCATGTTATAAAATCGGGCGTAGATTTGTTCACGCCGGGTTGCGCAAACAAATCTACGCCCGCGCACACCTTTTAAAATTTGGCCCTTTGCCTGACGGCGAGGGTTAAATGCGAGGAAAATGACAGAAAAACCCTTTCAGAGAGGCAAAGGTGAAAAACTGACTCCCAAGAGGCTGTGCAGGTCAAGAGCCAATAGGATCAGGAAGGGGGACTCTGAAAAGTAGAGACAACCTCAGGTTTCCTGGCAGAGAGAGCAAAACCTAGAAAAAGCACAGGAGGCAGCTACAGGAAAGCCAGACTGGAGAGGGTTTCCCTGTTACTGTTTTCTTTCCATTTCATGACGTAGGCAGGAAGCAATTGACAGGTAAATGGAGAAAGCTCTTGGAGAGTGCACAGACTGAGGAGGAGGAGGTTTGTATCAGGGTAACTGGGTAGAGACAACAGAAAGGACTGGAGCTTGTGAGTAAAAGGACTCTCTTTGCTTAAGATGTTATGCTGGAAGTTGTACTGTATTTCCTTGTGTATAAAGCCAATGAAAATTAAAGTCGATCCTGTAGACTCTGGTTAAAAGGAATCCCGCCACCAGGCTGCACTACAACAGGAAAAGGGCTTAAAAGTGCTTAAAACCCTTAACAGTTTGATTTCAAAGAGGGCCGGACCTTGTGAGAGAACGGGTGGTTGGGAGACGGCGTGCATGTTCCTAGTCAGCAGGAAGTGAGCTCACACAGGAGAAAAGCCTTCTGGAAGGTTTATTTCCCGTCGATAGCAGGCTGAATCAGCCCTGCTGTAATGAGACCTGTCCGTCAGGCACAGGAGGCGGAGCTTCCCAAGTGAGGTCAGAGCTTTGCTCTGAGGCTGCGCGTGTGTTCCCGCGCTGGATCAACGACTCTCCTCAGTCTGTTTTTCCGCGCGCGGGAGACGCACGCGGAGCTTCAAGACCTCCTCAGAAGTACAAAAAATATGTCAGAAAAACAGCAAAAAACCCGACCATCTGGGTTTAAACCCTGCGGCTGCGGGAAGGTGATGTCTATAACAGACACACACGAGAAATGCTACCGCTGTTTAGGGCCGGACCATGATATCACCACCTGTGTTTCGTGTGGGAGAATGTCACCAAGGGCCCGAAGAATCCGGGCCGAACGTATGGGCTCTCTGCGGTCGCCATCACAGGTGAGCTCCGTGGTCACATCCCCGTCTCAAGGCCAAAAAGCACTGTCTACAGACACAGGCTCGGATAGGCCCACCAAACGCAAGTGGCAAGAGGAGCGTAGGCCCTCAGTAACGGGACCACCTACTAAAACCTCTGGGCACTCCCACAAAGGCCAATGTCCACAAGACAAAGACTCGGACGAGTCCTGTCAGTCGAAAAGAATATCTGAACGGGGACCCGTTCTCCACAAAGAAAAGCGCGCCAAAACTTCTGCGCCCAAGACTGCGCCTCGTACGGCGCCGGTAATTGCGCAACTCCTCGCCCCTACAGAAATACCTGTGACGCGTAGGGACCGACGCGACGCGACCCATAAGGACAACTCCGACGCGACAGAACGGAGCGGCGCAACGCACGCGGAACGGAGCGGCGCGACGCACACTAAACGTAACGGAGCGGCGCACACGGCGCGGAGCGGAGCGGCGCACACTGAAAGAAACGGAGCGCCGCACACGGCGCGAAGCGGAACGGCGCACACGGCGCGGAGCGGGGCGGCGCACACGGCGCGGAGCGGGGCGGCGCTCACGGCGCGAAACACTACAGGGACGCAGAAAGAATCTGTATATAAAAGAAAGCGAGACACGGCGCATACGACTCACGTGGCAAGCCGGGACACGGCGCATACGGCGCGACCCGATTCACCATCTTTCCCAGGAAATACTACTTCATCGCAACCGACAAAGGAAATTGACTATTTCCAATCTAACATAGACAAAGGAGAAGTCTACTCTCGTGCTACTTCGTCCTCTTCTTCGGATAGATGTCACTCGGACTTCTCTTACAACTCTAGAAACCGTGATAATATTAATCCATTACAAGAACCTTTACGGAAGAAAAAATCTCTACCAACAGAAACTCGTACCCACAAACTGCTTACACCTCAACCAACATCAGAGATTTTGAAAGCAAAAATGTCAACATCCCATACCTCTAAAAAAGGAAAAAGAGGCATGTCTCCAAATACAAAAGATGCCTTCAAATCTTTATCGTATGCCTTAGCGGGTTTCTATGAAAATATGACAAAGAAATATGATATGTCTACTTCACTGGAAACTGAAGAGAACCATTCACCAGTACAATCGCCTACCACTTCTCCTAGATCGATCAGTCCCCAAGGATCGGAAGACATGACCCGATCACCCGTAGACCCAACTACACATTACTCTCCACTTATCTCCAATACAACACCATGTTATAACCAACCTGTCGATGTGTCACTATCGCCCGACAATGGACAGGAAACCCAATTCAACAACCCTACTCCGGATTCCTCTACGGGTTACCCATCAGATCCGGACGTCGATCAAAACGAACCATACTCCCCACCGGAAGATTTGACGTACCCAAAATTTCTGGAGAAAATGGGGAAGGCGTTAAATATTACGATTCAAAAAATACCAGATCCGAGAGCAGAAACTCTTGATCTATTAAAAATATTTGATACACCACACGAACCAACGGCGTTACCCCCGCACACGGTTCTGCACAGCTTGCTGGAGAAATCCTGGGACACCCCATTTACAATCCCGGCGGTGTCACGTAAAATTGACATAAAATACAAACTACAAAAGACCGCTCACTACTCTAACACTCAGCTGCCACATACCTCCTTGGTGGTAGAGTCAGCGATGGGGAAGGCTAGAAAGAACAAATTACACTCCTCAACTCCACCTGTTAAAGATATGAGAACTCTGGACGACTTCGCAAAACGAGCATACCAAGGATCTATGTTGGGGGCGCGCATATACAACCACCAATTTTATCTAACACAATATTTATATGATTGTGTACAGAGGATGAAAACAAACCCAGAACTCACGGATTTCTCCCCAGTCCAGGATATAGAGGAAGGTATCCGACACCTCCTCCGTACCACTTATGAGGGATTTGACACAGCCTCTCGAGTCTCCGCCAGTGCCATAGCAGCGAGAAGATTAGCCTGGCTGAAGTCGAGCTCCATTAGAGAGGACGTTCATACAAAACTTGCCAATCTTCCGTGTAAAGGTGATAACCTTTTTGGAGAGAAATTACAAGAGACTGTTGCACAGTTAAAAGAACAATCCGCAGCAGTACAATCGTTAACAACTCAACCTGCATACCAGCCCACAAGACGAGGTTTCACTCAATACAGACGTCAACCCTTCCAGAGGAGACCGTACAGGCAATATTCATCATATCGGACACCTCTTTATCAATCTTACCAATCATATAGTAGACCAGCTTCTTCACAGAGTCAACTAAGGAGGGGCCGGGGACGGGCTCAACGTCCACAGCAAAACCAACAACAACAAACCACTTCCAACAAACCATCGCAGTCTTTTTAACACTGCCTCAGCCACTACCACTACAACAACAGGCAGGAAGGATATCTCTGTATTATCAACAGTGGGCTGCCATCACTACGGACCAATGGGTCCTAAATATCATACGACAGGGATACAAAATTCCATTCCACCAAACACCACCCCTTCCACATCCTCCGTCCAGAATATATCAGACAAACGCAATAGAAATTCGCCAAGAGTTAAACAAATTGCTACAACAACAAGCAATTCAACTTCTACCGAAGACCTCCTGGGACGCTGGATTTTACTCCCCTTACTTCCTCATTCCAAAGAAATCAGGGGACCTACGTCCAATCCTCGACCTCAGACAGCTCAACAAATTTATAATTACGGAAAAATTCAAGATGATATCCCTGAAATCCATCTTACCCTTAATCCAACGCAATGCATGGATGTGCAGTATCGACCTCAAGGACGCTTATACTCATATTCCAATGCACCCCTTATCATGGAAATACCTGTCTTTCCAGGTCCTGAACAACCACTATCAATACAAGGTACTACCTTTCGGACTGTCCACAGCACCGAGAGTCTTTACCAAATGCATGGCAGTGGTGGTGGCTCACCTCCGTCAACAAGGAATCATAATCTTTCCATACCTCGACGATTGGTTACTGACAGCATCGGACCCGACGACCTTACGTCACAATCTCTCACAAACCATTCTCTGCCTCCAAAACCTAGGACTTCTCATCAACTATCAGAAGTCACATTTTCAAGCAACCCAAACCTTACAATTTCTAGGAGTTCTCCTAGATACTATCAGACACAAAGTTTTTCTAACACCAGAACGACGAACCACAATGATACAAATATTCCGTACCTTACAACGGATACAGAGACCAACGGCTCGACAAGTCCTGGTAGCACTAGGGCACATGGCAGCGGCTATACATGCCATTGCAAATACCCGTCTACAAATGCGTCAAATACAATGGCACCTTCGACGACAGTAGAAACAACACTCACAACCATTGTCCTGGAAGATCCAAATGAACACAGCGATAGTCAATCAACTTCAGTGGTGGCTCCAACGACACACCTTAAGAAAAGGAGCACCTTTCACGATCCTTCCACACAATGCGGTTCTCACCACAGATGCGTCCAAGAAAGGGTGGGGGGCCCATCTGAACAAGTTTCAAACACAAGGTCTATGGTCACTAACAGAGCAGACCTTTCCAATCAATCTCCTGGAACTCCGGGCGATCCGTTATGCGTTACGAGCCTTTCTCCCGTATTTACGGGGTCACAGACTAATGATCTACACCGACAACCAAGTAGCGATGTTCTACATAAACAAACAAGGCGGCACGGAATCCTGGCCGCTGTGCAGGGAAGCAATTTGGATATGGGAATGGGCGTGCAAACACTCAATCCACCTCCAAGCCACTTACATTCCAGGCATAGCCAACACACAAGTGGACAGACTCAGCCGAATTTTCCATCCACACGAATGGGAACTTCACCAGGAAGTAGCAAACTATATCTTCCAGAAATGGGGAACACCCTCCATAGACCTCTTTGCGACCGAGCACAATCGCAAAGTAGGAAACTTTTGCTCAATTTGGCCGAGTCCGTTACGACAAGCGCAGGACGCTTTTCTCCTTCCATGGACACAACAACTCCTGTATGCCTTTCCACCGATTCCGCTGATCACACGTACGCTGCAAAAATGCATACTGGATGCAGCACAATTAATTCTTATAGCACCTGCATGGCCTCGCCAACACTGGTATCCATACCTACTACACCTGTCGGTACAACCACATATTCGACTTCCACTCCGGGTCGATCTCCTTTCACAGGAAGAGGGTACATTACTTCACCCACTCCACCAATCTCTACACCTTACAGCGTGGAGACTGAGCGGATCCTCCTAGAGGAACAGGGTATCTCCGTGATTGCTCAGGACGTCATCCTTGCATCACGCCGACTGTCCACGAGAAAAAACTATTATTCCAAATGGCAGAGATATCTTCGTTGGTGCATCTCTGAGTCCGTGGACCCCTTATCCTGTCCTCCAGCACGACTGTTAGACTATCTTCATACTCTGCATACCTCAGGTCTAGCCACTTCTTCGGTGCGAGTACACCTCAGTGCCATTGCGGCAAGACATCGATTATATAAAGGCCAATCCATTTCCGTGCACCCTATCATTTCTAGATTTCTCAAAGGACTCATGAATTTGCGTCCCCCAATCTCAAAGCCACCAATACCGTGGGACCTAAACATAGTTCTGGACCAGCTCACGCAGTATCCATTTGAGCCTTTACACTCAGCTCATATGAAATACCTTACATGGAAAGTTGTGTTTTTAGTTGCCATCACATCAGCAAGACGTGTGAGTGAACTACAAGCCTTGGTACACTATTCACCATATTTGCAATTCTTGCCGAAAAAAGTGTTATTACGACCACATCCATCATTTCTACCAAAAGTGGTAACCTCTTTCCATCTCAATCAATCCATTGAACTTCCAATTTTCTTTCCAGAACCACACAACTCAGACAAAGAAAAACAACTACATACTCTAGATTGTAAACGCGCACTAGCACTATACACCTTAAAGACTCAATCTGTAAACAGACCGTCTCAACTATTCTTATCATTCAACCCAAATACGCCAGGGAAACCAGTAGCTAAACGTACTATAGCCAGTTGGATTGCACAATGCATTCAATTCTGTCATACCAAACAACAGATCACTCTACCCTCTCGACCAAAGGCACATCAAACAAGAGCATTAGCAACCTCTGTTGCTTATCTCTCAAATGTGCCACTTTTAGACATTTGCAAGTCAGCAACGTGGGCATCCCTTCACACCTTTGCGGCTCATTACTGTCTAGATCACCAGTACACAAGAGACACGGGACTGGGTCAGGCAGTTTTACAGACACTGTCGAGAGAAAATACTGAGTTCGATTGACACACTTAGGCATCACGACAAAACATACCAACTACTACCGTGATGCTAGCTTTGAACTCCCATTACAGCAGGGCTGATTCAGCCTGCTATCGACGGGAAAAAGCAAGTTTGCTTACCGTAAACGATGTTTCCGTAGATAGCAGGATGAATTAGCCATGCTGACCCACCCTCCTCCCTGTCAGTCGAACTTTGTGCTCATGCTTGCTATTTCACAGACTGAGGAGAGTCGTTGATCCAGCGCGGGAACACACGCGCAGCCTCAGAGCAAAGCTCTGACCTCACTTGGGAAGCTCCGCCTCCTGTGCCTGACGGACAGGTCTCATTACAGCATGGCTAATTCATCCTGCTATCTACGGAAACATCGTTTACGGTAAGCAAACTTGCTTGTCCTCCGGCAGTTGGAGCTGAAGTTCCAATTCATGGTAATATCCTGAAAGCCAGACCAGTCTGTGACCTTTCAGGATTCCAGTTTTATGCCCCTCTCCTCCCCCAGTTCCAGAGAGTAAATCTTTCTCTTTTCTGTCTTTCTATATATGGCTTATAGTACAGGCCAGACATCACTTTGATGTGACATCCATTTCACACTCACTATAACCCCCTGACACAGCCCCGTGTGACATCCATTCTACCCTCACTATAACCCCCCGATACAAAGCCCCGTGTGACATCCATTCTACCCTCACTATAACTCCCTGACACAGTCCCGTGTGACATCCGTTCTACCCTCACCATAACCCCCTGACACAGCCCCGTGTGACATCCATTCTACCCTCACTATAACCACCTGACACAGCCCCGTGTGACATCCATTCTACCCTCACTATAACCCCCTGACACAGCCCCGTGTGACATCCATTCTACCCTCACTATATCCACCTGACACAGCCCCGTGTGACATCCATTCTACCCTCACTATAACCCCGACACACCCCCGTGTGACATCCATTCTACCCTCACTATAACCCCCTGACACAGCCCTGTGTGACATCCATTCTACCCTCACTATAACTCACTGACACAGCCCCGTGTGACATCCATTCTACCCTCACTATAACCCACTGACACAGCCCCGTGTGACATCCATTCTACCCTCACTATAACTCACTGACACAGCCCCGTGTGACATCCATTCTACCCTCACTATAACCCACTGACACAGCCCCGTGTGACATCCATTCTACCCTTACTATAACCCCCTGACACAGCCCCATGTGACATCCATTCTACCCTCACTATAACTCACTGACACAGCCCCGTGTGACATCCATTCTACCCTCACTATAACCTCCTGACACAGCCCCGTGTGACATCCATTCTACCCTCACTATAACTCACTGACACAGCCCCATGTGACATCCATTCTACCCTCACTATAACCCCCTGACACAGCCCCGTGTGACATCCATTCTACCCTCACTATAACCCCCTGACACAGCCCCGTGTGACATCCATTCTACCCTCACTATAACCCACTGACACAGCCCCGTGTGACATCCATTCTCCCCTCACTATAACCCCCACTGACACAGCCCCGTGTGACATCCATTCTACCCTCACTATAACCCCCTGACACAGCCCCGTGTGACATCCATTCTACCCTCACTATAACCCTCTGACACAGCCCCGTGTGACATCCATTCTACCCTCACTATAACTCCCTGACACAGTCCCGTGTGACATCCGTTCTACCCTCACCATAACCCCCTGACACAGCCCCGTGTGACATCCATTCTCCCCTCACTATAACCCACTGACACAGCCCCGTGTGACATCCATTCTACCCTCACTATAACCCCCACTGACACAGCCCCGTGTGACATCCATTCTACCCTCACTATAACCCACTGAGATAGCCCCGTGTGACATCCATTCTACCCTCACTATAACCCACTGAGATAGCCCCGTGTGACATCCATTCTACCCTCACTATAACCCTCTGACACAGCCCCGTGTGACATCCATTCTACCCTCACTATAACCCACTGACACAGCCCCATGTGACATCCATTCTACCCTCACTATAACCCACTGAGATAGCCCCGTGTGACATCCATTCTACCCTCACTATAACTCCCTGACACAGTCCCGTGTGACATCCATTCTATCCTCACCATAACCCCCTGACACAGCCCCGTGTGACATCCATTCTACCCTCACTATAACCCCCTGACACAGCCCCATGTGACATCCATTCTAACCTCACTATAACCCCCTGACACAGCACCATGTGACATCCATTCTACCCTCACTATAACCCCCTGATATAGCCCCATGTGACATCCTTTCTAACCTCACTATAACTCACTGACACAGCCCCGTGTGACATCCATTCTACCCTCACTATAACCCCCTGACACAGCCCCGTGTGACATCCATTCTATCCTCACCATAACCCCCTGACACAGCCCCGTGTGACATCCATTCTACCCTCACTATAACCCCCTGACACAGCCCCATGTGACATCCATTCTAACCTCATTGTAACCCACCACCCCAGCCCTATTTGACATTCATTCTACCCTCGCTATAACCTCCTGATATAGCCCCATGTGACATCCTTTCTAACCTCACTATAACTCACTGACACAGCCCCGTGTGACATCCATTCTACCCTCACTATAACCCCCTGACACAGCCCCGTGTGACATCCATTCTACCCTCACTATAACCCCCTGACACAGCCCCGTGTGACATCCATTCTACCCTCACTATAACCCCCTGACACAGCACCATGTGACATCCATTCTACCCTCACTATAACCCCCTGACACAGCACTGTGTGACATCCATTCTAACCTCACTATAACCTCCTGACACATCCCCGTGTGACATCCATTCTCCCCTCACTATAACCCCTGACACAGCCCCGTGTGACATCCATTCTACCCTCACTATAACCCTGACACAGCCCCGTCTGACATCCATCCTACCCTCACTATAACCCACTGACACAGCCCCGTGTGACATCCATCCTACCCTCACTATAACCCACTGACACAGCCCCGTCTGACATCCATTCTACCCTCACTATAACCCACTGACACAGTCCCGTCTGACATCCATTCTACCATCACTATAACCCACTGACACAGCCCTGTGCGACATCCATTCTACCCTCACTATAACCCCGACACAGCCCCATGTGACATCCATTCTACCCTCACTATAACCCCAACACAGCCCCGTGTGACATCCATTCTACCCTCACTATAACTCCACTGATACAGCCCCGTGTGACATCCATTCTAACCAACCTGGCACTTATGTTTACTATGTAATCCTTTGACGTAGCCATGTATTATTTACTTTTTTTCTCACTAGTCATGTTGCATCTGTTATATATTTACAGCTGACAAGAAGTACATTGGTAAAGGCCAGCACTTGCTCATTTTCCCATTTTCTTTCCAGCTCAGACCAGGAACTTCTGACACTTAAGACTTGTCTTTTTTTCCAATTGTCTAGGCCCACGGATACAATGTAAAATTCTCCCTTACCCAGAGAGACAAGGGTCTGATAGTTCTCCTTCATCACATCCTTGTAAAGCTCCTTTTGCCATTCTTCTAAATCCTGCCACTCCTCCTGGGAGAAATAGACGGCGATGTCCTCGAAGGTTATTGGGACCTGAAACACAAAGCCTTCCACACTCAGCACCTCCATCAGGAGACCTCTCAGTGCTGGGACTCAGCAGGGCAGGGGGAGAGTTTTCCATGTGCTTTTAAGTCACAGGGAGAGAACAGTCACTATTCTGCTCTCACACGCTCCACACTAGCAGCACCAGAAAACACTAAACAGCAACCAAAGCATGATCTCCCAGAAAGACTTTTAAAAACAGCTGGTGCTCATGAGAGGTATATACATGTTGTCTTAGAAAAGTCAAAATAGTCCAAAAATATTTAACTGAGCTATTAAAAACTTCTGTGAAAACATTCATTACAAAACATTGTATTTAATACTTAAGGATATTCTCAGGTTTTCTATTATTACAACAAATAAGTTAACAACCACAGGGTTTTTTCAAATCTGTTTTCAGTGTAAAGCATCTTACTGCTGATGAGTCACCTCTTCCTCCTGCCCCCCCCCCCCCAACAATACCTCCCCTGCCAAAATCAGTCTTTTAAAGCTGGAAAAGTAGCTAGGAATTGTCCCAGTGACATGTGGTGGAGTTCTTTGGGGTATTCAGAGTCATAAGAGGATGGAAGGAGGAGTGGCTGGAGGAAAAGCAGAGAAGAGGAGGGCAAACATGTTTTTTGTGTACATAAATCATATTTATGTGCACAAAGCATACTTTCTGTGCATAAAGCCCGACTAAGGGTCCTAGCACCAGAACTCCTGCTTCTGTCCATAGACTAACACAAGCACCAGAAACTTTACTCCATCTCTAACCAAAAGTAAAATTTACAGTACTAAGAAAACCTGAGTTAAGCCAACACCCCTTTCTGCACTGCGGAGTAACTTCCATGAGAGGGTGCAAAGCAATACACACAGTTTTACAATTTAGGGTGGCCAACTGCCTGGTTTTCACCCGGACAGCCTTGTTTTGCAGCTAATTCTACTATGTCCAGTTACAAGGGCTACCAGGACACTGTAAAACCTGGTCAGTAAGGCCTGGGCTACTCAGCCAAGGTGGTGTGCCTGAAGACAGAGAAAGAGGGGCCTGCCCGCTGTCAGCAGAATCCAGCCTGACACAGAGAGACTGAAATGTGGAGAGCGAGGTAGAAACAGTAATAGGCTCCGGTGCCAAACAGCAGCCCCCAGCAACCAGCGCAAGACGAGCCCGGGACTACAGTCTCCCATCCCTGCTCCCCAAGCCCAAGTCGCTACAAACCCGGTGAGGCTGGCTGATGGAAAATAAGCCCTGTGTTCTCCCAGGCTGGCCGGCTCCTCCCCCCAGAGACACCCTCTGAAGTTGAAAAAAAATAAAATGAAACCCACAGATTCGGCAAGCTGAGGATTGGGTTTCTTCAGTGTTCAAAATGTTTAGCGCCAGTAAACAAAATATACACAATTGCAGAATCTGGGAAGTGGTCTTTTCAGCACACAGACTCGCCTCCTTCCCATGACCCTATAGCTTTTGGATATGCTGATGATCAGCCCCAGGTCTCTGTTCACTGCAACTAGGGCCGGCATTGTTAGGTAATCCAGAGTTCCCTCTTCCTGCCCTTCGAAATAATTCACCTTTGCTGATTTGCCTCACATCACGGCCTGTCTGCGCAATGCAGATGCACTGCTGAGATACTTTTTCAAGAAGCATGCGTTGCTGGAGATCTGTGAGGTAAAAGGGAGATTCCCAAATTACCAGCACCAACATTTATGTGTGGGTCAGTGACAGCGTATGTGAACTCGGGTATGTATGTGTGTGACTGTGTGTGTGAGACAGCATATGTGTCAGTGAGAGCATGTATGTGTGTCAGAGTATACGTGAATGACAGCGTGTGTGTGTGTGTCAAAGCATATGAATGCAAGCATCTGTTTGTCATTGACTACATATATGAGCATGTGTGTGCCAGTGAAAGCATATGTGAGAGAGCATGTGTCAGTCACAGCATGTGTGTCAGTGAATATGTATGTGAGTGACAGTGTGTGTGTGCGTCAGTAAGAATGTTTGTGAGAGGGAGAGGGAGTGTGAGTGAAAGAGCATGTGACAGCATATGTGAGAGAGGGAGAATGTGAAAGAATGTGTCCGTTAGTCTGAGAGAGAATGGACGTGTGTGTGTATAACTGAGGAGAAAGTTTATGCTGCTCCCTCGCTTTCTCTCCCTCCTATTCCGTAATAATCCACAACAGCTGAAGGGTGACTGGAAATTAAAAATTCTCAGGTATGGAAAAAGGGAGATTTTTTAATCCTTAATTCTAATTATTGGGTGTTATTTGATGACTCTACTGTTTTGAAATATTTTATTGGTGTTTGGGAAATTTATGAACACATTTTATATGAATTTTTAATAGAGATGTGCTTCGGGTTGCTATATCGTGTCAGGCTTCTTTTCGGGGGGGGGGGGGGGGGCCCCGTGGGAATTTTGTTTTTCCCGCGGTTCGGGTTTTTATTTGGGGGGGGCCCCAATTTTCGGGTTAGTGCGCACTAACAGGAGTGCGCACTAAGCTGAAAATGAATTTTTTTCCCTAATTTTTAATGTTCTATTCTTCAGCTGCTTTGAAATATGTATTCTTTTTACTATTATGGTTGTTTTATATATAATTTTTTTGTTTGAAGTTTATGAGGCATGGTGATGTTTCTGTTTTTCCATCATTACACTGCATAAAGAGTCTGGCTTGTTGCAGTTTCCAATTCAGTTTTTGTCTGCATGTTTCTGTATTTGTTGAGGGTCTGTCTGCACTCTGTGGGGCCTATGTTGAGTAGGCTAGGCAGCGCGCGTAAGTCCCGGGGCTTTCCTGGGGGGGCATTCCGGGGGGCGTGTCGGGGGGGCATGTCACGGCCGGCGCATCATCGGGGGCATTCCGGGGGCGTGGCAGCGGCCTCCGGACCAGCCCCCAGACGGACCCTGAAGCGCCGGTAGCCGGCCCAATGCGCGCAAGTTACGCCTGCTTCGAGCAGGCGTAACTTGTACAGCAAAGGTAGGGGGGGGGGTTTAGATAGGGTTAGGTAGGGGGAGGCTGAAGGAAAGTTCCCTCTGAGGCCGCTCCGATTTCGGAGCGGCCTCAGAGGGGACGCGCGCAGGCTGCCAATTTTGGGCTGCCTTGTGCGCGCCGACCCTGGATTTTAATGGATACGCGCGTATCTATTGAAATCCTGCGAACAAAAGTACGCATGTGCGCACATTTATAAAATCTACCCCTGTATGTGTGGCTGAAGTGAGATAGTCTTCCAGTGTGTAGTTTCTGAGTAGGGTTCAATAGCAGCCTGGCTTGTTTGTTTTCTAATAGCAGGTATATTTGTGTTTTAGGTCCTGGTGTAATATTTGCAGTGTTGCCTTTTTTCATAGGTAGTGTGTTATTGTTTGAGTGCTGGCTTTTAGTGCTATTTTGATATGGAAGGTTTACTATTCTGTAATTGTAATTCAATATACTCATTGCTTTCTAACGGCCAAATCCATACCCAACATGCATTACTATGTAGGCCTAAAACCAAACAGTTTCCAAGTGGCAGGATCTAAAATATATGCAAATAAGGAGATTGAAACACCTTGGCCCTCCCTGGTCCTAAATTGTCAGTCCTGGTCTGTGGAAAAGTTGACAACCCTATTTTACATGCACATTTTTTTGTGTGCAAAACTGTGCATACAACTGTAGGTAAAACACACCTTATTGCATCCAGCCCTAACTAACCAACCCCAGTTCTGGTTTGGGTCTTATTAGTCAGGAATGACTCTGCAGTGTCGCAGGTTAGAAAGCTGCAGCAGTGTTTGCACAGAGGGCAGGAAGTTAAGAGCAATCTCCTACCTGAGCAGAAGCTCCTGCAGGCATTTTCCTCTCTGCTTGTGCTGCTTTCAAGATCAGAAATGAATTGAGGGCTCTTTTTCTGGCTGGGGAAAAGCCGAGGGTTTGTTTCTTTCACTGCTGTCTCACAGCTCTGGGGCTCGGTCTCTCTTGAGTCCTTCCCATTGCTGCCGGGTAGGAGGGCGCATATTGATGATGTCACAGGAGCAGGGGAGGGGCAGAGAAAAGCTGAGAATCAGAACTGCAGAGCCTAAAGGTAGAGATGTCTCTTCTTCCCTGTAGCTGACTGAGGCTCAGCGGCTGCAAATGTGCAACTTATAGTACTGGGGGAATTCTGCATACAGTATTTTACAATTCAGCAAAATTCTGTAAACTTTGTTTCAATAATGTAATTTTTATTTTATTTGTTTACTGATTTTGTATAACATCATTCGGTGGAGCCATCACAACGGTTTACAAGATAATAGAAGAGTTAAATGGCAGACAACATAATTATTGTCTCTGAGTAAATAATTAATAATGCAAGACAATTTATTGCTCAAAGATGCAGTATTTTTTATTTTTTTGAGCAGAATTTTCCCATCATAAGGTCTGGTCCCTCTCCCCCCAGATCTCTCTCTTTCCCCCAGGCTCGACCCACAGCTTCTCTCTCCCTCAGGTTCAACCTTTCCCTGCTCTCTCCCCACTATTTTTTTTAACCTCCCCCAGCTTGATCTCTCTCCCTCTTCTCTCAGGTCCAACCCCCAGCTTGACCTCCTCAACTTTCTTCCCCTTTGATTCCTCTCTCTCCCCCTCTGTCCCCTGGCTAAATCCCCTTATTTTACCCCACCTCCTGCTAGACTCAGTTTTTTTCAGTTTGTGCACCCTCCTCCCCAGCTCTCTCTGCTCCCCCAGGCTTGCCCTCCCCCTTGCTCTCTCTGCCCAAGGCTGAAATGCCCAGCATTTTCAGCATTCCCATCCCCTAGTTCTCTCTCCCCACTCCCCGCAGTTTGAGGACAGAGCTTCTCAAACTGTGGGTTAGGCCTCCAAATGGGGATCACAAAACCTTCAGCTAGGGTGACATGTGCCTCAAATGGCAGCGCTCTTCAGGTACCAGCAGCATAAGCAGTAGACATCAACTTGGGGCATACGAGCCAGCGTGCACTCACAGACTCTGCAGTAGTCCTACCCTTACATGAGTTTCTTTGGTAACGGGAAGCTCTGCATAAGGAGAGACTGGGACCACTGCAGAGCTTGTAAGCTTGCATTGGCTCAGAGGCTCCATGCTAAATTTCTTTATGAATTTTGCTGCTGCTTGGAGTTCACTGGGACCTGTCATAATGAAAGGGGAGAGTTCAGTGTGCACAGGGCAGTGGAGATTATTGTAACCGTCTCTTTTTAGTCAGTAAGGAGGTCCAGACAACTGATCCGTAAAGATAGACTTTTATTGCCAGCAAGATGCAGCTAAGACAAAGGCTCAGTACAACTGCATGCCCCTCCCCTCCAGGAGCAGACTCTTATGCACTTTACAGTTCTTATCTTTTACACATGCGTTCTAAGCATTGCTGAGCAAGCATATTCCGGCTGAAGGGGCTACTGACCCCCTCCCTAGACACCCTGGAACTTTCGTGAAACTTCTCCCATGTTCTGCAGGAGAGGCTGCTGGGACTTGCAGTTCTGGAAAGGAATTCGCGAGTCTGCAGTAATACAGCCCATCACATAATACATCCATTGTTCTAATCTAGGTTACAGCAGTGAAAGCTTATCAGAGAATAAGAACAGCGAAGCCAAAAAAATGAAAATGTGCAATGTGCTGACAGAGAGTTTCTCAATGTCCTAATTACAGCTGTATTGCAGACTGTAAGTAAACCCGTCATGAAGCAGGGAATTCTGGTACATGAAGTCCTTTGTCAGGTTGAAGCGTTCAGACCCCTTCATTCCCCCCTTTGATACTTATCATTCTTTATGAAAAGTATCACACCATCACAACGCAACTGTGGAGCTGAAAGAAACAGAAACAAGAAAAATTAGCAATTTGAGTTCTCAGGGGGCCCTAATTTCCCAAACAGTCCGATGGTTTCTTCACGGGTTTGAGACGGATGGGCCCTATTGGCTCCACCCCCCTTTGTAGCCCGAACTTGTCATGTATGGGAAGATGGCCCAGGATAAAACATGAGGATGGTTAAACAGGTTCTATAGGCTCAGAGGAATACATGTACAGTGACAGAAGCTGCGTGGCTGTTTTGCGTTCAGCAATGTCCTTCATCACCTGACGAAGGCGGTTTGAGCAAGAAAGGAATAATTCAGGGTCCTAAAAGACAAAACAGAATTAAACTGGCTGGGATAACAAACAAGCTCTTAAATCCACCGATCATGGAAAACCAACCACGGAATCCATTGGTCCAGTCCCAAGCACTATTCCACTGCTGGACAGGGACGTGTGCCATCTTGACCATGCGATCAGTGATGTCTTGGATAACCTTGTTTTGGTCA
The DNA here is from genome assembly GCF_901001135.1 of Rhinatrema bivittatum. Taxonomy (NCBI): domain Eukaryota; kingdom Metazoa; phylum Chordata; class Amphibia; order Gymnophiona; family Rhinatrematidae; genus Rhinatrema; species Rhinatrema bivittatum. The sequence goes on along the minus strand of NC_042616.1, from coordinate 44,487,869 downwards.
TCTACCTGTAAACAACAATTGGAGAGGTTAAATGTTCCACAAACCCTCCTTCCTGGGCCAGAGGATAATCTAAAACCAATCTATTCTGGTACACTGCAGTCATAATTTTGGTATTTTGTTTTGCCCAGAGTTTAAGAGCGAAAGCAGTCGTTGGTGATGAGCTCCAGGACTGCCTGAAGCCTGATGATTCGATGCAATTAATACTGCTTGGAAGGGTTCCCGAGTTGCCCCTTTTTGCTGCTTCATCTGCTCTCTGATTTCCTTGACAATAGGGTTTGATTTCCTGGTGTGTGCTTTGCAATGCATTACAGCCACCTTGCGAGGTAGCCAAACTGCGTCTAGTAATTCACGTACTTCTGATGCATTGTTCAATTGTTTTCCCTCTATAATGCTCCATGCACTTGAATTGTAAGGAAGGCATATTTAGAGTCTGTATAGATATTTACAGTTTGTCCTTCTGCCAACTGCAGAGCTCGAGTAAGGGCAATTAGTTCAGCTTTTTGTGCAGACGTTCCTGGGGGAAGAGGTTGAGCCTCAACGATTTCATCTTCGGATACAACAGCATATCCAGCAGAACGTATCTCATGAATGATTTGGCTGCTCCCATCAGTGAATAAAGTCCAAGCTCCTTGCCAGGGTTGATCCCTCAGGTCTGGTCTACTGGAATGTATTGTAGTCATGACTTCTTCACAATCATGGGCAACTGGTTCAGGTGCCGGCATAAGAGTGGCCGGGTTCAAGTTTTTGCTGTCTTGTATTTGAATTTCAGGTGTTTCACACAGTAAGGCTTAATACTTGACGAGACGTGAATTAGTCATTCATTTTGGTCCATGGGTCTCTAGCAGTCCTTGAATGGTGTGGGGAGTTGTTACGTTCAGAGTTTGACCAAAAGTTAATTTGACTGCTTCTAGAATTAGTAAGCATGCAGCCGCAATGCTTTGAAGGCAACCAGGCCATCCTTTTGCAACATTGTCCATTCCTTTTGAGAGATATGCAACAGGTCGCTCCCATGAGCCTAGAGTTTGAGTCAATACCCCAATGGCCATTCCTTTCTTTTCATCGACGAATAGATGGAATGGTTTCATTACATCTGGCAATCCTAAAGCAGGTGGTTCAATTAAGGCTTCTTTTAATTGACGTAAGCTTGCTAGCTCGTGTCCTTCCCATTGAAAAGTTTGAGACTCTGATTCCTTACCCCGCAACTTGTCGTACAGGGGTTGGGCCATAACTGCATAGTTAGCAATCCACAGTCTACAGTATCCTGCAGCTCCAAGGAACGCTCGGAGTTCCTTCTTACAAGTGGGTACAGGTTGACCTCGTATTGAACTGGTGCGAGAAATTCCCAGACAACGGGTTCCTCCACGTATTTGGAAGCCTAAATACTCTACTTCCAATTCACAGATTTGCGCTTTCTTTTTACTTGCACGATACCCTTTTGAGTACAACGTCTTTAGCAGCTGAAGAGTGGATACTTCACATTCGAGGTACGTCTCTCGAAACACCAGAAGATCATCCACGTATTGTATTACTGGCCCATACATGACTTGGTACATCTTCAAGTCTTTTGCCAGTTGCTCACCGAACAGCGTAGGTGAGTGCCTAAACCCTTGAGGCAACCGAGTCCATGTGTACTGCTGCTTTACTCCAGTATCTGCTTCTTCCCATGTGAAAGCAAAAATCTTTTGACATTCCTCCGCCACCGGGACGGAGAAGAAGGCTTCTTTGAGGTCAATGACACTGTACCACTTTGATGCAGGAGAGACTTGAGCCAAGATTGAATATGAATTTGGCACGAGGGCTACTAGATCTTCTACTTGACTATTCACTTTCCGTAGGTCTTGTACTGGTCGATAATCATCAGATCCAGGTTTCTTTACGGGCAACAAAGGGGTGTTCCAAGCAGATCGGATTCGTCGGAGAATGCCCAAGTCGTACAGTCTCTGCAGATGTATCTGGATTCCTTGCCTGGCCATATATGGAATGGGGTATTGAGGTTGATTAATCACCTGTGCATTCTGTTTCATCTCTATCCATATGGGGGTAGCGTCGATAGCTATTCCTCCCGGGTTCTGTTCGAACCATACTTGGGGTACACTATCCATCAGTTGTCTTCGTTTTTGTTGAGGGGGGTGTTGTTTTCATATCGATGTTCGATGGTTCGTTCGACTATGGGAAGATGTAGTCTCCATTCTTCTTGGAGGGGACAGATGAGTATCACTGGATGGTCCCCGAAGGAGGCTTTAACTTCCCCTGTTGGTTGAAATCTCAATGTGGTCTGAGGCTTACACAGCAGGTTCCATCCGATAAGGGATACCATGGTCCCGCCTACTTGTATACTTCATTCTTTCTGCAGAGGGGCAGTGAGTACCTGACCTGAGGCACCCACTATAGAAACAGTCTCTTTCGTCGGGGGGGCCGATTGGTGCAGTCATGACAGATCGTTGGCCTCTGAGTCCAACAGGCCCCTGATTTTTGTTGTGTTACCTCGTGGATCTCCACCAGAGGGTCAGTGGGGATTCTTCCCTCCCGGTCTCTTCAGGCTGTATGCTCCTTGTCGCCTCCCCCGCCATCTGCCAGTGGGGGTTGTCCGATCTCCTTCCTCCTCGGCCCCTTTGTGTCGGTGCAGGTCCATTTTTGTCGTTAGTATTCACTGCAGGGCTCCCGTATTTCTTTTGCCATTCTTCACAGTCTCTCTTCCAATGGCCTTCATTTTTGCAGTACGCACACTGATTCTTTCCCAAAGGGGGTCTTGTTCCCCCTCCTCTTCGCGGTCTGCCATTGTCTTGGCTCCTTCCCGTCCGCGTGTCCTCGAGAGCGGCGGCTAACAGTCACTTTCTCCTTCATGTCTCTACTTGCTTCTCTCTTTTCTCTTCCACTTCTCTATTTCCACATACCTGGTCTGCTATAGCTTTTAACTGGCTGAGGCTCATGCCCTCAAAGCCTTCGGCCTTCTGAAGCTTCTTTCGGATGTCGGGTCTCTATTATTAAGTTCCTGGTTGCAGGGACGGGCCCTTTTCTTCTCTTCCTGATCCCTGTTCCCATACATCTCAAAATACGATGAAAAGATCACAGTCCATCTGGAAATTGAATAGGTGACCTGCGCCTGGAGGCAAATCAGTTCTGACGAGGCTGAGAAGCTGCAAAACATTGCTTCCTTCATACTTGTAAGTTTGGCATTGGGTTAATTCAATAAAGTCAACCTGGATCTGCAGGCAAGGATCTGTAGATGTAGACTCTGAAACAAGCAGGGAGGTTCAGACGGCACTATCCCTCAGGGCGCCCTACACAGCCAGTACCACTGGTCAGTACCACTGGTCTGGTCATGGACCACCCTGTCCCACATTCGCGGGAGCGGAACCAGCGCCGGAAAGGAAATATGCTGCACAAAGCAGTCCAGGGTAATGTATTGTACACCGGCAGTCTAAAGCAGGTTACTGCACACCAGCAGTCTAAAGCAAGTTAAAACATCAGGGTCAGGAACAAACACCAGGGAACATCATGAAACATCAGGGCATGCAAGACATGGACACCAAGCTGAAGCAAATACGGAGCATCCATGGGCTGCTCCATTTTGGTGTCTGCCATCTTAAGCACAGTAACCACCTCAGAGATTAATGCAGAAAGTTCTTGGTTGCGGAAGAGCATTACTACGGAGGAATCATCTTCCTGAAAGGAACATTCCCTCTCCTTTAGAGAGTCCGGAGAACTAAAATGGTCAGTATCCCTGTCTGACCATGATCCCCCAAGGGATTCAGGCGTGTCTGGCAGGGCTGCATGGCCTGAAGCCACCAGAGCATTTCTTAGTCACTTTGGAGTAACCCTAGTTGGTCTGCAAGATCAGGAGCAGCAGAGGAAGCTCCCCCGGCAGGTTTCTGCATTGCACACAATGCATGGTGCATTAATAAAATAAATTCTATGGAAGAACTCCCTTGTGGGGGCCATGATTACTCTCTGGGGGATTCCTGCAATGGTACCAATGGGGAGGGTAGAGACACCAATCCCCTGTCCTCCGCCGAGTTGTGTGAGGGTGGGGCTGATGTGGTCAACACCCACGGCTCCTGTACTTTGTTTTCTGCAACATCACCCCCACTGCCACCTGGTGGTTGTGCTTTCCTAGGGGAGAAGCTCTTACCTCTGTGGCCTCCAGTAATACAGGCTCTGCCCTGTCGTAGATTGGGCAGAAGGAGCCTGCGACACTCAATACGTGGCAGGACTTGCATACTGCACATCTGAGACCTATATTCTTGGCTGCTGAAGATGCATGGAACCTTAACCTGAAGATGGGTGCAGCCTGCTGTAAGCCCAGCGATTCCTCTTAGCTTTTCTCCCTTAGTACTTACCCATGGCCCCGGAAAGGCAAGCTCCAGACTGCTGATATGCCATGATGGTCTGTTGCTCTCTCCCCCGCTATTTTTGCAAAGCTTTAGTCAGGGACTAGTGCAAAGGAACCAGAAAAAAAAGGGGAAGGGGGGCCTCAAGTGTCCTTTCAGCCTAGGCAAGAAGGGAACAATCGAGTAAGAGTTTACTCGATCAGAACAAACTGCCTCGGAGATAGGCTCTACCAGAGAAATCAGCCCATGTGTCTGTTTCTCCAAGAGCAGGCTGGCTCCACAAGGCTGAGGCCCCACCTTTAACTCTGATAAACCAGTTCTTGAATGTCCAACTGCTGGAGATAGAGATTACTGACAACTACCTAAGGCCACACCTCCCTTATAGCCAGGGATGATGTCACATGAAAAAGGTGTGTCCACTGTCTCCATCAACTGAAGAGTGGGAAATACCATTGGTAAAGTACTGGTCTAGCAAGAAGATAAAGAAAATATCAATTTTGCACCTCCCATATCCCAGCAAGTTTTAAGTCAGTCACTAGTTCCGTGGTCTGTTGCCTACCAAGTCTAACTCTTGATCCATCCCTTGATCCATCCACCTTTCCCACACTGATCCTCCAGCCAGTCGTTGATTGATATCTGACACCACCTTAATATGCTAGCTGGGGCCTACCGCCTACAAGAATGACCTCAGCAGAGGTATCTTAAGATGATTACTTTTTCACATAAAATGGCCATTACTTCTTGCATGTTCTTCTCTATATTATTCATAAATGCTTAATCAATTACCAAAAAGATTCCGATCATTGCAGGTTTACTTAAGGATCAAACCCCTACATGTCTCTGTATAACTGAAACCTGGTTACAGGACACAGATTCTATGCTGGTGTCTCACTAATCAGATACTTTGTAGTAGTGACTTTCCCACTTCGGTGGCTGAGTGAAAAATGTCACTTAATAGAGTTTCAGATAATAATAAGAGCGTCATTATCAAATGTTATCAAAGTACTGACTGAGAGAGAAAAAAAATAGTATCGCTCTCTCTTCCAGCTGGTTTTTCTCAACAAGAAATAAGGGCCCAAACCCACCCAGGTAGTCTCCTACGGGTAGAGAGGGAAGACAGAGTCTTTTGACAGCAATAATTCAGATGGACTGCAGTTATATGGACAGCAATAATTCAGATGGCCTGCAAGCCCCCCCAACCAAAGCCGCACGGCTCACTATCACGAAAGACCGGGCATTCTCGATAGCAGGCCCTACTATCTGGAACAACATCCCCACAGATCTTAGATTGGAACCATGCCATCTTACTTTCAGAAAAAAACTTAAGACATGGCTTTTCCGCCAAGCCTTCCCGCAACCCTCTGAAGCACACTAACGGCCCTTAGCCACAATTCACGATCTCTGGAACTAGAAACCCCTAAGCAGCCAAAATATATAAAATTCTAATCTGTATTGTTATTAAGTTCTCATCTATTTGTTGTATGCTTCTATAGTGTTAATATGTATTGTTATTATGTTCTCAGCTATCTGTCTCCTTCTACTCTTTTTTCCAGCTACCTATGCTTCCAAGTTTTAGCCTCCTTGTTGATTGTAACTTTGCTCCTTCAGTTAAATGAATATTGATTATTTATTATTCATTGTTAAAGTTCCTCCCTGTTTTATGTAAACTGATCTGATATGGTCATTACCATGAAGGTCGGTATAGAAAAATGTTAAATAAATAAATAATAAATAAATAAATATAGAAACACATTTTAAGAATTAACATTTATTTCTTACACTCTAACAAGTTTGCAAAAATAAATATGCAATAACATCCACACTGTCAATATCAACAATTAATACTTTTCTTTTTTTATATTCCTACAGACATCTGCAACATTACCTATGAAAAAAACTGGTTCTTTAATTTAAAAGAGTATTTATCAGATAAGTTGACCTCTTTAAAACAAACTACTGTAATCTGTCAAAGTTTGTTTAACAGAGTAGAGGAATGGAGGAGTAACCTAGTGGTTAGAGCAGTGGGTTTATAAACCAGCAGACTAGATTTCAAGTCCTACTGTTGCTCCTTGGGACCTTGTGTAAGTCACTTTACCCTCCATTGCTTCAGGTACAAACTTAGATTATAAGTCCTCTGGGGACTGTAGCTTGAGCCAGTGGAGGGGCCTTGTCAGTGGGGTCCAAATGGGAAGCATAGTCTCCTTGCTTGACTTTTTGCCTAACTAAGCTTTAAATAACAGCCTTATTGAACATAGCTAGCTAAGTGAGTGAAATAAAAAAATAATTGACTTTCCCTCTCTTCTATCTATGCACAGAGGAATGATTGCAACAGTGTCTTCAGTGTGCTTAGTGACGAACATACACTCTCATACTCTACACTCTCATATGATGATTTCAGTTTAATATTTTCCAGGCTGGGAATTTAGGTAATAAAAGCCTGAGTCAGTTTCTATAACCCTCTTAGGATTAAACTATAGCTTTATACTCTGCTCTGTAGTACAGATATGATATCACAACACTGCACTTATATCTGTTTTTTTATTAACACACTCACAGTTCTGAGTGTTAAATTCTTACCATTAATCTGTTCCAGTTTTGATTAGGTATTAGGGTTAGGAGATGCAGTTTTAAAATACTGGTACTCAATTTATCTTACCAGCCACTTGACCTGCAGTTTTAGGCAAATTGATCCTTAAACCCAATATTAGCTTGCCAGACATCTTGTGCCAGATTACTGAGGCTGTCTGTGTCTCCTTACACCAAGAATCCAGTTATCATATAGCAGAGGTTCTCTCAGGAGATAAACTTCTCTCATGGACTTTAATTTCTCCTGTTCCCCATCGATGCCAGAGTAACAGAGATTATAGCAAGGGTATACCCAGTGGTATAACTGGATGTGCTGCTGGTGTCACAAGGAGTCCTGCTGGTGCTCCTTGTGACCTCGGGCCCTCTGGGGATAGAAAAATACCTACAGTACCTGAATGTAAACCGGTGTGATATCTCGATTGAGATTGAATGTCGGTATATAAAAATAATAAATAAAATAAATGTGTGAACAGAAATTCAGTTCACAATCACACTTATCAGGTTCAGATAGCACATAAATTGTCTATCAACAATGTTGGAAACAGGATGCTGGGCTTGATGGACCCTTGGTCTGACCTAGTATGGCATGTTCTTATGTTATGTTCTTACAGGATTAACTGTCTTTATCCTGACTCTTACCTGGAATATACTGACTCCACCACTAAAACTCTCTGTATACACTACACACACATACACACACACGCACATAATGCTCTTACAATCTCTGGTGTGTGCCTTCCTTTCTGTGCTTTCTACTACTTTTTAAAGTTGCTGAGCAGGCTCTGGTAGGAGCTGGGTCATTCAAACCCTTCTGCTCTGTCTCTCTCAACTGCCACTCTGAAGATTCTGAACCGTTACAACTGTCCTGTGGGCTTAGCCTGAAGCACTTGGGTTACCACGGATACGGAACACTAACAGTTTCCAGCAGCTCCTAGGTTCCAGTATGGCTCTGACAGCCCTAATCAGTTGACAACTTTTACTGAGCGCTAGGGATGGGAACCCTGAAACTCGCACTGTGACAGCCAACTTTACCGCAAATGTTAGCTTTAAAGCATTTTCTCGGCTATTATATTTAACAAAAAAGAAAAATGTTACCCTCCCCCGTTCTTTATTTTAACCACTGGGTTACAGGTGAATCAGTTAGTGGGTTTGGATTACTTATGTTTCTCTATTCCAAGAATGGGTAGGAGAGGGGATGGGTTAATGCTGAAACTGTATATTGTAAAGAACTTAAATTTCAATCGCTTCCAACATCTATTGCTTCTCCCTTTGAGATTTTACTGGTAAAAAAAAAAATCACTTCATATCTGTTGGATTGGTGTCACATAATATGTCTCCCATTATTGAGTTATTTTCAGGTCTAGACTTAGATATTACCTCCACAATAGTTATCGGAGATTTTAATATCCATGTAAATATTACCCCATGGTCAAGAATATGTGAGACATTTCTAGCTGCTATGAATGCAATGGGGTGGGAATGGATAGTGCAGGGAGCCACACATAAAGCAGGGCATACATTGGGCTATTGATTTTCTTGAATAATTCCTTTTTTAATTTAAAAAATTTAAATTATCATAGTTTTGATGTTCCATGGTCTAACCATAAGTTGTTATCCTTCACTTGGCAAACCATTTCTGTCTCCCCCATCAGTTACTGAACCAACTACAATTTATAAATATAAACATATTGATAGTGATGTTTTTGACAGAGATTTTGCCTGATCATCTTAGGCAAATTCAATTTAGAAACATTCATGAGACCATTGATGAATGGAATGAGGTTTTATTGAATACAGCAGCCGAGTTAGCACTGACTCAACCAGTTCTTATTTATAGGAAGTCTAAAGTTAATGCGTCTTGGTACATCAAAGATTTAAAGAATGAAAAGCGATTGTTAAGAAAATTTGAACGTAAATGGAAAAAAAATACATCAGCAGATAATTTGGAAATTTATAGAAGTAGGCTGTGTCTGTACCAGAATTTGGTCAAGTCAGTAAAGAAAATACTGATAAAATTCATGGTCACATATTTAATCCTAGGTCCTTATTCACAATAGTGGAATCTCTTACTAAAGAGAGAGATTGCAGTTTTAATTATATGGTCGTATGTTGTTTTATGCTTTTGTTGAACTGTAAATCCCCATGACCTTAGGAATGGTGATTGATATTCTCTAAATAAATAAATAAATAAATAAGTAAATTAATAAATAATAAATACTTGCTGCCTGCAGCAGAGGCCACGTCTAACATGAGCCACTGGCATTCCTTCCCAGATGACTATCAAGTGAAGTTACCTGTGATATTTTAAGGCATCTCTGGACTGAATATTTTCTTTGTTAATGTTTGACTGGATTTGAGCATCCTGTCTTTAATGCTGGGAACAATTTGCTTTCAGCATACAATCACAGTTTGTAGATAGGAGGGAAGGGTTAGCCATGCTTAATTACTGCACATATTGTATCTGGCCATAAACAACACGGTGGGTGCTAGTTCTCACAGATCCTCCACTAAGAGGCCCCTCCAGCTAGCAAGGCAAGTTAGCACCACCACCTCCTACCTCGGATGTCATCCACTTTACCCTCATTGTAACCCACTGACATCTCCATGTGTGATATCCATTCTACCCCCATTATAACTCCCAATGACACAGCCACAACCACATGTATGATATTCATTCTACCCTCATAACAAACTGACACAGCCCTGTGTGACATCCATTCTATCCTCACTAAGACTCCCTAACACAGCCCATGTGACATCCATTCTACCCTCGCTATAACCTCCTGATATAGCCCTATGTGACATCCATTCTACCCACACTATAACCCCCTAACATAACCCCATGAGACATCCATTCTACCCTCACTATAACCCCCTGGCACAGCCCCGTGTGACATCCATTCTACCCTCACTTTAACCCACCGCCCCAGCCCCATTTGACATTCATTCTACCCTCACTATAACCCCCTGACATAGCCCCATGTGACATCCATTCTACCCTCACTATAACCCCCTGGCACAGCCCCGTGTGACATCCATTCTACCCTCACTTTAACCCACCGCCCCAGCCCCATTTGACATTCATTCTACCCTCACTATAACCCCCTGACACAGCCCCATGTGACATCCATTCTACCCTCACTATAACCGCCACTGACAAAGCCCCATCTGACATCGATTCTACCCTCACTATAACTCACTGACACGGCCCCGTGTGACATCCATTCTACCCTCACTATAACCCCCTAACACAGCCCCATGAGACATCCATTCTACCCTCACTATAACCCCCTGGCACAGCCCCGTGTGACATCCATTCTACCCTCACTATAACCCACCGCCCCAGCCCCATTTGACATTCATTCTACCCTCACTATAACCCCCTGACATAGCCCCATGTGACATCCATCCTACCCTCACTATAACCCATTGACACAGCCCCAAGTAACATCCATTCTACCCTCACTATAACCCATTGACACAGCCCCAAGTAACATCCATTCTACCCTCACTATAACCCGCTGACACAGCCCCATGTGACATCCATTCTACCCTCATTGTAACCCACCGCCCCAGCTATATTTGACATTCATTCTACCCTCGCTATAACCTCCTGATATAGCCCCATGTGACATCCTTTCTAACCTCACTATAACTCACTGACACAGCCCCGTGTGACATCCATTCTACCCTCACTATAACCCCCCGACAAAGCCCCGTGTGACATCCATTCTACCCTCACTATAACCCCCTGACACAGCCCCGAGTGACATCCATTCTACCCTCACTATAACCCCCTGACACAGCCCCGTGTGACATCCATTCTACCCTCACTATAACCCCCTGACACAGCCCCATGTGACATCCATTCTACCCTCACTATAACCCATAGACACAGCCCCGTGTGACATCCATTCTACCCTCACTATAACCCACTGACACAGCCCTGTGTGACATCCATCCTACCCTCACTGTAACCAACTGACAAAGCCCTGAGTGACATTCATTCTACCCTCCTATAACCCCCTGACACAGCCCCATCTGACATCAATTCTACCCTCACTATAACCCACTGACACAGCCCCGTGTGACATCCATTCTACCCTCACTATAACCTCCTGATATAGCCCCATGTGACATCCATTCTACCCTCATTGTAACCCACTGACATAGCCCCATATGACATTCATTCTACCCTCCTATAACCCCCTGACACAGTCCCGTGTGACATCCATTCTATCCTCACTATAACCCACACTCACAACCATGTGAGACATTCATTCTACCCTCACTATAACCCACTGACATAGCCCTATGTGACATCCATTCTACCCTCACTATAACCCCAACACAGCCCTGTGTGACATCCATTCTACTCTCATTATAACCCCCACTGATAAAGCCCCATCTGACATCCATTCTACCCTCACTATAATTCACTGTCACAGCCCCATGTGTGACATCCATTCTACTCTCATTATAACCCCCACTGATAAAGCCCCATCTGACATCAATTCTACCTCACTATAACCCACTGACAGAGCCCCGTGTGACATCATTCTACCCTCACTATAACCTCCTGATATAGCCCCAAGTGACATCCATTCTACCCTCGCTATAACCTACTGATACAGTCCCATGTGACATTCATTCTACCCTCACTATAACCCACTGACCCAGACCCATTTGACATCCATTCTACCCTCACTAAAACACACTGATACAGTCCCATGTGACAACCATCCTACCCTCACTGTAACCACCTGACAAAGCCCCGATTGACATCCATTCTACCCTCATTGTAACCCACTGACATAGCCCTATGTGACATCCATTCTACCCTCACTATAACCCCAACACAGCCCTGTGTGACATCCATTCTACTCTCACTATAACCTCCTGATATAGCCCCATGGAACATCCATTCTACCCTCATTATGACTCACTGACACAGCCCCGTCTGACATCCATCCTACCCTCACTATAACCTCTTGATATAGCCCCATGGAACATCCATTCTACCCTCATTGTAACCCACTGACATTGCCCCTTATGACATTCATTCTACCCTTGCTATAACTCCCTGACACAGTCCTGTGTGACATCCATTCTATCCTCACTATAACCCACTCTCACAACCATGTGAGACATCCATTCTACCCTCACTATAACTCACTGACACAGCCCCATGTGACATCCTTTCTACCCTCACTATAACCTCACTGACAGCCCCATGGGACATCCTTTCTACCCTCACTATAACCTCACTGACAGCCCCCATGTGACATCCTTTATACCCTCACTATAACCCATTGACAAAGCCCCTTGTGACATCCATTCTATCCTCACTATAACCCACTGACACAGCCCCAAGTGACATCCATTCTACCCTCACTATAACCCACTGACACAGCCCCGTCTGACATCATCCTACCCTCACTATAACCCACTGTCACAGCCCCATGTGACATTCATTCTACCCTCACTATAACCCCCTGAAACAGCCCCGTGTGACATTCATTCTACCCTCACTATAACCTCCTGATATAGCCCCATGGAACATCCATTCTACCCTCATTATGACTCACTGACACAGCCCCGTCTGACATCCATCCTACCTTCACTATAACCTCCTGATATAGCCCCATGGAACATCCATTCTACCCTCATTGTAACCCACTGACATTGCCCCTTATGACATTCATTCTACCCTTGCTATAACTCCCTGACACAGTCCTGTGTGACATCCATTCTATCCTCACTATAACCCACTCTCACAACCATGTGAGACATCCATTCTACCCTCACTATAACCCCCTGACACAGCCCCATGTGACATCCATTCTACCCTCACTATAACCCCCTGACACAGCCCCATGTGACATCCATTCTACCCTCACTATAACCCCCTGACCCAGCCCCCTGTGACATCCATTCTACCCTCACTATAACACCCTGACCCAGCCCCCTGTGACATCCATTCTACCCTCACTATAACACCCTGACACAGCCCCGTGTGACATCCATTCTACCCTCACTATAACTCATTGACACAGCCCCATGTGACATCCATTCTAGCCTCACTATAACCCCCTGACACAGCCCCATGTGACATCCATTCTACCCTCACTATAACCCCCTGACACAGCCCCTTGTGACATCCATTCTACCCTCACTATAACTCATTGACACAGCCCCATGTGACATCCATTCTACCCTCACTATAGCCCACTGACACAGCCCCATGGGACATCCATTCTACCCTTACTATAACCAACTGATACAGTGCCATGTGACATCCATTCTCCCCTCATTGTAACCCACTGACATAGCCCCATATGACATCCATTCTACCCTCACTATAACCCAGTCTCATAACCATGTGAGACATCCATTCTACCCTCACTATAACCCCCAACACAGCCCCGTGTGACATTCATTCTATCGTCACTATAACCCCCACTGACAAAGCCTCATCTGACATCCATTCTACCCTCACTATAACCCACCGACGCAGCCCCATTTGACATCCATTCTACCCTCGCTATAACCTCCTGATATAGTCCCATGTGACATCCATTCTACCCTCACTATAACCCCCAACACAGCCCCGTGTGACATTCATTCTACCGTCACTATAACCCCCACTGACAAAGCCTCATCTGACATCCATCCTACCCTCGCTATATCCCACTGACACAGTCCCATGTGACAGCCATTCTACCCTCACTATAACCTCCTGATATAGCCACATATGACATCCATTCTACCCTCACTATAACCCACTGATACAGTCCCATGTGACATCCATCCTACCCTCACTGTAACCACCTTACACAATCCCGAGTGACATTTATTCTACCCTCACTATAACCCAGTCTCACAACCATGTGAGACATCCATTCTACCCTCACTATAACCCCCTAACATAGCCCCATGTGACATCCATTCTACCCTCACTATAACCCCAACACAGCCCCGTGTGACATCCATTCTACCCTCACTATAACCCACTGACCCAGCCCCATTTGACATTCATTCTACCCTCGCTATCCTCCAGATATAGCCCCATGTGACATCCATTCTACCCTCACTATAACCCACCGACCCAGCCCTGTGTGACATCCATTCTACTCTCACTATAACCTTCTGATATAGCCCCATGTGACATCCATTCTATCCTCACTATAACCTTCTGATATAGCCCCATGTGACATCCATTCTACCCTCACTATAACCCACCGACCCAGTCCCATTTGACATTCATTCTACCCTCGCTATAACCCCTGACACAGCCCCGTTTGAAATCCATTCTACCCTCACTATAACCCCGACACAGCCCCTTTTGACATCCATTCTAACCTCACTATAACCCCCGGCACAGCCCCGTGTGACATCCATTCTAACCTCACTATAACCCACTGACACAGCCCCGAGTAACATCCATTCTACCCTCACTATAACCCCCTGACACAGCCCCTTGTGACATCCATTCTACCCTCACTATAACCCCCGGCACAGCCCCGTGTGACATCCATTCTAACCTCACTATAACCCACCGACACAGCCCCGAGTAACATCCATTCTACTCTCACTATAACCCACTGACACAGCCCCGAGTAACATCCATTCTACTCTCACTATAACCCACTGATACAGCCCCGTGTGACATCCATTCTACTCTCACTATAACCCACTGACACAGCCCCGAGTAACATCCATTCTACCCTCACTATAACCCCCTGACACAGCCCCTTGTGACATCCATTCTACCCTCACTATAACCCCCGGCACAGCCCCGTGTGACATCCATTCTAACCTCACTATAACCCACCGACACAGCCCCGAGTAACATCCATTCTACTCTCACTATAACCCACTGACACAGCCCCGAGTAACATCCATTCTACTCTCACTATAACCCACTGATACAGCCCCGTGTGACATCCATTCTACCCTCACTATAACCCACTGATACAGCCCCGTGTGACATCCATTCTAGTGTGCACCCCCTTGCGTGCGCCGACCCCTGATTTTATAACATGCGCACAGAATGTATGCCCGCGTGTATGTTTTAAAATCTGCCCTTATGTTTTTTTGGATTGGAGGAGTATCTAGCATGGATCTGGCCCGGAATTCTCCCTGTTTAGGATGTACTTTTCAAATTTGGCTCAAATGGAGGAAAATTATCACCGGGAAAGTAGATTTTTTTTTTCTATCTAACTCCTCTTAGATTTAATACAGTTTTTACTGTTGGACTTGAATATAGGGTTTTTCGTAATTGGGAAAGGAAGGGATTGAGTAGGCTAGGATAATAATGGGCTGGGAGAAATGTAGTAACGTTTCCAGACTTAAGAGATCATTATGGAATTCACCAGGCTGATCTCTTGGCCTATGCACCACTACGACATTTTATAAATATGCCTATTGTGAACAGCAATCTCTTGTTGGGCTCTTCTCTATTTGAAGGTTATTGTGTTCAGGCCAATAAGTTAATAGGGGTGATTTCCAAAATCTAGGTTATATGAAATAAAGCTGACTCATTTGTCGCTAAGCACCTCCAAGAAAGGGAGGCAGATATGGGCGCCAAATGGGTCGAGGAGCAATGAGAGGGGTGCTTTTTGGGGACAGGTCAGAGTTCTATCTCTTCCCTCCTAGTACAGAACAGGTATAAAATGCTATTCCTCAGAAGTTGCATAGGATATCTCCAGCATGCAGTCATTTATACTGGAGGAACTGTCATATAGTAGGCTCCTTTATACAGATGTGGTGGCAATGCCCTAAAATAATTCCGTTTTGGGAGGGTGTGAAGAATTTGGCTGAAGGGCTTATAGGGACAAGAGTTTCTTTCAATCTAGAGTGCTGGTTACTAAATATAAGGGAGGAGAATATTTTCTTACCTCAACAAAAACTGTTGATCTTTGTTGCTATAGAAGCTAGGTGTAAAGCTGCGGCATGGTAGAAACGGGCTGAGGCTACCCCGGTATACCTAGTTATAAGAAAACTGAGAGTCTGCACTATATGGAGAAATTAACAGCCATGCAAAAGGATAGAATGCTGAAATTTAGAGAAATTTGGGGATCATTTGACAAGTGGGATAAATTACATAAAACACTGTAAGCCTTCTCCATGTGTGTGTTGGTTGGCATATGGGTGGAGGGGGTGGGTTTGGGCTTAGAGGCAGGGGGGTTATTGGGTTCTCGGTGGGGGAGAAGGCTGAGGGTGGGAAAAGAAGGAGGAAAGGAATAAAACGTTTCTGGATTGGGGTGGTACTGTGGACATTAATATCGATGCTGTTATATACTGTTGAGTTTCTGTATGGATTGGTATTTGGTGTGCTGATGGAAATGTAATAAAATATTATTTACAAAAAAAGAAGTGGGACTGCCAGAATTTCCCCAAGCTATTCTTAATACATAGGGTGTATCCCATCTGGCCCCTTGGCTTTATCTATCTTCAGTTTTGCTAGCTCCACCCAAACTTTCTCTTCTGAAATTTGCTGAGGGTTTTTCATAAGAGCATAAGAAGTTGCCATATTGGGTCAGACAGAGGGTCAATCAAGCCCAGCATCCTCTTTCCAATAGTAGCCAATCCAGGTTACAAGCAACTGGCAAGTATGCAACATTAATTAGATCCCATGCTACTAATGCCAGTAATAGCAGTGGCTATTCCCTCAGTCATCTTGATTAATAGCCATTAATGGATTTCTTCTCCAGGAACTTATCCAAACCTTTTTTTAAACCCAGCTACATTAACTGCCTTAACCACATCCTCTGGCAACAAATTCAAGAGCTTAATTGTGCGCTGAGTGAAAAAGAATTTTCTCCGATTTGTTTTAAATGTGCTACTTGCTCACTTCATGGAGTACTCCCTAGTCCTTCTATTATCTGAAAGAGTAAATAACAAATTCACATTTGCCCGTTCTAGACCTCTCATGATTTTATAGACCTTTATCATATCCCCCCTCAGCCGTCTCTTCTCCAAGCTGAACAGTCCTAACCTCTTTAGCCTTCCCTCATAGGGGAGCTGTTCCATTTTTATTTATTTATTTATTTATTATTTTCTATACCGGCTTTCATGACTGGTAGTCGCATCAACCCGGTTTACATTTAACATTTAGTGTAATGAACATAAAACTAGATGAACTGAACTGGTGCAGGAATAGCAGTTACAATAAAACAAGGAAAAATACAACTGGGAGAGGAGGAAGCAAGAAAAAAAATATAGCAATTGGTACAAAAAACAAAATTACAAGATAATATTTACAATATGTACAAAATTAAAGGCAAGACTAAAGGTGGTCATGGGCTGGAAAAATTGAGGCTGAAATAGGAAGAGAATGATGAATAAGGCAGAGTGATGGTCTTTACACTGGGATTCTGTTTCACCTTTATCATTTTGGTTGCCCTTCTCTGTACCTTTTCCAGTGCAGCTGTATTCTTTTTGAGATGCGGCGACCAGAATTGTACACAGTACTCAAGGTGTGGTCTCACCATGGAGCAACACAGAGGCATTAATGATATTTTCCATTTTATCCACCATTCCCTTCCTAATAATTCCTAACATCCTGTTTGCTTTATTGACTGCCATAGCACACTGTGCTGACAATTTCAATGGGGGTGCTTAGCGACAAATGAGTCAGCTTTATTTAATATAACAGATTTTGGAAATCTATGTACATAATCTATGTATATAAGTTACCTGATATTCCATATCTTTAGTCTCATACATATCTCTTTTTAGGCATATAGACATTTATTCTTTTAACAGCTTTATATGTACCAGTTTTTAAGTTACTTGTCAATTGTATTTTAAGCGCAGTTTCTCGTTCCCATGTTACTTGTCAAGCGCACCTTATGCACAGTTTCTCGTTTATTGTAAACCGATGTGATATCTCTGATGAATGTCGGTATATAAAACCATTAAATAAATAAATAGATCCCTACATTCTTATTTATGGCAATTGTTGTGTCCTTCTCTGTGAATACTGAAAAAGTACTTGTCCAGTAAATCCACTTTCTCAGCATTTACACACAGATCTAGAAGGAATGTGTCTAAGGCAGCAAAATTCTTGTCTGTCCAGCCCACAGACCTCTAATCCCATCCCCACCTCTGATCTAATCCCCCCTCCCCCATGGCAGACCTCTGATCATATTTGCTCCATGTCCCTGATTGTTCTTTATATTCACTGCCTGTGGGCAGAGACAATTTACCAATTCACTTAGAGAAAAAGCTTGCAGAAACAAATGCAATTTGTAAATGTTGTTCAGGCACAAAGCACCTGTCCTCTGGTGGAAAATCAACATAATAGAAATATCTAAGCTCTTGTAAATAACTTTTTCTGCAGGTGGGGAGGAAAGAGATTTATATAACTAAAGGAAAACCTGATTCCCAAATATATCATTTTCTTTCTTTTATAGATTATGAAATATATTGTTTTTTCTTTTTTATGATACAAAGCACTTAATAGATATCCTGTTATCTCACTGCTTTTAAAGTGCCTTTTCTGCATCCCAGGGCTGCGCTGATTCTGTTATATGAAGGTTGACTCTGCAGTTTGTATAGAGAGGGCAAGAAATTGGGGGCAATCTCCTACCTGAGCAGAAGCTCCTGTAGGCATGTTCCTCTCTGATTTTAGGATTAGAAATTAATTGGGGGCTCTCACTCTGGCTGGGGAAGATGCAGTCTCATAGCTCTGAATCTCGGTCTTTATTAGATATCACCTACTGCCCGGTGGGAAGGACGCACACTGATGATGTCACTGGAGCAGGGGCGGGGCAGAAAAATGATGGGAATTAGAGCTCCGGGGCTTTAAAGTGGAGACCAGTTTCTTCAAATGTGCAACTTAAGGTCATCAGTTTAACCTTCTGCTGAATCCTACCTGATCACATCATACAAATACTTCTACCAGATTCATACATCTTTATTGGCATGACAGTTTTACATGTGTTACTAAAGTAATACACGATTAAAACAAAAAAAGGAAAAAAAGAAAGGAAAAAAGTTATGGAAATAATAAAAGCACTGGTAGATCCCAGAACCTAAACAGCAAAAACCCTACATAAGAAAAAAAAATGACAGGAGTGGAGTGGAACCTTATAGACTAACCAATTTATTGAAGCATGAGTTTTTGAGGACACTGTCTACTTTGTCAGATGCATGAAGTGATTTACAGGACAGGGGCGTCTCAAGGCAAGCTGCTGCCTGAGACGAAGGATATAGTGTCATCCCGCCCTGCCCCCTCTCCCTTTCCTTTTTCCACACACACCCATACAAGCATACACAGGGGCGGATTCCAGGTAAAGATCGGCTAGGGGACTTTCTGCCCAGGCCGGCCCAGGAGATACCCTGTAGTCTGCCAAGCGCGGCTCTGTCATGGCCGCGCTCGGAAGACCACGTGACCAGAACGACCGGCCCACCATGGAATGCCAATCCACCCCGTGCATACACACTCATTCACTTCTCTCCCTCTTCCATACACACATGCATTCTCATTGTCCCTTCTCACCTCGATTCTCTTTACCCACTGGAGCCTCCTATTTCTCCAGGCCCTTTATGTGCTCCACTTTCTCCTCTTCCAGTAGTGTCGGCCCGCTCTACCGTTGTGTTACGGTCCCGGGCCGTGCCCCGGTCCCTTCACCTACCTCGGGGCCGGCTCGGACCGCTGGAACCTCTCTCCAGCCGGCAAAGCCCGGCCTAACCTCTGCCATGACGTTTCCTCCTCGAGGGAGACGCCATCGATCCTCCGGTTCTGGCTCTGCCCCCTAGATGCGCGCGCGCAGGGGCTCAAGATTTAAAGGGCCCAGCGCGGGAACACGGAGGACAGTCCAGAGATGACGTCAGACGCTGCAGGGATTTTTAAACCCTGCATCCAGCTCTATGCCTTGCCTTGCATCGAGGTTCACTCGTCCTGAGTTGCTAGTTGCGGATTCTGACTTCGGCTTGTTCCTGGCTTCTGACTTCAGCTTTCGTCCACTGGCTTCTGACTCCGGCTTTCGTCCACTGGCTTCTGACTCTGGCTTTCGTCTACTGGTTCCTGACTCCGGCTTTCATCCAGGAGGCCTCGCCTAAGTCCAAGCGGCTCGGGTCCTCACGAGCTCCTCTCGGGGGGACTGCGGGCTTCCAATGGTGAAGTTCCAGTTGGCCTACTGGCTTCAGCTCTACTCTTCTCGATCCTCTGGAACTCCTCTTTGGACACCGGCCCACAGCAGACAGCACGTAAGTCCAAGCGGCTCGGGTCCTCACAGGCTCCTCCTAGGGGGACATCGGGCTTCCAGTGGTGAAGATCCCTCCAGTCTCCTGCCCTGTGCCGCCTCCCGGCTTCGACATCCACTGTGGGTCTTCCCACAGTGAGTCTTCATCTGTCCCAGCCGGCTCAAGGGTCCACGAATCCAACAGTTTGCAAGGCCCTGGACCTGGCGGACGTGGCGGGCTTAAAGGCCATCCCCGGAATTGCTCAACGTTTGCAGCAAGAGCAAGTCTGCCTTCATGCTCTGATGGTGACTGTAGACAGACTGGCCAATCATATTGATGGAACACCTGCACTCGTACCTCCTGCGCCAGTTGCCGCGGCCAATCCTGGACCGGCAACGCCCACAAAGCTGCCGGCACCCTCACCGTACTCGGGGGAAGCAAAGTACTGCCGCAGATTCCTCAATCAGTGTTTCATCAAATTCAATCTGCTGCCTTCTCAGTTTTCTATGGATCAGATCAAGACCAGTTATATTATTTCTTTGTTGGACGGGAAGCCCCTGGCCTGGGCCTCTCCACTATGGGAGCATAAAGATCCCCTTCTTGGGAATCTGGAACAGTTTGTCTCAGCCTTTTGAAATATCTTCAACGAGCCTTCTCGCAGACCCACTGCCGCCTTTGAGCTACTCCAGCTATGCCAAGGCAATTGGTCCCTTACCGAATATGCGGTGGAATTCCGTACCCTGGCAGCCGAGCTAGACTGGAGGGTCAACAGCCTCCACAGCATTTTCTTGGAAGGGATCTCTTCAATATTCCAAGACGAACTAGCGGTGAGGGACCTCCCGGATGACCTGAAAAGCCTGATTGATCTGGATGGACGGGTGGACCGCCGAATTCAATGCCGTTTTTGGGAAGGGAGGTCCGGTCATAAACCCAGTAACTCTGGGTCTACATTTCCCCAACCGGTACCCTCCTCCTCTGCTTCTCCCGGAGACCAAGACATAGAGCTTATGCAGTTGGGTCGAGGTCAAATCTCGCAGGAAGAGAGAAGACAGCACCACACTCAATGTCTTTGCCTATATTGCAGTGGCAAGGGGCACTTCCTAGCCCGATGTGGTGAGCGGCCAGGAAACGCCAGAACCTAGGTATTATTGAGTAGCTGACCCTAGGTAATACAAGTTCCGCCTCCTCATGCACCGTACCGGTTACCCTTGTCTACCCCGGGGGTACATTTGATACGCTGGCTTTGATCAACTCTGGAGCGGGAGGGGATTTCATCCTCACAGACCTCGTCCAACAGTTGTAGTTTGGGGGTCCAACCCCGAATTCCTCCGATCCAGGTATCTTCGATTCAAGGTACTTTCCTCCTGGGGAGTATTTCTACCTGCACCAAGCCCTTGATTCTTCACACTGGTCTCCTAAACATGGAAGAAATCTCGTTTCTTATACTGGAGAGGTCCATTCACCCTATCATCTTGGGCTTGCCCTGGCTGCAGAAACATTCCCCAGTTATACACTGGGATACTCTTCAGATTGCATCCTGGATTCTGCCTTGTTTTGGCTCCTGCCTGACAGGTATCCCTCGTCCCAGTGGGCCTCTCCTGACCACGCCCATGGCACTCCCGCCACAGTACCAAGATTATGAATACGTCTTCTCTAAGGAGAAAGCTGAACTCCTTCCAGAACTCCGGCCCTTTGACTGTGCCATAAAACTGATCCCAGGCAATACAACTCCTAGAGGACGGGTCTATCCTTGTCACTCCCGGAAACTCGGGCCATGTCGGCATACATTCAGGAGAATTTGGACAGAGGCTTCATTCGGCCCTCTAATTCCCCCGCTGGGGCCGGGTTCTTCTTTGTGGCCAAGAAGGATGGGTCACTCCGACCCTGCATCGACTACTGCGGCCTCAATGCCATCACACGACAGGACAAGTATCCTTTGCTTCTGATTCCTGAATTACTAGACCGGCTTCAATGGGCTAAGGTCTTTACCATGGTACTTAAAGCGGCACAGCCAAGGGTACTGGTAGTGCTACACCGAACAGCAGAGATACCACAATGGGTCATGTTGGAGAAGGCCCTGTTAGGAGAGCTACCGATATCGGCAATCCCATGGCAACCGCAATCTAGCTGGGGTCCTATTGGTTATCTAACAAGCTCCCTGGGCACCACCCTTAAGAGTGTGGCGTCAATGAAAAGAGCTCTTAGTAGGTAAGGAACCATACTCGAACATGACCCACTTATTTACTAATACTCTCTTACCACATTCCCATCATAATAAAGTCTCACTGGCATGGAAAGCGGCAGGGATTATTAAGTGGGAAAATGTGCAATCACAGGGCACTCTTATGACCAGTGTGCAGCTTCAAAGTCACTACCCCTTAGATGCAGTAGATTTTTTACTATACGCTAAACTTCACCACTTTACGCACAGAGTATTACGCAGTGGCACCTTGCGGTTGACGGGTAATCTATTCTAGCATTATTGCAGAAATGCGTTAGTGTTACGTGCCTTGTGGGAATCTGATTTCAACCACTTATCAGATACGGAGTGGAACTCCATATACCTAGCGGCTGGTAAATGTTCCATCTCCACTGGGTTGCAGGAAAATTGCTATAAATTATTATATCGCTGGCACTATACGCCAGTTACTCTCCATAAATTTCGTCTAGCAGTCTCACAGTACTGCTGGAGGGGGTGTGGGGAAGTTGGTACATATTATCATATCTGGTGGACATACCCTAAGTTGGCTTGTTTCTAGCCATTGATTATAGATTGGATGTCCCGGATACTCCACTAGAGTTTAAACCTTGGCATGTATTACTGAGAGCACCTATACAGGGGCTGAATAAAGAGACACAACGATTTGCATTACAAGATTTTATTGCAGCTCGTACAGAATTAGCAGCACACTGCCCAGTTTGGCTAAAATACAAAACAGACTACATTCATGTTATCAACTAGGCCGCCTCACAGTGGTTCATCTGGATCGCCTGCCGGATTTTCATAAGGTTTGGGATCCGTATCTGCAGTGGTTGGAAGCTCAGCAATCGGCATAATTGTATCCACATAGCATTCTCGGCATGTATCGGGTCTTGGTGTATATGACCTGTGTGGGTGGCATTACCATATGTTTGGCCATGTACGTATGTTGGATAACTTTTATATACTTTCCATATAAGCAGAATGCTCCCTTTAGGCAACTTATTAGCAAGATATTGTAAATCTCCATTCCTTTCCTATGTATTTCTCTTTCTTTTCTTTCTTTTTCCCAATGTTGAATACCCGGTAGCTGGGGAGGGGACTGGGGAATGTACTATCATAATTATCATAAAACCTTAGCTACGGATGCTAGTTCATTGATGACAATTGTGTATTCCATTATTTGTATTGAATTGTAATGTTACTGTTATGAACCTCATTTGTCATCATTGTCAATAAAAATGTTTAAACAAAAAAAAAGAAATGGGCCATTGAATCAGTACTGTAGAGGTTACTTGGGTAAATCAATAAATCAATCAGGAGCCTGAGGTTTTTTTTTAATTTTTTATTTATATTCCAAGTTTCAGCACTTCGAAGTGGATGACATTCAGGTACTGTAGTTATTTCTCTATTCATAGTGGGCTCACAATCTGACCCTGAGGCCACAAGGACTGGTGACAGTGGGATTTAAACCCTGGCTTCCAGCCCACTGCGCTAACCAATAGTCTTTTACAGCCAGCGAGCAGAGGTGTTTCAGGAATGGAGCTGAGGCAGAGCTAGAAGGGCGGAGTCAGCAGAAATTCAAATGTCCCTCGGATACAGCACAAAAGTCGAGCCACACACTTGTAAAATTATTCTTGGTGATGAGCAGGAGTTGTAATTGTTGGTATAATTTGCCTGGTATATTGAGAGAATGTTTTTTTTATTCAGATGATCTTCAGCCGGTCAGCAGGCGGCAGTATAAGAGTGCAGAGTTCCACTGGCACCAGGAGCTGGAGCTGAGGGGATGAATCCCAGGACCGATGTCTTCACCCTGCTGCTAAGTTCTGAGAGAGAGAGACTGTAACACTGAGAGAGAGATGCTCGTTTCAGCAGACATTGCACTGCTGCTGAGGATCTGTCAGAGGGACAGAACGGGCTGAGAGAATGAGAGTTGGAATTAGCAGAAAGAGAGAGAGAGAGACCTGTTTCAGCTGGGAAGTACAGCTGTGGGGTGACAGGAAAAGGTTACACAGGACCCTCATATCTGACTGGGAAGGATGCAGCATTTCACTCTGCAGACAAACTGTTAAGTATAGCAGTTACTGTTCTTTTTCTTTTTTCCTCTTTGCTGTTTCCAGTTTTTCAAGCCTTTTGAGTTAACTGTAAATCCTTTTCTTGTAAATAATAACAAACATTCATTTATTAGCACTGTTTCTGTGAATGAATGGTGAGAGGTGAGTTAGTACTGGGTGTCAGCAGGGTCCTGCACCAAGTCTCACACAGTTCTTTCAGGTTTTTGAGTCAGGTAGGGCTGGAGCAGTGAACCAGCATCTGAATCAGTGAGGAGGCCTTCTGACCACAGATTGTGCTAATAAATAAACATTTGACTGCTATTTAGTGATTCCTCAGTTGTTATATTTATTGTTTTGTCTTTTCTGGGTGCCTTTTCCAGGGTCTAAGCTCCTCCCAGAGGAGGACTTAGTTTAGGGTAGGGAGTGGACTAAACCATTTGCTATGGCTCACTGGAGTAACTATAGAGGGCAGACGGTTCCCTGTGCTCTGAGGGACTCCTCGTCTCTGAGAAATCACTGATTAGCACTGTGAAGTCCCTGAATACCAACACAATGTTTCTTCATTTATATTTATAAACTAATAGGTCCATGCAGCGGTGCCGAGAGCAGGAAGTTAGCTGGACTTACCCAGGTATGAGTTCCCGCTGGATAGACCCAAAGACAGTGGAGTAAGTTTATTTAGCTAACTTCAGGGCTGCTACCCAGCTAAACATAAGCCCCACACCCGGTCATCTCTTTTTATCCAGGTAAGTTAACCATTCATTGGCCCACAATTTTAATACTTTGTGGTTTGTCCTGCTAAATTCCAAACTCAGCCGGACAAATCCACTGACCAAGACCTTTAAAAGTATTACAGGACACAAAGTGATGTTTGCAAAGGCTCCTTACCTTGTTGTAGTCACTGCAATCACACACACACACACAGGATACGGGATGGCAAGGGAAAATCTAATGCACCGGTGCAGAAGTTGGCAGGATGAGCGGAACCAGAAAGAGAAAGAAAGGAGATGAGTGAGCATTTCCTGATGTCCTACTTTCCATCTGCGGTACAGGCATTGATCTTGGTTATCACAAAGTTAATTGTGTCCATTTCTGTATACAAGGTAAGGGGCAAGTTTTCAGAAGAGCTGCTGAGTGGCTACAAGCGTTGATTACATTTATTGGATACATTTTCAATCACTGCATGGCGGCTGGAAATGTTCCCAAATTTAGCTTAACCGGTTCAGCACTGAGCAGCTTCCTGAAAACTTACCCTGAGCAGCTCCAGGGGATCTAACCTCACTGAAGGACCTACACCTAAATCTAAAAAAAATACCCACCTCTCCCCTGACCCCAGAGCCCACCCTTACCATGACCCCTGACCTCACCCCTCCCCTGACCCCAGAGCTTACTCCAGCCCCAGAGCCCACCCTTACCATGACCCCTGACCTCACCCCTCTTCTCCAGTCTGTGACTGCATGTCCCCATCCCCCTCCCCTGGGGCTTGCATACACTGTGGTTATTGCCAGTGATAGAGCACAAACTTTGGCCATTGTGCATCCCCCAGCAGGTAATTCCTTCCCACAGAGCAATTTCACTGCTCCATCTTACAAGAATGTCCCTCCAATGGGACTGTGCACCCTCACCATCAATCGGGCCGCACTGCCAGTGAGAGGATGATGCCTCTAGTTTGTAAAGTGCATAATACTTTACATCTAAAGGCCAGCAAGGTTAGATAATGTGTCTGAACTTAAAATTAAATGGAATAACATCAGTTATTCTCTCTCTGCTGCTGAAGCTAGATAAATAACATAAGAAATACCATTCTGGATCAGACCAAAGGTCCATCAATCCCAGCATCCTGCCTGCGAGAGTGGCCAATCCAGGTCAGCAGAATCCCAAAGAATGGATTGCTCGCCCTCATTAAATTTCATCTGCCATTTAGATGCATTATTAATACATATTTATCAATAATCTCTCTATTCACCTTCCTCTCCCTCACCACCTGGAAGGAGAGGGGATTGATAGGGGAGAAGAAGATAAAGGTAAACCCAGGAAACTCGGAGGGCATTTGTTTTACTAGAAATGTAGATTAAATTCACTTCCTTCCCCGCCGATGGCAGGTCCTTCTATTCAGTTAAGAAATAGTCAGGTCTATCCAGTACCGAGCGGTAGGAAGAGCTGCGTTAGTGCCTACGGCACCCGCGGTTACCGCCCGCACAGTGCAGCTCACCTACCGCTCGATCCTGAACACTAATTATATGTAAATGTAAACCGCGTCCGTAATGCCTTAGTCCCGCGCAACCCATTTTACTGGATAGAGCGCCTATACAGTATCCTGGGTGCGCGGGCCTAAGGCTTCACGCCACACTGGTATCTGTCATTTCAAATGTCATTTGAAATGACAGATACCAGGAAGCGAAAAAACCAAAAGCAAAAAGTAAGTCGCTTCACTCTTCCCTCCTCCCGGAGCAAGGCTGCTTTTCGCGCCCTGCTCCGGGAGGAGGGAAGAGTGAAGCGGCGAAGCGACTTACTTCTTGCTTTTGGTTTTTTTGCTTCGCCGCTGTCAGTGTCCCCCCTCCTCTCGGAGCAGGGCGCGAAAAGCAGCCTTGCTCCGGGAGGAGGGGGGGGCACTGACAGTGGGGAAGCAACGGCGAAGACAGCGGCGAAGCAACGGCGAGCGACTTTTCGTTTTTTTTTTTGCTTCGCCGCTGTCAGTGTCCCCCCTCCTCTCGGAGCAGGGCGCGAAAAGCAGCCTTGCTCCGGGAGGAGGGGGGGCACTGATAGCAGGGAAGCAATGGCGAAGACAGCGGCGAAGCAACGGCGAGCGACTTTTCGGTTTTTTTTTTTGCTTCGCCGCTGTCAGTGTCCCCCCTCCTCTCGGAGCAGGGCACGAAAAGCAGCCTTGCTCCGGGAGGAGGGGGGCACTGACAGCGGCGAAGACAGCGGCGAAGCAAAAAAAAAAAACCAAAAGCAATTTTGTTTTTTTGTTTTTCAAAAGCGACAATTTTTTTTTTTTCCAAAAGCGACTTACTTTTGGGATCTGTCAAGATCCCAAAAGTAAGTCGCTTTTGGACGCCTGCCAACTTACTTTTCTGAAGCCATCATCAGGAACTCATGCGATCGTAGCTCCTCCCGACGAAGACAAAGATGGCCGCCTGCACGGGGGAAGCGTACAATTGGCCGCTGAAGACGTGACGTCAAATGGCAGGTCATTCTAGTGTTACTTAATGAGTTATCAAACTTAACTCCTAATAAGTTTTGCTCCTCACTTCTCTTCTAGCACAAAGATTTGTTTTTATTTTCCTAGGCTAATTTGCAGGCTATCATGGCCACATATCATGGCCTCTCTTACTTCCTGATGAGCCTGCAAGGTGATTACATTAATCTCAGCCGGCATTACTTCCAGTTCCCTCTCCTAGAGAAATTTGTCTTTCTCAAGTTTTACTGTAAACCGGCGTGATGATGTGTCCCACACCGGTATATTAAAAGCTGTTAAATAAATAAGAGAGAGGCGGTTTTCCTATTTAGCTGCATATTTTGGAATACTCTTCCTCTCTCTTTACACAATGAGAAAGAATTCAGGATTTCTAGGAAAAGCCTCAAAACTTGGCTCTTTGAAAGAGCCTGTGAAGTTAAATTCACTCAGATTATTTTTATTTTGCTCTGGAGATTGTGAGTTTTGTTCATTTCTCTGTTACTGATTTCCTGTTCAATTGTTTGTCACGTTTTCTGTTTAATTATGATTATGATTTATTAGCTTGATTAATCACAAAATCTTACAAAAGGAAATCAATGCAATGTACAAAGAATAAAATAAACAGAATTCCCTGCTATAAATAAATGGCCGTAATGAATGCATCCTGTTAAAACTAGTAACAAAGTCATAACCAGGGCTGACAAAGAAGAGGGAAATCCTCTAGGGCTGCATCAAGGGACAGTGAGTGCTGTCTGCATGCTGAAGCACTTCCTGCAACCTGCATGTTTAGCATGAAACACTAACATCTTCTCCAGAAAGCCCCAGAGTTGACCTTGAACTACTTTTTTAAATATTTTGGACAAGACAGGAAAACGTGAGATAGGACAATACTTTTCAGTAATATTTGGGAGAAGATGGGTAATTTTTAAAAACCAGACAGACTGTAGCTGTAACTTACCGGGGTCTGAAATGGGATTGATGGAGGGAAACGGGAAAAGGGAAGGGCGTCAAGGATGGAAGGGGCAAGGGAGTGGGAGGGTGGGGGAAGGTGAGGGAACACATTCATGCACATTCACACGGGGAAGGAGGAATAGGGGCAGAGGAGGGGGTTACAGGGGTGGGAATAGGGTAAGGGGAGAATAAGGTCTGGGGTTGGGAGTCAGTCAAGGGGAGGGGAGGGGGTACAGTCAGTCAAGGGGAGGGGGTACAGTCGTTCGGTCTTCTTCTTTATCTGTTAAAAAAAAGTTCAGACTTTAAAATGTGTAAGGTTGAACGCACATCACCATTATATACAGGGAGGACAATAATGAAAGCCATTTCCGGGGGTAAAATACTTTTTTATCCACAGAAATGGGCTGTTTGATTACTGTCCATCCTCTACACAAGTAAAAGTAGGAGCATATAACAAGGCATGGACTTTTACCCATATACTTGTGTAAATATTTCTGGTTTGGAGTTCAGACAGGGGAGAAAACTATATGCAAAGATTCCCTTTAACTCGTTCCCTCACAAAAAGCAGGCAGGGGTATTTTTGAGGGGGCAATAAACAAAGCAAATCTAGATGTGTACTTTTGCATTCCTTATCACTGCAAACCTCCAGGTTAAAATTCACATGGGATTGGCCAGACCTTGCATACTTTGATTATTTAGGTCAAGGCTGGGAAACATCCAGACCCAGATGAGACCCACAGCTCAGTCCCAGGCAGCCACTGCCAGAGCCCCAAACCAGAGGTTCATGGAGGGAGCTTTTGCTCCGTGTGTCTGACTCCTACCCCTCCCCCCCATAATCAAATGTTCACGGCAGGAGCAAGCATGATCTGCTGCCACAGCTTTGGTTCATCTCCCCACCTTGTCCTTGAATGAAATATTCATAAGGACTGGAGAGTGGGACAAGAGCTCCTGCCTCATCCTTGGCTCCTTCCTGCAGCCTCCCATCCCAAGAATTAAATGTTCCCAGGGAAAACAGAGCAAGAGCTGCTTCTGGCTCTCCCCAGCCACCCAGAATTAGATATTCATGGCAGGAATGAAGAGCACACATCACATCTCTTCCTTTACCTCCCCGGAATAAACATTCATAGCAGAAGTAAAGCAAAAGCTGCATCAGCTGACACTGGAAGGTTAAACCCTTGCTCACTTGCTTGGATCTTGAAGGTCCTAGCAAGCACTGCAGAGGCCTTGCCTGCTCCTGCACTTGTGCCTCTCTCCTGACAACCTCCCACCCACCAACTGGGTTTCCCAAGTACCCTACCACCTGCTCCTTCATGAGGGTTTTCTGAGGACATTGTGACTCCCTAAACCTGGGGTTTCACAGAATCCAGACAAAAAAAGACTGCACATCCAAAAAATACAAGAATCACTGAAAAACTCACTCACCTAGGATCCACAGTGCTAATAGACAGAGCTTGTTATGAAGGCAGAACAGTGAACCCAAAGGATTTTAAATAAACTGCATTACAAGCAGGGGAAGAAGAAAAGGAATTTCCCAGTAACTCCAACTGGTTTTTAAGTGAACCTTTTTGCAGAGCTGAATGCTGCTCCTGTCTCAGTCAGGGGTGAGGATGCTGATAAGATCAGCTCAGACTGTACAACTGGCTGCAGCTTCCTTAGCTTTACAAACTCTCCCTATTAACCCAGAGCTCTGTCTCTCTCAGGGACCCTCAGCAACAATGACTCTAATGGTAATAAAAGGGAATTTTACATGGGAGGGAAATAATATTAACCACTAAAAGTGTTTTGCTAAAAGGAGAAGTGAGGGAAAGGGAAAGGGGAAGCATAAACAAGACAGAGAAAGGAGAGGAAAAGTAGAGAACAGCAAAGGCAAGTGGGCAGAGAGGAAAGAGCAAAGGAGAAAAAGTAACATGGAAGGGGGAGAGCAGGAGATAAGGCAGGGAGATTGATGAGAGAGGGAGGAGGGGATATATGGAGGGAGGAGGGGAGAGGAGGAAGAGCAGAGGGAGCATTGGAAGGAGGGGTGGGAGGAGTTGTTACAATATTCAGTTCCAGGTAGAGTTGTTCTGTGCTGCAATCCTCCTCCACTTTCTCCTCTCACTTGTAGTTCATTTCCATGTTGAGTCAATGCTCCTCTCCTTTCTCCTCTCGCTTGTAGTTCATTTCCATGTTTGGTCAATGCTCCTCCCCTTTCTCCTCTTGCTTGTGGTTTATTTCCAGAAGCTTCAGGTCCTTTGATCTCTTGCTATCCAGAGCCCCAATCAGCAGAAATGCTCACTGCTTGCTGCCATCCTTTGCATAATAGATACCCTGGCAGCTTTGCCTTTTATTATGTCACCTCCTGTCATCATAACATCACAAGAGGGGGGAGAGACCATGTGAGGCTGATGGTGAGGGAAGAGGAAAGGTGGCGGAGGAGGAGCAACTGAATTCAGTTCAGTACAAATTAATTAAAATAATCTGAATATAATAAAGAGGAAAGTTGCCCCATGTCTGCATCACCAAAGTGCAACCTGAACTCCGCCCCTCCCTCGTAGTCTCCAGCTCTATCTGTATGGAACTTGATTCCTCCTCTCTCATTCTGCACCCTCAAGCTCCTCCCTTCTCATGCTGTGCTCTCCAGTTCTGCCCCTCTTCCTCACTGTACTCTCCAGCTCTGCCCCTCTCTCTCATGCTGTGCTCTCCAGCTCTACCCCTCTCTCTTTCACGCTGTGCTCTCCAGCTCTGCCCCTCTCTCTCACACACTGCTGTCCAGCTCTGCCCCTCTCTCTCTCTCGCTCCCTCTGAATGCCCCCATCCTATCCTCACAAGTCTCTCTATCAGGCATCCAAAGATTCTCTCAATCCGTCTCTCTGTAGCCCAAGCATAGCTCCTCCAACCTCCACAATAATAATGACAGGGGCTCAGCCCTCAATCATTTTTTTTCTTCCTCTAACTTGACCCCTTCTTTCTCTCTCCTTCCCCTCCCCTCCCCTCGGTGAAACAATGCGACAAGGCGATAGCAAAAGCCAGAAGAATGCTGGGCTGCATAGAGAGAGGAATATCGAGTAAGAAAAGGGAAGTGATTATTCCCTTGTACAGGTCCTTGGTGAGGCCTCACCTGGAGTACTGTGTTCAGTTCTGGAGACCGTATCTACAAAGAGACAGAGACAAGATGGAAGCGGTACAGAGAAGGGCAACCAGAAAGGTGGATGGTCTTCATCGAATGACTTATGAGGAGAGATTGAAGAATCTAAATATGTACACCCTGGAAGAAAGGAGGAGCAGGGGTGATATGATACAGACTTTCAGATACTTGAAAGGTTTTAACGATCCAAAGAAAATGACAAACCTTTTCCATAAAAAAAAAATCAGCAGAACCAGGGGTCACGAGCTGAAGCTCCAGGAAGGAAGACTCAGAACCAATGTCAGGAAGTATTTCTTCACGGAGAGGGTAGTGGATGCCTGGAATGCCCTTCCGTAGGAAGTGGTGAAGACCAGAACTGTGAAGGACTTCAAAGGGGTGTGGGATAAACACTATGGATCCATAAAGTCTAGAGGACGTGAATGAAGAGGGGATGGCTCGCGGGAATGACGGCTACTACCTGGAGATAATACCCTTATTCAAAAAACATACACACGGTTAATGCGACGCCAACATTGCTCTAAGCTTCAACAGTAAGAGGAAATGTGGAAAAAAAAAAGGATTTGCATTCACAAAAAAGCGGGATGTAGCTTGCTTGTTACGCCGGTTACTACCCCCAAACCAAATAAGCCTGATACTTTACTTTCAATGCATATCTAGCATAGCTCTCTGCTTCAACGGCAGGGGAGAAAGTCTGATACTTCATGCATATCCAGCACAGCTCTCTGCTTCAACGGCAGGGGAGAAAGTCTGATACTTCACTTTCAATGCATAGCTCTCTGCTTCAACGGCAGGGGAGAAAGTCTGTTACTTCACTTTCAACGCATAGCTCTCTGCTTCAACGGCAGGGGAGAAAGTCTGTTACTTCACTTTCAACGCATAGCCAGCATAGCCTCTGCTTCAATGGCAGGGGCAATGTAGAAAAGAGTATCTATATATATAGACAACAACCAACAAGGACTAAATTACATAGTCGCGTAAACAAAAGCATGGGTGTAGCTTGCTTATTGAAGCGGTTCCCAGTACGTACCAGGATCAGTCCAGACAGCTGGGTTATGCCTCCCCTCCAGCAGATGGAGTCAGAGAGAAAACTGAAAGCACCCCCTAGATATACTGGTGTGCCTCCTGCGGTCCTTTAGTATATTCTCTGACTCCAGCAGATTGAGAGGCATAACCTGCGGTTCTGGTCTGGTCAGTTTCTCGGTACTGGGAAATAGAAAAAAAAAAAAAAAAAAAGGGGGAGACATGGGACAAGATCAATTAGTTCATCTTTCTGTCCTCTGTCTGCCGGTTTGTCTTTGTTAGTTTGTCTTGCGCTGCGAGTCTGTAGTTCAGTGTGGGGCAGGCTCGGAGGGTAATACCCTCCTCTTATTCCCGGGATAGAGTGTCCGTGTGGCTGGGGGAGAGCTTACCGGTGGGCCGGTCACCCTCCCCCCCCCAATACCAGGGATCTGACCCTGAAGGGGGTTTAAAAAAAAAAAAAAAAAAAAAAAAAAAAGTTCAACTAAAGAGTCATTTAAGACCTGTTGGGGACAGGCAGTGAGCTCCCCTGCTTTACCCCGACCAAAACAGCCTGCCCGTGCCTTTCGGACCCCGGAGGGAGTGGCTAGTTCACCCGGCGCGCGTTCGCTGGCCGAATTTCTCCTCACCAGTTTTTGGCACCTTTTTTCGCCGTCAGTGCAGGGCTCCCTCTTCAGATGCCACGATCCTCGGCTTGCCGGACATGTGGGGAGGCGGGGGCGCGACTCTCCCGCGAGGGTCTCTGCCCCCGATGTATTCCAGGGGGTGAGGGACCCTCGGGGGGGCCGAGCGCTGCCCGCAGCCGCTCTCCTCGCCCCTCTGCGTCGCGGCACAGCAGTGCCTCCGGCAGCCGGTCTTCGGCCCCTCCTCCCTCGGGGAGGAGTGCGGCGGCCATCTTGGCCACACGGCAGGATGAATTTTCAGCTTCGGAGGATGAGAACTCCCCTCCTCCCTCGCCGGACGCACGCAGCCCGCACTCTCAGCCCGATGTGGGGTCTCCTCGGGGCCCCCCCTCGGCGGATGCCCCGAAGAAAGGTTTAAAAAGGTCAGTGCCTTTTTCGTCGGATTTTGTGCTTTTAATGCACAAGGCGTTTTTACAAGCAGAATCCGGCTGGGAGCCGGAGGTGCCCCCTCCCCCGAAGGTGCCCAAAACGACTTCCTTGCCCCGGGGGAGTCCGCCGGGGGTAGGGTCGGCCGGGGCTACGGCTCCCCGCCCGCGGGGGGGAGGCGCTGAGGACCTGAGCGATACAGGGGCCGCTCCAGAGTCCCCAGGGGCTCCGGATTTGCTAACGGCGGACGAGCAGGGGTCCGTAGAGGGGGATGACCCTCAGGTGCTCCGTTTGTTTGCTAAGGAGGAGTTAAGTGCCCTTATTCTCCATGTGCTGCAGGAGCTAGAATTAACGACACCGCCTCAGGAGGCGGACTCGTCCACAGGGGATATCGCGATGGCAGGGCTTCGGGCCCCCCCTCAGACTTTTCCTTTCCATCACAAGGTCTTGCAGATTGTCTCGAAGGAATGGGAACTGCCAGAGGCTTCCCTGCGTGTGAATCGAGCCATGGAAAAGTTATATCCCTTACCTAAGGATTCTTTGGAACTGTTGAAGACACCCGCGGTAGATTCGGCTGTCACGGCTGTGGTCAAGCATACGACTATCCCCGTGACGGGGGGCATAGCGTTGAAGGACCTCCAAGACCGCAAGCTTGAGGTCTTATTAAAGCGTATTTTTGATGTGGCGGCACTGGGGGTCAGAGCGGTGGCTTGCAGCAGCCTGGTGCAGAGGGCCAACCTCCGCTGGGTTCAGCAGCTGCTGACCATGCAGGAGCTCCCTCCGGGCGAGGCTGAGCAGGCAAATTGTGTGGAAGCAGCGGTCGCTTATACAGCGGATGCCTTGTATGACTTGTTGCACACATCGGCTCGCATTATGTCCTCGGTGGTTTCAGCCAGGAGGTTGCTGTGGCTCCGTCGTTGGTCAGCGGATGCCACCTCCAAGGCGAGGTTAGGTTCCTTTCCCTTTAAGGGCAAGTTGCTGTTTGGTGAGGAGCTGGATCAGCTCATTAAGGACCTGGGTGACAACAAGGTTTACAAGCTGCCGGAGGACAAGCCTCGGCAGCCTCGGTCGTTTGGTAACGCCAGGGCTCGTTTTCGGGGACAAAGGCGTTTCCGTGGGGGAAGAGGGGGTTCCTTTTCCCAGCGGCAGCAGGCGACGAGATCCCAGGCCTGGTCTTCTTCTTCCTTTCGTGGCAGGAGGCCTCTACGCGGAGGCTCCTCCCAAGGTTTTGCTGCCATCAAGCCCGCACAATGAAGGTGCGCGGGCCCACTCCTCCGTTCCCGTTATCGGGGGCCGGCTGTCCCGGTTCTGGGAGGAGTGGGTCAAAATTACTTCGGATCAATGGGTCCTCGACGTGGTTCGGTACGGCTACGAGTTGGATTTTGTACGTCCCCTCCGGGATCTCTTTATGGTATCGCCGTGCGGCCCGGTAGAAAAACAAGTAGCTATAGCCCAAACGGTCGCTCATCTACAGGCTCTGGGGGCGGTGGTTCCGGTTCCGCGGGACCAGCTTCGGACGGGTCGGTATTCCATATACTTCCTGGTTCCCAAGAAGGAGGGCACCTTCCGGCCCATCCTGGATCTCAAAGGAGTAAACAAGGCATTGCGGGTGCCTCGCTTCCGAATGGAGACCCTCCGGTCTGTTATTGCGGCCGTCCACAAGGGAGAATTTTTGGCTTCTTTGGACCTGACAGAGGCCTATCTACACATCGGAATAAGAGAACGGCATCAAAGGTACTTGAGGTTCATGGTGATGGGGGACCACTACCAGTTTTGCGCCCTCCCCTTCGGGTTGGCCACCGCGCCGAGGGTGTTCACCAAAGTTCTCGTGGTGGTAGTGGCTTCCCTCCGCCGGCAAGGCATCCTTGTGCATCCTTATCTCGACGATTGGCTCATTCGAGCGAAGTCGCATGCAGCCTGCACCCGGGCAGTCTCCTTAGTGGTTCACCAGCTGCAGGAGTTGGGTTGGGTAGTCAACTTCGCGAAGAGCAGACTCGAACCGACCCAACAGCTGGAGTTCCTGGGAGCTCGGTTCGACACCTTGGTGGGCAAGGTTTTTCTCCCGCAGCAACGCATGCTCAATCTCATGACTCAGGTACGGCGCCTATTGGAGCTCGAGATTCCCACAGTCTGGGATTATTTACAAGTCATTGGTCATATGGTGTCTACTATGGAAATGGTACAATGGGCTTTTGCGCATATGCGTCCGTTACAAAGAGCACTTCTGTCTCGGTGGGATCCCCGCTCGGAGGAGTACGGGATAGAATTGCCTTTGCTAGAGCCGGCTCGCTCCAGTCTCTCTTGGTGGTTGGCTCCGGACAATCTCCTACAGGGGGTGGACCTCGAACCCCCGTCTTGGTTGGTGGTGACAACGGATGCCAGCCTGTCGGGCTGGGGAGCAGTCTGCCAGTCCCGTGCAGTCCAGGGCACCTGGTCAGCACTCCAAGCGACTTGGTCCATCAACCGCTTGGAGACCAGAGCGGTCCGCCTGGCCTTGCGTTGCCTCCTGCCACTGGTACGCGGACGAGCGGTACGAGTTCTGTCGGACAATGCGACCACAGTGGCGTACATAAATCGACAAGGAGGCACGAAAAGCCGAGCAGTAGCGACGGAGGCGGCGCTGTTGATGTCCTGGGCGGAAAGGCACCTAGAGCGTCTCGCGGCCACCCACATTGCCAGCGTGGACAACGTTCAGGCGGATTACCTCAGCCGGCAGCACCTAGATCCAGGAGAATGGGAGCTCTCGTCGGAGGCGATGGCTCTCATCACGCGGCGTTGGGGGACCCCGCGCTTGGACCTCATGGCGACCCGTCGAAATGCAAAGGCGGTGCGCTTCTTCAGCCGGAGGAGAGAGCACGCGTCAGAAGGGGTGGACGCGCTGGTCCTTCCGTGGCCTCGTCACATTCTTCTTTACGTGTTTCCTCCGTGGCCTCTGGTAGGGAAAGTGTTAAGGCACATAGAGTCCCATCACGGTCCGGTGATTCTCGTGGCTCCGGAGTGGCCGCGGCGTCCGTGGTTCGCGGATCTGGTCAACTTGGCAGTCGACGGACCACTGCGTCTCGGGCATCTCCCCAATCTTCTTCGTCAGGGTCCAGTATTTTTCGATCTGGCGGATCATTTTTGTCTGGCGGCTTGGCTTATGAAAGGAAGCGGTTGAAGAAGAGAGGTTATTCGGATGCGGTGGTGTCTACTCTCCTTCGGGCGCGTCGGTCTTCCACTACGCTCGCTTACGCGAGGGTTTGGAAGGTCTTCCATGATTGGTGTAACACGGCAGGTGTCTCCACCAGAAGTTCGTCCGTGGCTGATATCCTTATGTTTTTACAGGACGGCCTGAAGAAGGGGTTGGCGTATAATTCGCTGCGAGTTCAGGTGGCGGCTCTGGGTTGCTTGAGGGGTAAGGTCGAAGGCTCTTCCCTTGCACGTCATCCAGATGTGGCACGTTTTTTGCGAGGGGTTAGAAACTTGCGTCCTCCCGTCAGGCTTCCCTGTCCGTCCTGGAACTTAAACTTGGTACTCCGTGGTTTGTGTGCGGCTCCGTTTGAACCTCTCAAGGCGGCTTCCTTGAAGGATCTGACTCTCAAGACGATTTTCCTTGTGGCCATTTCTTCAGCTCGCCGGGTTTCGGAGCTTCAGGCTCTCTCTTGTAGGGAACCTTTCTTGCGCATCTCGGCGTCGGGAGTTTCTCTACGGACTGTTCCTTCCTTCTTGCCTAAGGTGGTTTCCACGTTTCATGTCAACCAGACGGTGGAATTGCCGTCCTTTTCGGACGAGGACCTCCAGTCTTCTCAAGGTAGGGATTTGAGACGTCTCGATGTTCGAAGAATTCTTTTGCGATATTTGGAAGTTACCACCGAATTTCGAAAGTCGGATCACCTTTTCGTGTTGTGGAATGGTCCCAGGAAGGGGTTTCCAGCTTCCAAGGCTACGATTGCACGCTGGTTAAAGGGTGCTATTGCGTCTACGTATGTTGCCTGTGGTAAGCCGGTTCCCACTGGGCTAAAGGCTCATTCTCTGCGTTCTCAAGCGACTTCATGGGCAGAGAATCACTTGGTCTCTTGCCAAGAGATATGCAGGGCGGCCACATGGAAATCCTGGCATACTTTTTCCAGGCATTATCGCCTGGATGTCCGGGGGCCTCCTGCAGAGTCCTTTGGGAGCAGTGTGATTCGAGCGGGACTCTCAGGGTCCCACCCCAGTTAAGGTGGCTCGGGTACATCCCAGCTGTCTGGACTGATCCTGGTACGTACTGGGAAAGGAAAATTAGGTTCTTACCTTTGCTAATTTTCATTCCAATAGTACCATGGATCAGTCCAGACGCCCACCCGTGGTGCTTCTGGGAGTCCGCTCGTATTCTATTGTTTCACCTTGCAGTTTTTTGTCTTGTGTCGGTCGCCACTGTGTCATAGGGCCGGTTGCCATTTTATTGTGTTCTTGTTGTACACTTGTGGTGTCCTGTTTGTTGTTTCTGGTTTTTAACTGTTTTCCAGGATGTGGCTATTTGATCTGGTCACTGTTTAAAAAAAAATAAAAAAATTTTGTGGGGGGACGTTGTGTGTAGTGCTTAAGTCATTCCTTCTGCTTTGATATCACATATACTGAAGGACCGCAGGAGGCACACCAGTATATCTAGGGGGTGCTTTCAGTTTTCTCTCTGACTCCATCTGCTGGAGGGGAGGCATAACCCAGCTGTCTGGACTGATCCATGGTACTACTGGAATGAAAATTAGCAAAGGTAAGAACCTAATTTTCCTTTACTACCCCTTACTAAGCTACATATTCAATTAGATGCAGTTCCAACACTGCTCTCTACATTAATGGTGGGGTGGAAGGGAAATAAAACTAAAAGGTACTAAGAGCCAAGCGTAACAAGTAAGAGGAAAAAAAAAAGTGCATAGCTTGCTGGGCAGAGTGATGGGCCGTTTGGTCTTCTTCTGCCGTCATTTCTATGTTTCTATGTTTCTCTCTTTGTCTCTCTCTCCTACACCATCCTCCATTATCCCTGCTGGATCTCACACACAACTCTCCCTATACCCCTCCAAGACTAACTCCCTCCTGCATGTCCATCTTTCAAACCCTCCTCCTTCCCAATCTCCCTCTGGCTTTCTCTCAATCCTCCACCACATCATACCTCTGGCTCTCATTATCTCCCTCCCCCATCACTACGTCTGACTCTGTTACCCTCCCTCTTCCCCTTCATTACCTATGACTTTGTCACCCATTCTCACTATCCCTCTCCCCCCTGTCACTTCTAGCTCTGTCACTCTCCCTCCTCCCAGACCTGGAGGAGATAATGGAGATAGAGAGGTATATAGAGGAGACCTTCAGGGACATCGTACAGCAATCGCACCTCCACTCAGTCAATCCTGTGCTGCCTTATCTTTATCATTATTAACAATGTATGAATCGCTCGGTGCATAAGGCTGAGCGATTTACAAAGATTTGTACCTAATCGCATAAAAACACATATTGCAAACAGAGACTAAAGGGAGAATGCAAATTTCTAATAGGAGTGTAAATTTTCAGTAATGCATTAGCCCAGGGAAAGGAGTGGAGCTGAAGAAGATAGTGCACCATGACAGCAATCTTAAACTTCACCCGCCATTGAACTGGAAACCAATGTAACTTAGCCAAAACAGATGTAATATGCTTGCGATTGTGTTTACCAGTAATAAGATGAGCTGTAGCATTTTGAAGACGGTGAAAGGCTTTTAGCATGTAGGCAGGAAGATCCAAATATCTCACATTACAGTAATCCTGGAGGGGCATAATTAAAGCCTGGACAACTGAGCGAAAATCAGCTGAACTGAGGAGTGGTTTAAACCCACACAGAGCCCTCAGTTTTAAAACACAGATGTAATGGTGGTTTTTATATGCTGCTGAAAAGAGAAAGGTCACCTGGAAAGAGAGCTTCACCTTACTATGCCAGGAAGTGATACTGTAGCTAGGATCTGGCCTCAAGGTGATGCATTATCCCCTCACACCGAGGATACGTCCCCAGGAGGTAAGGGTCAGGGTGGCTTTTGTAGCTGATGATTTGATCATTAGGAATGGAGATAGTCGGGTGGCTGGTGGACGTGGGGATCGCTTGGTAACTTACCTGCCGGGTGCTGGACCTCACTATTGGAACCAACTTTTGAAAATGATTAAGGGTATTGAACTCAACACAAAATACAGAACTTCTCAGCCGAAAAAAGAAAAAAACAGAAGACAGTGGGTTGTGAGTGCGACTGATCAGCTGTATTTAAATGCCCAGAGAGGAGCAGGTAATATGGATATGGGACAGGCTCATGTGGTCAAAACAAAAGCCAGGGAAGCATTCATAGTCCCTCAATTAATTATTTTCCCCAATCCCAGCTCATCCTCACCAGTTTCCTC
Source organism: Rhinatrema bivittatum (assembly GCF_901001135.1). NCBI lineage: Eukaryota > Metazoa > Chordata > Amphibia > Gymnophiona > Rhinatrematidae > Rhinatrema > Rhinatrema bivittatum. Next base: position 44,447,810 of record NC_042616.1, on the reverse strand, counting down.
CCTCCTGCTCCATCCCATGCACATCACAGTCTCTTCCCCCAGCCTCTTCTGTCACCATCACTCTCTCAACCTCCCTTTTCTCTCATTCTCTTAATCTCCTCTCCCCACTCCCCTTTTTACTCCGTCTACACTTTTAATTCTCCCCCTCCTGCTTGGGCATACTTTGAAGTTTATATTTGGAGGGAGGGGGGTTTAATTCCCCGCTTCCAGCCCCACTCCCTACATCTGCTTAGGATGCCCTGCTTCTCATTTTCCCACTGAGCTGTCCTCCTCTGTTCCCCTCCCAGTTCCTCTTTCCATCCCTGCACTCCCCAGCAGGTTCCTCCTCAGCCAGCTGCCCTTCTCTGCAGGCTTGGTGCAGCCTCCCCTCAATGATTCCCACCCCTCATCAGCAGGTTACCTGGGCTGCTGCAGGGGCAGGACAAGGCAGAGACACCATGCTGCTCTTTTGTTTGGGTGCTGTCTCTCCCACCCTGCCCCCTCCACAGAGCTGCTGGTTTAATTTCACTTTAGCAACCCAGCAATGATGATGTCATAGCCTGGCCTCTTAAAGGGGCAGGCACAAAAGTAAAATAAAAAGAATCAAACTGAAATGGAACTAAGATAGATTAAAATAAAGTCAAGTGGGAAAAGAAGCAACAGACAGCACTTACCAAGTTCATAAAGGAGTGATAAGCTCCCATAGACCCTCAGTGATAGAATGCACAGCCCCCTCCTCCTTGGGAGAAATAGAGGCACATCCTGGCAGGAAGCACAACAGGGACTGCAGCAAGGGATGCTGGGATAGCCACTGCTGCTCAGCTGTGTGAGAGGGTCCTGCAGTGAAAAGTGAATCCTGGTAAGCAAGTCCAGGAAAATAGTAAATGTTTGCAACAGATTGAGTGTTGGGATGACCAGTGCTAGCCCTCATCATTTGTGTAAGGCTGGTTTGATAAGTTTATGTGGCTAGGGAAAGCCTCTGTGCTGGGACTCCAATCTAAGCAGGTATCCAGTGCAGGTTTTCCTGCAGGCATGCTGTATGTGTAGTGCACAGCTCAAAAGCACTTGGGGGGTAGGGTACTAGCCTCTTGTTTTTGTCAATAATTTGCCTAGTGTAGGATCACTAAAAAGGAAGGTGACTAGCCCCTGGAGCCTTGTTTTCAGACAGTACTCTCACCACCATACAACCGCTACAAATGCTACAAAATACAGCCGCCAGAATACTCACAGGAACAAGAAAATTCAACCACATTACTCCAACCCTACACTGGCTCCCAATAAAATACAGAGTGGAATACAAAATATTATCAATAATTCACAAAATAATATATGAAAAACAAACAAACTGGCTCAGCGCTTCCATAAAACTCCACTCTCCAAACAGAATTCTCCGATCAACGAACAAAGGCCTAATAGAAATCCCACCAACCCGCCACCAACTCATAACAGCTAGGAAAAGAGCCATATCCCTTGGAAGCCCGAACTGTGGAACTCCCTTCCAACAGAACTGAGAACGCAACAAAACCTAAAAACTTTCAAAAAAGAGCTAAAAACTTGGTTGTTTACAAAAGCCTTCCAAACCCTTAATGACACTACACCAATTTGACTTCACTAGAAGGAGCCAGTATATATATGAAAACCGCCACAAGAATGATATTGACTATTTTGACCGATTAGGCATTTTAACAAATGGTTTAATTGTCTATAATGTTTAACTACAGAGAATCGATACTTTGTAAACCGCTCTGAAGGCGAAACCGAACCACGGTGTATAAAACTCAATAAATAAATAAATACATTTTTAAAATATAAGGAAAATTAAATAAAAGTGGCTGACACCTCTGCCCTGTCACCAGGAAGGCTGAGAGTGACTGGTCCAGGGAAAGGAAAGATTTTAAAAAGTGGCACTCTTTTATAATGACATCAGTGGAACAAGGATTTGCTCTGGGAGAAAGAGTTTTCCACATGGGGAAGTGAGCAGAAGGCAGGAATCTTTTGCAAGAGGCAGAAGTGCGGGCTGTCAGCTCTGTCAAGCCCCAAAAGCATTTGTGGTGGAGTCAGCCTGCCCTCAAGGGGAACAGTCCCAGAAACCATGACACTGCTGTTACTGAGTTACTGTGTCCCTGGGAGATAGGAAAGAGGAAAAAACATTTTGATTCCAGATCCCAGAGAGTCTCCTGTGCCCTAAAGGTAAAGAAAACGAAGTACAGAGTAGTAACTCTTGCAGTCGCGACTGTAATGTCGTCCCGTTTGCGTCCCAGCCACTCCCCATAATTGTACCGCTCCCACTTCCTCCAATTGACCCGATAACCCTATCCGCACATGTTCTCAAATTTCATGGAATAGCGACAGACACAGATATGGAATGAAATAGGCTGCAGCTTTATTAACAATATTTATGTATGTATACAACAAGGACTGGTACCCGGGCCAAGACCAGGCTACACCACCACCTCCGCCGCCCACCGTGATAACCAAGCAAGGCAGCATCCAAGACCAGGCTACACCACCACCTCCACCGCCCGCCGTGAAAACCAAGCAAGGCAGCATCCAAGACCAGGCTACACCACCACCTTCACCGCCCGCCGTGATAACCAAGCAAGGCAGCATCCAAGACCAGGCTACACCACCACCTTCACCGCCCGCCGTCATAACCAATCAAGGCAGCATCGAACCCGGGGCCCCTGTCTCGTCCCAAGCAAGGAGGCCTCCGGCGTATGGAGCGCCCAAGGTGCCAGTCTAGTGCTAATCAGGACCATGATGCATGGCTGCACCCCGTCCAAAATGCCCCTACCAGCCCGGGTAACTGCCACAGCCATGAGGTAGGGTGTGCCCTTTCCTCATGCCCCCCACCAACAAGGCTGCGGCCGGCATCCATCCCCAACAACCGTCCAATCTCCCCATCTATTTTATTTATTTATTTATTTTGAAGGTTTTGTATACCGACATTCGTTAAGAAAACATCACATCAGTTTCCACGGAACAATACATGCTCTGAACAGGAAGGCCAGTCCTGCTAGGTGCCCAGCCACCGAGCCTCCTAATGGCACCATTTGTTAACCGAAAAGATGTACTTATCATCCGGGCGTCAGGCATCTGGTATTCAAACTGGTAATGCGGTTGCCACCAACCAGCTAAGAACCCCTCCGCTGCCCCCCATAATAACCAGGCTAGACAGCAAAGAGACCTGAGCCCCCCTACCTTGCGTCGGGCAAGAAAAAGAGGGGGCGTGCCCATCTGTCTCTCGCAGTAAGCTAACAATATGCTACAGGTTAAGAAACCATATATAAGGTCTTTGGTAGTCGGCAACCAACCCCCGACGGATGGTCCGAGCCCGCGGTTCCTATCCCTCGGCTGTGATTAATCAACCCTGGTGCGAGCCAAATACACTCCCAGCACCAATCCGGTGCCCCCCCTCCCCCCGGCTACCAGCCTTGTTTCCCAGCAAGACAGCCCCTTATGCCCGGCCTCCCACCGTGATATCCAAGCAAGGGAGCCCCACCCGAGCCGACCAGGTCACCCTACCGGCTCGTGCACCCGCATAAATAGCTGTGACGGGGTAATCAATACAGGTTTACAAATAATGTACTTAGCCCCTGACACGTTTCGTGCTCTAGCATATTGATGATTAAGCATGAGGGCGACCTCTTGATTGTTGCACCCAAGTATTATTGCTTATATTGCAGCTCAGTTTTTTAAAGGACTAGAGCCTGCAATGGGAAATAAATTCAGGGATAAGAAAAACATTCGAGTTACTCTTATCCCCAGCCAGGTGTCTGGCCCAGGTGCAGTTGACCATCTAGTGCTGGCTAACGATCCTCTTCTGAGATCCCTGGTAGTCGGCAACCAATCCATGTAAGTGGAGCAGGACTTCCGTTCCTGACTCCACTGATGCAGGTACCTCCCCCTTGTGTCTGACCCGGGTGTGGCAACCCATGCATCCCGGCGGACTCCGTCCTCTGAAGGCGTCCAAGTTCTTGCTCCCTCTGACTTCCAGTTGGGATGTCAGGGGGAGGGGAAGAACAGCTAAGGCATTCATGGAAAATCGTAGTATATAACTGCAGGGAAAGATACACCTTGTTTTCCCTATATTTTTGCCATGCTCTGGCCAATATTGCCTTTAGCTTTTCTCTCTTCACTAGGTTGCCCAAAGTGCCTTTCTGTTCACCTGACCGATCCCGTAGACAGGATGGATAGCCCTGCCCTTGACAGGGTGCAGTGTGGGTGAGCTTCAGGCCTAACTTCTCTCCCTGCTCAGGAGATGGGCCAGTGATCTATTCAGGGGTTGCCGTTCATCCCCAGACACTTTTGATGCCGTCCTGCATGGCCAGCTATGCCTGGTGCTTTGGCTCGTAGGGTCTGTCTCAGGCCCTGCCGTTCTTGCTGATTATTTGCCAAGGGTTGCTTGGGCTTTTCAGCCCATTGTGCCTATCAGTCACACATGGGCTCGCTTCTGCAGAGACATTTTGTCTTTCCGATGTCAGTGGACCGCAGTTTCTTTCTGGGGAGTTCTCAGACCCCATTTGTGTTTTTGGTTGTCTTCTAACACCAAAGGAAACTGTGCGCTCTTTGTCCAAGAGTCCTTCTCTTGTTTACATCTCTAGGGTGTTTTTTGGACCCAGGAAGTTCTAGGCCTACTTCATTGTCAGAGTTACCGATCCAAAACCCTGCTTGTAATATTTTCCGCTTCTGCTCAGGGCCGGTGCAAGGGGATTAGGCGCCCTAGGCGAGCCTTCTCCCTTGCGCCCCCCCCCCCCCCCCTGGTCTCGGCCCCGACTCCTACATCGTTCTCGATCACGCCCACCGACTGTGTGGTTTTCTGGGTCGTGAGCAGTTTGGGCACTGCTTGCAGTCCCCCAAATCTCCACTCCTCTTTGCTGCCGCTTGCGGCCCCATATGGTTTGCACCCAGTGGCGCACCAAGGGTCTCCGGCGCCCGGGGGCTAATGCATTTGTGTGCCTCCCCAGCATCCCCCCCTTAATCCTTCTTGTACTAATGCTTAAGGTCACAGAAAATCAGTGGCATCTCTACCTGCAGTAGTCCAATAGGGTAGAGGCATGAAGGGCACTCCTAACGGCTCCCTTATTTAGATTGACAGCATCCTCCCATCTTTGTAGGAAATCATCGAATACTTCACTTTCTTTGAAGAAAGGTTCAGGTGGGAGTAAATCATTCAGAGTACCATCCGTGTAGCTCAGTATGTCTTTCCACGGGGAGAAAGACATCTCCGGTAAAAGGGACGGACCCAGAAAACAAAGCAGAAGCCGATCCAGTTGGCTGTATTACAGTGAAAACAATAGGAATCGGATGATGATAATAAGAAGCCCTTTATTTCAATGCCCGACTCTGGCCGATTTTCGCTCATACAGCTGCTGCAGTCCCATCACAACATAACAGTAATAACGCCAAGGACTCAAACAACAATAACCTTACCTGTGAAAAAGCAAGGGTAAATATTACATTGGGTCCTAGAACACCAATACACCACCTACTGAGGAAACAAAACAAACCCGATTGCTATAGATCCCTATGCTAGCAGAATCTCTCATCATGGTCACACACACAGAGCAGAGACAGAGTCTCACCAAATACAGAATACAAAATAATGGGGCACAAATTAGACAAAAACTGAAATGGAAACTCCAAGAAGCCAGACTCTGTGTATTAACAATGGAAAAACAGAACCACCATTCCTCATAAAACATAAAATCAAGAAACATAAAGCATCAGTTATAACAGTTAAACCATAATAAAAGAATATTTTAAATCTACTAATAAATAGAATTTCTATTAATTAAAATCATATACAATTTTTACAATTTCCCAAACACCAATAAAATATTTCAAAACAGCACATATATCAAATAACATCCAATAATTAAAACTAATAAGGATTTTAAAAAGCCTCTGCTGTCCCCTTCTGTGGGAGCTCTTGATTTCCAGTCACCCTGATTTGTCGAGGATTAGGAGGTTATCCTCTCTCTCTCGCACATACTCACATGTCCATTCTCTCTCACATATACACTGTCACATACTTACACATTCATGCTCTTATATCACCATAACCTCTCGCTGTCACAGACACTGGCGCACTCTCAGGCTCTAAAACACTCTCTCCCCCTCCACACCCTCCCCACCCACAAACTCTTACTCCCCTGGATTTTCTCATTCACACTCATGCTCTCACGCTCACTGGCTCCCTCACATACACACAAACACACACACCCAGGCAGGCTCCCAGTCATTCTCACTCACACACACATACACACACACACACTAAATCCCAGGAAGGCTCCCATTCATTTTCACACCACTCCTTCCCCATCCCCCAGGCATTCATTCTCACACGCACAGACCCCCAGTCAGGCACCAATTCATTCTCACACACACAGACCCCCAGGCAGGCACCAAGTTATTATCACACACACATAGATCAGACACAGGCAGGCACCTATTCTCACACATACAAACCCCAGGAAGACACCCATTCATTCTCATACAGACACACCCTCAGGCAGGCACCCATGCATTCACACACATACACCCCCAGACAGACTCCCATTCATACACATGCACACACTAAAGGCAGACCCCCCTCTCATTCTTTTGCCAGCAACCTCAGAGCTTCTCTCATTCCTCTGCTGCCACTGTCACTGATGCTGCATGGCTATTGGGGAGGTGCTGATTGCTACTACTGGCCCTGAAGCCCATTCTGCTGCCTCCTCTGTGCAGGCCCCGTGTGCTTCCACTTCCTCCATGCTGATCTCGTACATTGTGAGATCTGAATAGAGAAAGTGCTACTCTTGCACATTCCCAAAGATTACATGTGCCAATCACTAAAAAATAATTTATTTTATTTTTTTACCTTTGCTGTCTGTTCTTAGTTTTCTAATCGCTTGGTCACAGGGGGTTTTTTTTCCACCTTCCCTTTCTTATTTTTTTGCTAATTCCTTTTATATTGTCTTTTTTTCTATTTCTTTTCTCTCCATCTTCTTCCCTCAAACACAGTCAGGTTCTCATTCTCACATGCAGTTCTCTCTCTCTCACACACACACAGGCTCTCCCTGACACATGCTCTCTCTCATACAATCATTCATACACACAGTTCCTCACTGGCACATGCTGTCTGAGTCTCACACCCAGGCTCTCTCTCACTCCCACATGCTGTCTTGCTCAAGCACAGGCTCTCACTGTCACATGCTGTCTCTCTCACACACACACTGAGGCTCTCACATGCTGTCTCTGCAAATATTCAGGTCCTCACTCCCACACAGTCTCTCAACTCACTCTCTCACAGTCACTCAACTCATCTCATACACGCACACACACAAACACACTCTACAGACCTTCAGCCTTTCTCTCACCTCTGGGCCTCCTCTTCGCGGGTCGCTGCAGGATGGACTCTGCAGCGGCCCTGATCTTCTCGGGCCGCGGCGGCTCTGCTACCAGGCCTCTTCCTCATCTCGGGCCGCTGCGACTTGCGATTCACGGCATCCCTTAAGTGCTGCTACTCTTCTGCATGCGCTGATGCTCCTCCTCCTCCTTCCTGCCAGAGCGGCTCTAGCAACGTTTTCTTCCGGGGCGCGCAGGCAGGAAGGAGGAGGAGCACCTGCATGTTTAAACGCAACCTTTTTTTTCGGGCTGTGATGTGAGCTCCACCACCGCCCTGCCGATCTGCCTGCTATAAGTCGCTGCTCAGCCGCCAGTGGCATGAGGTCCACCGGCGGCCGCATGGGCCTCCCTGCACCCAGGGGCATTGGCTGCCTTCGGGATACCACTGCTCGCTGCGCCGCCTAGTGCTTCCACCGGCCCTGCTTCTGCTCATACTCACATCACTCCTCTGCCTTAGGAGCCCCTGCTGCACATAAAAGTTTTTTGTATTTCAGTCATTTCTATTGATTTTCTTTGTAGAACCCAACTCTTCTCAAGCCTGGACTTCTTGTGGGTCGGCTGCCTTATAGAAAAAGGGGAGACGGGTAGTGCTTCTGCACTATGTGGTTTCACGCTTTGTCCTGCTCAGACAACCTATAGCTAGGGATTCACCCATGTGTTCTCGGAGGACAGCAGGATGTTAGTCCTCACGAAACCGGCCCGCCTCCCCTGGGAGTTGGTTTCTCCATGTATCATGGACTGAGGGACTCTGCTTAGGGGACAGGGTGATGACTACTGCTGCACATGCTCAGTAGGGCATGTTTAACATTTCTAGATTCTTTGAAAACAAAGTTCCGTGCTGGGCTCCATTTGATGATGTCACCCATGTGTGAGAACTAACATCCTGCTGTCCTCGGAGTACACCTGTTACAGGTAAGCAACTCTGCTTTTTTCATTTTAACAGAAAGATCTAGACAGAGTAGTCCAATAGTTATACACAAATTCAAAGTAGCATTACAAACACTTCTCCAATGCTAGTGCTAAATTAACTTTACAATACCCCCTCCCCTTCTGCATCCCTCCACCCACCTCTTTCATTACTCTCACACATTATGTTCTGGTCACATCTCAAAAAAATATAGAGGAACTAGAAAAGGTAAAGAGAAGTGTGACCAAGATGATAGAGGAGATGAAACAGCTGGAAATCTATCTACAAATTTGGATCCTGCCAGCTACTTATCTGTCTTGACCGCAATCTCATTCAGGTGTACACCTCCTCATGTGCAAGTCTGCCATTTCTATGATTACGAGGAGGTGTATACACCCAAATAAGATCGTGGTCGAAACAGTTACATTATTTATTTTTTTCCCCAGACAAAGTGGATTTACGAAACACCGGCTGGTGTTAGGGTTTGGTCATTGTACTTTGGGATTTGGATATTGATATTGGTATTGTGATCACATAATTTTAAACCATTAATTTGGGGACTGTCACATTTGTAGTGCAGCAGCATGTTTTCCACTAGCATTTTTCGTAAAAATTTCTTTCAATAGGGCTTATGATCGAGAACATAAGAAATTGCCATGCTGGGTCAGACCAAGGGTCCATCAACAACCAGCATCCTGTTTCCAACAGAGGCCAAACCAGGCCACAAGAACCTGGCAATTACCCAAACACTAAGACCGGCATCGGCTTTTACAATTGTTATTTTCTCATCATTGACAGACAAAGAATACAGAACTGGACACAGTTTTCTTTTTCATTTATTTTTACACACTTTTATTCATCTTCACTCTGGCAGCTTCACTTTCTTACATATATTTTATAAATTTCCATGGATAACTGGAAGGGGAGGGAGGGGAGATGGGGAGTTATGTCTTATATAGAAAATAAATACATTTGATAGTTTTGAAACAATTTCTGACATTACATTATACCTTGTAAATGTTATACTGTTAATGAGAAGTGCCTATGTACTAGCTTTGTCTGTGACTTCTGTCATTCTTATCATGCTTGTACTCAGCTGTAGAAGTCACTTTACTTCGACTGACCATTTTCAATGTGCCTTATTTGTCTGATATGCTATGTCAAATAAAGTTCATGCATTACAAATAAAAAAAAAATTTAAAAAAATTTAAAATTCTGCGCACAAAAACTGAAAATTCTGCAAATTTTATATTGGTCAAAATAACACAATTTACATGACAGTCTTTAAGTAACTATATTTTAAATTATTACAGAAAAAAGTTGTTACTTAAAGTTGCCGAATTTTAAATATTTTGAGCAGAATTTCCCTAGAAATTCATTGTAAGAGTGTCCCTTCCACTCGCTCTCCCTACTCCCCTGGCCAGTTTGCCCTCTCAGGCCTGTTCTCAGTACTGCCTCTCACACAGGCTCCCTCTGTCCCTCCCTCCCTCACACACATGCTCCCTCTCTCTAATACACATACACACACCCTCATACAGTTTCCCTCACATACACAATCCCTTCACACAGGCTGGCACACGAGCTCCCAATCTCTCACACACATACACACTCCTTCACAATCTCCTCATATAGGCTCCCTCTCTCTGAAACCCACACTGAAGCATCCCCCCCACCCACCCTCTCTTACCTCCCATGCTCTTTCACACCCTCCTGCTCTGTCACCCTCCCCACCCCCCCCCCCCCCTTACGAACCATGCTCTCTGTCACCCTCCCCTCTCACACACACATTCTCTCACTGGCACGCCGCGGGACGTGCTCAGTTCGTGACGAAGATGAAGGCCCGGCGCGCCATTCGCAGCACACAGGGACCTTCCCTTTTCTCCATGAACGGCGTGCCGTGCCTTCATCTTCGCCGCAGGACGCGCTCCTTTCGCGGCATGCCAAGGTCTCCTCTGTTAATTTTCTGGGTGCTGAGATGCCCCCACTCTCGCGATGGCCACTGTCCATGTGCTTCCGGTTTTGGAGAGAGGAAATCTGCGAGGCGACGGTGGAAATCTGCGGGAAGGGCGAAGAGAGAGAAAATCTGCGGGAAGGGGGAATTCTGCGCAAATTCTGCATTCCGCAGTGGCGCAGAATTCCCCCAGGAGGAAGCTACTTGCAGGGTCAGTTTGTTCAATTACGGGCAGTGTTGCCAGCTCCCACAATTTTTTTCAGCTCAGTTGGTCATCCAATCTAGCCCAAAAGTAGCCAAAAACTCAAAAGTTGTGAAAATAATTTGTATTCTCCACGCTAGTACACAAAATTCCTGCATTGTCTGCATATAAGTTTACAAAATTAACAATGTATATAAAAAAGTAAAATAAAAGAGTGATAGAAAAGTATATTCATAACAAGGTTGTAGTGGCTCCCTTCCAATGGGCCTGGCCGCAGTTCTTAAGCATCCATGAACGCTCTCCTGAAGTCTCTCGTCTGCTGCCCATCCAGGGGAACGTTGATGTTTTACCCTGCGATCAAGGTCCAGAAATGGGCTAGATTGGGTATCAGACAGATTCGGCATGTGATAGGGGATGGAGGAGAAATGGCATTTCAACTGTTAAAAGAACAAAACCAGGTGAAAAGGGTCGCTCTAAATTTGATGAATTTTTAAAAGAAGGGTTCATAAAGCTTTGCAAAAATTAGATGTGGAAAAATCTTGTGACAAAAGATTAGCTAAGTGGCTTAGAGAGGTGGGATTCCCTTTTACAACGGATGTGCTGGGGGCTTGCTTTAAAAAGGCTGAAATAAATTACAGGGATCAGGTACTTAAGCAAAATGTATTCTAAAGTTCTTCATAGAGATCATAAATTTTACACTCATAAGTATTTTGAACATTTACCATGTGAGGTACACTCGGCTATAACAAAACCAAACAATAGAGTTAAATAACATTATTGATAATTAAAACTTTCCAAAATGTTGTAGTTCAAATCAACACAGAGAAACACGGGCACATATCCTGGCCAACCCCCCCTCCCCCTTCTGCCCAGCAGATTCTCTTCCGGCCTCTAAATGGTGCTTGTAAAAGCAAGTTTGCTTACCGTAAACGGTGTTTCCGTAGATAGCAGGATGAATTAGCCATGCTGTATGGGACCTGTCCGTCAGGCACAGGAGGCGGAGCTTCCAAAGAGAAGTCAGAGCTCTGCTCTGAGGCTGCGCGTGGGTTCCCGCGCTGGAAAAACGACTCTCCTCAGTCTGTAAAAATAGCAAGCGTGAGCACGAAAAACACGACTGACAGGGAGGTGGGTGGGTCAGCATGGCTAATTCATCCTGCTATCTACGGAAACACCGTTTACGGTAAGCAAACTTGCTTTTTCCCGTCGATAGCAGGCTGAATTAGCCATGCTGTATGGGAGTACAAAGCTCTGCATCACATAATTTGTTTAGAGTATCTGTCGTGATGCCAAATGTGTCAGTCGAGCTAATTGGTATTCTGCAGTAGAGAGTTTAAAACTGCCTGTCCCAGTCTTGTGTCCTGAGACGTGTGTTGGTCTAGGCAGTAATGTGCTGCAAAAGTATGTAGAGATGCCCACGTAGCTGATTTGCAAATATCCAAGAGAGGCACGTTAGAGAGGTAAGCTGTGGACGTTGCCATCGCTCTTGTCTGATGTGCTTTTGGTCTAGAAAGTAGCGTGCAATGCTGCTTGGTGTGACAGAATTGTATACATTGGGCGAGCCAACTCGCTATGGTTCTCTTCGCCACAGGTTTCCCTGGGGCGTTTGGATTAAATGTCAGAAATAATTGGGAAGGACGAGTAGGAGCTTGAGTTTGTAGGGTATATAACTCAAGCGCCCGTTTACAGTCCAGAGTGTGTAATCTTTTTTCCCGTTCTGAAGTATGTGGTTCAGGAAAGAAAACCGGTAGGTCGATGGATTGGTTCAGGTGGAATGGCGTCACCACCTTTGGAAGAAAGGTTGGGTGTGGACGAAGGACTACAAGCTTTGGTGCATTACTCACCGTAGGTACGGTGAGTAATGCACCAAAGCTTGTAGTTCGCTTACTCGCCTTGCCGAGGTGATGGCAACCAGAAAAACTACCTTCCACATGAGGTATTTCGGGTGAGCTGTATGTAAAGGCTCAAATGGGGAGAGCATCAGTTGCTCTAATACGATGTTGAGATCCCATGGAATTGGTGGTTTAGTAATCGGGGCCTTAAATTATTTAGGCCCTTCAAGAATCTTGATACTGCGGGATGTAAGGAAATGGACTGCCCCTTGTAGAGCCTGTGTCTCGCCGCAATGGCACTTAGATGAACTCGTACCGAAGTAGGTGCTAGACCTGAGGTATACAAGGTATGGAGGTAGTCCAAAAGTCTGGCCGGAGGACATGACAAAGGGTCCAAACATTCAGATGTGCACCAGAGAACGTATCTCTTCCATTTGAAATGATAGTTCTTCCTTGTCGATGGTCGACGTGATGCCAGAATCACATCCTGAACTAGTAACGATATACCTTGTTCTTCAAGTAAGATCCGTTCAGTCTCCATGCTGTGAGGTGTAGGGACTGCTGAAGTGGGTGAAGAAGTGTGCCTTCGTCCTGCGATAGTAGATCTACTCACAGTGGTAGGCGAATGGGCGGTTCCGTGGACATGTGTAAGAGATGCGTGTACCAGTGCTGGCGAGGCCACGCTGGTGCTATTAGAATTAGTTGCGCTGAATCCAGGATGCATTTTTGCAGCGTACGTGTGATCAGAGGAATTGGTGGAAATGCGTACATGAGCTGTTGTGACCATGGAAGTAGAAAGGCATCTTGTGTTTGACGTTGGTGACTGGGCCAAACTGAGCAGAATTTCTCTACTTTCCGATTGTATTCGGTCGCAAAGAGATCTATGGAAGGTCGGCCCCACTGGTGAAAGATGGAGTCCGCTACTTCTTGGTGAAGTTCCCATTCGTGTGGATGGAAGATTCTGCTGAGCCTGTCCGCTTGAACATTGGCTATCCCTGGAATGTAAGTGGCCTGGAGGTGGATGGAGTATTTGCACGCCCATGTCCAGATCCACATCGCCTCCCTGCATAACGGCCAAGATCCCGTGCCCCCTTGTTTGTTTATATAGAACATTGCGACTTGGTTGTCTGTGTAGACCATGAGCCTGCGGCCCTGGAGATATGGAAGGAAGGTGCGTAGTGCGTATCTTATCGCTCGCAGTTCTAGTAGGTTGATCTGAAAGGATTGTTCTGTTCGCGACCATAGCCCTTGTGTCTGGAAGGTGTCCATATGGGCTCCCCAACCTTTCCTGGAGGCATCCGTGGTGAGTACCGCGTTGTGCGGGAGGAGGGTGAACGACGCTCCCTTCGATAGGGTGTGACGCCCCAGCCACCATTGGAGTTGGTTGATCATTGTCGTTGTCATACAAATTTTCCACGATAATGGTTGGGAGTGTTGTTTCCATTGACGTCGGAGGTGCCATTGGAGGTGTCGCATTTGGAGACGTGTATTCTTTACAGCGTGAATTGCCGCTGCCATGTGTCCCAGTGCGACCAAGACTTGGCGGGCCGTTGGTCTTGGCGTTTTCTGTAGATTGTGAAATATATTCATCATCACTGTCCTTCTCTCTGGGGGAAGAAAGACTCTGTATTTGACCGTATCTAGGATGACTCCTATAAACTGTATGGTCTGGGTTGCCTGCAACCGGGACTTTTGGTAGTTGATAAGGAGACCGAGGTTGTGGAGGCAAAGGATTGTTTGTGAGAGATTGTTGCGTAATATTGTGGGGTCTGATGCTATCAGTAGCCAATCGTCTAGGTACGGGAAGATGATGATGCCTTGTTGGCGAAGGTGTGCCACCACTACTGCCATGCATTTGGTAAATACTCTGGGTGCTGTGGAGAGGCCGAATGGCAGCACTCGGTATTGATAGTGGGTATTCAGGGCTTGAAAAGACAGGTATTTCCAAGACGAGGGGTGCATTGGAATATGAGTATAAGCGTCTTTTAGATCGATGCTGCACATCCATGCATTGCGATGAATCAAGGGTAAGATCGATTTGAGGGATATCATTTTGAATTTTTCCTTGGGTATCAGTTTGTTGAGCTGTCGAAGATCTAGGATAGGATGCAACCCTCCTGATTTTTTTGGAATGAGGAAGTACGGGGAATAAAATCCTGTGTGCCAGACTTTCCGTGGCAGGATTTGCACTGCTTGTTGTTGTAACAATTGTTGTAATTCCTTCCTCATCTCCCCCGTGGTGTCTTGGTATATTCGGGAAGGGGGGTGGGGAAGCGTTGGTAGATGTTGAAATGGTATTTTGTACCCGTGTTGAATGATGTTGAGGACCCATCGATCTGTAGTGATGGCTGTCCATTGTTGATAATGCAAGGTTACTCTCCCCGCCTGCAGCGAGAGCGGTGGTGGTTGAGGAAGTGCTAAAAAGACTGTGAAGGTTTAATCGATGTCTGTTGTTGCTGTTGTTGTTGTTGAGGTCGTTGTGCTCGTCCACGGCCCCGACGAGGTTGAGTTTGTGGAATGTTTGGCCTGTTATAAGGTTGATAGGAAGGCGCTCGATAAGATGGATATTGCCTATAAGGTTTCCGTTGGAAGGGTTGTCTCCTGTACTGGGAGAAGAATCTTCTATTGGACTGGTAGGTTGGTTGCGTTGTTAGGGACTGCACCGCCGCAGATTGTTCTTTCAGTTGAGCGACAGTCTCTTGGAATTTTTCACCAAAAAGATTATCTCCCTTGCAGGGAAGATTGGCGAGTTTAGTGTGCACATCTTCTCTAATGGAACTGGCTTTGAGCCATGCCAGACGGCGCGCTGCTATAGCAGTTGCTGAGACTCGAGAAGCGGTATCAAATCCTTCATAGACTGTCCGTAGAAGGTGTCTGATCCCCTCTTCTAAGTCTTGGACCGGGGAAAGATCCAAGAGATCTGCGTCAGTCTTCATGCGTTGTACACAACCATAGAGATATTGAGCAAGATAGAATTGATGGTGGTGAATGCGAGTACCCAACATGGAGCCTTGGTAAGCCCTTTTTGCGAAGTCGTCTAGAGTTCTCATGTCCTTCAAGGGTGGAGATGAAGAATGCAATTTAGTTTTCCGAGCTTTCCCCATAGCTGATTCCACTACTAACGAGGTATGGGGAAGCTGTGATGAAGAGTAATAGGTGGACTTTTGTAATTTATACTTAATGTCTATTTTCCTGGATACTGCCGGAACAGTAAATGGATTATTCCAAGACTGTTCCAATAAAGTATCGAGCACTGCGTGAGGTGGCAGTGCAGTTGGTTCATGAGGAGTATCCAAAATCTTTAGAAGATCCAGAGTTTCTGCTCCAGGGTCTGGCAGTTTCTGGATTGTAATGTTTAATGCTTTACCCATTTTCCCAAGGAATTTTGGGTAGGTTAAATCCTCGTGTGGCAAATCTTGTTCGATATGCTCCGTACCTGGGTCCGACTGATACCCAGTAGAAGAATCTGGCGTAAGATCAGTGCGGGGGTTGGGGTCACCAGTTCTAGGAGAACCCGGTGGGTCTATCAGGTTATCATCGGAGAGATCCTTTCCCAAGTTTATTGGAGATAGGTGTATGGTTACTGGAGCCAAAGATGATCTAGTTACATTATCCGTTATATGCGGGCTCCTACTCCTGGATGAAGAGTTATCGGAGTGGGCGGGAGAAGGGAAATCATTTCCTATGGGCGAAGTAGGAATAGCGTAGGTCTTAGATACGGTGTCGTAGAACCCTGCCAGGGCTAAGGACAATGTTTTAAGAGCATCTGTGGTGTCTGGTGGCATGCTCTTTTTTGAACTAGAGGCATTATTAGATAAGGGAATTCCTGCCTTTAAGTTGTCTGCGGGTGGAATTTTTCTCTTTTTCACTACAGGTTCCTGAAAGGGGTTTAATGTTTTCCTAGTAGAAGCTTTGTGCGAAAGGTTGGGCGAACATTGTCCTGTAGTAGATGGGGACGATGGAAGAGAGGGCGCATCCTCATAGTCCCACAATGCTTTTAAACGCCTGTAATTCTTAGAAAAGGGATTAAGGTATAATCTCTGATTTGGTTTTTTTTACCAATGTATTAGATTCATTTGTTTGAAAACCCTGAGATGCTGTTTGTATAGTTTTGAGATCCCGTTTCCTATTCTGTGAGGGATGGGAACGCGGCAAGGAACCCTTGTCAGATTTCATTTGAAGTGCAGATGATTTATTACCCGACTTTGTTTGTGGTTCCCCTAAAGCCGTGGTTTTACTTACAGGAGAAGCTGAAGTATAAGTCTTTGTGTGTTGCTGCGTTCGCCGCGCCGTGGGGGATCGCGGTGTGTGCGGCTTTTTGCTTCCTGCCCGGTTCGGTGAGTCCTGCAGTTCAGAGCGTACAGAGTCGCGCCGTTGTGTGTGCCTCGAGCCGCGCCGTTCCGGCGAAACGGACCTCTCTGATTCCCTTGAGTCGCGTCGCTCCGTGCGTCTAGAGGCGTGTCTTGTGACGTGCGCCGTGACGTGCCCGCTGGAGCGCATCGAAGGAGACGTTGAGTGAGCCGCGTCGGAAGGCGGAGATCGCTGGCTGACGCGTTCCTGTAAGGCCGGCGCGGTCTGGGATTGCAAGTGAGTGATCAGTGTACCGAAGCTGGTACCTGTTTGCACTGACTTCCATTCAGGTGGCATAGAGCCCCTTTTTGAGGAATACCTCGACCCTGAGGAGGTTTTTGAATGGCTTCCCTTTTGATTTTTAGATCGTTTTGGGGTTGAAGGAGGTGAAGGGTTATTCCCCTCATGTATACGTTTCGCCGGTTTGTCAGCTACCTTGATGGTGGCGTCTGAATGTGAAGGGTCTGATACAGATGGTGCCTGTCGTAGGGAGTCCATACGCTCTGACCTAATCCTCCGTGCCCGTGGGGACATACGTCTGCACGATATACAATTGGGGATGTCATGGTCAGGACCCAAACAACGATAACAGCTATTATGTGTGTCAGTGATCGACATCACTTTGCCGCAGCTACAGGGTTTGAACCCTGATGGGCGCGGATTATCCTTTTTATTTGAGTTTGACATTCTTACTTGGTATTGAAGAAATAAGCTGAGGAGGTCCGAAGCTCCGCGTGCGATTCCTGCGCGCGGAAAAACAGACTGAGGAGAGTCGTTTTTCCAGCGCGGGAACCCACGCGCAGCCTCAGAGCAGAGCTCTGACTTCTCTTTGGAAGCTCCGCCTCCTGTGCCTGACGGACAGGTCCCATACAGCATGGCTAATTCAGCCTGCTATCGACGGGAAAGGGATTTTCTCTCTTTCTTGTAATGGTTTGTCTAAAGAAAGAGGGGTGCAGAATAAAAGAAAAAACCCTAGCAGGCACAAGCTTGTTTCCACGTCTGTGTTGATGCAGTCACGGTCGTCTCCCCCTTGTTCAGGGCTTGCAGTAGCTTTGCTGTGACTGTGAGGCATCAGGGAAAGGGCGATACTTCATGCTTTGCAGCTTTAATTACAAATCCCCGCCCACCACACTCCCCTCCCGCATTGCGCAAGGCGCCCAAAAAGCCCCCCCCCCCCAAAAAGGCAGAAAAGACCTCGGAAAAATTTCCTGCACATGCTCATTGGAAAGTTGCCCACCTGGCAACATTGGTTCCAAGTACATGAATTGCCATTAAACATGGAGGTTGAAAGCAACAGCGACCAACTGAGCATGCTCTGTGCCCGGAGTCTTCTTAAAGGGAAACGCCAGTCACATGCAGTCCGGGGACAATGTAAAGTCTGCTCGCCCCTTGTGTGATGTCATAAGTCTGCGCCAGCAGGAAGACGAACTGCCCTGTGCTGCAGGTTAACGGTTGGAAATCAGAACCTTCAGCCCCAATCTCAAGTTCCTGCTCCTGAGCTTTTCTGCAAGCGGCAAACACTCAGCTCTTCCCCAGCCTCAGAAAGAGACCCCGATTCATTTCTATTCTTTAAATCGGCAAAAGCAGAGTGGAAAATGCATGCAGGAGCTTCTGCTCAGGTAGGAGATTGCCTCCAACATTTTACCCTCCCTATAAAAACTCTGCTGCAGCTTTCTAACCTGGGACACTGCAGAGTCAGCCCTGACTTTGATAGGACCCCGTGCAGAAAAAAGACTTTGGGACCTAGGGTTGCCAACTTTTCCACAGACCAGAACTGGACACTTGACTGAGGTATGGGATGCCCCTCCCCCTCGTTTGCATGAATTTGCATAAATTCGAGAAATATAAAACCAATATGACTGGTTGGTTCCAGAGTGCGATTCGCCTTCTCTACCGAGACCCGGTGGCACGGATAGTGGTGAACCAATCTCATTCTGACACATTTTCTATTTATTGTGGTACCCGTCAGGGGTGCCCCCTATCCCCCTTATTGTTCTTATTACAATTTGAACCACTCCTTCTGGTTATACAAGCAGCCCGGACTGTAAAGGGGGTCCGATTTCAGAGTCAGACTTTTAAATATGCGGCTTTTGTCGATGATCTCCTAGTTTTTCTAACTAACCCTGTCGCGTCCCTACCACCTCTGTTGTCCCTTCTCAGTGGGTTTGGGTCCTTCTCCGGCTTTCGCTTAAATCGCGATAAATCTGAAGCACTGGCGTTTCCAACTACTTTGCGGAATAATTGGGGGGGTCCTTTTCCGTTGCTTTGGGCTGCGGGACGCATACGTTACTTGGGCATTTACTTATCCATTGACCTCCCTCAGCTTTATGCCTTGAATATACACCCCTTGGTTACCTATACTTTGGAACGTTTGTGGCGATGGGGCTCCTCACCGTTGTCACTAGCCGGATGCATTCAACTGTTTAAAATGATCATTCTGCCTAAATGGCTATATGTCTTTCAAAACTTAGTACTTTGACTCAAAATCCGAGACATTCACAAACTGGAGGGTGGTATGAGGGTGTTTTTTTGGCAGGGGAAAAAGTCTAGAATTGCATTGAAACATCTTCAGAGTAGGTGGGGCAAGGGGGGCCTCAGTGTACCTGACCTATGTTTGTATAATTGGGCTAGCAGTTTAAGGGTGGTCCGTGAGTGGTTGATTGGGGAAGGATTATACATCCATTTAGCTACTGAACGGGAAATCTGCGGGGCTTGGGACTTACGTTATATCTTACAAGCTGCCTGGGATAAATTGACTATACCCGAACCGTTGACTGGCTTGATACGCCCGATACGACATGCTTGGTTTCGGTTGAAATTATTGCAACTCCCCCAGGGATGTGCTTTCTTCCTCCCTTTACAGGGAAATCCTGACTTTTCTCCTGGGTCGACCTCCATAGTGTTTAGGCGCTGGGCAGCCCGAGGGATTACGCAGGTGGGACATGTTATGGATAATACAGGGCGCATGCTTCAACCCACCCAACTGTCCACGCTTTATGGGTTTGGGAATATTTCGGTGTTTTCATATCTGCAACATTCTCATTATGGCTTTTGGCCGAGTGGATTTTAGGCTATTGCGGCTTGCTTTTTACTAGAGCGGGCTACCGTGCCTTCTCTTTCTCATTATTATAATCACCTGAGGAAGCTCACTTACCAGAATCCATGCTCTGACCTAGCTGAACGCTGGAACAGGGATGGGGAATTTCAGGTTTCGGCCACTCAATTGGGAACTTGCTTTGAGCGTATTGCGAAAGTGTCTTCCAACTCATATTATCGCGAAATGCAATGTAAATTTCTCTGGAGGGCATATGTATCCACACAAGTGGCGTTCCACTCTAAACTAGTCCCGACTGCCATCTGTGGGAAGTGCAACAGGGAAGAAGGCACTCTCTCACATCTGTTTTGGGGATGTCCCGTAATCCAGCAATTTTGGAGGCGTATTATTTCCTACTTGGCTGGATTGTTGGGTATACCTTTACGAGTCTCCCCCCTTATGATTCTCTTTGAATATATCCCCCTTGTACGCATTCGGGAAGCGGGGCATCGTATGTTTTTTATGAAAGCTTGCTTTGTAGGTAAACGACTGATACTCCTTCAGTGGCGAGATACAGCGGCACCCTCTTTTTGGGCGTGGCGGAATCACTTACACCGACTCATGCGGATGGGACAATTGACGGCACGTACCTCTCCTCGACATCTTCGTCTCTTCTTGAGCATTTGGGAGTCGTATATTCAGGCGCTACCACACAGAGCGCGTAGCTTGATTTTGAACAATTGACCGATGATGTCTACAACCATGGATGACTGGGTGGTTGCACCTTCAACTTCTGCATCACAGTATGACTGTTGGGGGATGTTTGACTTGGGTGGGGGAGTAGGGTGGGTTGATGTTATCACTTATTCTTTGGTATGTAATTGCACTCCACCAGTTCTACTGATTGTCGGACACTGAAGTGTACCTATGTCCAGCTGTTCTCTTATTGTTATCATGTGTAAAATGCAATAAAAATTGTTTAAACAAAAAAAAACAACACAATATAATAAGAGCAAGAGGAAATGGTTAGTGGCAGGTGAGAAGGGAACTGAGGGGGCGAGATAAGGATCGAGAGGCAGTGGGGATGGTTAGAGAGAGAAGAGGGGACTGGGGTGGGGAGCAGAGATGTTATCCCCCTACCACCAGTTTCCTCCTTTAGCAAAATCCTCAGCCCCTTCCCACCCCCATTGTGCTTGCCCCTTGCCCTGACCTCCCCACTCAGTCCCCTATTCTCTCCCCATTCTTGCTGTCTTTTTGCCTCTTCTTCCTCCTCCTTTTCTCTGCTCTCAAGTCCCACCCCCTTCTTCTCTCTTCTCCCTGATCACTTCACTTCCCTCTCCTTTTGCTCTCACTCCTGTTCCTGCCTCCTGCTCATTGCTTCCCATCGCTCCTTGTGCTACCCATTCCTGGTGGAGTGTGGATCTCTTTGAATTGTAGTGGTACTGAGCTGGATAGCAGCAGAGAGGTGGCAGCAGGTCTCAACTCCTACACACAACATGGCACACAGAGCAGTCACCTCCCTGACCAGTCTCTCTTCCTCACATACACCAGTCACCTCTCAGCCCAGTCTCTATCCCTCACACACCAGTCATTTCCCAGACCAGTCTCTCTTCCTCACACACACCAGTCACCTCCCAGACCAGTCTCTGTACCCCTCACGCACACCAGATATCTCCCTGACCAGTCTTTTTCTCTCTCTCTCTCACATACCCACAAACACATCATCTCCCTGAACTGGCTTTCTCTGTCACACATATGCACTCTCTCTTACTTACATACATGCTCTCAATCACACACACACTCCCACTTAGTCACATACTGTCAATCACACCTGCACAAACATGCTCCCTCTTACATACATACTCTCAATCACACATATGCTCTCTCTCCCTCTGGCTCACTCTCACAACCCCCTCATCTCTAGCACAAATGGCAGCTGCAGTAGCCTCCTCCTCCAGCCCCTGCAGCCTGAGAACAAAGAATCTCATCAGCTGTGGGGGCTAACTGTTCTTTCTCCAGTCGCTGCTTGCTGTATGTGTTTTATTTTGGTCCAGGCCTGTGCTTCTGCCACTACTTTATACAGCATGGTCTTCTCTTCTTCCCATGCACCCCACTGTACATCACTTCCTGTTCTGGGCAGTGGGGGCGGGAAAAAGAAAGGACCATGCTGCTGATGATGTCAGCTGCCCAGATTGAATGGCGGCAGAGTTAGTGGAAGAATGTGTGCATCTCGCTGCGATGGAGGACAGGGAAGAATGCGCATCCAGGGCAGTGGGACACCAGGAAGCCCTGACACACTGGTTGAGAATCGCTGTTCTTTTTATTTTTTAAATTGGTATTTTATTAACTTTATATCATAGATTACATAGCATGACCAAGACTCAATATCATATTGTATACATAACACAATACATCAAACATAAACAAAAGTCCAAGTGAATAGTATGATATCCACTGATCAACATATCAGCGTAAAACATAGTTATAGCACATAACAAAATGCAAAAGTGTGTGTTACATCATTATGTGTATTAAGACAGTTATTTAAGGCAGTAGATGTATTGTGAACATTCAATGGTACAGACATCTCTTATTAAACTGGTGATTATCAATCAGGCGTCTGTGTTTTTACTATCATTTGGGTACAAGTCTTATTTCTTAATGTAACCTTCCCTTTATTCCCTTCCAAGCCAAGTCCCCCCATTCCTCCCCCCCCGGCAGTCTGTCTACGAATCATCTCATCTGCTCCGTGGTATCATATCATGAAAAGCTGTAGAGCAATAATGCAACAAGTAAGAAAGCAGTACTGCGGTAATATAATAAACAGCAGGGTAAGAAGAGTAGAATATCACAAAAGTTCCAAGTTCTGGGGCTTATATCTCATGAAATTGTGGAGAAGTAGTATCGTCAGCTCAACAAAGATGAACTCTAGGAGAATCTCTGTCATTTAGTGACACTACTCCCCCCATCCTATGAGGTAGTAATCTTCCCCGTTAAATATGGTTCCCATATTTTTTGAAATTTGGGCAGCTGGTCATTACGTATAGCTGTTAGATGGCTTAAATGATAGATTCTATCCAACCTGGCAAGTACGTCACCTTCTTCCACCAATATGCAATCTCACACCTGGCTGCTAGAACCACTTGCATGACTGGTAATCTTTGCCAGGTTGTACCCCCTTCCAGAGCAACCTGCAATAAACCAGTCTGGGGTGTTAGGACTACTGATATCTTTAAGGTATGCTGAATATAATCAAATACTGCCTGCCATGAATCCTTCACCTTGGGACACCCCCACCACATGTGAAAGAAGGTGCCAGCCATTCCACACTTCCGCCAGCAATTGTCATTAGGTCCAATGGACATCTGATGGAGCCGATCAGGTGTTAAATACCAGCGGTACAGCACCTTATAGCCATTTTCCTTTAGTAGCGCTGAGACTGAGCTACTGCCTATACTTAAATGGCACTTTTTCCAGGCTTTGACAGGTAAAGTTTCTTCAATGTCCCGTTCCCATTTCATTTGGTGATTAGGTTTAACTCCTTGCTGCCCGTTTATGAGTGCGTATATCCTAGAGATAGGCTTCCCAAAACGGTCTGCAGTTTCACAGAACCTAACAAACGGTGCCTTCTCCTGGCTTAACAGTTTGCCTAATCTATGTGTAGAGAAAAAATGTGCAAGTTGAGAGTATGCATATTGATCGGACATGTTAAGGGAATAGCGTTCCTGTAGTTCACGAAAAGATATAAATTTATTGTCCTTCCATAATTGACCAATTGTGGTGATCCCTTTACTTTGCCATCTCCTAATAAAGGGCCCCTCCATTCCTGGGGGAAATAATGGATTATATAAAAATGAAGTCTTATGATGGACGATGTTGTACCCAATGAGTTTCCCTTTCCATTTCACCCAGGCTTGCATCACCACCTCTGAAAAGGTCGTCAATTTGGCCCCTTGCATGTTTTGTGGGGACCATTGAATCAGTACTGTAGAGGTTACTTGGGTAAATCAATCAATCAGGAGCCTGAAGGTTTTTTAAATTTTTTATTTATATTCCAACTTTCAGCACTTCAAAGTGGATGACAATCAGGTACTGTAGTTATTTCTCTATTCATAGTGGGCTCACAATCTGACCCTGAAGCCACAAGGAGTGGTGACAGTGGGATTTAAACCCTGGCTTCCAGCCCACTGTGCTAACCAATAGTCTTTTACAGCCAGCGAGCAGAGGGGTTTCAGGGATGGAGCTGAGGCAGAGCTGGAAGGGCGGAGTCAGCAGAAATTCAAATGTCCCTCGGATACAGCACAAAAGTCGAGCCACACACTTGGAAAATTATTCTTGGTGATGAGCAGGAGTTGTAATTGTCAGTATTATTTGCCTGGTATATTGAGAGAATGTTTTTTTTATTCAGATGATCTTCAGCCGGTCAGCAGGCGGCAGTATAAGAGGGCAGTGTTCCACTGGCACCAGGAGCTGGAGCTGAGGGGATGAATCCCAGGACCGATGTCTTCACCCTGCTGCTAAGTTCTGAGAGAGAGAGACTGTAACACTGAGAGAAAGATGCTCGTTTCAGCAGACATTGCACTGCTGCTGAGGATCTGTTAAGGGACAGAACGGGCTGAGAGAATGAGAGTTGGAGTTAGCAGAATGAGAGAGAGAGAGACCTGTTTCAGCTGGGAAGTACAGCTGTGGGGTGACAGGAAAAGGTTGCACAGGACCCTGCTATCTGACTGGGAAGGATGCAGCATTTCACTCTGCAGACAAACTGTTAAGTACTAGCAGTTACTGTTCTTTTTCTTTTTTCCTCTTTGCTGTTTCCAGTTTTTCAAGCCTTTTGAGTTAACTGTAAATCCTTTTCTTGTCTATAATAACAAATATTCATTCATTAGCACTGTTTCTGTGAAGGATTAGTGACAGGTGAGTTAGTACTGGGTGTCAGCAGGGTCCTGCACCAAGTCTCACACAGCTCTAACAGGTTTTTGTGTCAGGCAGAGCTGGAGTAACCAACCAGCATCTGAATCAATGAGGTCTTCTGACCACAGATTGTGCTAATAAATAAACATTTGTCTGCTATTTAGTGATTCCTCAGTTATATTTATTATTTTGTCTATTCTGGATGCCTTTTCTAAGGTCTAAGCTCCTCCCAGAGGAGGACCTAGTTTAGGGTAGGGAGTGGACTAAACCATTTGCTATGGCTCACTGGGGTAACTATAGAGGGCAGACGGTTCCCTGTGCTCTGAGGGACTCCTCGTCTCTGAGAAATCACTGATTAGCACTGTGAAGTCCCTGAATACCAACAAAATGTTTCTTCATTTATATTTATAAACTAATAGGTCCATGCAGCGGTGCCGAGAGCAGGAAGTTAGCTGGACTTACCCAGGTACGAGTTCCCGCTGGATAGATCCAAAGACAGTGGAGTAAGTTTATTTAGCTAACTTCAGGGCTGCTACCCAGCTAAACATAAGCCCCACACCCGGTCATCTCTTTTTATCCAGGTAAGTTAACCATTCATTGGCCCACAATTTTAATACTTTGCGGTTTGTCCTGCTAAATTCCAAACTCAGCCGGACAAATCCACTGACCAAGGACCTTTAAAAGTATTACAGGGCACAAAGTGATGTTTGCAAAGGCTCCTTACCTTGTCGTCGTCGCTGCAATCACACCACACACACACGGGATACGGGATGTCAAGGGGAAATCTAATGCAGCGGTGCAGAAGTTGGCAGGACGAGCGGAACCAGAAAGAGAAAGAAAGGAGATGTGTGAGCATTTCCTGATGTCCTACTTTCCATCTGCGGTACAGGCATTGATCTTGGTTATCACAAAGTTAATTGTGTCCATTTCTGTATACAAGGTAAGAGGCAAATTTTCAGAAGAGCTGCTGAGTGGCCACAAGCGTTGATTACGTTTATTGGATAAATTTTCAATCACTGCATGGCAGCTGGAAATGTTCCCAAATTTAGCTTAACCGGTTCAGCACTGAGCAGCTTCCTGAAAACTTACCCTGAGCAGCTCCAGGGGATCTAACCTCACTGAAGGACCTACACCTAAATCTAAAAAAAATACCCACCTCTCCCTGACCCCAGAGCTTACTCTAGCCCCAGAGCCCTCCCTTACCATGACCCCTGACCCCAGAGGCCCACCCTTATGATCCCTGACCTCACCCCTCTTCTCCAGTCTTTGACTGCATGTCCCCATCCCCCTCCCCTTCGGCTCGCATACACTGTGGTTATTACCCATGACCTGCCAGTGATAAGAGCACAAACCTTGGCCATTGTGGATCCCCCAGCAGGTAATTCCTTCCCACAGAGCAATTTCACTGCTCCATCTTACAAGAATGTCCCTCCAATGGGACTGTGCACCCTCACCATCAATCGGGCCGCACTGCCAGTGAGAGGATGATGCCTCTTGTTTGTAAAGTGCATAATACTTTACATCTAAAGGCCAGCAAGGTTAGATAATGTGTCTGAACTTAAAAATAAATGGAATAACATCAGTTATTCTCTCTCTGCTGCTGAGGCTAGATACATAACATAAGAAATGCCATTCTGTATCAGACCAAAGGTCCATCAATCCCAGCATCCTGTCTGCGAGAGTGGCCAATCCAGGTCAGCAGAATCCCAAAGAATGGATTGCTCGCCCTCATTAAATTTCATCTGCCATTTAGATGCATTATTAATACATATTTAGCAATAATCTCTCCATTCACCTTCCTCTCCCTCACCACCTGGAAGGAGAGGGGATTGATAGGGGAGAAGAAGATAAAGGTAAAGCCAGGAAACTCGGAGGGCATTATGTTTTACTAGAAATGTAGATTAAATTCACTTTCTTCCCCGCCGATGGCAGGTCCTTCTATTCAGTTAAGAAATAGTGTTACTTTATTAGGGGTCAAGTTTGATAACTCATTACGTTTTGCTCCTCACTTCTCTTCTAGCACAAAGATTTGTTTTTATTTTCTTAGGCTAAATTGCAGTCTATCATGGCCACATATCATGGCCTCTCTTACTTCCTGATGAGCCTGCAAGGTAATTACATTAATCTCAGCTGGCATTACTTTCAGTTCCCTCTCCTAGAGAAATTTATCTGGAGCATGTAAGAGAGAAGGGGTTTTCCTATTTAGCTGCATATTTTGGAATACTCTTCCTCTCTCTTTACCCACAGGCCGATACAGTACAGTGCGCTCCTGTTAGCCTGCTCTTGGACGCGCGTTTTCCCTTACCCCTTATTCAGTAAGGGGAGGAAAACGCACGTCCAACCCGCGGCACCTAATAGGGCCCTCAACATGCAAATGCATGTTGAGGGCCCTATTAGGTATGCGCGCGGGATACAGAAAGTAAAATGTGCAGCCAAGCCGCACATTTTACTTTCAGAAATTAGCGCTGACCCAAAGATCGGTGCTAATTTCTTCTGGTGCCGGGAAAGTGCACAGAAAAGCAGTGAAAACTGTTTTTCTGTGCACCCTCCGACTTAATATCATGGCGATATTAAGTCGGAGGTCCCGAAAAGTAAAAAAAGTAAAAAAAAAAAAAAAAAATTCAATTCGGCCCGCGGCTGTCGGGCCGAAAACCGGAAGCTCAATTTTGCCGGCGTCCGGTTTCCGAGCCCGTGGCTGTCAGCGTGCTCGAGAACTGACGCCGGCAAAATTGAGCGTCGGCTGTCAAACCCGCTGACAGGCACCGCTCCTGTCAAAAAGGAGGCGCTAGGGACGCGCTAGTGTCCCTAGCGCCTCCTTTTCCCTGTTTTTACAGCGTCACCTAATTTAAATAGGTGCGCGCGCCGGGAGAGCGGGCGTTCGTCCGCTCTCCCGCAGACTTTACTGTATCGGGCCGCCAGAGAGAAAGAATTCAGGATTTCTAGGATAAGCCTCAAAACGTGGCTCTTTGAAAGAGCCTGTGAAGTTTAATTTCACTCAGATTATTTTTATTTTGTTCTGGAGATTGTGAGTTTTGTTCATTTCTCTGTTACTGATTTCCTGTTGGATTGTTTGTCATGTTTTCTGTTTAATTATGATTATGATTTATTAGCTTGATTAATCACAAAGTCTTACAAAAGGAAATCAATGCAATGTACAAAGAATAAAATAAACAGAATTCCCTGCTATAAATAAATGGCCGTAATGAATGCATCCTGTTAAAACTAGTAACAAAGTCATAACCAGGGCTGACAAAGAAGAGGGAAATCCTATAGGGCTGCATCAAGTACAGTGAGTGCTGTCTGCATGCTGAAGCACTTCCTGCAACCTGCATGTTTAGCATGAAACACTAACATCTTCTCCAGAAAGCCCCAGAGTTGACCTTGAACTACTTTTTTAAACATTTTGGACAAGACAGGCAAACGTGAGATAGGACAATACTTTTCAGGAATATTTGGGAGAAGATGGGTAATTTTTAAAAACCGGACAGACTGTAGCTGTAACTTACCGGGTTCTGAAATGGGATTGATGGAGGGAAATGGGAAAAGGGAAGGGCGTCAAGGATGGAAGGGGCATGGGAGTGGGAGGGTGGGGGAAGGTGAGGGAACACATTCATGCACATTCACATGGGGAAGGAGGAATGGGGGCAGGGGAGGGGGTTACAGGGGTGGGAATAGGGTAAGGGGAGAATAAGGTCTGGGGTTGGGAGGCAGTCAAGGGGATGGGAGGGGTTAGAGTCAGTCAAGGGGGAGGGCGTACAGTCAGTCGGGAGGGGGAACAGTCAGTCGAGGGGAGGGGGTACAGTCGTTCGGTCTTCTTCTTTATCTGTTAAAGAAAGCTTCAGACTTTAAAATGTGTAAGGTTGAACGCACATCACCATTATATACAGGGAGGACAATAATGAAAGCCATTTCCGGGGGTAAAACGCTCTTTTATCCACAGAAATGGGCTGTTTGATTACTGTCCATCCTCTACACAAGTAAAAGTAGGAGCATATAACAAGGCATGGACTTTTACCCATATACTTTTGTAAATATTTCTGGTTTGGAGTTCGGACAGGGGAGAAAACTATATGCAGAGTTTTCCTTTAACTACGTTCCCTCAGAAAAAGCAGGCAGGGGTATTTTTGAGGGGGCAATAAACGAAGCAAATCTAGATGTGTACTTTTGCATTCATTATCACAGCAAACCTCCAGGTTCAAATTCACATGCGATTGGCCAGACCTTGCATACTTTGATTATTTAGGTCAAGGCTGTGAAACATCCAGACCCAGATGAGACTCACAGCTCAGTCCCAGGCAGCCACTGCCAGAGCCCCAAACCAGAGGTTCATGGTGGGAGCTTTTGCTCCGTGTCTCTGACTCCTCCCCCTCCCCCCCATAATCAAATGTTCATGGCAGGAGCGAGCAGGATCTGCTGCCACAGCTTTGGTTCATCTCCCCACCTTGTCCTTGAATGAAATATTCAGAAGGACAGGAGAGTGGCACAAGAGCTCCTGCCTCATCCTTGGCTCCTTTCTGCAGCCTCCCACGCCAAGAATTAAATGTTCACAGGGAAAACAGGGCAAGAGCTGCTGCTTCTTCTGGCTCCTCCCCAGCCACCCAGAATTAAATATTCATGGCAGGAATGAAGCGCACACATCACATCTCTTCCTTTACCTCCCTGGAATAAACATTCATAGCAGAAGTAAAGCAAAAGCTGCATCAGCTGACCCTTGGAGTTTAAACCCTTGCTCACTTGCTTGGATCTTGAAGGTCCTAGCAAGCACTGCAGAGGCCTTGCCTGCTCCTGCACTTGTGCCTCTCTCCTGACAACCTCCCACCCACCAACTGGGTTTCCCAAGTACCCTACCACCTGCTCCTTCATGAGGGTTTTCTGAGGACATTGGGACTCCCTAAACCTGGGCTTTCACAGAATCCAGACAAATAAAGACCTCACATCCAAACAATACAAGAATCACTGAAAAACTCACTCACCTAGGATCCACAGTGCTAATAGACAGAGCTTGTTATGAAGGCAGAACAATGAACCCAAAGGATTTTAAATAAACTGCATTACAAGCAGGGGAAAAAGAAGAGGAATTTCACAGTAACTCCAACTGGTTTTTAAGTGAACCTTTTTGCAGAGCTGAATGCTGCCCCTGTCTCAGTCAGGGGTGAGGGTGCTGATCAGATCAGCTCAGACTGTACAACTGGCTGCGCTTCCTTAGCTTTACAAACTTCCCTGTCTGTCCCTATTAACCCACAGCTCTGTCTCCCTCAGGATCCTCAGCAGCAATGACTCTAATGGTAATAAAAGGGAATTTTACATGGGAGGGAAATAATATTAACCACTAAAAGTGTTTTCCTAAAAGGAGAAGAGAGGGAAAGGAAAGTGTCTTATCACGGAAAGGACCCACTGGTCCGTTGTGATTGTGGTCCAAGCCTCGAAAAATAGGGACAGCCTGCCCCCTACCGGTGGAATCGAGGGATGGACCGGCCGGACATCATTGGTTTGACTTGCCGCCCGGTGTGGTAGAGGAGGAAGCGGGTCTGCCAAAACGTCTCCCACGAAAGGACTGCGACTGCTGTCTACCGCCTCCAGAGCGATAGGAGGGAGGGGGCGGAGGAGCTCGTACGCGAAGGCCTGGGTTTGCGGCTGTTCCGATAGCGGGAGCGCGAGGGGTAGTACCCCTTGGAACGTGCCCTGTCCTCCGGAAGCCGGTATCCGCGCTTCTCACCCAGAAGCTGAATCATGTCGTCCAGTTCCTTGCCAAACAAAAGCCAGCCCTTAAAGGGGAGACAGCCCAGGCGAATCTTGGAGGCGCCATCCGCCGCCCAGTTCCTCAACCATAGAAGACGTCTGGCTGAGACAGCGGACACCATAGACCGAGCCGAGGTCCTGAGGAGATCATGGAGAGCGTCCGCGCTATATGCCACGACAGCTTCCAACCGCCCGGCCTGTCTAGCTTCTTCCTCCGAGAGGCCCTCGTTGGCCATAAGCTGCTGCACCCACCGGAGACCGGCCCGCAGCGCGAAGTTACTGCAGATAGCGGCGCGCGCTCCCAGTGCCGAGGCTTCGAAAATCTTCTTTAGCTGCACCTCCAGCTTCCGATCCTGAAGATCCTTCAGGGCCGTCGCACCCGTGACCGGGACGGTCGTCTGCTTCGTCACCGCTGCAACCGACGCGTCCACCGTTGCGACCCTCAGCATCTCCAATGCTTCTTCCGGCAAGGGATATAGCTTGTCCATGGCCTTGGAGACCTTCAGGCCCAGGTCCGGGGTATCCCACTCTCTGAAGAGCAGATCCATGGAGGAGAAATGAAAAGGAAAAGTAGTGGGAGGTCCGCTGAGGCCCAACAAGACTGGATCCATGTTGCCCCCCCCGGGGGAACCCCAGCTCCTCCAGGATGGCGGGGATGAGGGGGGCCAACTCGTCCCTGCGGAAGAGACGAAGTACCCTCGGGTCGTCGCCGTCAGACTGTTGGGGGCGGGGACGGGGACGGGGACTCCAGATCCTCCGAGTCCTCTGAGGAGTCCGACGTAACCATGTCCTCTCTGGGTGGACCAGCCCGCAGTGGACGTTTGGCCCTAGGGGGGCCCGGCAGGTCCTCCGTCCTTGGGTCCCCCGAGGCTCTTGCATGGCCAAGATGAATTCCGAAGAAAACGAGGTAGCTGATCCTGCCGAGTCCGATTCGGAGTCGTGCCCCCCCCCCTGCGGGGGGGGGGGGGGCTGGACTGGCCGCGGGGCGTTGTGGTGAGAGGGAGGGGGGAGAATCCCTGGATCCCTCCCCCACAGGGCTGGACCCCGCGGGAGCCGAAGACAAAATGGCGGCAGCGCCCGCGCTCCCCTTCGTCCCAGTAGAGACCCCCGTGGAGCAAGCCCCCACCGCGATCGCGATGGAGGTCTGGCGAAGCACGAGCCCCCGGAGCGTCCCCGAGGAACCCTCCCCCCCCGAGATGCAGGCCGAGCACAGCCCATCCCGGGAGAGGTGCACGCTGGCCGCGCCACGTGGCAATGCCTGCCTTGCCGAGTTAATGTAAACGCAGAAAAAAAAACCCGCGAACCGCGCGACGCGAAGGGAGAGCGGCGAAAAAACAAAAAAACAGTCGAGTAGGGGAGCCGCAGCGAGGAGGAAAAAGTCAGTTTTATTTATTTACTTTTTTTTTTATACGGAAGCACTCACCGGAGCTGTCCCTCGCTGGGTCCTGAAGGAGGGGCCGTCTGGGGTGAGTGATCCGGGCTCCCCGGTATCACCCCGGCTGGGCTATGTCGGGTGGGATCCTCGACCCCGAGCACCAGCAGCACGCTCAACCAGGAGGGATGGCCCTCTCAGGGCCTAGCAACCTCCTGGGAGCTCCAACCGGCAGCTGCAAGAAAGAAGAAAAAACAAGCCCTTTCTTTCTTTTTTTTTTTTTTAAACTTAATTAACAAGGAGCAAGGAGAGACAGCCTAAAAAACCTAGCTATCTACCTCCCAAGGGTTTCAACCCTAAAAACTCCTAAACCAGGCTGTGAGCTATGCACCCGAACCACCTGCTGGAAACAGAAATACTGACAGGCTGTGGGCGGCACCCTGGTATATATAGTGGAGCCTGACAAGTTTTGCTCTGTTTCCACCTGCTGGTGCGGGGGCATAACCCAGGAGTCTGGACTGATCCGGTACGTACAGGGAAAGGCAAGTGTTCAGAGAGGAAAGAGTAAAGGAGAAAAAGCAAAATGGAAGGGGGAGAGCAGGAGATAAGGCAGGGAGATTGATGAGAGAGGGAGGAGGGGAGAGGAGGGAGAGCAGAGGGAGCATTGGAAGGAGGGGTGGGAGGAGTTGTTACAATATTCAGTTCCAGGTAGAGTTGTTCTGTGCTGCAATCCTCCTCCCCTTTCTCCTCTCACTTGTAGTTCATTTCTATGTTTAGTCAATGCTCCTCCCCTTTCTCCTCTCGCTTGTAGTTCATTTCTATGTTTAGTCAATGCTCCTCCCCTTTCTCCTCTCGCTTGTAGTTCATTTCTATGTTTAGTCAATCCAACTTCCCTCTCTCCTTTCGCTTGTAGTTCATTTCCATGTTTAGTCAATGCTCCTCCCCTTTCTCCTCTCGCTTGTAGTTCATTTCTATGTTTAGTCAATCCAACTTCCCTCTCTCCTTTCGCTTGTAGTTCATTTCCATGTTTAGTCAATGCTCCTCCCCTTTCTCCTCTCGCTTGTAGTTCATTTCTATGTTTAGTCAATGCTCCTCCCCTTTCTCCTCTCGCTTGTAGTTCATTTCCATGTTTAGTCAATGCTCCTCCCCTTTCTCCTCTCGCTTGTAGTTCATTTCCATGTTTAGTCAATGCTCCTCCCCTTTCTCCTCTCGCTTGTAGTTCATTTCCATGTTTAGTCAATGCTCCTCCCCTTTCTCCTCTCGCTTGTAGTTCATTTCCATGTTTAGTCAATGCTCCTCCCCTTTCTCTTCTCGCTCAGAGGTTGGGATTTTCAAAGTCTGCAATTTTCCTGGCTAATACTAAATTTAGCTGGTCAAATGGAGCCCAATATCTGCCTTTTGAAAAAATCCCAAAAAGGGTATTCCCTGCATTTATTGTTGTTGGAGAGAGAGGTAATTTGCCTAAGCAATCCCTGAGGGGGAACTGAATCGTGGTTTCGCTGGTTCAGGGCCCATTGCTCTGACCACTAGGCTACGACTCCACTCCAGAACCTGCTAGCGTCAGGTTGAATGATGACCTTTTGCATGGGCGGCGGTGTTCCGCAGCGTCATCGCACTCTGGAACACTAAAGCTTCTCATAAGGCCAGAAGGCACACTTTGCTCTGCATCTGACGCCTTTCGGCAATGCGCGCTGGGGTATGACGAGCCCACAGGAGGGAAATCTCTTCTTCTCCCTTTTCTGTTTCATCTTCAAATTTCAGTTGGGAGGGTTAAGTCGTCCTGTTGACAAAGAGGCGCGGGGTGACCGCCAAAGTTGCTCGTGCACCACAAAACCTCCTGCCGCTGTGGGACCGATCCTCTCAGCTGCCTCCCTTGTCCGATATCATCCACTGAGGCAGGGCCCAAAATGTCCCCCGTCGCCCGCTAACATGCGTCACCCTGCGCCAGCCTTTCGTGATGATGTCAAGCTGGGAGAGACAGGCCCTCACTAACTCGCCGTGCAAAACAAAGTTCCACTTCTGGTGTCTCCTCAGTAACACAGACGCACAGACACCTTTCACTGCCAGAAACTTTGGCGAGTCACATAAAAGCCTGCAGAAAAGACACTCAGAACCCATACGGCAAACACACTAACTCCCAAAACCGAACCAGCAGCACCGTACCTGGGAAGGAACAGGACAAGCCAAACACATCCCTCCTGAAACCCTAATCCACACCTCCTATCGGAAAAACAGGACATGCCAGACATATAAAATGGAAACCCTCATTGAAACATTCTGGATCAGAGCAAAGGTCCATCAATCCCAGCATCCTGCCTGCGAGAGTGGCCAATCCAGGTCAGCAGAATCCCAAAGAATGGATTGCTCGCCCTCATTAAATTTCATCTGCCATTTAGATGCATTATTAATACATATTTATCAATAATGTCTCTATTCACCTTCCTCTCTCTCATCACCTGCAAGGGGAGGGGATTGATAGGGGAGAAGAAGATAAAGGTAAACCCAGGAAACTCGGAGGGCATTTGTTTTACTAAAAATGTAGATTAAATTCACTTCCTTCCCCGCCGATGGCAGGTCCTTCTATTCAGTTAAGAAATAGTGTTACTTATTAGGAGTTAAGTTTGATAACTCATTAAGTTTTGCTCCTCACTTCTCTTCTAGCACAAAGATTTGTTTTTATTTTCCTAGGCTAATTTGCAGGCTATGATGGCCACGTATCATGGCCTCTCTTACTTCCTGATGAGCCTGCATTACTTCCAGTTCCCTCTCCTAGAGAAATTTGTCTGGAGCATGCAAGAGAGAGGCGGTTTTCCTATTTAGCTGCATATTTTGGAATACTCTTCCTCTCTCTTTACACAATGAGAAAGAATTCAGGATTTCTAGGAAAAGCCTCAAAACTTGGCTCTTTGAAAGAGCCTGTGAAGTTTAATTTCACTCAGATTATTTTTATTTTGCTCTGGAGATTGTGAGTTTTGTTCATTTCTCTGTTACTGATTTCCTGTTGGATTGTTTGTCATGTTTTCTGTTTAATTATGATTATGATTTATTAGCTTGATTAATCACAAAATCTTACAAAAGGAAATCAATGCAATGTACAAAGAATAAAATAAACAGAATTCCCTGCTATAAATAAATGGCCGTAATGAATGCATCCTGTTAAAACTAGTAACAAAGTCATAACCAGGGCTGACAAAGAAGAGGGAAATCCTATAGGGCTGCATCAAGGGACAGTGAGTGCTGTCTGCATGCTGAAGCACTTCCTGCAACCTGCATGTTTAGCATGAAACACTAACATCTTCTCCAGAAAGCCCCAGAGATGACCTTGAACTACTTTTTTAAACATTTTGGACAAGACAGGCAAACGTGAGATAGGACAATACTTTTCAGGAATATTTGGGAGAAGATGGGTAATTTTTAAAAACCGGACAGACTGTAGCTGTAACTTACCGGGGTCTGAAATGGGATTGATGGAGGGAAAAGGGAAGGGCGTCAAGGATGGAAGGGGCAAGGGAGTGGGAGGGTGGTGGAAGGTGAGGGAACACATTCATGCACATTCACACGGGGAAGGAGGAATGGGGGCAGGGGAGGGGGTTACAGGGGTGGGAATAGGGTAAGGGGAGAATAAGGTCTGGGGATGGGAGTCAGTCAAGGGGAGGGGAGGGGGTACAGTCAGTCAAGGGGGAGGGCGTACAGTCAGTCGAGAGGAGGGGGTACAGTCAGTCAAGGGGGAGGGGAGGGGGTACAGTCGTTCGGTCTTCTTCTTTATCTGTTAAAGAAAGGTTCAGACTTTAAAATGTGTAAGATTGAACGCACATCACCATTATATACAGGGAGGACAATAATGAAAGCCATTTCCAGGGGTAAAACACTTTTATCCACAGAAATGGGCTGTTTGATTACTGTCCATCCTCTACACAAGTAAAAGTAGGAGCATATAGCAAGGCATGGACTTTTACCCAGATAGTTTTGTAAATATTTCTGGTTTGGAGTTCGGACAGGGGAGAAAACTATATGCAGAGTTTTCCTTTAACTACGTTCCCTCAGAAAAAGCAGGCAGGGGTATTTTTGAGGGGGCAATAAACGAAGCAAATCTAGATGTGTACTTTTGCATTCCTTATCACAGCAAACCTCCAGGTCAAAATTCACATGGGACTGGCCAGACCTTGCATACTTTGATTATTTAGGTCAAGGCTGGGAAACATCCAGACCCAGATGAGACCCACAGCTCAGTCCCTGGCAGCCACTGCCAGAGCCCCAAACCTGAGCTTCATGGTGGGAACTTTTGCTCCGTGCCTCTGACTCCTCCCCCTCCCCCCCATAATCAAATGTTCACCACAGGAGCGAGCAGGATCTGCTGCCACAGCTTTGGTTCATCCCTCCCCCTTATTCTTGATTTAAATATTCATAAGGATTGGAGAGTGGCACAAGAGCTCCTGCCTCATCCTTGGCTCCTTCCTGCAGCCTCCCACCCAGAAGGAAAGCAAAAGCTGCATCAGCTGACACTTGGAGGTTAAACCCTTGCTCACTTGCTTGGATCTTGAAGGTCCTAGCAAGCATTGCAGAGGCCTTGCCTGCTCCTGCACTTGTGCCTCTCTCCTGACAACCTCTCACCCACCAACTGCGTTTCCCAAGTACCCTACCACCTGCTCCTTCATGAGGGCTTTCTGAGGACATTGTGACTCCCTAAACCTGGGCTTTCACAGTATCCAGACAAATAAAGACTGCACATCCAAACAATACAAGAATCACTGAAAAACTCACTTACCTAGGATCCACAGGGCTAATAGACAGAGCTTGTTATGAAGGCAGAACAGTGAACCCAAAGGATTTTAAATAAACTGCATTACAAGCAGGGGAAGAAGAAGAGGAATTTCCCAGTAACTCCAACTGGTTTTTAAGTGAACCTTTTTGCAGAGCTGAATGCTGCTCCTGTCTCAGTCAGGGGTGAGGGTGCTGATCAGATCAGCTCAGTCTGTACAACTGGCTGCCCTTCCTTAGCTTTACAAACTTCCCTGTCTGTCCCTATTAACCCCCAGCTCTGTCTCCCTCAGGATCCTCAGCAGCAATGACTCTAATGGTAATAAAAGGGAATTTTACATGGGAGGGAAATAATATTAACCACTAAAAGTGTTTTGCTAAAAGGAGAAGTGAGGGAAAGGGGAAGCATAAACAAGATAGAGAAAGGAGAGGAAACGTAGAGAACAGCAAAGGCTGTGAGCTATGCACCCGAACCACCTGCTGGAAACAGAAATACTGACAGGCTGTGGGCGGCACCCTGGTATATATAGTGGAGCCTGACAAGTTTTGCTCTGTTTCCACCTGCTGGTGCGGGGGCATAACCCAGGAGTCTGGACTGATCCGGTTAGGATCAGTCCAGACGTACAGGGAAAGGCAAGTGGGCAGAGAGGAAAGAGTAAAGGAGAAAAAGTAACATGGAAGGGGGAGAGCAGGAGATAAGGCAGGGAGATTGATGAGAGAGGAAGGAGGGGAGAGGAGGGAGAGCAGAGGGAGCATTGGAAGGAGGGGTGGGAGGAGTTGTTACAATATTCAGTTCCAGGTAGAGTTGTTCTGTGCTGCAATCCTTCTCCCCTTTCTCCTCTCGCTTGTAGTTCATTTCCATGTTGAGTCATTGTTCCTTCCCTTTCTCCTCTCGCTTGTGGTTTATTTCCAGAAGCTTCAGGTCCTTTGGTCTCTTGCTATCCAGAGCCCCAATCAGCAGAAATGCTCCCTGCTTGCTGCCATCCTTTGGAATTATAGTGACCCTGGCAGCTTTGCCTTTTATTATGTCACCTCCTGTCATCATAACATCACAAGAGGGGGGGAGAGACCATGTGAGGCTGATGGGGAGGGGAGGGGAGAGGAGCAACTGAATTCAGATCAGTACAAATTAATTAAAATAATCTGAATATAATAAAGAGGAAAGTTGCCCCATGCCTGCATCACCAGCGTGCAACCTGAACTGCGCCCCTCCCTGGTAGTCTCCAGCTCTGCCTGTATGGAACTTGATTCCTTCCCTCTCATTCTGCACCCTCAAGCTCCTCCCTTCTCATGCTGTGCTCTCCAGCTCTGCCCCTCTCTCTTTCACGCTGTGTTCTCCAGCTCTGCCCCTCTCTCTCATGCTGTGCTCTCCAGCTCTGCCCCTCTCTCTCATGCTGTGCTCTCCAGCTCTGCCCCCCTCTCTCTCTCACGCTCTGCTCTCCAGCTCTACCCCTCTCTCTCTCTCAGGCTGTGCTCTCCAGCTCTGCCCCTCTCTCTCACGCTGTGCTCTCCAGCTCTGCCCCTCTCTCTCACACACTGCTGTCCAGCTCTGCCTCTCTCACGCTCTGCTCTCCAGCTCTACCTCTCTCTCTCTCTCAGGCTGTGCTCTCCAGCTCTGCCCCTCTCTCTCTCACCCTCTGCTCTCCAGCTCTACCTCTCTCTCTCTCTCAGGCTGTGCTCTCCAGCTCTGCCCCTCTCTCTCTCACCCTCTGCTCTCCAGCTCTACCCCTCTCTCTCTCTCTTTCACGCTGTGCTCTCCAGCTCTGCCCCTCTCTCTCATGCTGTGCTCTCCAGCTCTACCCCTCTCTCTCTCACGCTGTGCTCTCCAGCTCTGCCCCTCTCTCTCTCTCAGGCTGTGCTCTCCAGCTCTGCCCCTCTCTCTCACGCTGTGCTCTCCAGCTCTGCCCCTCTCTCTCACACACTGCTGTCCAGCTCTGCCTCTCTCACGCTCTGCTCTCCAGCTCTACCCCTCTCTCTCTCTCATGCTGTGCTCTCCAGCTCTGCCCCTCTCTCTCACACACTGCTCTCCAGCTCTACCCCTCTCTCTCTCTCTCTCAGGCTGTGCTCTCCAGCTCTGCATTAACCCCTTACTCGCCCACCTGCCTGCCCCCGAAGAGACATATTGGTGGCAATGGACAGCACAATCTTCCCGCTCCCCTCCTCCCCTGGATCTCCTCACTCACTGGCTCCTATTGGACAAATAGGAGGAGGAGGACTGAGGCCTTGCAGATCCTACAGTGCATCCTCCTCTCTCCTCCTCTGAGACCTGAATGGTGCAGTTTGACCCCCTTGGTTCAAAGCAGGATGCTCAGGTGCAGTAAAGGAGGCGGGAGGATGTATCAAGAACACTGCAGAGTCACTGTCCTATCCCTCTTCCTGGTTTGCCGATAGTACCCTCTGAGTGAGGGGGTCCATGGGCATGGGGAGGTCTTGTAAAGTGTTAACCTGAGATTGTGGGCTGGAGGGAAGAGAACAAACTGATTGGAGAGTGAACCAAGAGAAATGGGGAAGTGAACTGGGGATGAGAGTAGTGAGGGTTTGTGTGGTGGAAGAAGGGAGGAAGCTAATGTATCAGGGTGAGTGAGGGGTCTGGGAGGAGAGAATAAACCATGGAGAGTATCAGGGTGAGTGAGGGGTCTGGGAGGAGTGAATAAACCATGGAGAGTATCAGGGTGAGTGAGGGGTCTGGGAGGAGTGAATAAACCATGGAGAGTATCAGGGTGAGTGAGGGGTCTGGGAGGAGTGAATAAACCATGGAGAGTATCAGGGTGAGTGAGGGGTCTGGGAGGAGTGAATAAACCATGGAGAGTATCAGGGTGAGTGAGGGGTCTGGGAGGAGTGAATAAACCATGGAGAGTATCAGGGTGAGTGAGGAGCTTGGGAGGGGCAAATAATTTGAACGACCAAGGGGTTTATGGGGGGGGGGAGCCAGGGTGAGTGAGGGGATTAGATGTGGGAAGAAGTGAAGGAGAGAGGGTGAGAGGGTTAAGGGGGCTTTGGAAAGTGGATCAGGGGAAGAGCAAGTGAAAAAATGGAGTGAAAGGGGCTTTAGAAGGGGGGATAAAGAAAAGAGAGGATGGGGGTGTGATTCTGCTACCAGACATCTTAATTACACACTTCCTACACTTCACAGTATTTCCCCGTCCTTGGATTGGCTTTACTGCTGGTAGAATGAATGATGCATGAAATGTCTGTCTCTCGCCCCTGATCCTCTCTGTACTGCATTTTTTCTCTCTTTTCCTGTCTGAGCTCAGCCTCTCCCTGACTGTAGCTCCCAGGTCTGCACAGCCCAGGCTCTCTGCTCACAACACAATGCAGTGATGGTGTCAGCGAGAGGAAAGCAGAAATCTGATCTTGTTAGCAGGACCTGAACTTTCTGATTAATCGTGGCGCAGTCAGACATTAAACTGAGGGGGGATCTTAGTTACCTGATGGTTCTGGATGCTGGTGCTAATCAGTCTACAGCACTCCTGGATGTACACAGCTAGTCTTCTGCCGTCATTTCTATGTTTCTCTCTTTGTCTCTCTCTCCTACACCATCCTCCATTACCCCTGCTGGATCTCACACACAACTCTCCCTATACCCCTCCAAGACTAACTCCCTCCTGCATGTCCATCTTTCAAACCCTCCTCCTTCCCAATCTCCCTCTGGCTTTCTCTCAATCCTCCACCCCATCATACCTCCGGCTCTCATTCTCTCCCTCCCCCATCACTACGTCTGACTCTGTTACCCTCCCTCTTCCCCTTCATTACCTATGACTTTGTCACCCATCCTCACTATCCCTCTCCCCCCTGTCACTTCTAGCTCTGTCACTCTCCCTCCTCCCAGACCTGGAGGAGATAATGGAGACAGAGAGGTATATAGAGGAGACCTTCAGGGACATCGTACAGCAATCGCACCTCCACTCAGTCAATCCTGTGCTGCCTTATTTTTATCATTATTAACAATGTATGAATCGCTCGGTGCATAAGGCTGAGCGATTTACAAAGATTTGTACCTAATCGCATAAAAACACATATTGCAAACAGAGACTAAAGGGAGAACGCAAATTTCTAGTAGGAGTGTAAATTTTCAGTAATGCATTAGCCCAGGGAAAGGAGTGGAGCTGAAGAAGATTGTGCACCATGACAGCAATCTTAAACTTCACCCGCCATTGAACTGGAAGCCAGTGTAACTTAGCCAAAACAGATGTAATATGCTTGCGATTGTGTGTACCAGTAATAAGACGAGTTGTAGCATTTTGAAGATGGTGAAAGGCTTTTAGCATGTAGGCAGGAAGACCCAAATAGCTCACATTACATTAATTCTGGAGGGGCATAATTAAAGCCTGGACAACTGAGCGAAAATCAGCTGAACTGAGGAGTGGTTTAAACCCACACAGAGCCCTCAGTTTTAAAACACAGATGTAATGGTGGTTTTTATCTGCTGCTGAAAAGAGAAAGGTCACCTGGAAAGAGAGCTTCACCTTACTATGCCAGGAAGTGATCCTGTAGCTAGGACCTGCCCTCAAGGTGATGCATTATCCCCTCACACTGAGGATACGTCCCCAGGAGGGAAGGGTCAGGGTGGCTTTTGTAGCTGATGATTTGATCATTAGGAATGGAGATAGTCGGGTGGCTGGTGGACGTGGGGATCGCTTGGTAACTTGCCTGCCGGGTGCTGGACCTCACTATTGGAACCAACTTTTGAAAATGATTAAGGGTATTGAACTCAACACAAATTACAGAACTTCTCAGCCCAAAAAAGAAAAAAACAGAAGAAGGTGGGTTGTGAGTGCGACTGATCAGCTGTATTTAAATGTCCAGAGAGGAGCAGGTAATGTGGATATGGGACAGGCTCATGTGGTCAAAACAAAAGCCAGGGAAGCATTCATAGTCCCTCAATTAATTATTTTCCCCAATCCCAGCTCATCCTCACCAGTTTCCTCCTTCCTGCTCCATCCCATGCACATCACAGTCTCTTCCCCCAGCCTCTTCTGTCACCATCACTCTCTCAACCTCCCTTTTCTCTCATTCTCTTAATCGCCTCTCCCCACGCCCCTTTTTACTCCGTCTACACTTTTAATTCTCCCCCTCCTGCTTGGGCATACTTTGAAGTTTATATTTGGAGGGAGGGGGGTTTAATTCCCCGCTTCCAGCCCCACTCCCTACATCTGCTTAGGATGCCCTGCTTCTCATTTTCCCACTGAGCTGTCCTTCTCTGTTCCCCTCCCAGTTCCTCTTTCCATCCCTGCACTCCCC
The DNA here is from genome assembly GCF_901001135.1 of Rhinatrema bivittatum. Taxonomy (NCBI): domain Eukaryota; kingdom Metazoa; phylum Chordata; class Amphibia; order Gymnophiona; family Rhinatrematidae; genus Rhinatrema; species Rhinatrema bivittatum. Next base: position 44,406,145 of record NC_042616.1, on the reverse strand, counting down.
AGCAGGTTCCTCCTCAGCCAGCTGCCCTTCTCTGCAGGCTTGGTGCAGCCATCTCCTCAATGATTCCCACCCTTCATCAGCAGGTTACCTGGGCTGCTGCAGGGGCAGGACAAGGCAGAGACACCATGCTGCTCTTTTGTTTGGGTGCTGTCTCTCCCACCCTGCCCCCTCCACAGAGCTGCTTGTTTAATTTTACTTTAGCAACCCAGCAATGATGATGTCATAGCCTGGTCTCTTAAAGGGGCAGGCACAAAAGTAAAAAAGAATCAAACTAAAATGGTACTAAGATAGATTAAAACAAAGGGAAGGGAAAAAGAAGCAACAGACAGCACTTACCAAGTTCATAAAGGAGTGATAAGCTCCCACAGACCCTCAGTGATAGAATGCACAGCCCCCTCCTCCTTGGGAGAAATAGAGGCACATCCTGGCAGGAAGCACAACAGGGACTGCAGCAAGGGATGCTGGGATAGCCACTGCTGCTCAGCTGTGTGAGAGGGTCCTGCAGTGAAAAGTGAATCCTGGTAAGCAAGTCCAGGAAAAATAGTAAATGTTTGCAACAGACTGACAGGTCGATACAGTAAAGTGTGCTCCGTCGGAGCGCACTGTCAGCCTGCTCTGGACGCGTGTTTTCCCTTACCCCTTATTCAGTAAGGGGAGGAAAACACGCGGCCCACCCGCGGCACCTAATAGCACCCTCAACATGCAAATGCATGTTGATGGCCCTATTAGGTATGCGCGCGGGATCCAGTAAGTAAAATGTGCAGCCAAGCCGCACATTTTACTCTAAGAAATTAGCGCCGACCCAAAGGTCGGCGCTAATTTCTTCCGGCGCCAGGAAAGTGCACAGAAAAGCAGTAAAAACTGCTTTTCTGTGCACCCTCCGACTTAATATCATAGCGATATTAAGTCGGAGGTCCCCAAAAGTAAAAAAAAAGTTAAAAAAAAAAAAAAATTTGAAGTCGGCCCGCGGCTGTCGGGCCGAAAACCGGACGCTCAATTTTGCCGGCGTCCGGTTTCCGAGCCCGTGGCTGTCAGCGGGCTCGAGAACCGACGCCGGCAAAATTGAGCGTCGGCTGTCAAACCCGCTGACAGCCGCCGCTCCGAGCCAAAAGGAGGCGCTAGGGACGCGCTAGTGTCCCTAGCGCCTCCTTTTCCTCGTTTGCACCGTGTCACCTCATTTGAATACTGGATCGCTCGCACCGGCGAAGGGCCGGTGCGTGCGCCGGGAGAGCGGGCGTTCGTCCGCTCTCCCGCGGTCTTACAGTATCGATCCGTGAGTGTTGGGATGACCAGTGCTAGCCCTCATCATTTGTGTAAGGCTGGTTTGATAAGTTTATGTGGCCAGGGAAAGCCTCTGTGCTGGGACTCCAATCTAAGCAGGGATCCAGTGCAGGTTTTCCTGCAGGCATGCTGTATGTGTATTGCACAGCTCAAAAGCACTTGGGGGGTGGGGTGTTAGCCTCTTGGTTTTTGTCAGTAATTGGCGTAGTGTAGGACCACTAAAAAGGAAGGTGACTAGCCCCTGGAGCCTTGTTTTCAGACAGTACTCCAACTACTCATCTTCTCCAACCTAGACTACTGCAACTCATTTCTGTTCAACTTACCTCTCACCACCATACAACCGCTACAAATGTTAAAAATACAGCCGCCAGAATACTCACAGGAACAAGAAAATTCGACCACATTACTCCAACCCTACACTGGCTCCCAATAAAATACAGAGTGGAATACAAAATATTATCAATAATTCACAAAATAATATATGAAAAACAAACAAACTGGCTCAGCGCTTCCATAAAACTCCACTCTCCAAACAGAATTCTCCGATCAATGAACAAAAGCCTACTAAAAATCCCACCAACCCGTCACCAACTCATAACAACTAGGAAAAGAGCCATATCCCTTGGAAGCCCCGAACTGTGGAACTCCCTTCCAACAGAACTGAGAACGCAACAAAACCTAAAAACTTTCCAAAAAGAGCTAAAAACTTGGTTGTTTACAAACGCGTACCAGACCCTTAATGACACTACACCAATTTGACTTCACTAGAAGGAGCCAGCATATATATGAAAACCGCCACAAGAATAATATTGACTATTTGGACCGATTAGGCATTTTAACAAATGTTTTAATTGTCTATAATGTTTAACTACAGAGAATCGATACTTTGTAAACCGCTGTGAAGGCGAAATCGAACTACGGTGTATAAAACTCAATAAATAAATAAATACATTTTTAAAATATAAGGAAAATTAAATAAAAGTGGCTGACACCTCTGCCCTGTCACCAGGAAGGCTGAGAGTGACAGGTCCAGGGAAAGGAAAGATTTTAAAAAGTGGCACTCTTTTATAATGACATCAGTGGAACAAGGATTTGCTCTGGGAGAAAGAGTTTTCCACATGGGGAAGTGAGCAGAAGGCAGGAATCTTTTGCAAGAGGCAGAAGTGCGGGCTGTCAGCTCTGTCAAGCCCCAAAAGCATTTGTGGTGGAGTCAGCCTGCCCTCAAGGGGAACAGTCCCAGAAACCATGACACTGCTGTTGCTGAGTTACTGTGTCCCTGGGAGATAGGAAAGAGGAAAAAACATTTTGATTCCAGATCCCAGAGAGACTCCTGTGCCCTAAAGGTAAAGAAAACGAAGTACAGAGTAGTAACTCTTGCAGTCGCGACTGTAATGTCGTCCCGTCTGCGTCCCAGCCACTCCCCATAATTGTACCGCTCCCACTTCCTCCAATTGACCCGATAACCCTATCCGCACATGTTCTCAAATTCCATGGAATAGCGACAGACACAGATATGGAATGAAAAAGGCCGCAGCTTTATTAACAATATTTATGTATGTATACAACAAGGACTGGTACCCGGGCCAAGACCAAAGCTACATCACCACCTTCACTGCCCACCGTGATAACCAAGCAAGGCAGCATCCAAGACCAGGCTACACCACCACCTCCACCGCCCGCCGTGATAACCAAGCAAGGCAGCATCCAAGACCAGGCTACACCACCACCTCCGCCGCCTGCCATAATAACCAAGCAAGGCAGCATCCAAGACCAGGCTACACCACCACCTCCGCCGCCTGCCATGATAACCAAGCAAGGCAGCATCCAAGACCAGGCTACACCACCACCTCCGCCGCCTGCCATAATAACCAAGCAAGGCAGCATCGAACCCGGGCCCCCTGCCTCGTCCCAAGCAAGGGGCCTCCGGCGTATGGAGCGCCCAAGGTGCCAGACTAGCGCTAATCTGGACCATGATGCATGGCTGCACCGCGTCCAAAATGCCCCTACCGGCCCGGGTAACTGCCACAGCCATGAGGTAGGGTGTGCCCTTTCCTCATGCCCCCCACCAGCAAGGCTGCGGCCGGCATCCATCTCCAACAACCGTCCGATCTCCCCATCTACACGCTCTGAACAGGAAGGCCAGTCCTGCTAGGTGCCCAGCCACCGAGCCGCCTAATGGCACCATTTGTTAACCGAAAAGATGTACTTATCATCCGGTCGTCAGGCATCTGGTATTCAAACTGGTAATGCGGTTGCCACCAACCAGCTAAGTACCCCTCCACTGCCCCCCATAATAACCAGGCTAGACAGCAAAGAGACCTGAGCCCCCCTACCTTGCGTCGGGCAAGAAAAAGAGGGGGCGTGCCCACCTGTCTCCCGCAGTAAGGTAACAATATGCTACAGGTTAAGAAACCATATATAAGGTCTTTGGTAGTCGGCAACCAACCCCCAACGGATGGTCCGAGCCCGCGGTTCCTATCCCTCGGCTGTGATTAATCAACCCTGGTGCGAGCCAAATACACTCCCAGCACCAATCCGGTGCCCCCCCTCCCCCCGGCTACCAGCCTTGTTTCCCAGGAAGACAGCCCCTTATGCCCGGCCTCCCACCGTGATATCCAAGCAAGGGAGCCCCACCCGAGCCGACCAGGTCACCCTACCGGCTCGTGCACCCGCATAAATAGCTGTGACGGGGTAATCAATACAGGTTTACAAATAATGTACTTAGCCCCTGACACGTTTCGTGCTCTAGCGTATTGATGATTAAGCATGAGGGCGACCTCTTGATTGTTGCACCCAAATATTATTGCTTATATTGCAGCTCAGTTTTTTAAAGGACTAGAGCCTGCAATGGGAAATAAATTCAGGGATAAGAAAAACATTTGAGTTACTCTTATCCCCAGCCAGGTGTCTGGCCCAGGTGCAGTTGACCATCTAGTGCTGGCTAACGATCCTCTTCTGAGGTCCCTGGTAGTCGGCAACCAATCCATGTAAGTGGAGCAGGACTTCCGTTCCTGGCTCCACTGATGCAGGTACCTCCCCCTTGTGTCTGACCCGGGTGCTGCAACCCATGCATCCCGGCGGACTCCGTCCTCTGAAGGCGTCCAAGTTCTTGCTCCCTCCGACTTCCAGTTGGGATGTCGGGGTTGAGAGGAAGAACAGCTAAGGCATTCGTGGAAAATCGTAGTATATAACTGCAGGGAAAGATACACCATGTTTTCCCTATATTTTTGCCATGCTCTGGCCAATATTGCCTTTAGCTTTTCTCTCTTCACTAGGTTGCCCAAAGTGCCTTTCTGTTCACCTGACCGATCCCGTAGACAGGATGGATAGCCCTGCCCTTGACAGGGTGCAGCGTGTGTGAGCTTCAGGCCTAACTTCTCTCCCTGCTCAGGAGATGGGCTAGTGATCTATTCAGGGGTTGCCGTTCATCCCCTGACACTTTTGATGCCGTCCTGTATGGCCAGCTATGCCTGGTACTTTGGCTCGTAGGGTCTGTCTCAGGCCCTGCCGTTCTTGCTGATTATTTGCCAAGGGTTGCTTGGGCTTTTCTGCCCATTGTGCCTATCAGTCACACAAGGGCTCGCTTCTGCAGAGACATTTTGTCTTTCCGATGTCAGTGGACCGCAGTTTCTTTCTGGGGAGTTCTCGGACCCCATTTGTGTTTTTGGTTGTCTTCTAACACCAAAGGAAACTGTGCGCTCTTTGTCCAAGAGTCCTTCTCTTGTTTACATCTCTAGGCTTTTTTTTGTACCCAGGAAGTTCTAGGCCTACTTCATTGTCAGAGTTACTGGTCCAAAACTCATTCTCGATCACGCCCACTGACTGTGTGGTTTTCTGGGTCGTGAGCAGGTTGGGCACTGCTCGCGGTCCACCAAATCTCCACTCCTCTTTGCTGCCGCTTGCGGCCCCATATGGTTCGCACCCAGTGGCGCACCAAGGGTCTCCGGCGCACGGGGCCTAATGCATTTGTGTGCCTCTCCAGCATCCCCCCCTTAATCCTTCTTGTACTAATGCTTTAGGTCACAGAAAATCAGTGGCATCTCTAGACAGAAGAATTTTTTTTGGGGGGGGGGGCCAAAATGACATTTCTTCATCACACCCACCTCTATAGCATGGATCCTGCTTTAAAATTGGTTTAAAAAAAAACCTGTTATTCCCTGTACGTACCAGGATCAGTCCAGACGGTGGGTTATGTCCCCCGTCCAGCAGATGGAGTCAGAACAGACTTCGAGGGACGTCACCAGTATAAGCCAGTGCTCCCTCTGCTGGAGCTCAGTATCTTTCTGACTCCAGCAGATGAGAGTTGGGAGGATCTATGATCCCCCCAGGCTGACAGGGTTTTAGGCTTTATTTTCTTCTCTTTTCCTGTCCTGTAGTTTGTATTTCTTTGAATCAAGTTGCAGTTAAAGTTCTTTAAAAAAAAAAAAAAAAAAAGAGGGCCCTTGCTTTGGAGGCGTGTCTTTCCTCTGCCTTCTTTGCTTGCTTCCTCCGTTCGCGGGCGGTAAGTTGGGGTTTCTCTTTGTCATTTCTTCCTTTTCAGGTACTTTTTCTTTCTTCCTGGGTGCCCCGTGGCTGCCGGTGGTGCCGGGACCGCCACGTGGGGGCAGTCGATCCCGCGGCATTGTGGCCTATTTCGCGCTCTTGGTGCGGCTGATTTTTACTTTTCCTCGGCGCTGCAGGGATTCTTCAGCGGGTTGTGCAGGCCCTCCGGCCCCCCCGCGGCACCTTTTTCAGTGCCTTCTGGCCCCCCCCGAGGTGTTTTGCCTGTTTTCCCCGGCGATTTTGAGCATGCTGCGGCCGTCCCGTTGCGCAGCCTGCGGCGAGCCGGAGTCCCGGATTTCAAGGGAGGGGATCTGCGCGAGGTGCCTTCCGGGTGGGGAGGGCACCTCGCAGCCGCTGGGTTCTTTTTCCCTTCTCCCCTCCCCCCGGCGCGGGCCGGCCACGTCGCCGCCGCTGGCGGGAACGGCGGCCATTTTGCTGTCTCAGCACATTGCTGCAGCTGAGGCAGTTTCAGAGCGGAGGGATTTTCGGGAGGTCTCACCCCCGAATTTATCCCCGGAGGGGGGTTTGCCTAGTCCTCAGAGGTGCCTAGTGCCTAGTCTTCAGAGGTCCCAGTCTCGGACCCCTCCTCGGACCCCCCTCCCAGCTTGCCTCGTTTTTCCCCTGAATTCATCCTATTGATGCATAGTGCGTACTTGCAGGGGTTGGGGGTGCCTGGGGGTCTTCCCCCGCACCCTCCACTGGCCAAGACTCCTCGGGTCTCTGTGGCCCCTCCTGGTACGCCCCCCGACCTGGTAGGTTCGGTGGCCGGGGCCCCAGGTCCACTTCCTCGTCCTTGGTTGGTTTTGGGAGCTGCGGCAGCGACTTCTCCACCCTCACCGGACGCTCAGGACCCTACGCTGTCGGAACTACCTTCCGAAGGGGATGACCCGCTGGCGCTTCGGATTTTCCAGAGGGATGAACTGAACGATCTGATACAGCAGATTCTCTTGGAACTGGACCTTGATCCTCCACCGGACCCGCCACTCCCGGTGGCGCCCGCTGTCACCACATCGGCCAGGAAAGGGGACCCCGTACTCGCCGCTCTGCGCCCTAGGCCCCGGGCATTTCCCATCCATGAGTCCTTCCTGCAGCTCCTCACCAGGGAGTGGGATGCTCCTGAAGCCTCGTTGAAGGTTACTCGGGCCATGGAAAAGTTGTACCCGCTGCCGGAAGATTTCTTGGACCTCATTAAGGTTCCCAAGGTGGATTCGGCCGTCTCGGCGGTCACCAAGAGGACGACTATCCCGGTCACGGGCGGCACAGCGCTCCGGGATACCCAGGACCGCAAGTTGGAAGTGTTCCTGAAGAGGGTCTTCGAAGTTTCCGCTTTGGGCATGCGGGCAGTTATGTGTACTTCGCTGGCTCAGCGGGCCAGTCTTCGGTGGGTCCAACAACTGCTTACCTCGCAGACTTTACCACCGGACGAAGCCGCGCAGGCTGACCGCTTGGAGTCCGCAATAGCTTATGGGGCGGATGCCCTTTATGATCTATTCCGGGTTCAGGCGCGGTCCATGGTATCGGTAGTGGCGGCCAGGAGGCTTCTTTGGCTCCGCAACTGGGCGGCGGATGCTTCCTCTAAGTGGAGCCTGGGCTCTTTGCCGTTCCGCGGCAAGTTTCTTTTTGGAGATGACTTGGACCAGATCATCAAGTCCCTGGGGGAGAATGCAGTCCATCGGCTCCCTGAAGACAGACATCGACCCTCCAGGGCATTTGCGTCTACCTGGACCAGAACCAGAGCGCAGAGGCGCTATAGATCGTACAGGCAGCCGGGGGCTCGCCCTGCTTCCTCCAGACCCCAGTCCTGGTCCCGGTCCTTTCGGGGTCGGCGACCCGCGCGTGACGGCGCCGGACAGGGTACTCATCCGCCAAAGTCGTCCCAATCATGCCAGATGCCCCCACTCCTCCACACCCAGACGCCCCCACTCCCCCATGCCCAGGATAGGGGGTCGCCTGGCGGACTTCTACGAGGAGTGGGTAAGGATCTCTGCAGACCAGTGGGTCCTGGACACTATAAGAGACGGCTACGCTTTGGAGTTTGTCCGTCCTCCCAGGGATCGGTTTCTCTTCTCCCCCTGTGGCTCAGACCTCAAGAGGGCAGCAATACAACAAACTCTGGACCGGCTACAAAGCATAGGAGCCATTGCCCCCGTCCCCTTCAGCGAGGTGGGCTCGGGGCATTATTCCATCTACTTCGTCGTGCCAAAGAAGGACGGTGCCTTCAGGCCCATTCTCGATCTGAAGGAAGTCAACAAGTCTCTCCGAGTCAGCCGGTTCCGCATGGAGACGCTGCGGTCCGTGATTGCGGCGGTTCACCGGGGGGAATTTCTGGCATCCTTGGATCTGACGGAGGCCTACTTGCACGTTCCCATTCTGCCGGCGCATCGTCGTTTTCTCCGCTTCAAGGTTCTGGGTCAGCACTTCCAGTTCACGGCTCTCCCATTCGGTTTGGTGACAGCACCTCGCACTTTCACCAAGATCATGGTCGTCGTGGCAGCGGCCCTACGCAGGGAAGGGATATTGGTCCATCCCTATCTGGACGATTGGCTGATTCGAGCGAAGTCCTTCCTCCACGGACAGGAATCGGTTGCCAGGGTGGTCCAGGTACTGCAGGCCCTGGGCTGGGTCGTGAACTTCTCCAAAAGTTCTCTGGTTCCTTCTCAGCGCCTGGATTTCCTGGGTGCCAGCTTCGACACGCGGCAGGGCAAGGTGTTCTTGCGCCCGGACAAGGCTCAATCATTGCGGGAGCATGTCTGTCGTTTTTCAGCTTTACTGGAACCCACCTCCTGGAATTATCTACAGTTGCTGGGAGTGATGGCGTCCACCATTGATATGGTGCCCTGGGCCTTTGCGCATCTGCGCCCTCTGCAGGCGTCTCTTCTCTCCCGGTGGAAACCAGTGTCTCAGGATTATCAGGTGATCCTTCCCCTCCCCCCAGTCGCCAGGGACAGTCTGGACTGGTGGCTTGTGCCGGCAAATCTGGCTCAGGGAGTCTCCCTCGAGGTTCCCAATTGGGTGGTAGTCACCACCGATGCCAGCCTCATGGGCTGGGGCGCAGTCTGCGACCAAAGTTCAACGCAGGGGACGTGGTCCCCAACGGAGGCGACATGGCCGATCAACCGTCTGGAAACCAGGGCAGTGCGTCTGGCGCTGCAACGGTTCCTTCCCCTGGTACAGAACAAAGAAGTACGGATCCTCTCCGACAACGCCACCACGGTGGCCTATATCAATCGACAAGGGGGCACAAGAAGCAAACATGTCTCCCTCGAGTCGACCCTCCTAATGGAATGGGCGGAAAGGCATCTTGTCAGGATCGCAGCTTCTCACATCGCCGGGGTGGACAATATCCAGGCGGACTTCCTCAGTCATCAACAACTGGACCCCGGCGAATGGGCGCTCTCCGACGCGGCGATGTGGTTATTGATTCATCGGTGGGGCGCACCACACTTCGATCTGATGGCTACCGCCACCAACGCCAAGGCACCACGTTTCTTCAGTCGCCGGAGGGAACACGGCGCGGAGGGGGTGGATGCCCTAGCCCTCCCATGGCCGGCTCATCGGCTGCTTTACGTTTTCCCTCCGTGGCCCTTGGTAGGCAAGACGTTCCGCAGGATAGAAAATCATCAAGGTCCTGTGATCCTCGTCGCTCCGGAGTGGCCGCGCAGGCCTTGGTTTGCGGATCTCCTCCAGCTGGCGGTGGACGGCCCGGTTCGTCTAGGTCATCTTCCTCGTCTGCCGCACCAGGGTCTGGTATATTTCGACCAGGCCGAACTCTTTTGTCTTGCGGCATGGCTTTTGAACGGCGCCACCTACGACGCAGGGGCTACCCTGAGGCGGTAGTTTCTACTATGCTGCGCGCCCGGAAAGCTTCTACATCTGTTGCTTACGTACGAGTCTGGAGAACTTTCGACGTCTGGTGCTCCTCCAGGGGGATCCGACCCACGGAGGCGTCGGTTCCGTCGATTCTGCAGTTTCTTCAAGATGGCTTGGATAAGGGACTCGCCTACAATTCTCTGCGAGTCCAGGTGGCGGCCTTGAATTCTTTTACACGAGCGCATGGCTCTCTTCTCCTTCAACCGGACGTTGCCCGTTTTCTCAAGGGGGTCAAGCACATACGTCCTTCAGTGCGGGATCCTTGTCCCTCCTGGAGTCTCAACCTGGTGCTTCGGGCTTTGTCAGGGGCGCCCTTTGAGCCGATATGTGGAGCGACCCTCAAGGATCTGACTCTCAAGACGGTCTTCCTTGTTGCCATATGCTCAGCGCGGCGTATCTCCGAGCTACAAGCATTGTCCTGCAGGGAGCCTTATCTCAGATTTACGGATTCTGGTGTCTCCCTGAGCACCGTGCCTTCCTTTCTCCCGAAGGTAGTCTCGTCTTTTCACTTGAATCAGACGGTGGAGCTTCGGTCCTTTGGACCCAGCGAGCCCCGGGCTCTTCGTCTTTTGGATGTCAAACGCACATTGCGTCACTATCTGGAGGTGACCAATGACTTCCGACTCTCTGATCATCTCTTCGTTCTCTGGTCGGGTCCGAAGAAGGGGTGCCAGGCCTCGAAGACGACAATCGCACGATGGTTAAAGGGAGCTATCTCGGCGTCCTACATTGGAGCAGGTCGAACTCCTCCTCGCGGGGTTATTGCTCACTCGACCCGCTCACAAGCTGCGTCATGGGCGGAAACTCGCTCCGTCTCCTCACAGGAGATCTGCCGGGCAGCGACGTGGAAGTCTCTGCATACTTTTTCACGACATTATCGACTACACCTGGCGTCGTCATCCATGGGACATTTTGGCGGCCAGGTTCTCCGAGCAGGGCTTTCAGGGGCCCACCCGGTGTAGGGAAGCTTTGGTACATCCCACCGTCTGGACTGATCCTGGTACGTACAGGGAAAAGAAAATTATTCCTTACCTGCTAATTTTCGTTCCTGTAGTACCATGGATCAGTCCAGACGCCCACCACTTTGGGATCTTTTGCTTCTGCTCGGGTCTGATTACTGTCGATATCTTCTGTTTTCTGACAGTGTTTGTTTTTTTGTTGCTGTTTTCACAGCCCCCTATAAGTTGGGTGCCTCACCGCTCGTTGGCGGTCCATTATTATCTATTGTTAGTGCCTGGGTTTCAGGTATGTTGAGTAACTTGATTCAAATCTTTTCAGGTTCTTGAGCTTTGCTATACGTGATACTGAGCTCCAGCAGAGGGAGCACTGGCTTATACTGGTGACGTCCCTCGAAGTCTGTTCTGACTCCATCTGCTGGACGGGGGACATAACCCACCGTCTGGACTGATCCATGGTACTACAGGAACGAAAATTAGCAGGTAAGGAATAATTTTCTTATAAAAAAAGTGCAAAGGGTCTTCTGCGTAATTTTAAAAAGCTGGCCAGTTTCACACTATAAAATTATTTGATAGCCTCATTCAACTAATTCTATATGGCTGTGAGAGGGAAGTCTGGAATATATAGGAAGGGACAGAATGTCAATATAAATCCTGCACCTCCAGTTCTCTAACTCTGTGCATCCACTGTGCACCCCAAACAATGGAGCTTGGATGTTTCCCTTACAGCTCATCATACTATAAGATATTTTCAAATTCTGGTGTCACCTCACACTCAGGCCGATACAGTACAGTGCGCACTGTTAACCTGCTCTTGGACGCGCGTTTTCCCTTACCCCTTATTCAGTAAGGGGCGGAAAACGCGCGTCCAACCCGCGGCACCTAATAGCGCCCTCAACATGCAAATGCAACATGCAAATTTTAAAAAGCTGGCCAGTTTCTCACTGCATGTTGATGGCCCTGTTAGGTATGCCCGCGTGATACAGAAAGTAAAATGTGCAGCCAAGCCAAGCCGCACATTTTACTTTCAGAAATTAGCGCCGACCCAAAGATAGGCACTAGTTTCTGCCGGCACCAGGAAAGTGCACAGAAAAGCAGTAAAAACTGCTTTTCTGTGCACCCTCCGACTTAATATCATGGCAATATTACGTTGGAGGTCCCGAAGGGTAAAAAAAGTAAAAAAAAAAAAAAAAAATTTAAAATGGGCTGGCGGCTGTCGGGCCGAAAACTGGACTCTCAATTTTGCTGGCGTCCGGTTTCTGAGCCCTTGGCTGTCAGCGGGCTCGAGAACCGACACTGGCAAAATTGAGTGTCGGCTGTCAAACTTGCTGACAGCCGCTGCTCCGGGTTAAAAGGAGGCGCTAGGGACGCGCTAGTGTCCCTAGCGCCTCCTTTTGCCTGTTTCTACCTCACCGCCTAATTTGAATACTGAATCGCGCACACCGGCGAGTGGCCTGTGCGCGCGCCGGGAGAGCGGGCATTCGTCCACTCTCCCGCGGACTTTAGTGAATCGGCCTGAGTAACAGCAGCACAAACACCTTCCACTGCCAGGCACATTGTGAACTAACACAATACCCCGCGAGAAAAGACACTCAAAATATATACTGCAGTCCCATCATAACATAAATTACAAGTCATGAAAAGGCTCAAACCCCTCCTCCACTTCCAAGATTTCAGGACAGTGCTCCAAGTCACACTCTTTTCCAAAACAGATTACTGTAACTCTCTTCTCCTCGGGCTCCCTACTTCATCTATCAAACCATTACAGATGCTCCAAAATGCTGCGGCAAGAATCCTGACTAATACCAACAGAGGAACACACATCACTCCCATACTACAGAACCTGCACTGGCTGCCAATCAAATATAGAATATTACACAAGGCTCTCACTATAATCCACAAAGTCATTCACAACCAACAACAACTAGACCTCCAGATTCCCCTTAAATTATACTCATCAGACAGACCGATTCGAGAAGCATATAAAGGCACCCTGCAACCCCCTACAACGAAATCTACTCGCCTATCATCTACCAAAGAACGAACCTTCTCTACAGCTGGCCCAACCATCTGGAACAAGATGCCCACAGAACTCAGATTAGAACCATGCCCGTTTACCTTCCGCAAAAAACTTAAGACATGGCTCTTCATCCAGGCCTTCACTTAACCTACAGTTCCAGCAATTCCTCACTAATTCAGACACTGACTCCTACCTAAACTCTCTGACAAGTGTAGCCTATACACTTATGCCTCTTCTCATCATATTATTGTATTATCTAATTTGTTCAGTTATGCCTTCTATCGCTCCGGCTATCCTAGCCCTCCAGGTTAATACCCCTTGTTATATGTAACTTTCATTTCTTGTTATATGGTTGACTTTGTTATTCCCCTCATGTTATCTGTAAACCGATCTGATATGAATTTTCTTTCATGAAGGTCGGTATATAAAAATGTTAAATAAATAAATAAATAACAGTAATAACACCAAGGACTCAAACAACAATAACCCTACCTGTGAAAAAGCAAGGGTAAATATTACACTGGGTCCTAGAATACCAGTACACCACCTTCTGAGGAAAAAATACAAACCCGATTGCTATAGATCCCTATACAGACACTACATGCTAGCAGAATCTCTCATCACGGTCACACACACAAAGCAGAGACAGACCCTCACCAAATACAGAATACAAAATAAAGGAGCACAAATTAGACAAAAACTGAAATGGAAACTCCAAGAAGCCAGACTTGTGTATTAACAATAGAAAAACAGAACCAACATTCCTCAAAAAACAAATAAAATCAAGAAACATAAAGCATCAGTTATAATAGTAAAACCATAATAAAAGAATATTTTAAATCTACTGATAAATAGAATTTCTATTAATTAAAATCATATACATTTTTTTCAATTTCAAACACCAATAAAATATTTCAAAACAGCACATATCAAATAACACCCAATAACTAAAACTAATAAGGATTTTAAAAAGCCCCTGCTGTCCATACAAGGGAGCTCTTGATTTCCAGTCACCCTGATATTGTCGAGGATTAGGAGGTTATCCTCTCTCTCTCAAACATACTCACATGTCCATTCTCTCTCACACATACACTGTCACATACATACACATTCATGCTCTTATACCCACTATAACCTCTCGCTCTCACAGACACTGTCACACTCTCAGGCTCTAAGACACTCTCTCCCCCTCCACACACACACACACACACACACACACCCCCACAGTCTTACTTCCCTGGATTTTCTCATACACACTCATGCTCTCACTCTTACTGGCTCCCTCACATACACACAAACACACAAACCCAGGCAAGCTCCCAGTCATTCTCACACTGACCCCCAGGCAGGCTCCCATTCATTTTCACACCACTCCCGCCCCATCCTCCAGGCATGCACACATTCATTCTCACATACACAGACCCCCAGTCAGGCACCAATTCATTCTCACACACATACACCACACACAGGCAGGCACCTATTCTCACACATACAAACCCCAGGAAGACACCCATTCATTCTCATACACAGACACACCCTCAGGCAGGCACCCATGCATTCACACACATACACCCCCAGACAGACTCCCATTCATACACATGCACACACTAAAGGCAGACCCGCTCTCTTTCTTTTGCCAACAACCTCAGAGCCTCTCTCATTCCTCTGCTGCCACTGTCACTTCTGCCGCATAGCTATTGGGGAGGTGCTGATTGCTGCTACTGGCACTGAAGCCCATTCTGCTGCCTCCTCTGTGCAGGCCCCGTGGGTTTCCACTTCCTCCATGCTGATCTCATACATTGTGACATCCGCATAGAGAAAGTGGTACTCTTGCACATTCCCAAAGATTACATGTGCCAATCAGTAAAAAGTAATTTATTTTTTTTTACATTTGCTGTCTGATCTTATTTTTCTAATCGGTTGGTCACAGGCTTTTTTTCCCCACCTTCCCTTTCTTATTTTTTTGCCAATTCCTTTTATAATGTCTTTTTTTCTATTTCTTCCCTCAAACACACAGTCAAGTTCTCATTCTCACATACTTTGTCTCTGTCTCACACACACACAGGCTCTCACTCTCACATGCTCTCTCTCATACAATCATTCATACGCACAGTCTCTCACTGGCACATGCTGTCTCTCACTCCCACATGCTGTCTTGCTCAAGCACAGGCTCTCACTGTCACATGCTGTGTCTCTCTCACACACCTAGAGGCTCTCACATGCTGTCTCTGCAAACATTCAGGTCTTCATTCCCACACACAGTCTCTCAACTCACTCTCGCACACAATCTCTCAACTCATCTCATACACGCACACATACACACTCTACAGGCCCTCAGCCTCTCTCTCACCTCTGGGCCTCCTCTTCACGGGTCGCCGCAGGATGGGCTCTGCAGCGGCCCTGGTCTTCTCGGGCCGCCTGCAATGTGGGATTTGTGGCGGCCTTTAAGCGCTGCTCTTCTGCACGCGGCTGATGCTCTGCCTCCTTCTTGCACATGTGGCTCCGGCAACATTTTTCTTCTGGGGCCGTGCGGGCAGGAAGGAGGTGGAGCCTGCAGGTTTGGACGCGACCTTTTTCTTTGGGCCGTGGTGACGTGCTGGGGAGGAGCTGGCTGTCGTGGTACATGTGGGCACCAACGACATAGGAAAATATGGGAGGTTCTGGAAGCCAAATTTAAGCTCTTAGGTAGAAATCTTAAATCCAGAACCTCCAGGGTAGCGTTTTCTGAAATGCTCCCTGTTTCACGCACAGGTCCCCAGAGGCAGGCAGAGCTCCGGAGTCTCAATGTGTGGATGAGACGATGGTGCAAGGAAGAGGGATTCAGTTTTGTAAGGAACTGGGAAACCTTTTGGGGAAGGGGGAGTCTCTTCCGAAGGGATGGGTTCCACCTTATCTAGGGTGGAACCAGACTGCTGGTGCTAACCTTTAAAAAGGAGAGAGAGCAGCTTTTAAACTAGAATAAAGAGGAAGCCAACAGTCGCTCAGCAGCGCATGGTTCGGAGAGAGGCATCTTCAAAGGATACTAATAATGCATTAAATTGCAAATAAAAACAAAACATAAGAACATAAGAAATTGCCATGCTGGGTCAGACCAAGGGTCCATCAAGCCCAGCATCCTGTTTCCAACAGAGGCCAAAACCAGGCCACAAGAACCTGGCAAGTACCCAAACACTAAGAAGATCCCATGCTACTGATGCAATTAATAGCAGTGGCGATTCCCTAAGTAAACTTGATTAATAGCCATTAATGGACTTCTCCTCCAAGAACTTATCCAAACCTTTTTTGAACCAAGCTACACTAACTGCACTAACCACATCCTCTGGCAACAAATTCCAGAGCTTTATTGTGCATTGAGTGAAAAAGAATTTTCTCCAATTAGTCTTAAATGTGCTACTTGCTAACTTCATGGAATGCCCCCTAGTCCTTCTATTATTCAAAAGTGTAAATAACCGAGTCACATCTACTCATTCAAGACCTCTCATGATCTTAAAGACCTCTATCATATCCCCCCTCAGCTGCCTCTTCTCCAAGCTGAACAGCCCTAACTTCTTCAGTCTTTCCTCATAGGGGAGCTATTCCATCCCCTTTATCATTTTGGTTGCCCTTCTCTGTACCTTCTCCATCGCAACTATATCTTTTTTGAGATGCGGCGACCAGAATTGTACACAGTATTCAAGGTGCGGTCTGACCATGGAGTGATACAGAGGCAATATGACATTTTCTGTTCTATTAACCATTCCCTTCCTAATAATTCTTAACATTCTATTTGCTTTTTTGACTGCTGCAGCACACTGAGTCGACGATTTTAAAGTATTATCCACTATGATGCCTAGATCTTTTTCCTGGGTGGTAGCTCCTAATATGGAACCTAACATCATATAACTACAGCAAGGGTTATTTTTCCCTATATGCAACACCTTGCACTTGTCCACATTAAATTTCATCTGCCATTTGGATGCCCAATCTTCCAGTCTTGCAAGATCCTCCTGTAATGTATCACAGTCTGCTTGTGATTTAACTACTCTGAATAATTTTGTATCATCCACAAATTTGGTAACCTCACTCGTCGTATTCCTTTCCAGATCATTTATATATAGATATTGAAAAGCACCGATCCAAGTACAGATCCTTGAGGCACTCCACTGTTTACCCTTTTCCACTGAGAAAATTGACCATTTAATCCTACTCTCTGTTTCCTGTCTTTTAACCAGTTTGTAATCCACGAAAGGACATCACCTCCTATCCCATGACTTTTTAGTTTTCGTAGAAGCCTCTCAGAATTAGGGCATCCCGACAGTGAGGTTCCAATAATAAGAAAAGTAGTCCAAGTGTCTGTAACTAAAAACTCACCTGAGCTAAAAAATTCTAACTTATCCCTATCAATTAAAAAGCAGAATGAAAATGTAAACAAAAAACAAACTTTGAAATGTTTGTATGCTAATGCCAGAAGTCTAAGAAGTAAGATGGGAGAATTAGAATGTATAGCAATGAATGATCAATA
The DNA here is from genome assembly GCF_901001135.1 of Rhinatrema bivittatum. NCBI lineage: Eukaryota > Metazoa > Chordata > Amphibia > Gymnophiona > Rhinatrematidae > Rhinatrema > Rhinatrema bivittatum. The sequence goes on along the minus strand of NC_042616.1, from coordinate 44,388,975 downwards.
GTTAAGAACCCTCATTCCTGTTCACACTAACATTTTCAGACGCGATGGTTTTAGACCTTCATAATAGGCATCATTGTGTGGTATGATTTTACCGATCTCACTCTGCTTTATGTTTAATCATAGGTCAGTCCATTTTTTTGTTTTTTTCTTAATAATACACCCCAGTGAATATACTGAATTTCAATTATGTTCGTGTACTTTTACACCTTAATGATCATTAACAAAACTTATCTGTATATAGAAATATACATAACTGAAATTCAGTATATTCACTGGGGTGTATTATTAAGAAAAAAACAAAAAAATGGACTGACCTATGATTACATAACAAAAAATAAGAGAAAAGTGCAAATGCTTTTATTGTACTATCAATATTGCTTCAGGAATGTGTTCCAAAGTATAAAACTTACACACACACACTCATTCACACATTTAAAATCATGAAATACACGTTACAGCCAGCATATATATATCTCACAATTCTATAGAGAGTGTAATCTATGCTAATGATGTGACACCCTGTGGAACTTTCCACTTACAATCTAAACATTCCTACAAAACTTTTAATATATCCCTCTTTGCTGCTGGCTTCTTTCATGTATATCTTTCTTTTGGACACCTCCGTTCTTTGGATTCAATTATGTAATCGGGGTCAGACCACGATTACATAATTGAAAATTATATTGCAATGACAGAGAGGAGCATTAGGCACTCTCGTTCTGCTACTCTTTGGCGTTTAAGATAAGAGGCTCTAGCTATGAATTTCCCACGTAAAACTGCTTTTAAACCTTCCCAAACCGTTCCAGCATTCACCTCCCCGTTATCATTAAATGTTAATAGTCCTGAATTTCTTGTTCTATGTGGGAAATAAAACCCTGATCATTAAGAAGGGAGTCATTCAGTTTCCAATATTGTACCCCTCGATCATAATCCTTAAGCTGTAAAGAAAACCAGATGGGGGCATGATCCGACCACACATTGGCCTCTATTTCCACTTTCGTCACCCGGGGTAGCATGCTTCTACTACCCAGGAACATATCAATCCTTGAATAGCTACTTTGTGGGGTAGAGTAAAACGTATAGTTCCTAGATTTTGGGAATCTAGTGCGCCAAATATCCAAAAGTCCCATATCGGCCATCAGGTCTTTAAGTGCTCGTCGAGCCATCTTAGGGTCTGAACTATGCCCTGTAGAGGTGTCCTTGCACGGATCCAAGGTCAGGTTAAAGTCCCCACCAATGATGAGAGATCCTTCTATTTTAGAGGCCAAAGTGTGGTTTAGGGATCGAAACAAATCTGCCTTTTGAGCAGTAGGCCCATATACTGAGACTAGAGAAAAGATTCCCCCCCCCCAATGAAAGTTTCACCATAACCATGCGTCCTGATGGGTCTGCAATAAGATCCTTAAATTCAAAATGGACATCTTTGTGTAATAAAATTCCCATCCCCGAATACTTTGAGGAGGGGGTTGCAGCCGCCCAATATTGATAAGGGTACTTAGGATGTTTCATAAGGCCCAGGTACCGTTTTCGTAAATGAGTTTCTTGAAGTAAAGCCACAGCGGCCTTCATCCGATCTAATTCCTTAAACAATAATTTACGCTTACCTGGGCTATTGGTGTTAAGGGAAAAAATTGTAAGAGTAACCATTAGAATAACAACTCCCCTCCGTCTTGCCACTTCCCTCTATGGAACCACCACCCAGGATCCAATTTCTTGGAGAACTCAACAATATCACCTTCATTACAATAAACCAAACCCTCAGATCCCATCCCCCCACCCTCCCCCTCCGTCAAACCCAGAAGCATAAACCCTGTGCTCCAAATAAGCATGGAGGAAATTGTCGTCGCTCCTCATGGCACCTATACGGGTGGCGATTTAAACATAGAATTACCGCTAATTTTCTACGACCAAGCAGAAAACAAGGGTCCAGCACATGTTTAGACCAAAACTCAGTCAATCCACGTTGTCCATCATGTGACCATTCACAGGATTCCGCCGGAGCCTTCTTCGTCCCTTAGGGCCTCGCTGCCAGCGAGGCTGAGAGTTGATTGCAGTCGCGATGTGGCTCAGGGCAGGACCGGTTCCTTTCGCCGCAGGTGGAACTTCGATAACAATACCTGCCTCCTTCAAAATCGCGCTGGCCTCCAGAACTGTCTTAACTCTGTGAGTGGCTCCCTGCAGCATAAAAGACACTCCTCCGGGATAGAGCCAGCGGTACCGGATGTTAGCCTCCTGGAGCTTAGTGGTAACGCAGCGAAATTCCTGTCGCTTTTTTAAAGTGGCTGAGGACAGATCAGCAAAGATGGCGATGTCCTGGCCCTCCCAGAGCCACGTGCGCTTGCTCCTGGATAATTAAAGAGCTTTTCTTTCAAAGTGAAGGAGTGGAAGCAGGACACTATGTCTCTAGGTCTATTTGCAGTTTCGGGTCCCAGAGCTCTGTGCGCCCTATCAAGGAGAATATTAGGCATGGTGGTATCCTTCAGGGTTTCTTCATTTTCCCATAGGAAGGTAGCAATGTTTTCCACCACAGCAAAGCAATCTCCATATTCCTCCGTTTCCGGCGCCCCTCTGATCCGAAGGTTACTTCTCCGGCTCCGGTTTTCCATATCTTCCACCTTTTTCAGCTAAAGCTTGGCAGGTAGCTTGTGAATTCTGGTGGCTGAGTTGCATCTGAGTCCAGCCCTCCCCTTGTGTATCTAGCCGGATCTCAGCTTCATCTACCCTTCTGCCCAGCTCTGCATTCTCCTCTCTCATTTCAGCAATTAAATTGGTGATTTCTGCCTTACAGTTTTTGATATCCTGTCTCAGCTCTATAAACCAACCTCTAAGTTCCTCCGAGAGCGGGTTCTCCGGTGCCATTTTGAAATTTTCGCCGCTATTTTCGCCGGTGTCCTGGTGTAGGAGAACTTTTTAAGCTCGCTAATTTTGCGTTTGGGCGTCATGCCCCGCCGTTCAGCAGCCTTTCGGCTTGTGAGCGCTCTGCTTTAAATGAAAAAAATCGCGCGGTTTGAGCGTGTGCAGCCCGCGGTGCTCACGGAGCAGCAGAGTTAAGCTGCTCGCATGAGGGGTGACATCACTTCCTTCAAGTTAGGGCTCTTCTGCTTCAAGAAAGTGCAGCTGAGGGAACATATGATAGAGATCTATAAAATCAACAGTGGAATGCAAACGGTAGAAGCAAATTGGTTGTTTACCCTTCCAAAAATAAAACAAAGGGGCACGCCATGAAGTTACTTAGTAGCACATTTAAAACAAATCAAAGAAAATACTTTTTCAAACAACCCATAATTAAGCTCTGGTATTCATTGATGGGGGACGTGGTGAAGGCAGTTAGCATAGCTGGGTTTAAAAAAAGGTTTGGACAAGTTCCTAGAAGAAAAGTCCATAAACTGTTATTAATCAGACAGACTTCAGGAAAGCCACAACTTATCCCAAGGTGAAAACATGATGATCCATATTCAGCTGCTGTGCGGCTCAGCTAATAAGCCAAATATTCTTATCAGGCTAACTTCGCCCATATATTCAGTGGTGCAGCCCACACCGCTGAATATATCCAGCTATTTTAATGTTAGCCAGATAAGCTTATCCAGCTAACTTCACGACAGTTCTATGACCGACCAGACTTAGCTGGAGAAGTTATTTAACTCTGAATGTTGCAGTTGGACACTGCTGGAGAGATAGTGGACCCTTGGGCCGACCTACCTAGGGAGGCAGGGTAGGCCGGGAGGCGGAGCCACAGGCCAGAGGAGTTCACCCAGGGACCCCCCGGGAGGAGCCCGTAGGGTCCCGGGTCCTCGGGACTTGGAAGTGAGACAGAAAGTCCAGAGGCTGAGATAGGCGTAGACTGGGACCAGAGTGAGGAGAAAGGAAAGGAAGTCCAAGGTACCCGGAAGGCAGGGGACCGGCTGCACAGGGCCGAGGACCGGCTGAAGGCAGGGCAGCGGGCGGCAGCGGAGTCTGTAGCAAACCGGAGTCTGAAGCAGGCTGTAGACTGATGCGGGGTCTGTAGCAAACTGGAGTCTGAAGCAGGCTGTAGGCTGAAGCGGGGTCTGTAGCAAACCGGAGTCTGAAGCAGGCTGTAGGCTGAAGCGGAGTCTGTAGCAAACCGGAGTCTGAAGCAGGCTGTAGGCTGAAGCGGAGTCTGTAGCAAACCGGAGTCTGAAGCAGGCTGTAGGCTGAAGCGGAGTCTGTAGCAGACCGGAGTCTGAAGCAGGCTGTAGGCTGAAGCGGAGTCTGTAGCAGACCGGAGTCTGAAGCAGGCTGTAGGCTGAAGCGGAGTCTGTAGCAAACCGGAGTCTGAAGCAGGCTGTAGGCTGAAGCGGAGTCTGTAGCAGACCGGAGTCTGAAGCAGGCTGTAGGCTGAAGCGGAGTCTGTAGCAGACCGGAGTCTGAAGCAGGCTGTAGGCTGAAGCGGAGTCTGTAGCAGACCGGACTCTGAAGCAGGCTGTAGGCTGAAGCGGAGTCAGAAGCAGGCCGGAGTCGGAGGCAGGCAGCAGGCTGAAGCGGAGTCAGAGGCAAACCAGAGTCGGAGGCAGGCAGCAGGCTGAAGCGGAGTCAGAGGCAAACCGGAGTCGGAGGCAGGCAGCAGGTAGAAGCGGGGTCAGAGGCAAACCGGGGTCGGAAGCAGACAACGTGAAGATCACCAGGAACGCAACTAAGAACAACTATGGAGTTGTGAACCTCGTTGCAAAGCGATGAGAGAGAGTTTGAGCGCCGGTTATATCGGGACTTGGGCGTGACGTCAGCAGCGCGGGCGGGGCCAGACTTCCGGGAGCTGGGCGCTCAAGAGGGACGTCCTCGCGTGCGCGCGAGGCTGACGAGAAGCAGGCATGTAATGGCGGCCGCCACGTGGAGAGAGAGAAGCCCCTGGGGCCCGGAGCGGGCAGAACGCGGTGATCCCTGAAGCGGAGGTAGGCGGGCTTGGGCCCTAACAGAAGGGAAGAGGTTGGGACCGCAACAGTGAATATCCAAATTAGTGGGATAGGTTATCCAGCTAAGCCGGATCCTCCCCAGGATGCCCTTGCCCCACTCACCTCTTTGCCGGCTATTTATCTGGATAACTAGCTATGTGCCTAAGTGATGGCTGTTCAGCGGGATCATAAATTCAGCCGCTGCAACTTAGCCGGCTAAGTAGCGCTGAATACCCCCCCCCCCCCATAATGGAATCTATTTGGGATCCTGCCAGCTCCTTGTCATCTGGATTGGCCACTGTTGGAAACAGGATACTGGGCTTGATGGACGCTTGCTCTGACCCAGTCTGGTGGTTCTTATGTAATGAAACTTCTTCATATTTAGCATATGAACACGAATTCTCTCCTGAAGTATTGTTTCCAAATGGATCAAGTTTTGCACACATTGTGATGGGAATGAACCTCACTCGTAAGCTCTAGAATATGCTAGATTTGATTTCAGTCTCTCAAATATACTGCTAAAGCCTTTCTTAATACTTGCAATGTGCCAAAGACGGCTTCCTTCTGGAATTCATAAGATATAATATGAATAGGCAACATATCAAGATGCACTTGGAAGTTCTTTGTAACCAAGCCTGTGGCGCCCAATACAACTGGGACTCTCTCTGTATCTTTCTGACACTTTTTCTTGGTCTCTGATTGTATCATTTGGTGCTGCAGCATCTTCTCTCTCCTTGTTTGCTGGTCTGATTCTCTTGTTTTGCACATTCTGTTGCTTTTCTCCCCTCATGCACGTTCCTGTGTCCTTTTCTCTAGTGACATATTAGATTTCCTTTCTGAAGCAAGCTTTTCCCACAATCTGTCCATGGAAATGGTCTCTCTCCTGTGTGTATTTTCCTGACTGGAAGAGCAGCCTTAGGGGGTCAGTACAGCAGGCTGTGAACCAGTGAAGCCAGGGTTCAAATCCTGCTGCCTCTTCATGCGACTGTGGACAAGATACTTCACCCTCCATAGCCTCAGGTACAAATTTAGACTGTAAGCCCCCTGGGGATAGGGAAATATTTGAATGTAATCTGCTTGGAAGGGACTGAAATGCAGAATATAAATGAAACGAATAAATAACCATCCACAGAATGGTGGCTTGATTCTGACACTTTCTAGGAGAATGTACTAGAGGAGAAAAGCACAAGAATGGTAATGTTTGGGTTTCTTGCATCAAGCTTTTTTTTTTTTTTTTTTTTATAACATGTTTAATAGTTTTTTCTGTTTAATTTTACATCAATAATACAGAGAAATGGGTAACAACAACGTATCTCAGTTATATAGATCAAGTATGGATAACAGAGTATATGTTAACAACTTAGTGGGTAAGCGTGCTGTCAAAATACATCACCCTTCAAGAACGACAACCATTCAACATATTATTAACAAAGATTGGACCATGGAGATTCGTCCGATATAGAGGCATACGTGCAACTCAGAAATCCAAAAGTCAGGCTCCACAATCTTGTCAGTTATTTTGGTTGATAAGATTCAGAAACATCAAAGCTTTTAAACCTAAAAACCCCTAATACCCTGGGGTTCCCACCTCTGAAGCTTAAACTTATTCCACCACCCCCCCCCCCCCCCCGGCTCTCGTCGGTGCTTTCCATGTAGGTATTTCTTTTTAAAACATATATATATATATATATATATATCTGATATATCTTGTCATTCATGTTTGATATATCTTATCCGACAAGTCTGGTCTGATTTATCCGATTTATCCCCTGGAGCGACCCAGGAAATCAAAGCACCTCAAAGATAAGAAGTAAGGATTAAAAAAAACAGTATAATTGTACTTATTCCTATTCCCTAGGGCCTAGATCATGTTGGGGGAGCTGGATTGGGAAAAGGACGCCCATACCTTCTGATGCATTGCGTTCTTTGTGCGTGATGCGCTCTGTGCCACCACATATTTGAAGGAAAATAAACGAAGCATACTTTGAAACCAATGTTCGCAATCTGGACTGTGGTTCGTTAACCACTGTGAGAGGATAATTCTGCGACCCACTGGACCTGCTTTGTGAAGAAATAATATGTCCGCTGTTTGTAGCTTACAGCCAGGCCAGTTGGATGTTTCAAAGAGCCACAAGTTAGGGGTTATGGGCAATGTAATCCGCATTAGCTGCTCACATTTCTGTTTGACTGTTTTCAAGCTTTTTATCAGATGGAATAGGAATGTCCCAGACGATCACAACTTCTTCATTCGCTACGGTTCTTTCAGAGTAATGATTCCAGTGCTTTTCTGGTATAATGATGCTGTAATATTTCCAGTTTTCATGGATGAGCCGGGCCATCTTACTACGCCTTTCTGTATATAGGCCTTTCGACATGACACACAGCAACAAGATGTGAAACCCATTCCATTTCTCTTTAACAGAATCTGCATTTATCTGTTCTTTTCTATGCTCGCTCTGAACCTTCTTGTCTGTAAGTCCACTGTCCTGTGCTAAAATGATCAATCTCTCATCTTTAGGTTTAAATTCACCTCTCCTTAGCCATTCATGTGGGTCTGCAGCAGTAAATCTTGGTCATTTCCCACTATAGTTCTGCTTTTCCTTATTTGCTGATCTGGTTCTTTAAAGAATTTGTTCTCGTTTTGCAAATTCTGTTGCTTCTCTCTCCTTGTGCACATTCCTGTGTACTTTCTCTGGTGGCTTATTAGATTTCCTTTCTGAATGAAGCTTTTCCCACAATCCATACATGAAAATGGTCTTTCTCCTTTGTGTTTTCTCTGGTGGCAGATTAGTTGTCCCTTCTGAGTAAAGCATTTGCCACATTCAGTACATGAAAATGGTCTCTCCCCAGTGTGAGTCTTCTGGTGACAGATTAGGTTTCCCTTTTGAGTGAAGCTTTTGCCACACTGAGTACACACAAATGGTCTCTCTCCAGTATGGGTTTTCTGGTGACACATTAGGTTTCCCTTCTGAGTGAAGTGTTTCCCACACTGAGTACATGAAAATAGTTTCTCGCTAATTTGTATTTTTTGGTCTTTTGTCAGGCATGACTTCTGTGTGTAGGGTGTCTCACATTCAGTACATGCCAATGGTTTCTCTTCTGTGTGGATTTTCTGGTGATGTATACAATTTCTCTCGCTAAGGAATTTTCTCTCACATTTGGAACATGAAAATAGCCCATCTCCTGTGTGTGTTTTCTGTTTTTCCAATAGTTCTCCTTTCTGATCAAAGGCTCTCCCACTCTCTGTACATAGAGATGGTTTCTGTTCAGTGTGAGGTTTTTCTTCTTCCTGTTCTCCCCTCTGACTAAAGGTTTTCCCGCTCTCTGTGCATGAAGTTGAGGTCTCTTCAGCATGGGTTTTCTGTTCTTCCAGTTCTTCTCCCTTCTGACTGAATGTTCTCCCGCTATCTGCATATAAAAATGGTGTCTCGGGAAGTAATGTCTCTAAACAGATTGGATTTGTGCATAGCAGTTGTAAACCAGGGTATGTTGGGTGTGATCTCAATCTGACAAATTTACTGCCAGCACTCTTTTTAAAAGTAGTGTTATTCTCTTTTTCTAGGATGCCTCTCTTCTCAATGAATGTACTCCCACTATCTGCACATGAGAATGATCTTGCTCCAGTGTGGGTTTTCTCTTCTCCCAGTAAGTCTCCCTTCTGACCAAAGGTTTTCCCATCGTTTGCACATGTAAATGGTCTCTCTTCAGAATGGGATTTCTGATGTGATTTCAGAATTAAAATATCCCTGAGGAATATTCCGCATACATCACAAATATACCTTTGTTCGCTTCTCTGGCTTCTCTGCTCTTCCCCTGTGTGTGTGATATTACTGGTATTTTGCTCATACACATTGGAATTTTTGGCCAAGTCTCCTCCTGACTTTCTTTGCTTCTTTTCTGCACTGCACTGAGTACATGAAAATAGTCTCTCTCCTATTTGAAATTTCTGGTAATACATTAGAATTAACTTCTTAATGAAGTTCCTCCCACATTCAGCACATGAAAATAGTTTCTCTTCTAGAAGCAGTTTCTGTTTCTCAAGTGGTCCTTCCTTCTGACAGAAGGATTTCCCAGAGTCTGTACATTTAATTGTTCTTTTTTCAGTAAAGTGTTTCCTTTCTTCCTGTAGTTCTCCCTTCTGGCTGAAATTGCTCCCATGCTCCATATATATAGAGGGTCTCTCTTCAAAATGAGATCTCTGTGATTTCAGAGCTAAAAGATCCCTCTGGAATATCCCACATCTCTCACAAAAACATCTTTTCTCTGTTGCCTGTTTGCTCTGCTCTTCCCTTGTCTGTGTTTGACAGAAGGTTTTCTCATTATCTATGCAGGTAGATGGTTTCTCTTCAGTGCGAGATTGCTGCTCTGCTTGTACAGTTGCAGGGTCCATGAGGAGTATCTCACACACATCACACAAACATCTTTGCTCTGTTCTTTGGATTCTCAGTTTCTCTCCCGTATGTGTGATATTTCTGGCACTTTGCTCACACACAGATTTCTCCTCCAAAACTCCTGTTGAATTTCTTTGCTTCTTTTCCATGATGTTTTGATTTCTGCACTTTTTCGTCCACTCAGAACATGAAGTAACCTTTTTGACTCTTTCCAGTAACCTCCTTTCACTTTCCAGATTCTCAGCATGCTTTCTGTCATACGTCTCTGTATTTTTATTCTTGGGACCATCGTTTTCTAGATAAGAAACAAAGGACACGTTACATGTGCTGGAGACTCAGAATAAGAGATTTCAGAGAAGTGAGGTTTAATTGGAAATCAGACTCGCCAGGTACAAAGGATTTTTTTGGTAATGATAGAGAGACTTCCCCACTGGGAACTCCACACTCCAGCACAGATCCTCTGACCATGGGGCAGGAGCTGGGACAGTAATCAGGAGAGGCTGCTGAAGCACTTTCTGCTCCCTTAGGGGGTAATTTTCAAAAGGATTTAGACGCTTAAAACTGGGTTTTACATGTGTAAATGCACTTTACCCTTGTAAGTGGCTTTTGAAAATTGCTACAGTATATGCTATTGAATTGTCCATACGTTTTGCACACGTGAGTGCACTTTAAGCGTGCAAATGGGCTTTTAAAAACTGCTATGATAGTACAGTATGTTGCATTTACACATGCTGTTCCTTTGAAAAGTACCTTCTTATTGAATCAATCTAGATAAATGAGGCTTGACCGACGTGCCGCAAATGCGCAGTAGAGGGCAGCTCTACCGCGCATGTGCGGCATAGAGAGCTCTGGCTGATGTTCCCTGCCGCCTCGCACGTTCTGTTTCTCCCTTCTGTGGCCCGAAATGACACCGCCGGCGCGCGCCTCCCTTCCGTTCAACCCACACTACACTAAAGAGGAAGGCCGGAAAAAAAATTACACCCGCTGCGAGGACCGTGAGCCGTGCGAGGAAGTAAGTGTCTGCGCTGCTTTAGTCCTCCCCGCGCGCGTGCCCCCGGGTGGCGGAGTCACTCCCGCGCGCGTGCCACATTCAAACTGCTGTCGCCAGTCTGGGGCCGCGTTCTGGAGAACAGAATACAAGGGAGTTGAGGAGGGCTGAGGAAGAGGGAAGGGGTTGTGGATTAGGTCAGAGGGGAAAGAAAGGGAAGATGAGAGAGGATGGAAGGACAAGCAAAGAAGACATGAGTGAGTAAGTGGGAAGGGTCAGAAGTTGTGCTGAAGAGAAAAAGAGGGAGTGGAGGAGGGCTGAGGGAGAGGGAAGGGGTTGTGGATGAGGTGAGAGGGGAAGGAAAGGGAAGATGAAAGGGGATGGAAGGAAAAGGGAAGAGGATATGAGTAAGTGGGAAGGGTAAGAAGTTGTGGAGAAGAGAGCGGCTCTGACCGACGTGCCGGTCTGACCGACGGAATCTCACCCGTTTGAACGGGCCTAACGGTTTGTAAAACAATAAGGCATGGTGTGCTATAATCACCGGACCAAACTCTGTAATTCATGATCAGTCAATCTAGAAAGTTTCAACCCTATATTGTCTGGGATAGATCATCTGAATCTTGTAAGAAGGCCTTACGGCTTTAGGTATTTGGATTTCAGATGGGACATCCTATGTAACAGGTGGCTGTGACAGAAACCCTGTGAGTGATTAAAGAGCTCTCCAGAGGAGCTGGTGAGGGGTCTCTGCAGTTCCCAGCTGCTCCTTCCACTCCTCAGCTCAGCAGTTTTACCTCAGTCCCTCTTATTCCTGCACTCACCTGAGCAGCTGCTTCTCCCAGTTTCTCTTTCCTCTGATCCCGGCTCATCCCTGATGTATGGCTCTTCCTCTCGTTCAATGTGGGCTATAATGTCAGGGATGACGGTCGGCAAGCCTGTTCCAGGGAGAAGAACATTGCGTTAGGTGTCTCAAAATCACTCAGTTCTCAACACACAATATTGGTCATTTTGTGGAGATGATGTATTGTAACAGGAAGGGAAATGTCATGCAGGGAATAGGCGGAGAAATAAACGAAGCTTCTCGAAAGCTCTGCCACCGAAATGCAGAACTTCAGCGGCAGACAGAGGAGAAATAAGGAAGTCCTCCCTCTATTCTGTCTAAAAACAGCCCTAACATATACCCTAGACAGACAGACATACCCATCAAGTACAGGACTCACAGGACTCCATGGCACTAACCACATGTGCATTGCTGTTTATTTTTCTGCCTGCCTGGATCATTGTCAAAGTGAATATAATAAAAACGTTAATTATGGGTTGGTGACGGAACTATTCCTCCAAATTTTGATTTAAAACAAAAACATTTTTTCTTCTCCTGCTTTGCCCCCACTCTTTAAAACTCTCAGTGGTCTCGGCTGCTGCCGACTCCCCCCGGGGGGGTTGCCCATATGGTAGCAGTGACTCTTGCGGACCCCAGAACAGGGAGGGACACCTTCTTCCCTCCCCAGTGGCTCATTCAGGCCCATGAGAAAGAGGGCCTGCACCCAGATCTCCCACACTGCGGCACTCTGCTCTGCAGCCTAAGCCAGGGAGCCGAGCCTCTTTAAAATTTATTTATTTATTTATGTATTTATTTTAAATTTTTATATACCGGAATTCCTGTATGCAATACAAATCAGTCCGGTTTACAAGTAACGAAAGAGGTTGCCCTGGTCTGGGAAGTTAGACCTGGGTTTTTTTACATAGAACATGGAACAATAACAATAAACCATTGAACATTATTACAAGTAACATAGAATGTAACAATAGCATTTAAAAGATTTAACCTTTTTTACAAAGAACTTTAGTAGCGAATATGGTCTGCAGTAGACGGTTATATAAAGGTGAATAATGACTGTTAGAATTGCGAATAAGCAAGTACGGTATGAAAATTAAGTGGCAAGGTGTTGGAGACACCCTGCAATGGTTGGATCTGAAAGTCAGGAGGAGGTGCCTATTGGAAAGCTTGCCTGAAGAGCCAGGTTTTTAACCTTTTTTTGAACTCTAGTAGATTGGGTTCAAGTCGAAGGTCTGGTGGGAGCGCATTCCATTGGTGTGGTCCCGCAGTGGAGAGTGCTCTTTTTCTTAGTGTTGATTTGGCAGGAGCTGCGGCTAACGTGCCTTTGTAGGTGCTTCTGATGGGTCTGGAAGATAAGTGTGGACGAAGTTGGGTTTGTAGAGATATAGGTGCGACGTTATGAATTGCTTTATGAATGATGGTTAATGTTTTATATAGGATTCTCTGTTTGATGGGTAGCCAGTGGAGGTTGCTCAAGATGGGGGTAATATGGTCTCTTCTTTTCGTGTTAGTTAGGATTCTGGCTGCGGCATTTTGTACTATCTGTAGGGGTTTGATGCTGTTGGAGGGGAGGCCAAGTAAGATTGAATTGCAGTAATCAAGTTTCGAAAAAATAATGGATTGAAGAACGAGGTGAAAGTCATTGAAGTGAAGGAGTGGCTTTAGTTTCTTTAGGACCTGTAGTTTAAAGAAGCAGTCCCTGGTGGTTGTGTTTATGAATTTTTTTAGGTTAAGTTGATTGTCCAGCCATGCTCCTAGATTCCTGACATCAGCAGAGAGCTCAATGTTTAAAGATGTGGTTTGTGTCAGGTTAAGTGTGTGGGTGTTCGGGTTGTGTGAAATCAGTAGCAACTCTGTTTTGCTGGAGTTTAGAATCAGGTTCAGGCTGGAGAGTACTTGTTTAATTGGTTGAAGACAATTCTCCCAGTAGGCGAAGGTTTTTTGAATAGATTCTGTGATAGGGATGAGGATCTGGATGTCATCTGCATAGAGGTAATGAGTAAGTTTGAGCTGTGATAGCAGATGGCAGAGGGGGAGGAGGTAGACGTTGAACAGGGTGGGAGAGAGGGAAGAACCTTGAGGTACACCTTGGTCTGATAGGATGGGGTTAGAATCCTTGTTATTAATTCTGACCTGGTAAAACCTGTTTGATAGGAATGATTTGAACCAACTGAGAGCTGTGCCTTTAATTCCTATGTTTGATAGTTGTTCTAGGAGTTGTGAGTGATTTACCGTGTCGAACGCTGAGGATAGGTCTAGTAGGACCAGTAAGAATGATTGTTTTTTCTCCAGGTTCAAAAGTAAATTATCAGTGAGAGAAAGCAAAAGTGACTCTGTGCTTAGTGATTTTCGAAAACCATATTGTGCAGGGGAGAGAATGTTGTATTCCTCGAGATAATCGGAAAGTTGTTTATTTACGGCTTTTTCCATCAATTTGGAGATCAGGGGCAGGTTTGCAATGGGTCTGAAGTTAGCTGGGTCCGTTAGTGATGCATTTGGTTTTTTCAGTAGGGGTTTGATGATTGCAAGTTTTAGTTGGTTAGGAACTGTGCCCATGGCCAAAGAGGTGTTGATGATTTCTGCAATAGGTTTTGTGACGGTGCTAGGGATGGCGGTGAGCAGATTAGTAGGGAGTGGGTCCGATGGATGTGCAGATGGTTTAATTTTTTTAAGTAAATTTTCAATCTCCATGGCGGATGTGGGCTCGAATGACTCTAGTCTAGAATTCAGAGTGGGTTGGTATGAGCTATGAGGTATTGGTAGAGTTTGATGGGTTGTGAGGGAGCTAGTAAGGTTTGAGATTTTTGTTTTGAAGTAGGTGGCTAATTCGTTGGCCTTGCTGAGCGCTAGTTGGTCTGGAATGGATGGTGGTGTCGGTTTGGTGAGAGATGATACGTAAGAGAATAACGCTTTAGAGTCGAAGATGAAGTTATGAATTCTTTTTGCATAGAAGTCCTTTTTTGTTTTGTGTATGGCGTTTCTGTAGGTGTTAAGGGTGGCTTTGTAGTCCAGTCTGGATGTGGGTGTAGGGTTGTTTCTCCAGCTTTGTTCTTTGTTTCGTAATTTTTGTTTTAGGGCTTTGAGTTCCGGGGTGAACCATGGTTTTCTGTTGTCTCGTGCCGGTTGGATTACTTTTGAGGAGGTTGGACAGAGTTGATCCGCTATTTTGTTCGTGAGTTTGATCCATGAGGTGGTGGCTGTGTTGGCATCTGAGAGGTCTATTTGTTTGAGATCTTTGGAGCAGTGTTCTGTGAGTAACTCCAGAGAGCATGGTTTCCTGAAATGAATGGTGGTTTTGGAGATGATTGGAGGTGGTGAGTTTTTCATTTTGAGAGTTGTGTCTATGATCTGGTGGTCTGACCACGGGATTGGTGTGCAGGTGGGATTGGTATGGATGGACCAGCTATCGTTGATAAATATGAGGTCTAATGTATGACCTGCTTTGTGGGTGGGCCCGCTGATTATTTGTGAGAATCCAAGGTGACTGAGGGAGGAAAGGAAGGTTTCGCAGTTAGTAGATTGAGGGATGGAGTCCACGTGAATGTTGAAGTCTCCCAGTATGATGGTTGGTTTGTCTGAGTTTAGGTGTTTGGCTATCATCTCTATTAGAGGGGAGGGGTTAGCCTCTAGAGTTCCTGGTGTGGCGTAGATGAGGAAAATTTGTAGATGTTGAGATTTGAATATGGAGCATTCAAGATTTGAAGTGGCGTATGATAGTTGTAGGGTTATGCCCAGTTGTTTTTTTGCAGCAAGTAGGATTCCTCCTCCTTTCTTTTTTGGTCTAGGTATTGAGAAGAGGTCGAAGGATTGTGTAGGTAATTGGTTAGTTAATGATATGTCCGTGGGTTTTAACCAAGTTTCTGTTATTGCACATATGTCAGGGTTGTTGTCAATGAGGTAATCATTGAGAAGGTGCATTTTTTTTGGAAAGTGACTGTGCATTGAATAAGGTTAAAGTGAATAATGAGAGGCCTAGAAGTTGTGTAATGGGAGATGTCATGATGTTGATGAGTCTTTGTTGTCTGGGTGTCTGAATGGGGTCTGGTGGAGAGTTATTTCTGGGTTTTCTCTTGAGTATGGGGATGGAGTGGCGGTGTGTCATTGTATGCTGATTTGCTAGTGTTATAAAAGGTAGGTCTGTGACCGGTTACGTTCAGAATCTGCTAGGATGGATGCTGGAACAGCTGGAGTGGAAGCTGGAACTTGTGGAATGGATGCTAGAACCTGTGGAGTGGGTGCTGGGATAGCTGGAGTGGATGCTGGAACAGCTGGAGTGGATGCTGGAACTTGTGGAATGGATGCTGGAACAGCTGGAGTGGATGCTGGAACAGCTGGAGTGGATGCTGGAACTACTGGAGTGGATGCTGGACTGGATGCTGGACTGCTGGAGTGGATGCTGGAACAGCTGGAGTGGATGCTGGACTGCTAGAGTGGATGCTGGACTGCTGGAGTGGATGCTGGAACAGCTGGAGTGGATGCTGGACTGCTAGAGTGGATGCTGGACCTACTGGAGTGGATGCTGGAACTTGTGGAATGGATGCTGGAACTACTGGAGTGGATGCTGGAACTTGTGGAATGGATGCTGGAACCTGTGTAGTGGATGCTGGAATAGCTGGAGTGGATGCTGGAACTACTGGAGTGGATGCTGGAACTACTGGAGTGGATGCTGGAAAGCAGGAGTAGATGCTGTGAGGGCTGGATAGCATGCTGATTTGTCTTGGTGGACGCTGGTCAGATTGTAAAGGGTGCAGTATTTTGGCTGGAAAGGAATGGTAGAGATGTTTGGAAGGGGTTGGTGCGTGCTGGCTTTATTCGTTCCGAGAAATCCGTTTGTCCATGGTCGTTGGCATTTGTATAAGTTATGTTTTCCTCTGGGGATGGGGATAGTGGCTTCCTCGGGGCTGAGACGAAGGGGCGAGACAAAGGGGCAGGCCCCTTTGTCGCGCTCCTTAGGCGTGCGACGCAGGCGCACGGCGCCGGGCTTAATCGAATTTAAAGCCCCTCTGGGCTGGTTCCTATTGGAGGCTGGCTTCGGCGGTTCGCGACTGGCTGCGGTAGGTTGCTGGAGGCGGGTCTATCTCCCTCTATTCAGTGCGGATGGAACGGCGTCTGGCCGGCGCGGCAGGCCTCGTGGTCGCCCACGGACTCAGCGGGGGGAAGGGAGAGGTTGACTGGCCTTATCCCCGATGGGTCTGTGGCGCCGACCGCGCAGGCCCTCCCTCGATCCCGAGAGCGTTCGTTCTCCTCGAAAGCGCCGCTGCAGTAGGAGTTCGCCGGGTAGAAGAGGCAGGATTTGAGCGCGGCTGGATTTTTAAATGCCCTCTGTGCCGTTCGCGATTGGCTGCGGTAGGTTGCTGGAGGCGGGTCTATCTCCCTCTATTCAGTGCGGATGGAACGGCGTCTGGCCGGCGCGGCAGGCCTCGTGGTCGCCCACGGACTTATTTTTCATGTTTTTTTGTCTCTCTCTCAACTAGTTCTTCTTCCTCTTTCATAGGTTTCTTCCCTTTCTGTCCTTGGTTTCTTGCTTTAGTACACTTGAGGGCAAAGATGGTATAAATAGAAGAGGAGGAGTTCAAGACATAGGGCAGCTGGCAAGAACACTGGCGATTTCCCGAGGTATTACCTGTGTATGGTAAGGGGTGGGGGGGAACTGTTAAAAACAAAAAAACTCACAACAGCATGGAATTGAACGACGTCCCCTGCATCATGTAAATATGTATACTATTTTACCCCTATTTTAGTTTGAATTGATTGAATTTTATGTATTTTGTTATTTTTAAAATAATCAGGATATAGTTTTTACATGTTTTTTATAAGGTTATTTCTATTTTTATTATTTTATATATTATTTTATTTTTTTTTTTATTTTATTGATTGTTATTTTATTTTCTTGAATGACTTTATGGACATGTCGTTAAAGACTGCCCAGTAAATTATGTAAACCGACATGAGGTGTATACAATATGTTCAGTATATAAAATGTCTAAATAAATAAAATAAATAAATGTGCGCACACCGATTGACAGCTGAAGACCAGAGAGGCGCACCACCCTACTAGGCAGGATGCCCAAGAAATACAACAGTGACACTGCAGCACGGAGTGAATCTCTGCTCTCAGCTGAGACTGGCACAGGGTACACATCCTACTGGATAGGGAAACCTAAAGGTGAGCCAAGACGGGCATTGCCATTCATATCTCTCTACTACGTAATTTGCACAAACTTCCAAAGGAATCCATCCATATAAACATCTCCAAGGGCAGGCATGCCCCAGACATCAGTGCCTGTGCCCCTACCGTGACTCACACTGATGATGCCAAGGATGCCTTCTATGACCAGCTGAACAGAGCCACAAAGGACATCCCTCATGATGATAAAGCGATACTTCTGGGTGACTGCAGCCTCAGAGTTGGCTGTGATGTAGCCTCATCATGAAACAGAGTACTTGGGGCACCTTGGCATTGGCAAAGCCAACTCAAATAAGTCTCTTGCTTCCCTACAAATGCATTGAACAAAACTTGAAATCACTAACACCATATTATCCCTTACCCAGCGAGATCAGGGTCTCATAATTCTCCTTCATCACATCCTTGTAAAGCTCCTTCTGCCATTCTTGTAAAACTTCCCACTCCTCCTGGGAGAAAGAGACGGCGATGTCCTCGAAGGTCACTGGGACCTGAAACACAAACCCTTCCACACTCAGCACCTTCTGCATCCCACTCCATCAGGAGAGAGTTTTCCTTGTGTTTGTAAGTCACAGGGGCGGAAGAGAGTCACTATTCTGCTTAAACACTACAAGGTCCATATTCATCCACTATCTGGCTGAGCAAGTTAGCTTGATAAACATATCTGGCAGACTTGGCTGGGATATTCAGTGGCATGGCCGCGCGACTGAATATACCCGGCTATCTAATGGTTAGTGGGATACATTTACCTGGTTAACTTTAGATTTGTTCAATAGCAGGTCTAACTTAGCCGGATAAGCAAGTCTAAAGTTAGATTGTGTACAATTCTGGTCGCCACATCTCAAAAAAGATATAGTTGCGATGGAGAAGGTACAGAGAAGGGCGACCAAAATGATAAAGGGGATGGAACAGCTGCTCTATGAGGAAAGGTTGAAGAGGTTAGGGCTGTTCAGCTTGGAGAAGAGACGGCTGAGGGGGGATATGATAGAGGTCTTTAAGATCATGAGAGGTCTTGAACGAGTAGATGTGACTCAGTTATTTACACTTTCGAATAATAAAAGGACTAGGGGGCATTCCATGAAGTTAGCAAATAGCACATTTAAGACTAATCGGAGAAAATTCTTTTTCACTCAACGCACAATAAAGCTCTGGAATTTGTTGCCAGAGGATGTGGTTAGTGCAGTTAGAGTAGCTGGGTTCAAAAAAGGTTTGGATAAGTTCTTGGAGGAGAAGTCTATTAATGGCTATTAATCAAGCTTACTTAGGGAATAGCCACTGCTATTAATTGCATCAGTCTTCAACATACACCAAATCAAGGGACACTTGTGCTATGGTGTTGCTTATGTACGGTGGCTCTATTGAAGGACAACCAATTGATGGGTGTCCTTTTCTTTCGCCCCGTCTATTATTCTTTATTATCCAAGTTTTAGTGAAAACATTCTTCTTTCAATTTTTCTATTTCTTGAACTATTTTCTTAAAAAACCCCTTATCTCCCCGTTTTCTAAGGAGACCCGCTGCTTGTATGTAGATACTTATCAAGGCATCTGTCTCAACTTCTTCTCACGGGATCGCGTCTGCTTGCCCGACATGGGCCATGTTTCGGCACATTCGTGCCTGCTTCAGGGGCTACGGGAGGGGTAGTGCTGTGTCCTAACCAGGTACACAGTAGCTGTTATGTCTCCAATTTTGTGATGACTATGCTTCTGCTCGTGGACGACGCCTACCTACACAGAAGGTAGGCGTCGTCCACGAGCAGAAGCATGGCAATTTCTTATGTTCTTAAGTTATGTTGTACCCTGCCCTGAACCTTGGAGGGAGCAGGTCATAAATCAATGATATAATTAAAAGATGTACAGTGATCAATACTGTGCTGTCAGATTCTTACTAAGGGGCTCTCACCGGCTCTGCTCCACACGCCTTGTTTTTGCAAAATTATTTAACCATCCACCACTTCTCTCCACAAAAGAAAAAACTAAAAAAAACAACAAACAAAAACTGTACATAGGACATACGGGGGGGGGGGGGGCCCACACGATCAGGCAGCACATTCTGGTTATTACTACAGAGTCCACCCCCCATTGCCAGTGAGGTACGCTCCACAAACGGACACCAACGGGACGCCATCTCTCACCTTGGGGCTCAGTTTCTGCTTCGCCTCCGGAGCGGTGGCAGCTGGGGTTGCCTCGGGATTGCTTGTCCCTCCCGGGGCGTCTGAAGTCGCAGCAAAGCGCGGCAACCCCGCTGCTGGTGGTGCGGCTCCGAGTTCTCCAAGGCTCTCTGGCTGGGGCAGGGTGGAGCTGAACAAAGCCCCTGAGCTGTCGGAGGCTCTGCGGCCCATCTCCTCCTGTGACCTTTCAGCTCCGGGGGCTTCACGGGTCGCTGTCCACCGCACAAAACCGTGCCTAGGCCGGACAACTGGCGTGGTGGTGGGTCCCGCCGGGCAGGAGGTCAGCTTCCTCTTCCTCTTCCCCATAGCTGGAGGGTGATACAAGCCCGCACCGGTAAAATCTGTAGCCGCTCCGGTACTCGCTGGCCCCCCAGACTGCCTCCCTGAAAGATATTTCGGGCAGCGTTGTCCCGACTGAATCCTCCTGAACTGGCTGTGCAACTTCACCAAGGCCACAGCTATCAAATTGGAAAAAAATCAAGATAAGAACATAAAAGATTGGAGAAGGGATGCGAGAATACTTTTTTTCTACCCTTCAGGCTGTGGACGCCGCACTCATGAAAGATAAATTTCATTCGATTTCTATTTCTTGCTCCTACGACACAGCCATCCCCTTTACAGCACTGCTTTAGCTTCCTAAATGCCTTTTAATAAACCTTTTCCATGCTTGCTTGACATTACGAAATCAACAGATAATTTTAAAAAATGTACATGCAGAGGGCAACTTTGAATAGAAGCAAAGTCCGTACCTTTCCTTGGAAAACGGCTGAAGGAACAGGCACCCACGGGATATGCGCCTGCCTCCCTTCAAAGCCCAAACACGTAGGGGGCTGATGCAGTAAGGCACGCTGATGTTAGCGTGGGTTTTTGACTCCTGTTTTACTGCGCATATTTGCACGGAAAGTTAACCTTCGCATTGAACAGAGGTTTTAACATGACAAAAAAAAAAATGCACACTAAAACAGAAGTAAAACCCAGTGCAGGTGAATGCAAATCCCATGTTAGAACTCGCTTTTCTGGCAGCCAAAGTTATTCCATTGAAGTGCCTGGTCTGGTAGAAGCAACCAGGCACTGTTATACTGGGCGCAGCGAGAGAAGAGCATGGCATCAGAAGCATGAGTTACGTTTTACTCCGCCTCAGAACCAAGAGCGACATTTCCAGCGTTAAGACAATGCACCTTAAGCTGTCTGCCCTTTAATGCACCACCCTGCAGTGCAAGGGAACAGCTAATGCCTTCCTACCGCACCCCAGCGCCTGCAGCTGAACAGTAACACCGGGGCTGTGCAGCCTGACTTTGGTGTGTACTGTTTAGATGCAGATGCCCGCCCTAGAGAGCTTATTTGTTCAGCTAGCTATAAGTGCCCCCCCTCCAGGGTTATTTTGGCAAGGAATGGCAAGTAAAACAAAAGAATAAGCTCTCTGGGGAAGGCACCTTCAGCTAGATGAACAAACAATAGGCTGTCTGGGTGGGCAGCAACAGCTGAATAGTACACACTTTAGCACTCTGAGTGCATAAGGTCCATCTGTTCAGGAAAGCAAAGAAAACCTGTGACTGGTGCCTGCCTCAGAGAGCTTACATTGGACATTTAACTCCTGGGTCTGAGGTGGAATAAACTTACATTTCTGGTGGCCAGTGTGGTCTATTATTGTGCCCAGTATTATACTCCACTTCAGACCCAGGATGGCCTTACATTTGCAGTGTAAGTATTCTTGAACTGGAACCTACAGCTGAAGCATGGGTTAGCTCTCTGGGGCGGGCACCTACAGCTGAATAGTATGTTAAAGCCCTCCCAACTGCAGGTGCACGCCTCAGAAAGCTTATACGGGAAATGTAAGTCCTTTCTTGATCTGAGGTGGAGTAAACTCATCTTTCTACTGCCCGGTGCTATTCTACTGCCATGCCCAGTGTGGTAGAAGCAGTTTAAACACCACATGGGTACAGCATTGGAATAACATTATCCAAAAGAAATGCGAGTTCATTTTTAACCAGGAGTTCAATTTCCATTGTTGTGCCAGCTGAAGCAATTTCAGTTGCCCCCCTCCCCCAGCCATACACACACACACACATATACATACCCTGACACTCGTCCCCAACCCCACCCCCACCTACAACACGAACCTCACTCCCCCCAGACACACACAGGTGGGGAGCAGGAGGGGGTGGAGACGAGGACTACAAAGCACACAGTGTAAGGGGGAGATGGAGAGTGTGCGCACACACACATCATCCCCACAAACCTTCCTCCCCAATCACAGTGCCAATCTCGCATGCAGTGCCATTGTGGCTGCAGTGCCAATGCATGCTGTCCAGGTGAGGGAGACACACACATCATCCCCACAAACCTTCCTCCCCAATCACAGTGCCAATCTCACATGCAGTGCCATTGTGGCTGCAGTGCCAACGCATGCTGTCCAGGTGAGGGAGACACACACATCATCCCCACAAACCTTCCCCCCCCCAATCACAGTGCCAATCTCGCATGCAGTGCCATTGTGGCTGCAGTGCCAACGCATGCTGTCCAGGTGAGGGAGACACACATATCATCCCCACAAACCTTCCCCCCCCCAATCACAGTGCCAATCTCGCATGCAATGCCATTGTGGCTGCAGTGCCAATGCATGCTGTCCAGGTGAGGGAGACACACACATCATCCCCACAAACCTTCCCCCCCCCCCCCAATCACAGTGCCAATCTCACATGCAGTGCCATTGTGGCTGCAGTGCCAATGCATGCTGTCCAGGTGAGGGAGACACACACATCATCCCCACAAACCTTCCCCCCCCCCAATCACAGTGCCAATCTCACATGCAGTGCCATTGTGGCTGCAGTGCCAATGCATGCTGTCCAGGTGAGGGAGACACACACATCATCCCCACAAACCTTCCCCCCCCCCCAATCACAGTGCCAATCTCACATGCAATGCCATTGTGGCTGCAGTGCCAACGCATGCTGTCCAGGTGAGGGAGACACACACATCATCCCCACAAACCTTCCCCCCCCCCCCAATCACAGTGCCAATCTCGCATGCAGTGCCATTGTGGCTGCAGTGCCAACGCATGCTGTCCAGGTGAGGGAGACACACACATCATCCCCACAAACCTTCCCCCCCCCCCCAATCACAGTGCCAATCTCACATGCAATGCCATTGTGGCTGCAGTGCCAACGCATGCTGTCCAGGTGAGGGAGACACACACATCATCCCCACAAAACCTTCCCCCCCCCCCCCAATCACAGTGCCAATCTCGCATGCAGTGCCATTGTGGCTGCAGTGCCAACGCATGCTGTCCAGGTGAGGGAGACACACACATCATCCCCACAAACCTTCCCCCCCCAATCACAGTGCCAATCTCGCATGCAATGCCATTGTGGCTGCAGTGCCAACGCATGCTGTCCAGGTGAGGGAGACACACACATCATCCCCACAAACCTTCCCCCCCCCAATCACAGTGCCAATCTCGCATGCAATGCCATTGTGGCTGCAGTGCCAATGCATGCTGTCCAGGTGAGGGAGACACACACATCATCCCCACAAACCTTCCCCCCCAATCACAGTGCCAATCTCGCATGCAGTGCCATTGTGGCTGCAGTGCTAATGCATGCAATGCCAGGTGAGGGAGACACACACATCATCCATCATCCCCACAAACCTTCCCCCCTCAATCACAGTGCCAATCTCGCATGCAGTGCCATTGTGGCTGCAGTGCCAATGCATGCAATGCCAGGTGAGGGAGACACACACATCATCCCCACAAACCTTCTCCCCCCCCCCCCAATCACAGTGCCAATCTCACATGCAGTGCCATTGTGGCTGCAGTGCCAATGCATGCTGTCCAGGTGAGGGAGACACACACATCATCCCCACAAACCTTCCCCCCCCTCCCCCAATCACAGTGCCAATCTCACATGCAGTGCCATTGTGGCTGCAGTGCCAATGCATGCTGTCCAGGTGAGGGAGACACACACATCATCCCCACAAACCTTCCCCCCCCCCCCCCAATCACAGTGCCAATCTCACATGCAATGCCATTGTGGCTGCAGTGCCAACGCATGCTGTCCAGGTGAGGGAGACACACCCATCATCCCCACAAACCTTCCCCCCCCCCCCAATCACAGTGCCAATCTCGCATGCAGTGCCATTGTGGCTGCAGTGCCAACGCATGCTGTCCAGGTGAGGGAGACACACACATCATCCCCACAAACCTTCCCCCCCCCCCCAATCACAGTGCCAATCTCACATGCAATGCCATTGTGGCTGCAGTGCCAACGCATGCTGTCCAGGTGAGGGAGACACACACATCATCCCCACAAACCTTCCCCCCCCCCCCCAATCACAGTGCCAATCTCGCATGCAGTGCCATTGTGGCTGCAGTGCCAATGCATGCTGTCCAGGTGAGGGAGACACACACATCATCCCCACAAACCTTCCCCCCCCCAATCACAGTGCCAATCTCGCATGCAGTGCCATTGTGGCTGCAGTGCTAAGGCATGCTGTCCAGGTGAGGGAGACACACACATCATCCCCACAAACCTTCACCCCCCCAATCACAGTGCCAATCTCGCATGCAATGCCATTGTGGCTGCAGTGCCAACGCATGCTGTCCAGGTGAGGGAGACACACACATCATCCCCACAAACCTTCCCCCCCCCCCAATCACAGTGCCAATCTCGCATGCAGTGCCATTGTGGCTGCAGTGCCAACGCATGCTGTCCAGGTGAGGGAGACACACACATCATCCCCACAAACCTTCCCCCCCCAATCACAGTGCCAATCTCGCATGCAGTGCCATTGTGGCTGCAGTGCTAATGCATGCTGTCCAGGTGAGGGAGACACACACATCATCCCCACAAACCTTCACCCCCCCAATCACAGTGCCAATCTCGCATGCAGTGCCATTGTGGCTGCAGTGCTAATGCATGCTGTTCATGTGTAGGTGTGGCAAGGCCTGGCAAGCAAAACTGAAGCATAAGGTACAATTAGGTTCGTATCTGCTCAATGCCTTTCCTTGAGCCCTGACAGACCAGTCCAGACAAGTGGGATTTGCCTCCCCCCCCCCCCCTCCCACCAGTAGATGGAGGCAGAGGGCAAGCTATTTGTCTTGACATCCTTCCCTATATAAGTTGATACAGCAGGGAAAGCATCAATTGACTCTTGCTCACTCTGATCCACACATTAATCTGTTGGGTTTTTTTTCAACATACTTTCAAACATAGAACAACCAAAAAAATATGGTGGCATTTTAAACTTACCAGTTAATTTCCTTTCTTTGAGTTCTGACAGGATAAGTGGGATTATACTCGCTCACCAGTAGGTGGAGGCAGAGAACTTCTTCCTTTTTTTGGATTGTCAAGTCTACATATTCTTGGATAGAAGCGTATTAAGTCAGAAGCCTATTGCCCCAGCTTCCTTGTCCCTCTACTACTGTACTATGTTCCTCTTTCATCCACTATATTTGTCATCAAGAGTTGAAAAATCCAAATGAATAAGAAGAGAGAGAGAGAAAAGAAATTCACATATTATCCAGATCACAAACAAATTCTTCTCTTCTTCCTTTTCTGGTGTCCCTCTTGCTCCTTCTCTGTGAAGAAAGGGTGGGCTTATATTACCTTTTTTTTTTTTTAAATTTGCCACTGAGAGAAACTTAGCAGTGAGAGAGGGAGACCTTTCCAAACTATGGCGAAATGTAATCTTACCTATTAATTTCCTTTCCTTGAGTCCTGCAGCCCAGTCTAAACCTTCTGGGATTTCCCCCCTTTCACCAGCAGATGGAGACAGAGAACTTCCTTTTCCTTTGGCGCTATATATTCCGGGATAGCCGGAAGACCTTCAGTAGCTCACTGCCCTAGCTTGAACAACCTACTTATACCTGTTTTTTTCCCAGGAGACAAAGAGGAATGTATGGACTTCTCATGTCCACCCCTTTTTTAAATTTAATTTTATATTTTCTTTTGAGACACTTGAGAAGACAGCCCAGCTGCGTCCCTATGATCGCATATCCATTCACCCCTGTCTGTTACCTGATTCTTCTCCTATTCTTCTTTTCTCTTCTGGGTGGGATGTAGACAGGTCTGCAGAACTCAAGGAAAGGAAATTAACAGGTAAGATTAAATTCCATCTTCCCCTTCGTCCTGCAGACCAATCTAAAACTTCTGGGAAGTGCCAGAGCAGTACTATGTTGGGAGGGGTACTGTTTCTATTGCTGTCAGCATTTTCCTGCCAAATCTAGTCTCCTCCCTTGTCTGCAGCTCCAGTTTATAGTGCTTTACAAATGAATGCAATGATGCCCATGTCACTGCCCTGCAGATTTCCAGTGCAAATGCTGCCTTGTATTCTGCCTGAGTCGATGAGTGGACTCTAGAAGAGTGGGCCTTTAGGCCTGCTGGCTCTTGCTTACCTTTCCCAATGTATGCTACCTCTATTGCTTCCTTTATCCATCTTGTGATGGAGGCTTTGTAAGCAGCCTGCCCCATCCTTGGGCCCCCAAACAAACGAACAACCTGTCCGATTTTCTGAAGCCATTTGTAATCTCCAGGTATCTCAAGAGGATTCTCTTAACATCTTGCAGGTGGTTCTTTCTACCTTTCCCTCTACATTCTTCCCTTTTCAAATGCTGGGAGAGATATTTCCTGGTTCATATGAAATTCCAATACTATTTTTGGGAGAAAGCTGGGGACTGGCTTTATCATGACCCTATAGCTGTGGAACACCAGGTACGGATCCCTACACGAGAGTGCCTGCAGCTCCAAGACTCTCCTGGTGGAGCATATTGCTACCAAGAAGACTGTCTTCAATATCACATCTTTCACTGATGTCTCTCTTAAAGTTTCAAGGGGGGGTGGTTCTCAGGGCCTTCAGGATTAGGTTCAGGTCCCACACTGTTACTACCTGCCGGTCTGGGTGGCAAACATTTTATTTATTATTTTTATATACTGACATTTGACCTCAATCGAGATATCACACCGGTTTACATTCAGGTACTGTAGGTATTTCTCTATCCCCAGAGGGCTTACAATCTAAGTTTTGTACCTGAGGCAATGGAGGGTAAAGTGACTTGCCCAAGGTCACAAGGAGCGACAGCAGGACTCAAACCCTGGTCTCCTGGTTCATAGTCCACTGTCTAACCACTAGGCTATTCCTCCTCCTTTATGATTTACTGTCCTCAGAAATCGTGCCACATCTGGGTGTGATCCCATCGAGGACCCCTCCACTTGACCCCTATAACACGCTAGATCTGCCATTTGAACCCTTAAGTAATTTAGTGTTAGCACTTTCTCTAGGCCTTCCTAGAAGAATTTGAGGATCATCCCTAACCCTGTACTAGCAAAGCTAATGCTCTTTATCTTACACCATTCTTCAAACCCCCTCCATATTTTCCAGTATGCTAAAGAAGCTTAACATTTTTTTGATTTAAACAATATGTTGATGACTGACTCTGAGTACCCCCTGGCTCTCTCTTGAATGCTGGAAGAGATATTTCCTGGATCATATGGAACTCTGACACCATCTTAGATAAGAAGGACAGAGCTAGGCGGTTTGTGGCCCTGTCCTCCTAGAATATCAATTAGAGATCCCTACATGGCAGTGCCTGGCACTCCAAGGCCCTTCTGGCTAAGCATATTGCTACTAAAAATACTGTCTTCAATGTCAAGCCCTTTACTGATGCATTTCATTTCATTTATTAAAATTTATTAATTGCCTAACACTTAAAAAGGCCTAGGCGATATACAAAAATACATACATAATAAAACAAAAAAACATACAATGCAGACAGCGAGTATTAGTTTCACAGAAACCAAAACAACTTACCAAATAATATTGGTACATATAGTGTTATAAACATCTCCACAGTTCTATAAGTAAAGTCTCAGTATTGATACATCGTGTTACTAAAAAGGCAGAATGATGATATTCATACTGCTTATTTACCATTAAATGCAAGGTGAAGCAGATATTCCTTCAAAGCTGTTTTAAACTTTTTGATGTCATCAAGAGATCTAAGGTCAAAAGGAAGAAGATTCCATAAGGTAGGTGCCACTATAGAGAAGGATGTCTCCCTATTACAGAGTAACCGTGCTTGACGAACTGGGGGGATCTCTAACATATTGAGTTGAGAAGATCTCAAATTTCGGACTGGATTATACATCCGTAACAGGGCATTAAACCAAAACGTAGACTCAGACAAATGATGCTTCTCTTAGGGGTTCAAAAGGTGATTTTGTTAAGGCCCCCAACACCAGGTTAAGATCCTATGCTGGGACTACCTGCCTAACTGGGGGATGCACATGTTTTACTGCTCTGAGGAAGCATGCCACATCTGGATGAGCACCAACTGATGACCCTTCCAGTTGGCCTCTAAAAACACGTTAGTACTGTTACCTGTACTTTCAATGACCTCGTTTAGGACCTTCCTGCAGGAATTATAGAATTGTCGCAACTGTGACTTAAATGGAGGAACACCTTTCTGCTTGTGCCAAGTCACAAACAGCTTCCAGACCCTGCTATATGCCAAGGACATAGACCACTTCCTTGCTCTCAAAAGGGTTGAGACTACTGCATCTGAGTACTGCCCTCTTTCTCAGTTTTCTCCTTTTAATAACCAAGCTGTATTCTCCTCGAAAAGCCCTTGTGGACATATATATTGCTTAAACAACTTGATTAAAACTAATTAAACTTGATTAAACTGATTCAACTGAATTCAAAAACTGGAGACCGCCAGTGCACTCAACCAAGTTAACGCCAACACCAGTCTAACTGCAGGTGTCCTGAACTAAGGGTAGGCAACAGCTTACCCATATTTGTTTAATCTCGAGGTTCGCTTTTCAAGGTCCTCCTTCTCTGGGGGCAGCCGGGGGCGGGATGCTGAGTCCATCTGTCTCCACTAAGGAAAACGAAATTATCAGGTAAGTAATTTCTCCATTTCCTAGCGTGTAGCCAGATGGACTCAGAACCAGTGGGATGTACAAAAACTACTTCCGGACAGGGTGGGAGGCTGCCCAAGGTCCACTAAGTACTGCTCTGGCGAATGCTGCATCTTCTCGGGCCTGAACATCCAGGCAGTAGAACCTGGAGAAGGTGTGTAGGGAAGACCACGTCGCCGCTCGACAGATCTCGGCGGGCGACAGCAGTTTGGCTTCTGCGCAGGATACTGCCTGGGCTCTAGTAGAGTGAGCCTTAACCTGCAGGGGCAAAGGTTTCCCTGCCTCTATATAGGCTGCCTCAATTATTTCCTTGATCCAACGAGCTCTGGTCGCCCGCGAGACCGCTTTGCCTTGCCTCTTCTCGCTGTGAAGAATGAACAAGCGCTCCGTTTTGCGCACCGGTTCTGATTGTTGTAGGTACCGTATCAGGAGGTTTTTTGTTTGTTTTTTTTAATTCTTTATTTATAGTGTTTTGAATATTACTGTTGCGGTCTCAGTCGCCGCTACACCGCCCGAGCCCTTACCTCCTCTGCTGGGTCCGGGGCCTTGCCGCGATCCGCGGGATTCGGGGTCGGCCGGGCCGCGTGGTAATGGCCTCCCCGCGTGCGAGACGCCGCCAGCTCCGCGGGACTCCTCCCCCTCGGGGGAACGCGCGCGCGAGGGTTGGGCTTTTCACGGTCCAGCACCCGGATGTGCTGGATCGCCCCCCGAGTGACGTCAGCACCGGCGGGACATTTAAATCGGCGCCAGCCCCCTGGAAGTTGCCTTGCAACGTGGTCACCTTGTGAGTAAGTTGCTGTTCCTGGAATCCCTGTTCCTGCTCGCCAGTACCAGAGTTCCTGCGATCCTTTTGCCTGCCTGAGACCCGGATTGAACCTGACTTTGCCTTTGCCTGCTGCCTGCCTGAGACCCGGATTGAACCTGACTTTGCCTTTCCCTGCTGCCTGCCTAGACCCCGGACTGTCTACTCGTTTTGACTCCTGCTGCCTGCCTAGACCCCGGACTGCCTACTCGTTTTGTCTCCTGCTGCCTGCCCTGAGCCACGGACTGTCTTTGTTCTGCTTCCTGCTGCCTGCCCTGAGCCACGGACTGTCTTTGTTCTGCTTCCTGCTCCCTACCTAGACCACGGACTGATCCTTTTCGCCAGCGGTTCACCTAAGTCCCAGCGGTCCGGGTCCCTACGGGCTCCTCCTGGGGGGACCTCGGACTTCCAGGGCGAAGACACCTAAGCCCTAGCGATCCGGGCGCCAACGGCTTCTCCGGGGGCGTTCGGGTTTCCAGGTGAAGATCAGGCCTCTGCCTGGCGTTCTGCCTCCCGACTGTCCACTCGACGGTCGGCCCAAGGATCCACCCTCTAATCGTAACAATTACAACAAAATTTACATTTTGCTTACAGAAAGAAAAATACATGGGTATCACAATCTTTAACTTCCAAAAGGAACATATATATATATATATATATATATAAATTTTACTTCAATAACTATTTCCTTAGATTAATTAACCTCACTACCAAGCAAAACAAAAATGGGGCAGTGTACAGAAATAATAGGGAGTACTCACCATAGAATGAATAAACTGAAAAGGCAATACACAGTATCCCATACATTTATGTCTCTATCTATGGGACCATGGTGATAGGCTTTCTGGCACCAACAACAAATTCTTTTAATTGTTCAGGGGTAAGGAAGATGAAGCACTCTACAGCTTTCTTGATTAAGCATTTACACGGAAAATGTAATTTAAAGGAAAATCCCAACTGCATGACATCTTGACGGTTTGTTAAAAACCCCGACGTCGAATCTGTGTGGTTGAGGCTAAATCTGGAAAAATATTTATAATGCCATCAAAAAGGTTTACAGAGTAATTTCTGAAATACTTTTTCATTACCAAGTTCAGGTCATTTACTGAAATAAAGGACACTAATAATGTACCCCCTATCTATTACCTCCATTGTCAAATATTCTAAAAATTCTGACAAATTACCCTGAAAGGGGACATTTGTGGGATTTCTCAGTAATCTGGGTTTTGGTAGGAAAAAGCAGGTATTTATTGAGGGAAAATTTTCATCAGTAAATCCCAGTTTTTCAAACATGAACTTTTTAAAGGATTGGTAAGGAATTTCTCCCACCACCCTTGGGAAATTAAGCAGACGAAGATTTAAATGTCTTAACTTATTTTCCAGATGTTCCATTCTCCTAGCGAGTACGTCCCGATCCTTAATAGTTGCTGCTTTGAAGTCCAGGATAATTTTTTCTTTCTCTTCCAGCCCAGATACTTTGAGCTCCAAATAATTAACCCGAGCTTGAGTTTCCTGCATCTTCTGTGAAGTTTCCGAATTTGAGTGATCCATCTTTATATTCATGGAATTTAAAGTTGTGCCCAGGCCTACCACCAAATCCCATATGGCATCCAACATTATCACATCTGGACGTGCTGGAATTTTAAAAAGGGCACTGCAAGGAACATTCTCTACATTGGAAACTATTGTCTCTGTTTTCAGGTAACCTCTCCACTCCTTCCACAGTACCTGCTAATCTTGTAGGCGTCTGTTCCTCCACCAGACCCGACGTCGTTGGTTTCAGCTCCAAAGCTGCAATGCTTAGTAGTGATCCATCTGCGCCGTTCTCGGCTACAAAAACTGCCAAGACTGTGCCTGGATCTGCCGCATCAGCCCGCTGTGATGGTGGGTGCCTTAGTTCCGGGCTCAAGGACACCTCCTCTGCAGGTGGAGTTGACTCTCCCACACCGACCCGCACACCAGGCTCCTCAGGTCCCTAATTACTTTGTATGGGTGAGTACATAAAATTAGTAATCTCCGTTTGTAGCATCGGCAGAGGAGAAGAAGTGGACGGGTAGGTCTGCACTTTTCCTTTGCGTTTGGAAGGCATCGATAGGAAAAGAAATCAAAAGGAAATTTGGAGCTACTCTCTTCCGTGTGCTCACTGTGCGGCCATCTTGGAAGCACCGTCCCCGTATCAGAAGTTTGCCAATATTTAGAAGAAGAAGAAGAAGGTGGGAGTCTTCAGAGTCCTTATGTTCATCCGGAGATGGTAGAGAGATGGCTTGGTTCACGTGGAACTCAGAGACCACTTTCGGTAGGAAGGAGGGGATGGTGCGAAGCTGTATTGCTCCTGGAGTAAACCTAAGGAACGGGTCCCGACAAGATAGTGCCTGTAGCTCAGAGATGCGATCGGCTGAACATACTGCCCCCAGGAATACCGTCTTCAGTGTTAAGAGGCGAAGTGACAGACTGCACAATGGTCTGAAGGAAGCCCCCCACTAGAAAATCCAATACCAGATTGAGGTTCCATAGGGGGACTGGCCACTTTAGGGATGGTCGAAGTTGCTTAACCCCTTTTAGGAAACGGGCCAAGTCCGGATGAGCTGACAGACGGATTCCGTTCACTTCGGCTCTGAAGCAGGAGAGGGCTGCTACCTGAATTCTGAGGGAGTTGAGTGACAACCCTTTCTTCATTCTATCCTGTAGAAATTCCAGAATCATGAGAATCTTGGCCGTTCCCGGGGATAGTCCGCGGTCCTCGCACCAGGCTTCGAATATCCTCCAGATCCGTATGTACGTCAGAGACGTTGAGAACTTCCGCGCACGAAGCAGGGTGGCGAACACCGCCTTCGAGTAACCGCGCTTCTATAGGCGAGTCCTCTCAAGGGCCAGACCGTAAGAGAGAATCGAGACGGATCTTCGTGAAAAATCAGGCCCTGCTGGAGAAGGTCCCTGTGTGGAGGTAGGCACAGAGGGCTCCCTGCAAGGAGTCTTTGCATGTCTGCGTACCATGGGCGTCTTGGCCAATCCGGGGCCACTAGTAGTACTAGTCCCCTATGGTGCTCTATCTTGCGGATGATCTTGTCCAGTAGCAGCCATGGGGGGAAGGTGTACAGTAAGTCTTCCTCTGGCCAGGACTGAATGAGGGAGTTGATCCCTTGGTAGTGCGGTTCTCGTCTGCGGCTGAAGAACCTGGGGACTTGGACATTGAGAGAGATGGCCAGTAGGTCCATGGCTGGGAGGCCCCAGTGATTTACTCTCAGTTGGAAGGCTCTGGTTGACAGCACCCATTCCCCCGGGTCAAGGTTTTCTCTGCTGAGGAAGTCCACTGAGACGTTGTCTTTCCCTGCGATGTGGGAGGCCGAGATCCCTTGTAGGTTTTCCTCCGCCCATGCCATGAGGGATTCTATCTCCAGAGACACCTACTGGCTCCTGGTTCCTCCTTGGCAGTTGATGTAGGCAAACATTGTAGTGTTGTCCGACATCACTCAAATCGCTTGTCCTTGGAGCCTGTGACTGAATCGTAGGCAAGCTAGTCTGACTGCTCGAGCTTCCAGGCGATTTATGTTCCTTAACGCCTCTTCCTTGTTCCATTGTCCCTGGGCCATCAGTTCCTGACAGTGGACTCCCCACCCTCAGAGGCTTGCGTCTGTGATGAGCCCAATCCAGTTCGGTGGGGATAGGCTTACGCCTCTGCTTAGGTGGCTTTCCTGAAGCTGAGAACATACCTCCGCTGGTAGGTGGAGGCGAATCGAGTAGTCTTGGGACAGCGGATTCCAGCGTGACAGTAAGAAGCAGTGGATTGGTCGCATATGAGCCCTTGCCCATGGTACTACTTCCAGAGTTGTTGCCATGAGCCCGAGGACTTGAAGGTAGTCCCATACTTTGGGGCACATAGTAGTCATCAATCAGCGTACTTGTTCCATCAGTTTTCTCTTCCTCGGGGAAGGGAGGAAGACTTTGTTCTGTTTGGTGTCTAAATGAGCCCCCAGGTACTCTAGAGACTGGGAGGGCTGCAGACTGCTCTTGCCTGTGTTCACGACCCAACCGAGTTCCTGCAGGATGTTCTTGACTCTGCTGGTGACCTGCAGGCTCTCTTCCGAAGACGTTGCCCGGATCAGCCAGTCGTCCACGTAAGGGTGTACACCAAGATCCCTTCCTTCCTCAGTGTTGCCGCCACGACAACCATAAGTTTGGAGAATGTTCTGGGGGCGGTTGCCAGGCCGAAGGGTAGCGCCTGGAACTGGTAATAGTGGCCCAGCACCGCAAAATGTAGAAAATGTGAGCTAATGAGCATATGTTTGAGCAAGGGGGCTATGTAAGCCAGTGGGCTTGTGTGTGAGTATAAAAGAGAGCAACTGAGCCAGTGAGCATGTGTTTGACAAAGAACGAGTCAGTGAACATATGTGTGAGTATGTATATGAGAGAGAAAATGAG
The DNA here is from genome assembly GCF_901001135.1 of Rhinatrema bivittatum. NCBI lineage: Eukaryota > Metazoa > Chordata > Amphibia > Gymnophiona > Rhinatrematidae > Rhinatrema > Rhinatrema bivittatum. The sequence continues at coordinate 44,355,363 of NC_042616.1, read as the reverse complement.
CCAGCGCGCATGTGTGTGAACAAGAGCATGAGTGTGTGACAGTGAGTGTGTCTGTGAGAGAGAGCATGTGAGCCAGGGAGCATGTACGAGAGACAGCATGTGTGTGAGAGAGAATATAAAGGAGTCTGTGTGAGAATGAACATGTGTGTGAGAGAGAGAAGAAAGTTGTGCGTATCTCCCACCCCTTACTAATCCATGACAATCTCAGGGTGACTGGAGTTTAAAGTTCCCAGATACGGAGAGCAGGGGATTTATTTTAGCTTTAATTTTAATTACTGGGGGGTGTTTGCTGTGTCTGCTATTTGAAATATTTTATCAATGTTTGTGAAATTAAAAAAATAATGTTATATGTTTGTAATCATTAGATGATCGTTTCTTCAGCTGTTTTGAAATATTTATTATTTTTATGAGTTTGGTTTTACTATTATGATTGATGCTTTCTATTTCTTGATGTTTAGTGAGGAATGATATTTGTTTTTCCATTCCATACAGAGTCTGGCTTGTTGCAGTTTCCAGTTCAGTTTTTCTCTGCTAAGAGAGAATTTGAAAAGAAGTTGGCCATAGAGGCAAAAACTCACAGTAAAACTTTTTAAAGTATATTCGAAGCAGAAAGCCTGTGAGGGAGTCAGTTGGACCATTAGATGATCGAGGGGTTAAAGGGGCACTTAGAGAAGATAAGGTAATCGCGGAAAGATTAAATGATTTCTTTGTTTCAGTGTTTACTGAAAAGGATGTTGGGGAGGTACCTGTACTGGAGGTTTTCATGGGTAATGATTCAGATGGACTGAATCAAATCACGGTGAACCTAGAAGATTTGGTAGACCTGATTGACAAACTGAAGAGTAGTAAATCACCTGGACCGGATGGTATACACCCCAGAGTTCTGAAGGAACTAAAAAATGAAATTTCAGACCTATTAGTAAAAATTGGCAGATGAAATTTAATGTGGATAAGTGCAAGGTGATGCATATAGGGAAAAATAACCCATGCTATGTTACACAATGTTAGGTTCCATATTGGGTGCTACAACCCAAGAAAGAGATCTAGGCGTCATAGTGGATAACACATTGAAACTGTCGGTTCAGTGTGCTGCGGCAGTCAAAAAAGCAAACAGAATGTTGGGAATTATTAGAAAGGGAATGTGAATAAAACAGAAAATGTCATAATGCCTCTGTATCACTCTATGGTGAGACCGCACCTTGAATACTGTGTACAATTCTGGTCGCCGCATCTCAAAAAAGATATAATTACGATGGAGAAGGTACAGAGAAGGGCTACCAAAATGATAAGGGGAAAGGAACAGCTCCCCTATGAGGAAAGACTAAAGAGGCTAGGACTTTTCAGCTTGGAGAAGAGACGGCTGAGGGGGGATATGATAGAGGTGTTTAAAATCATGAGAGGTCTAGAACGGATAGATGTGAATCGGTTATTTACTCTTTCGGATAATAGAAAGACTGGGGGGCACTCCATGAAGTTAGCATGTGGCACATTTAAAACTAATCGGAGAAAGTTCTTTTTTACTCAACGCACAATTAAACTCTGCAATTTGTTGCCAGAGGATGTGGTTAGTGCAGTTAGTATAGCTGTGTTTAAAAAAGGATTGGATAAGTTCTTGGAGGAGAAGTCCATTACCTGCTATTAATTAAGTTGACTTAGAAAATAGCCACTGCTATTACTAGCAACGGTAACATGGAATAGACTTAGTTTTTGGGTACTTGCCAGGTTCTTATGGCCTGGATTGGCCACTGTTGGAAACAGGATGCTGGGCTTGATGGACCCTTGGTCTGACCCAGTATGGCATGTTCTTATGTATTTGGTGAGGGTCTATCTGCGTTCTACGTGTGACTAAGGTGAGGTATTCTGCTAAGCAGACTTGTGGGGTGGTCCCAACTGATTTGCATGGTTGGAATGGGGGTCTACAGCTTTGTTTACTCACTGCTGGTCTAGGGCAGGGGTTCTCAACCTTTTTTCCAACGTGACACACCTGACAGACCATGCTCACATGTGTGACACACTGCTCATTACAATTCATGGCAGAAATAAAAAATAAAGGTCCAGTATTATTTTTATTGTTAAGAATGGCACAAGGGAAAGATATGTATTCTGTCTGAACAGAAATTGCATAAACAGTAAATATCCCACACCCAAACAGCACCAATATCCAGCTCTTAAACAGTAACCACCTTACCTAAGAAAAGGCAACAATGAAAATATTACACCAGGCCTTAAGACACCAATACACCTCCTATTAGGAAAACGGACCAAGTCAGGCTGCTATAGAGCCCTACACAGAAACTACACGCCAGCAGAAAACCTCACCTGAATCACATGTGCTGACCCTCACCTAACAAAGAATAAAGAGACCAAAACGCATAACTAGAAGCATGCAGACAAAAACTGAACTGGAAACCGCAACAAGCCAGGCGCTCTGTATGCAGTGTAAGAAAGGAAAAAGAGAAACATCACCAGTCCTTATAAAACAAATCAAGAAATATAAAATCAGTAGCAGTAAAGCCATACTAACAAAAAGAACAGATTATTTCAAAACAGCTGATGAATGGAATATCCAATAATTAAAAACTCATAAAAAATTTCTAGATACCAATAAAATATTTCAAAATAGCAGAGACAAAGGCCCAATAATGAAAAATAATAAGGATACAAAAAATGTTTTGCTCTGCATACCTGGGAACGTTTGATATCCAGGTGCCCTGAGATTGTTTTGAATTAGCAGAAGGGATGGTTTGCTTGCACCTTTCTCCTCTCTCTCACACTGGCTCTCAATCACGCACATTTACACATGCTTTTTCTCTCTCACTTATATAGGCTCTTAATTACACATTTACAAACATGCTGTCTATCTTTTCACGCTTACACACACACACACAGGCTTTTAATCACACACATACATGCTGCCTTTTTCTCTCACACACAGACTCTCATTCACATGCTTACAAACATGCTCTCTCTTTCTCTCATTTACACACAGGCTCTCAATCACATACTCCCTCACCTAAACCAGCTCTCAATCACACACAGACACACATGCTCTCTCTTACTTATATAGACAGGCTCTTAATCATACATACACATGCTCTCTCTCACACACAAAGGATCTCAATCACACACACATACTCTTGCACACAATCAGGTTTTCAATCAAAACTTACACATACAGGTTCCCAATGGTAAACTTACATTCATGCTCTCTCTCTCACACGGAGGCTCTCAATCTCACACATACTCTTTCACATATACAGGCTCTCAATCATTCACATACATGCTGTCTCACTCACACATCCACACACAGGATCTCAAACAAATATGCTTGCTTTCCCCCCTCCCCCCTGAACTAGCAGCAGCAGCAGCCTCCACCACTTCCAACCCTAAAGGCAGCAGCAATCTCCTTCACTTTCAGCCATTGTGGAGAAAGGAGTCCCATTGGCCGCAGGGGTTGACGTTGTTCCTCGTTTTACTCCGAGCCGCGCTGCTCATTCTTCAGGCCGTACCTCTCTTCTTTTCTTCGGGCCAATGTTGCCCGCACTAGCATGGTCTCTTCTTCTCGCGCACCAACCTGCTGCTCACCACTTCCTCTTCCGGGCCACGGGGGGGGGGGGGGGGGTGGGAAGAAGAGAGCATGCCAGTGCCGCTGACTCCTACTCTCCTGCCGCATTCCACCTGGGCTAACAGCGTTTTAAGCCGGGGTGGAGGACCTATTTCGCTCAGGTAGGGGGGAGCAGCTGGGTCAGCGGGAAGACCGGGAAGTGTGGCGACAGACCTGCGGGTGCTTGGCGACCCATTGGTGTGTCGCGACACACCGGTTGAGAACCGCTAGTCTAGAGTATGCTCTATTTCTTAGTTATTTAGGAAAAATATGAAAAATATGAAATTCTAGGTTCTATGTAATGCTCTCAAGCAAGTTTTATTGTTTCACTGTAAACCGGTTTGATTTCAATCCAATGCAAGAAGATCGGTATATATAAAAAACCAAAAATAAATAAATAAATAAATAAAAATATGAAATTCATTTTGGAGATATTTGGGCTTAATTCTGCCAGGTTTTAAAGTCGACTTGGCATGTTGATGCATGTGATGCAGAGTGCACAAGGGAGTAAGATACCCCGTGTGCAGGTTTTGAAAAAATCCCCTGGGCTGATGTTTTCCTGCAAATCACTACTAATCTTGCCCTCTGCCTCCATCTGTTGGTAGGGGGGGACAAATGCCACTTATTTGGTCTGGCATGATGATGAGGAAGCTCTCTTGGTCAGTCAACTACAACTGAATAGTATGCACTGGCACTGTGGCACAATAGCTTGCTTGTAAGGTTGCATCCTGACTTGGGCATATTCTCAGTACAAGGTCACCTGGGTATTTATTTATTTGTAAGTATATATTCCTGCTTTATCAGCTCAGAGTGGATGTAAGGAAAGTGGACCCTTGAGTTGTGGTGTGGTTGGCGCAGCCTAGTCTGTGAACCCCCTAGGCTCACACCGACAGCTGGCGAATGCGACCTGGGTCGGGACTGGGAGGAGCTTCACCTTTACCAGCCCCTTGCCCGCAGGTTGAGCCCTTGAGTTCCAGGGGCTGGCAGGACTTAGGTGAAGGTCCTACAGGGCATAGAGTAAGTCCAAGGCCAAGCAGAGATCTGGGCAGGCAGCAATCAGAGAGACACCAGGTACAGACCAAGCCTTGGGGCAGGCAGTGAGCAAAGCATAATCTGGTTCCGTAGCAAGGGTTGGGGGCAGGCAGAAGGTAGTCCAGGTCCAGTCAGAAGTCAGATCCAAGAAGTCAGTCCGAGGTGGAGGCAGGAAGGAGACAAGGATGACAGACTGGGAAGGCAGGGCAAGGTAGGTGGCTGGATGGGGCAAGGACGGGCAGGCTGGATGGGGCAAGGAAGAGGCAGGAGGTAGAAACACACGGCAACACTTACTGGAAGGCAGGATACCTGTTGCTGAGGCATCTGATTAAGCGTGACGGGGGTTTAAATATCCTTGCTGCATGACATCATCAGGCGGCGTCGGTCAGGCCCTTTCCACCGTGGGGCCTATTTACAGCAGAGCATGGCGCATACGCGCACCCTAAGAAGAGGCATTGCATGACTGCTTGGTGGTGGCATTTCTGCTGCGACGGGGGACCAGCGGGGTTTCCTGATGCCAAAGAACTTGCGCTTTCCTGGGGTAAGGGTGACTGGTTGCAGGCCTCCCCGCATCTGACCTAAACATTTCAGCGGGTTACAATAAGGCATGCCAAGTGAAATGAAAGGGTAAGTTCCCTTGAGATGTACCTACAGCCATACACAGTTCACTCTTTTGTGCCCTAGTCAGAATGCAGAGAGCCAAAGTGCATACTGTTTGGTTGTATGTGACTACTCCAGAAAGTTTACCCTTTGATTTTACTTGGCATACCTTGCATGTAAGATTGTGCTCAAGTCGTGATGCACAGCACTAATCTCACAAGCAAGGTCATTTTGGTCATATTCCGTTCAACTTCAAACACCCACCTCCCTACTCCTATTTTTAAAGCACTTTTCTGCTTTAGTGCAGATTCACAGATCAATTCATATTTTTAGCATGTTTTTTTAGTGTGCTTTTTTTTTTCTCTCTCTTGCTTGATTTGCATCCATTAACTTATTGTATCCAGGTTCAAATCCCACTGCCACTCTTTGTGACCTTGGGAAAATCACGTCACTCTCCATTGCCTCGGGTACCAACTTAGATTGATACCTGAGGCAACTCATTACCTGAATATAACTCACCTTGAGCTACAATGAAAAGGCTTGAGTTAAATAGTCAATAAAAATAAATAAAATAAAAATCCCACGGTACTGCTGGTTTCTACCACATGCATTCATCAAAACTCATGCTAAATTTTAACTCCTGGTTCAGCACTGGCTCCAAGTTTTGAAATGCACAAAACTACGTGCATCATGCAAACCCCACTCCTAGGACTACTTCCACTCTATGCAGGTACAAATATACTTTTACCCACTGTAAGGGTGCACACTTTTCCAAAAGAATTCATTGTATGACTTTTGATCTCTGTTCTTATCTTCAGAAGGGTCCCAAAGTTTATTTTCAGCACCCCAGTTCTGCTCGGGGTTCCGATTAAAGTCAGGGCTGACGCTGCAGTGTCCCAGGTTAGAAAGGTGCAGCAATGTTTGAATAGAGAGGGCAGGGAGCTGGGGACAATCTCCTACCTGAGTAGAAGCTCCTGCAGGCATTTTCCTCTGATTTTAGTGCTTTCGGGATTAGAAATGAATGAGGCTCTTTCTCTGGCTGAAGAAGAGCTGATTGTTTGCCTCTTACAGTGGCGGGGTTGCGGAGGGGGGTAGGACGACGCGGGAGCTCTTACAGAAGCATGCTTCAGCTGCAAGGCTCGAGATGCCTTGCTTGGGATGGAGGAGGGAGAACCTGTTGTCTCTCCCCTCCTCCTGCAGCCGGGAGTCGCACATTGATGACGTCAGAAAGCAAACGGCATGGGAGAGCTGCATCGTGAACCTGGCAGGCGATGAGGAATCAGTAGGGATTTTATTAAACCTATTCTTGAAAGTTTTACAACCAGAAATGTGCCATATAAAAATAGAGAGTGAGATTATTTGTTTCTCTTCGAAATTAAATGTATTATATTATTTTGATTTCATTAACATAAAAACACCAAAGATTGGAATATCTTGTTTTTACAATTCCAAACAGTAAAATGTTTTTTGAGCCCTTGAAATCTTCAGAGGAGTCAATGGGGCAGAGTAAAAGCTGCTATTAGGGCAAAGGAATCATAGTCCATTGCAGGTATATTTTACATTATGAATGTTAAGGAGAGAAATTTTATAGCACCACATATAAATTACATAGAAACATGATGACAGAAAAAGACTGTATTGGCCATCCAGTCTGCCCATCCGTCCAATTACTTTAGCATTACTTCCTTAGAGATCCCCTGTATTTATCCCATGCTTTCTTGAATTCAGATACTGTTGTGTCCACCACCTTCACTGAGAGACTGTTCCATGCATTCACTATACTCTCTGTAAACGAGTATTTCCAAAGATTACTCCTCAATTTACCCTTTTTATCCTCATCTCATGAGCCTTTGTTCTAGAGCCTCCTTTCCATTGAAAAAGGCTCACCTCCTGTTCATGGAAACCTTTGAGATGTTTGAATGTCTCTATTATATCTCCCCTATGGTGCCTTTCCTCTAGGGTAAAATACCATAATGAACACCAAGCAACAACTCAAATATTAAATCATCAAAATGAAAGAAAAATTTTGAGTATATCAACCTTAAAGATACACATATTTAGATGCAGCTTGGATCCTTTCCAAAAGAACCTTCGCATAATAAGTACATAAGAAATTGCTATACTGGGTCAGACCAAGGGTCCATCAAGCCTAGTAGCCTGTTTCCAACAGTGGCCAATCCAAGTCACAAGTACCTGAAAAGTACCTAAACATTAGATAAATCACAAGCTATTATTGCTTATTAATTACCATCATAGTAGTTTATGGATGTTTCCTCTAGGAACTTATCCAAACCTTTTTTAAACCCAGTTACAGTAACTGCTGTAACCACATCCTCTAGCAATAAATTCCAGAGCTTAACTATGCACTGAGTGAAAAATAATTTTCTTCGATTTCTTTTAAATGAGCTACTTGCTACTGTGAAGGTCTTTTTTTAAATAAATAACAGGGGACAGTTCGAAATAAATATAACCATCTAGGGAGAATAATCATTTGAAAAAGATCAACCCTGCCAGCCAAAGAAAGAGGAACATTTTCCCATGCCTTTAATAAAACCTTAGTGGAGTGAAAAAGTCTTGAAAAATTATATGGATACTATTGCTAAGGGTCCTGATGGAGAGTAATCCCTAAATAGGTAAAAGATTGTGTAGCCCAAGTCATAGGAAAGCAGAGTTGCTTACCTGTAACAGGTGTTCTCCCAGGACAGCAGGATGTTAGCCCTCACAGACAGGTGACATCATCAAATGACCCAGCATGCCACTAACCCCGCAGCCACGCAGAGTCCCCCTTCAGTCTCGTTTCAAAAGCAGAAAAAAACGAACGGAAAAAATAAAACAAAACACAGGGGTGGCAGGTGGGTTTCCTGAGGACTAACAACCTGCTGTCCTGGGAGAACACCTATTACAGGTAAGCAACTCTGCTTTCTCCCAGGACAAGCAGGATGGTAGTCCTCACAGATGTGTGAATGCCAAGCTGCAGGCTGGCTCCGGAACATACTGGGCCAACAGGCACCTGATAATGTGCAATAGGCACAACAACAGGGGTGCTGTTGGCAACAACGGGGCAGACTGAACCTCATACTGGGTCCTAGGTAGGGAGAGTTGGGTTCTCCCACCGGGAATAGGTTACAGAGGACAGACTGGCCAAAGACGCTGCCCTGTCGACCATCCTTGTCCAGACAGTAATGGGCTGTGATGTTCTGGAGGGAACTCCACGTCATGGCCTTACAGATTTCGGCAATAGGGACTGCCCGGAAGTGGGCTACTGACGCTCCCATGGCCCTTACTGAGTGTGCTTTCACTCAGCCTCTGAGCGGAAGGCCTGCTTGCTCATTTCAGAAAGTGATACAGGGTCTGCTTGCCCACAGCAACTCCAAGTCTATTCTAGTCAAAGGAGACAAAGAGTTGGGTGGATTGCCTGTGGGCTGTGGTGTGCTCTAGATAAAAAGCAAGAGCATGCATGCAGTCCAAGGTGTGCAGAGCCCGCTCTCCTGGGTGAGAGTGTGGCCTCAGGAAAAAGGTGGGCAACACAATAGAGTGATTCAGGTGGAAGTCAGTCACCATCACCTTAGGCAGGACCTTAGGATAAGAACATGCCATACTGGGTCAGACCAAGGATCCATCAAGCCCAGCATCTTGTTTCCAATAGTGGCCAATCCAGGCCATAAGAACCTGGCAAGTACCCAAACACTAAGTCTATCCCATGTTACTGCTGCTAGTAATAGCAGTGGCTATTTTCTTAGTCAACTTAATTAATAGCAAGTAATGGACTTCTCCAAGAACTTATCCAAACCTTTTTTAAACCCAGCTACACTAACTGCACTAACCACATCCTCTGGCAACAAATTCCAGAGTTTAATTATGCGTTGAGTGAAAAAGAACTTTCTGCGATTAGTTTTAAATGTGCCACATGTTAACTTCATGGAGTGCCCCCTAGTCTTTCTATTATCCGAAAGAATAAATAACCGATTCACATTTACCTGTTCTAGACCTCTCATGATTTTAAACACCTCAGCCGTCTCTTCTCCAAGCTGAACAGTCCTAACCTTTTTAGTCTTTCCTCATAGGGGAGCTGTTCCATCCCCTTTATCATTTTGGTCTCAACACTACTCTGTCGTGGAAGAACCTCATATAAGGCGGATAAGGTCACTAGGGCCTGCAGCTCACTGACTTTGCGAGCAGAAGTAACTGCCACAAGGAAGATGACTTTCCAGGTGAGGTGCTTCAACTCACAGGAGCAGAGGGGCTCAAACGGAGGCCGCATGAGTCACGCCAGCACTATGTTGAGGTCCCAGGCCACAATAGGAGGACGTAGTGGAAGCTTTAGTTGAAGTAAGCCTCTCATGAAGCACCCCAGCAAGGGCTGCACCGAGATCGGAGTGTTGCCCACTCCATGGTGGTAGGCGCTGATAGCACTCAGATGTACCTGGATTGAGGTAGTCTGCAACCCAGACTCTGAGAGGCACCAGAGGTAGTCCAAAAATCTAGGTGTTGGACAAGTGAAAGGGTCAAGACCCTGTTCCGCACACCAGGATGAGAACCTCCTCCACTTTGCTTGGTAGGACTTCCGCGTGGAAGGCTTACACGAAGCTACCAGGACTTGTGAGACATTGTCCGAAAGGTTGAGGGACTGTAACACTAGCCTTTCAACATCCAGGCCATGAGGACCAACGACTGGAGGTTCGGGTGGCGGAGTCTGCTCTGATCCAGTGTGATGAGGTCAGGCGAGGTGCCCAGTCGGAGGGGCTCCTGGACAGACAGATCGTAGAGGATTGGAAACCAGACTTGTCGCGGCCAGTTCAGGGCTATGAGGATCATGGAGTCTCGGTCCTGCTATAGATTCACAAGAGTCCTGCCTATGAGTGGAATCGGAGGGTATGAATACAGGAAACCCACACTCCAGGAGTGGGCGAAGGCATCCATGGCTGGTGCCTTTCCCTCCCTGCGTACTGGAAATGCTGCTGGCCTACCACAAAGTGCAAATATCTCCGATGAGGCGGAAAGATGGCAATGTGTGTGTAGGCATCCTGTAGATCGAGAGAGTAGAGCCAGTCCCCCTGATGAAGTGGGAGTAAGGTGCCCAAGGATACCATTTTGAACCGCTTCCTTTGGAGGAACTTGTTTAAGGCCTGGAGGTAGAGGATGGGACGGAGGCTGCCTGTTCTCTTTGGAATGAGAAAATATCTGGAGTAGAACCCTCAGCCGCGCTGAGCATGGGGAACCAGTTTGATGGCTCTGGACCATAGCAGGACCGAGAATTCTAACTCAAGGGTTGTTGTGTGTTCCACCAGGCTCCACGCCGGAGAGGGAGAGGAGTCTGGCAGGACACTGAGAAGGTTTAGGCGGTAACCCCGTGTGACGATGGATAAGACCCATCAATCGGTGGTAATGGGGGGTCAGCTTCTTGTGAATAGGCAGAGTCCTTTTTCAGAGAAGTATACAGCCACCTTGCGCCATTTGTGGACCACACAATTATTTTAGGCGGAGATTTTAAGACTGCACGGGACCCGCAGATGGATAGAGACGTGACTCATGGGGGAGCACAGTCCTCTGAAAATGGTGTCCTTTTCCTCGAGCATTCTCTGCAATTAGTGGACACTTGGCACATACTGCATCCCCTGGAAAGGGATTTTACACGTCTCCAGGGCTCATACAACGAACTCTAGAATAGATTATATTTTAGTCAGCGAACACGCTTTTAACAAGGTTCAAGGTGCCCACATTGATGACATAATCATATCGGATCATGCTCCGGTGTGGGTGACGCTGTCGGGCCCCATCATGGCACCCCCCCTCTTATTTTTTGAAATATCCGTATTACTTAGACTGGATGGGCCGTTTGGTCTTCTTCTGCCGTCATTTCTATGTTTCTATGTTTCTATAACAATAACCCTTTTCAGGAATACTTCAGGGGAAAACAGACAGATTACATGCGGAATAACAAAGAACACATGGCTGACCCGATTTTACTCTGGTATACGGCGAAAGCTGTTTTGCGAGGGGACATTATTGCGTACATGGTGAAAAGACGGAGAAGGTTGGACAAACAGTTATTGCTTTTGACAGCACAACTCCAACAAGCAAAACGAGCCTTGTTACAAATTAATTCTCGTTCCAATAAGGAACGCTTTCTTTACATTCAAAGTGCCCTTAACACCTTGCTGCATCAAAGAGAAAAGAAAAGCTTACTTTGCTATCAATTCAAAATGTATCAATTTGGCAATAAGTCGGGTAAACTGATGTCCAGCCTGATTAAAATGCACAGGGGCAGCTGCTTCATCCCAGCACTCCGCACCCTGACGGGGCAAACAGTGATCTATAGCTCTTCCACCTTGAAAACTTTTAAAGAATTTTATGCCGGCCTCTTCAAATCCGAGGTTTGGGATCCAGAGGCTTGCAAACGTTTTCTCTCGTCAATACATTCAAAGTCCCTAACTATAGAACAACAATGCTGGTTAAACCAGCTGATTACCGAGACAGAGGTTGCGCAAACGATTCATGTAGCAAAACGGTTTAAGACTCCGGGGCAGGATGGTTACACGGCAGAGTTTTACAAATATTTACAGGATCTTCTGACACTCTTATTGACCCATACTTTCAATACATTCATCTTAGGGGGGGACTTTCCCGGTCCATTCCAATGCAGCCCACATCATTCTCATACCCAAAGGGGGGAAGGATCCTCTCAACCCAGCCTCTTACCAACCTATTTCCCTGCTCAATCAAGACCAAAAATTATTAGCAAAAATTTTGGCAGAGCGCTTGGCCAAGGTGCTTCCATCCTTAATTGCACCAAGCCAGGAAGGAAACGATTTGGCCTTGCTAATATTCAGAAAACTTTGGCTGCAATGGCCCTTTGCAAACAAGCGGGAGAACCATATTTGGCAGTGAGCTTCGATGCTGAAAAAGCATTCAATAGAGTCGAATGGCAATACCTGTTTCACATTCTTCATTACATGGGTTTTGCGGGATTTTTTGATGAAGCGATTCATTTACTGTACCAGATTCCTACTGCGCTCATTGTAGCCAATAATTCCACCTCAGATGTGCTCTCTATCTGCAGAGGTACGAGGCAGGGTTGCCCGCTCTCCCCCTGCTTTTCCTCCTACAACTGGAACCATTATTGCAGACAATTGAACAGTGTAGGGTGGTGAAATGAGTGCGATTCCAAACGTAAACCTTCAAGTATGCTGTCTTTGCAGATGATATTCTGGTATTTTTAACAGATCCCAGACGGTCCCTGTCAGCAGTACTACACCTTTTCAGGGAGTTTGGAGCCTTCTCTGGTCTCAAATTAAATGCTGAAAAGTCCGAAGCCATGGCGTTCCCTGATACCCTGCGGGGGGGGGGGGGCATGGGGGGGATCCTTTCCTCTGATGTGGGCGACCACAGGCATTCGGTACCCCGGAGTGTACATCACACCTTTGATCCCCAAACTTTACTCTCTCAACGTGTCGCGTCTCTTGTCCTACTCGAAAGCGATGCTCCGTACGTGGCAATCCCTCCCCTTATCCTTGTCTGGCAGAGTTAATTTGTTCAGAATGGTGCTCCTGCCTAAAAGGTTGTACCTGTTTCAAAATTTGCCCTTAATTCTTCGCCGTCGGGATTTGTATGACCTTGAAACACACTTGTGTGCGTTCTTATGGCGTGGACGGAAAGCCAGGATCCCACTTAGTCGGCTCATAGAGAAATGGGGTGGGGGGGGGGGGTTAGGGGTGCTGGCCTTTCGCATATATAATTTAGCCAGCAATTTGAGATTATTGCGAGATTGGCTCCTGGGTAATTCACATTACATTAATCTAGCGGCTGAGCGAACGCTGATGGCCCCCCCCCCTGGACTTGCGCTATATGATGCAATCCATGGAGGGTCCCTCGCCTCACATACCCGATATAGATACCTTAACCTCCCCTATAAGGACAGCGTGGTGCACTTTCACTAAGAGATTAATTTTACCGCAAACCTGTGCCTATCTCTTGCCTCTGCGGGGAAATTGTGACTTCCTCCCCAGTTCAGAGGCTGGGAAACACACAATTAGGACATGTCCTGGATGAAGTGGGAAGTCTTCTCCCATTACATAAGATACAGGCGCAATATGGACTAAAGGGGCTGCCAAGTTTCCACTTACTTACAATTGAAACATTATGTTCAATCTTTGCCGACACCATCCCTACAACCAGAGGACTTTTGGGGCTTAGGAGCCTTCTTCTTGTTGGCCAAGGACCTCTTCGCTGTCTTTTTATTATAAAAAAGCTCCACCAATGTGCACAGCAAGACCCCTTTACATTATTAAGGGAGCAGTGGAATGCTGATGGGGTATTCAAAGTTACAGAAGTTATGATTAAGTCCTGTTTCAGCTCTATCTCTAGTGTGTCATTTATCTCTAGTGTGTCATTTATGTGTCATTTATCTCTAGTGTGTCATTTATGTGTCATTTATCTCTAGTGTGTCATTTATCTCTAGTGTGTCATTTATGTGTCATTTATCTCTAGTGTGTCATTTATCTCTAGTGTGTCATTTATGTGTCATTTATCTCTAGTGTGTCATTTATGTGTCATTTATCTCTAGTGTGTCATTTATCTCTAGTGTGTCATTTATGTGTCATTTATCTCTAGTGTGTCATTTATCTCTAGTGTGTCATTTATGTGTCATTTATCTCTAGTGTGTCATTTATCTCTAGTGTGTCATTTATGTGTCATTTATCTCGTGTGTCATTTATCTCTAGTGTGTCATTTATGTGTCATTTATCTCTAGTGTGTCATTTATCTCTAGTGTGTCATTTATGTGTCATTTATCTCTAGTGTGTCATTTATGTGTCATTTATCTCGTGTGTCATTTATCTCTAGTGTGTCATTTATGTGTCATTTATCTCTAGTGTGTCATTTATCTCTAGTGTGTCATTTATGTGTCATTTATCTCTAGTGTGTCATAGTGTGCCTTCCCCGCCAATACCCCAACAGCCTGATTTAAAACTATCCCATCACTTATGTAAATAAACAAACGTTAATTATGCTCACAAGTCATCATGAGGTCGGCTCCTTGCCTCGCTCCTATATTCCATTGTACATAGTAATTTATCTTTGTTCTCCCTCTCTTTTTTTCCTTCTCCCAGTTAAGGCATCCTTGTTATAATGTAACTTTTGCTCCTTAAAATTGTATCATGTTGATTGGTTGGTTACAGTTACTGCTTAGTTCGACGTAAACCGAGTTGATTTGATTTGTATCAAGAAAGTTGGTATATAAAAGCCTTAATAAATAAATAAATAAATTTAATATGTACTTTCATGAAATGCAATATAAGTTCCTCTGGCGGGCTTATATATCTACTAAACTGGCTTACCATACCAACTTGGTACCCTCGCAGCTTTACGGGAAATGTGCGTGGCAAGCGGGGTCACTATCACATTTGTTCTGGGGTGCCCAAGTCTAGCATCATTCTGGGGGAACATTCTGCGATATTTGAATGTCTTGTTACATATAAATCTAAGTTTATCCCCGCAATTACTGCTGTTTGAGTGTTTTCCCCCTCTGCAGGTGCGTGGGACGGGGCCCGCATATTCTTTAAGAAGGCCTGTTTTGTTGGAAAGAAATTGATGATTCTGCACTGGAAGGGCTCTCACCCACCCTCATACTGGGAGTGGCGCAATCATTTACACCGGATGATGCAGATGGACAGCCTGATGTCCCGATTCTCTCCAAGACACAAGCTATGGTTCTTACAAATTTGGTATCTTTATCTTACTTCTTTATCACCTCGATCCAGGAGCATGATTTTGAATGGTTGACGCACTGTATTCTGTATTAATTGATCGTAGGGTAGCTTGACAAGTCTCTGTGGTATCTCATCTTTAGGCTGTTTCTAATGAAGAGGAAGGGTGGGGGGGGGGAAGGCTGCTGGACACCCTTTATCATATACACCGTGCATATTTTGCTCATTGGCTTTACTCATTTTTTTATACACTATGTATCTGTTTATGCACTCTTGTGTACTTTACAGCCACTGACTTGTTTGTTCAGTTGAAATTCAATAAAAATGTTTAAATAAAAAAAAACAAACAAACTCCGATCGCTGTTAGACAGGTAGACAGGCTGATGCGCGAGGATTAGGGAGTGGGGCCCAGGAGAGCAAAGAAACACGTCTTTACTCCTGCATCACATCATGTGATTGCTCCAAAAGTACCTTAAAGGTAAATATAGTGTTCTTGTATTGTCTGTCCTTTTCTTTTTTTTTTTTTCTTTGTTAAAATTTTCTCTCTCTGTTATTCACTGTCTTTACAAAACATATCTGTTTGCTAAGATGGTGCGAACACATTTATTTTTAATGTTCTGTTCTTTGTTGATGTTTATTGATTTTTTAGTTCACTGCTGGGGTACGTAGATATTTCCTTCACCGACTTTGTTTCCACGTCTTGGCTGGCACGCGCAACTTACTTCAGCCTGGGGTTCTGAAGTAAGTGCTAAAACAAACAAACAAAAAAGGGTTTAGGGGGTGGGGAGGAGAGAGAAAGAGGGAGGCAGTTTAGGTAGGGGGGGTAGGGAAGTTCCCTCCCAGTCCGCTCCTTAATTGGAGTGGACTGGAGGTAACCGGGGAAGGCCCGATTCCGTCGCCATGCGGAATTTTAAAATCATGTGCAGCAACACAAACAGGCCTTTGCCCAATTTCCTCCCAGTCCATTTCAATTAAGGAGGGGACTGGGAGGGAACTTTCCTAACCCCCTAACTACCCTTCCTCCCTTTTCCCCTCTCCACCCCGACCCGTAAACCCCACCTACTACACTAACTGCATTAACCACATCCCCTTGGCAACAAATTCCAGTGTTTAATTGTGCGTTGAGTGAAAAATAACTTTCTCCGATTAGTTTTAAATGTGCTACATGCTAACTTCATAGAGTGCCCCCTAGTATTTAATGTTGTGGAGAGACCAGGTTACCTCTTTTCCCAGTGAGCTCACCTTTGTCTATTAGAACCCTCCAAAGATTCAGCACCTCCTTCTGCATCCCATTCCTTCAAAATGAACATTCTCCCGACAGCCTCTAAAAGTCATCCTAACCCAGGCTATTAGCCCAGCAAGAGGAGATTGGCTTATCTGCCTGTGATAGCACACTGTCTCCTTCAAAAATGGCAGCTAAGGGGCTCCCAAGTTGACAGCAGATTAGTGGCAGTAAATATATCAAGGTCCACTTCATTTTTTTTCTCTTTTTACAAATATTAATTGATGCCAACTATAGTTAAGAAGGAGAAGATTAGAGTTTGTGCCTCAGGCCACTATCTCAGCTATGATTCAAATAAAAATGGATCCTTTCCCGTAGTGTGGCCCCTTACTCCCCTGCTCCACTTGCCTCCGACTCCACACTATGATGGAGATCCCAGAAGCTGAAGAGGTTTTCTCAAACAATGTCAGATGCAATTTGAGTTGCAGGCACCCTTGTTTCTGACAGACCAAGTCAAGGTAACCTACGCAGTTATCTGAGCAGAGACTTATTATCAACTTCGTGACTCCGACTACAGGGAAATAAGGGGGGAGTAGCCTTGCTGCGGCTCCGACAGGAGGAGACTCGGAGCTGCCTGAGGCAGAGGTTTCCCTCAGCCCCCCCTCCCCGCGAGCAGACCTCCTGCTGAGAGGGGCACATCATCGCCAGTGGACCTGCAGGAGACGCCAACAGTTGATTTTGGTGACTCAAGTCTGCAGGGAGAAGGAAGTGTGGCGTCTGCACAGCCGGAGGCAGAGAGAACTGTCACAGGGAAACCCAGAGGCGGATAGCCGGTCAGCAACGATATTTCCAAGCACCGGAGCACCATCATTATCCGGGGAGTTAGTGGCAGCCCCTATTAAGCCGGCAGTGGTCACGCTAGAGACTCTGTGGGAACTTACAGTGGGTTTAGCTGTGGAAGTTAAAACCACAAATTTGAAAATGGAGCAGTTAGCCTCCTCCTTGAATACACGTTTGGGTGAACAACAGCAAAGTGTAGAAAAAAAAGTGGAAAAAATGGAAATGGAGGTTAAAAGTATACAAGATTTCAACCAAGCTACTATGAAGGACAGGATGGCATTGTCACGAAGATTAGAACTTTTGGGAAATTGGAACCAGAGGTTAAATCTTAGGTTAATACAATTTCCTAGGATTATGGGGAAATTGCCCATTCTGACTTTTAAAAGATACCTCTGAGAGATTCTTCAAATGACTGAGAATGACATACCAATATTAAATAAAGTATACTTTATACCTGGATCATCAGATGAAAGGGAAGGAAATAGGGAGCAAAATGTATTGGATTTAAATAACTTGATGATGTTTTTGGAATCATCTGTACTTGAAGTCATTGATTGTTCTACTTTGATTGTTTCCTTAGTAACTGAAAATGATATAAGTAGAATAATGACTAGGTACTTTCGTCATTTAAATTCCCCTTTTCATGGGTCATTAGTCCGCATGTTTCCTGATATATCTAAAATAACTCAGGAAAGACGCAGGGGCTTTCTCGCCATGAAACAGGAAACTGTTTCCTTAGGTGCTAGGTTTTTGCTCCGTTACCCATGTATGTGTGTTGTAAAGAAGGGGAATGACTGCTACATATTTTTCGCCCAGAACAACTTAGATCTTGTATTGATTCTTTTCCCATAACAGTTTGACCCACAGAGCCTTAAATAAAGTAAGTACCGTAGTTTTTTATGGGTTATATCAATGCTTCAATTTTTTTTTTTAAATTTAACTCCTCAAAATGTTATCTCCCACTAGTAATTATAAGTTGTGATTATGAATAAGGCATTGAGATTAATGGAATTTGTTATGTACATTTGCATCATTTAAGTTTGTAATTAATGCTTATCAAAATTTCTTTTTGTAAAATACTTATTTGTATTTGTTAAAATAAAAAATAAAAAATAAATAAAAAAAAAAAGAAGCCATGCAAGTGGATCGTTTCAAGCTCTCTGCTGAAGAGAAACAGAGATGATGTACACAATCTCTGCTTATAATGCAGCACCTGGTCATTTCACAAATCACTGCCCGAACAAGTCAGGAAATTCAAGGACCTAGGTATGATGGGAGAGGCCACCTTAGATTATACTTGCACCTCTCCTCTACAACTACTAGTCCCTGTATGGCTGTCTCATGGGGGCATTCTTCTTAATGCTCTTTCCTTCCTGGACACTGACACTGACACTGGAGGTAGCTTTATCCATGAGGCTTTTGATATCCTCCATTCACGGAGAACCCCTGCCTGGACTGATTACAAGAACCACAATACCACTGACCATGCAGATTGGGATCTTGCATGCAGAATAAACCTCTACATTTTGCCCAAAGCAATCAATGCAATTATTCTGAGCCTGCAATGGTTCCTGCTACATCAGCCGCACATTGACTGGGCCACATTGCAGATTGCCAAATGGGGGTCCCAACTGTCATGAACAATGTCTCACCAAAGTCTCTCCTGCGGCCTACGCAATCACTTCAGAATTCTCACGTCTGCAACCTCAGCATACAGGCTTCACTGATGTTATCAGTAATCAGCAGACGGAGGTCCTACTGCCTCATTGCTCTTATGATTGTGCCATAGACTTGATTCCAGACAAGGTTCCCCCTAGAGGCAGAGTATATATCCACTTTCTGCTCTAGAAACAGAGGCCATGACTAATTACATCAAGGAGAATTTGGACAGAGTCTTTATTCATCCCGCTTTCTCACCTGCAGGGGCTGGATTCTTTTTCGTTGGGAAAAAGGACGAGTCATTGAGCCCCTGTATTGATTATTGAGATCTCAATTCTATTACTAAGAATAATTGATATCCTCTTCCCTTGATCTCCAAGCTCTTTGACCACCTCAGGGGGGCATACAACCTGATCAGAATCTGTGAGGGCGATGAGTGGACAACCACCTTTAACACCGGTGACAGACATTATGAGTACCTAGTAATGCCCTTCGGGTTGTGCAGTGCTCTTGCAGTCTTACAAATTATGGTAAATGAGATCTTTCCAGTACTTGCTCTACTCCTATGTGGTGGTTTATCTAGATAACATCCTAATCTTTTCGAAGTTATTGTCCAAGCACTGACATCACATGAAACTGGTCCTTCAAAAACTTAATGATCACCATCTCTACCACTACATTACAGAAGTGTACCTTTGAACAGGAAGAACTTCCCTTTCTGGGATATGTTGTCTCATGTCAAGGCCTTTGGATGGACCCAGAGAAATTAAAAGCCATATTGGAGTGGCCCCAGTCAGTAGGCTTCAAGGCATTACAATACTTTCTGGGATTCACAAATAATTACAGGCAATTTATCTCTGGGTTCTCCTCCTTGGCAGATCCACTCTCTGCACCCTTTTTTGTGAGGGCTAACACCAAGAATTGGAACTCAGGCCTTTGAGCAGCTGAAAAAGGAGTTCACACTTGATATGTGCTTACACATCCAGGTCCATCTAAGCCATTCATTCTAGAGGTAGATGCATCTACTCTTGGAATAGGTGCTGTCCTCCTACAGCATAACCCTAATGGTACTCTCATGACTTACTCTTATTTCTCAAATAAATTCTCACTAGCAGAAAAGAATTACAACATCGCTGATCATGAGTTGCTAGCAGTCAAGCTAGCCTTGAAGGAATAGCAACACCTGCTGGAAGGGACCAAGCATCCAGTAACCATTTCTACAGATCACAAAAACCTTGAAAATTTAGCACAAGCTCAGAGGCTAATCCCCAGGCAAGTCCACTGGTCTTTGTTTTTTAATTGGTTTGACTTCAACCTGCTGTACTGGTTCACTGACAAGAACCATCGAGCTGATGCCCTCTCCTGATCTTTTGATACTGAGGGGACCCTGAAACCCCAACAGCACATTATCGACCCAGCCAAGACTGTAGTTGCTGCCACTTTCACAGTCCCTCCCAGCAAGACAGTGGTGCCCTGGCACCTATGTCAAAAAGTTCTTGAATGTGCACATGATTTCAGTCTATTTGGTCACCAATGGCATTACCCGGACATTGGAATTAATTGTGACATTATCGGTGGCCTCAGTTGAAGACTGACATTCAGCATTATGTAGGGTCCTGCCCTACTTATGCCATGCATAAAAGTTTCAGAGCATGACCATGGGGGTTGTTACAGCTGCTGCCAACCTCATCAGAACCCTGGACCCATGTGGCCACAGATTTTGTCCGTGACCTTCCCCTCTCTGGCAGCAAAACCACCATGCAGGTGGTTGTGAATAGATTCTCAAAGATGGCGCATTTCAATCCTCTTCCTGGACTCCCATCTGCACATGAATTGGCCAAACTCTTTGTACAAAACATCTTCTGTCTACAGGGGCTGCCACTTCACATCCTCTCTGACTGAGGGGTTCAGTTCACAGCCCGATATTGGAAAGGCCTGTGCTGAAAGTTTGGAATTATGTTGGAGTTCACCTCTGCTCATGATCCTTAGAGTAACAGATAAGCCAAATAGGTGAATCAAAGCCTCAAAGCCTTCCTGCAAGCCTAAGTGAACCAACATCAAGATGATTGGGCCTCTCTCCGTTCATGGGCCGAATTTGCCCACAACAATCATGTGAACAGTTCCATAGGATCATCTCCCTTTTACATTGTCTTTGGGCACTATCTCTGCATACCCAGGCCAGTTCCTATCTCTGACAATTGTACTGATGGGATAGGAGCTTCAAGAACTCTAGCAAAAGACCCACCTTCTTCTGGACAAAGCAGTAAAACATTTTAAAGAAAAGCCAATAGGAAATGTCTTCCTGCACCCAAAAAGCTTAGACTGGCTTAGCAGCAAGGACCTGAGACTTAAGATGCCTTCTATGAAATTTACCCTGTGATTCTTAGGATTTTTTCCTATCGACAGTCAACTGGGTCTTGTGGCGTACAAGCTCAGATTGCCACCACCCTTGAAGATTCACTATGTATACCATGTCTCTCTATTAAAACCAGCCATTCTGACTTGGTCAGACAGACCACCCCTCCGGATTACTGAACTGGCCACTGAAGAAGATACTCAGGTCGAGGTACAAGAGATTCTAGATTCACATAAGGTCCAAAATCAACTACAGTACAACATTTCCTGGAAAAACTATGGACCTGAGGACAATTCTTGGGAGCCAGCTTCTAATCTGAAAGCTCCACAACTACTAAAGGATTTCCACAAGAGATTCTCAAATGAGCCTAAACCCAGGAAATTGGGATGGGGCTTTGGAAAGGGGGTAGTTATTTTGGCTGGCTGCGGGATATCCCTGCGACCAGCTGCGCTTACCCCAACACCAGCAGGTCCCGCAAGACACAATATGATAAGCGCTCAGCAGTTGCACCGTGCCTCTCTCTAGGTTCATGCAAGCACTCCCCAACTATAAAGGCTCCGTGGTGGGGAAAAAACCCTGAGGCGCTCCCTGATGATAGCACAGCAGGGTATTTAAACCCCAGCCATGCTCCAAGCAGATGCCTCAGCAATGGGACTCATGCAGTACGTGTTGCAGCATTCCCGATTCCTTGCTTTCCAGTCCAGCCTCATCCAGCCTTGTTTTCCTTTTTTGTGTCTTCAGTGTGTCTACATCCTCCCTTGACCTGACTCTCTGGATCTTGACCTCTCACTTGGACCTGACCACGATTGCCCACTGAAATGGACCTGACCATGATTACCTGTCACCTGGACCTGACCCCTTGCCTGGAACTGACTGTTCTTGCCCGCTGCCTGCCCTGAATTTGGCCTCTCTATGACTCTGTTAAACCTCCTGTCCACTCTGATTCTAGTATTGTAACATACAAAAGCATAGTAATGTTAAACACAAGCCTCTTGATTTGTTCCTAATATACAAGATTAAATTACACAAATAGTTATTATATTAAATTGTTACCATACTGTGATGGCACATGATTAAGTTGTAATCTATACCATTCATTCTTTCATTATCGTGCCCTACTGTAAACCGTTGTGATGGTTAACTAACTTAACAACAGTATAGAAGAGTTTTTAAATAAATAAATAAATAAAAACAGTATGTCTCTGACTCTAGTTACCACCTCCGCCCTAAGGATCTGCCTAAGTCCTGCCAGCCACCAGAATCCAAGGGCTCAACCTACAGAGGAGACAGCTGGTAAAGGTGACGCTCCAGTCTGTCACGCTACAGGGTGCATTCGCCAGCTGTCAGATTAGGCCTCAGAGGTTCACCCTCGAGGCTGCGTCAACTATGCCGCAGCACTAAAGGCTTACACACCCGCTACCCCTCACACTATCAATCATGCATCCCTGGACCATACATCATCAACAGAACTGAGCCAAAAAAATCTCCAACAGTAATTTCAAATTTTGCCTAAATAACTCCTCCTGCCTTAGATTCCTTCTTCATTTCCCTGTTTCAAGATCCCCTCCTCGTCTTCCTCTCCAACACCAATCATTAAGATCCCTTTTCCTCTCATAAAGGACCAAATAAACCGAGCATAGAAATATCAGAAAACCGCTTTATTTTTATAAAGTTAGGAACATGTTTCTATTTTAATATGCATTATGCAAATTTACCACATAATTGCCACATAATTTTGAAACATTTTCCAGAAAATTTGCTAACTCTTGTCACAGAATCTTGGAAAATCTGCCACAGGGAACTGGAGCACAGTGTGTGATAGTAACTCTGCTTAGGTAATCTCTTCCTGTAAGACCAATACTTCCTTCAGCTTTTGGGATGTACAGTCTTGAATGCATTAGTAGTTCTTATAGATTAATTTAGGAGTAGGCAATTCTGGACCAGGAGTGCCACAAACATACCTGGTTTCCAGGATATCCACAATGAATATGTATGAGGTATATTTGCATGCACTGCCTCTATTGTATGCAGATATATCTCATTCATATTCATTGTGGTCATCGTGAAAACCAGACCTGTTTGTGGCATTCCAGAACTGGAATTGCCTACCCCTGGATTAGCTGATGGGCTTGAAGGAGTTTTCTTTTCCAAAACTCTATGACAATATGGGGATTGCAAGTTGATTGATGGCTTGTATCTTATTACTTGCTATTAAAGCACTTTTCAATATTGATTTCATTTTCCTATAATACTCTTTGCTAATATTTTCTCTATTTTATGTTGGATTATTGCACTTTCCTTCTGTTGTTTTGCAAGTTCTGACTTCTGAAGGAAGCTTTTGCCAAATTCAGTACATTTGAACGGTCTTTCTCCTGTGTGGCTTTTCTGTTCTTCCTATAGTTCTCCCTTGTGACTGAAGGTTTTCCCACTATATGTACATGGAAATGTTCGTTCCCCAGTGTGAGATCTTTGATGTGATCTCAAAGATACAGGATCCTTGAGGAATATCCCACTTACATCACACATATATCTTTGGTCTACAGTCTGGTTTCTCTGCTTCTCCTCTCTGTATGTGCTATTACTGGCACTTTGCTCATACTCAGGAGAATTATTGGCTGTATCTTTTGAGATGCTTCGATTCCTGCAGTTTTTTCCCCAGTCAGAACATGAATAAGTTTCCTCTCTGTCTCTTTCTGATAACATTTTGTTCCCTTCTGACTTCTCATTGAGTTCCCTGTGATGTATGTCTTTCTTTTTGTCCCTGGGCTCAACATTTTCTAGATAAGAAATACAGAAAAGACATTATTATAGAGGGCAATTTTTAAAAACTGCAGGGAACGGAGAAGTTCCATGGTAGATCTGTACATTCAATGTGGAACTACACATCAAACTGTACTCACATATAGGGGGGGGGGGCAATTTACAAATAGCAAAACATTGTTTTACCTATAGAAATGACTTTAAGATGTACCCTCATGAGGTAAAAATATTTTTCTAAAGTCATTTTCTGATCTTTCTTATGTATCTGGGTAATTTCTCTTTTTCTGATTTTTTTTTTTGAATGGAAGGAAAAGAAATCTTAATGTATGAAGGAAAGAAGAGAGATCTGCAGATGGATGGGATCTCAGAGATGGGAGGAGAGGTGAGGAGTCAATCAGAGATGGAGGGAAAGGGGAGGCAAGGATTGGATCGTATCTGAGATGGGAGGAAGGATTAGAAAGAAGAGGGACCAGGGAAGAGATGGAACAGGAGAAAAGAAAGAGGGATCATGGATGGGGGAGAGGGGGATCTGGGACCAGGTGGAGGGAAGGGTGATTCTTTCTCTTATGATCCCTTCTCCATATGGTGCAGAATCCCTCTTCACACACACACACCCCTGGCAGTGATCTCCTTTTTTCCTCTCTTCCTCAAATACAAAGTGCTAATATCTTCTCTCCCATGTTGATCCCCTCTGTTACAAACACACACAACTTTCTCTCCAGGCCTGCCATTTTTTATCCTCCTCACCCCAACAATTCTCATCCTTCTCCTAATCAGCCAGCAGTAGAAGATACGGGACCCCCAAGCAGCAGAGGAAGACTCACCCGATGCACTGCTGCGTTCCTTCTCCTCCTCCTGTCCATTGATCAGAGCTGAGACTGTGCACACCGGCATATGTGCTGAGCCCAGTCATCTGTCGCCATCTGGATCCAGCCTATGGTTTTCCGCAATTCCCCAGGGGACCACACAATTCTGTGGCAAGAATTCAATCTTTAAGCCCTTGGTGTGGCTTTAGAATTGCTGGAGACCAGGGGCTCTGAACATATGGCGCTCCGCCTACAGCAAACCAAACTCATGGACTGATGCGTCGGGTCAGAAGGACTAAGTCAGTATCCTAGGCTCCTGTGATTCTGCAGCCCTGTGGACCCTGGAAGAAACCACAACATTAGCCTGTTTCTGCATAATTTATTTCTCGCCAACCAATCAACAAAACCGAAGATCCCCCCACCTCCTAAATTTAATCTTCTGAAGAAAGTTACAAGTGCCTGCCTTCATCCTCAGCTCTCTCTCTCTCTCTTACTTTCTGCTGAAGCCCCTTCCCTCACAAGGAGCCTGAAGGGAACAAGAGGGGAGGGGATGAGGCCAAGACTGGAGCAGATGAAATTTAATGTGGACAAGTGCAAGGTGTTGCATATAGGGAAAAATAACCCTAGCTGTAGTTACACGATGTTAGGTTCCATATTAGGAGCTACCACCCAAGAAAGAGATCTAGGCGTCATAGTAGATAATACATTGAAATTGTCAGCTCAGTGTGCTGCAGCAGTCAAAAAAGCAAATAAAATGTTAGGAATTATTAGGAAGGGAATGGTTAATAAAACGGAAAATGTCATAATGCCTCTATATCGCTCCATGGTGAGACCACACCTTGAATACTGTGTACAATTCTGGTCGCCGTATCTCAAAAAAGATATAGTTGCAATGGAGAAGGTACAGAGAAGGGCAACCAAAATGATAAAGGGGATGGAACAGCTCCCCTATGAGGAAAGGCTGAAGAGGTTAGGGCTGTTCAGCTTGGAGAAGAGACGGCTGAGGGGGGATATCATAGAGGTCTTTAAGATCATGAGAGGTCTTGAACGAGTAGATGTGACTCGGTTATTTACACTTTCGAATAATAGAAGGACTAGTGGGCATTCCATGAAGTTAGCAAGTAGCACATTTAAGACTAATCGGAGAAAATTCTTTTCCACTCAACGCACAATAAATCTCTGGAATTTGTTGCCAGAGGATGTGGTTAGTGCAGTTAGTGTAGCTGGGTTCAAAAAAGGTTTGGATAAGTTCTTGGAAGAGAAGTCCATTAACTGCTATTAATCAAGTTTACTTAGGGAATAGTCACTGCTATTAATTGCATCAGTGGACACTTGTGCTCTGGTGTTGCTTATGTACGGTGGCTTTATTCAAGGACCTCCCAATGATGGGTGCCCTTATCTTTCGCCCCGTCTATTATTCTTTATTATCTCAATTTTTTGAAAACCATTTTTCTTAATTCTCTGCTCCTGCAGTAATTTTCTTAAAAACCCCTATGCTTCCCGTTTTTTGAGGCGACCCGCTGCTGATGTGTATATACTTATCACAGCTTCCGCCTGAAATCCTTCTCACGGGTTCGCGTCTCTTAGCCCGACATGGGCCATGTTTCGGCACCTCCGTGCCTGCTTCAGGGGCTACGGGAGGGGTGTGCCGTGTCCTGGCTAGGTACACGGTAGCTGTTACGGCTTCAAATCTAAAGTTAACATCAATAGCCTTTGTTAGATTGTCTCATCTACAAAAGATCCTTTTCTGTATACCATTAGCACCGTTTAACACTTACTGTTACAGTGATCGTATTTCTGCGTGGACAGCGCCTATCTTCCATGTCTAGGGCGCGTTCGCCTATTCTAAACGTTTTATACTTACCGCGGGTCACCACCCCATCCTCACTCCAGATCGAGACTACACTCAGTGTTTGCAATTAAACTAATTACCAATTACGGGGCCCTCCTCTAGGGAGCTGTGTGTTTGATAAATCAGCATACATCAGAGAGGTGGAACGCCAATTGAACGACTGTGAGTACTATCAAAGGTTAAATGAAGACCCGACCGTGGTCATTAAAAGAAGAATAGATGCCAGAATAGATGAAGCTCACAAAGCCAATTGGATTTCAGAAAAAGAAGCGCGGTTCCTCACAGTGAAATTTCCGGTGTGCCCAGTTTTCTATACAGTACCTAAGATCCATAAATCCCTACAACAACCACCTGGAAGACCTATTGTGTCCTCCAAGGGATCACTTTTGGAACCACTTTCACAATTTGTGGACCGGTCATTACGTCAGTTTGTACCTAAAATAGCATCATACATCCGAGACTCGGCACATCTTATGACAATGTTACAAGACACTCATCCAGATCCAACATCCACCATACTGGTCACCGTTGATGTTACAGCATTATATACCTCAATCCCACAGGGTGAAGCTATTGAGGTCATCAAGCATACACTCACCACAGCACAAATTCCTCATAGAATCCCGAATGCTTTCATAGTTGAGTTGGCCAGTATAGCACTACAGGAAAACTACTTTATGTTCGCTGGGACTTTTTATAAACAAATTAAAGGCACAGCAATGGGTGCCACTATGGCACCAGACCTGGCCAACCTATATATGTCAGTATTCGAACAAACGTGGGTTTATACAAGCCCATATTACATCTATGTAGAGAAATGGAAGAGGTTTATAGATGACATTTTCTTCATCTGGAAAGGAAGCGAAGAAAAACTGAATGAATTCATACAGTGGTTAAATGGCTGTAATCCACATCTGCGGTTTACCAGTCAATATCACCACAAAACCATTTCTTTTTTGGACATTCAGATTTCACTGACAGATTCAGGATTTCACTTCACTATCTTTCGGAAACCCACTGATCGCAACACATTACTTCATTATTCATCTTTTCACCCTAATCATCTCAAGGATAATTTACCGGTCGGACAGTTTTTACGTCTGAGAAGGCTATGCTCCACTACAACGGAATACAAGATCCAGTCAAAAGAAATGACCAACAGGTTCCTACAACGAGGATATCCCCCAGTGGTAGTTAAGAGAGCTTATAAAAGGGCCAGATGGGCCAACAGAGATCTACTCCTGGAACCTAAAACTCCACAAAGGAATGAAAGGATGGTGTGTGTGTTACCATACACACCCCAAACACAGTTGATAAAAAAGAGCATCTTAAGACATTGGGCTATTTTACAGATCCACCCTGAATTTCAGGAGAAACCCATGTTCGCCCTTACGAAGGCCAGAAACTTCAAGGATCACATAGTCCACTCGAACCTGTCACTTCCCGGACTGGAATATCCTGATCAACAAGGTAACCATAAAAAATGTGGAAAATGCAGTGCGTGCAACTTTGTGTATGTTGGCACATCTCTCAATATACCAGGACGAAAACCTTATCGTTTCCAGCAAGCATATGATTGTGACTCAACAAGAGTTGTTTACGCGCTGTGGTGTCCCTGTCCCAAAATTTATATAGGGAAGACCATGAGGAAATTGAAGAATAGGATTCAAGAGCATGTCAGCCGCCTCAGACATCAAGTTGAAGGTGCACCTCTCACTGACCATTGGGTAGAAGTAGGTCACTCCCCAGAAGAGTTCCAAGTAGCAGTTATTTACCAGGTACAGCCCCACCCAAGAGGAGGTGATTTGAACTTAAAACTAGTACAAATGGAGCAGAGATTTATCTACACCTGGAATACCACCACCCCCAATGGTCTCAATCGTGAGATAGATTGGACAGTGTTCACCTAAAGTACAACTTTTCACTACAGTGAACAGAAGCATAGAACACAGCGTCAATAGAGAGGAGAGTTTCCTCAAACATACACACAGGATTGGATGCTAATGAAGAAATACAATCACACAAGCATACACACGAGCAATACCATTATAGAGAGGTCTAGTTTTATTTAATAATTACATATGATGTCGGCTATTATGCAGCATGCGGGGACCCAGTGAGGATAGCAGCCATATGGAGATGAAAGAGGAGCCACCGCTACGGGTTTAGAATCATAAGAGAGTCTCCCCAGGGCAGTGAGTTGTGTACACCCAAGTTTACACTACAAGCACACAGGCATTAAAATAAACGGGATCTCCCCAGCATAATTGGAGAGAGAGACAAAAAGAAAAAAAGAGCGGACATGGGAGTGGTCAGTCTCCCATGACGTCCGCGTAGGCGTTTTTGAAAGACATTGTTAGTAACAGGGTGGGACCACAATTAGCATGATCACGCCCTTTTTCTAAAAAAAAAAAAAAAAAAAAAAAAAAAAAAATCAAACACACAGCTCCCTAGAGGAGGGCCCCGTAATTGGTAATTAGTTTAATTGCAAACACTGAGTGTAGTCTCGATCTGGAGTGAGGATGGGGTGGTGACCCGCGGTAAGTATAAAACGTTTAGAATAGGCGAACGCGCCCTAGACATGGAAGATAGGCGCTGTCCACGCAGAAATACGATCACTGTAACAGTAAGTGTTAAACGGTGCTAATGGTATACAGAAAAGGATCTTTTGTAGATGAGACAATCTAACAAAGGCTATTGATGTTAACTTTAGATTTGAAGCCGTAACAGCTACCGTGTACCTAGCCAGGACACGGCACACCCCTCCCGTAGCCCCTGAAGCAGGCACGGAGGTGCCGAAACATGGCCCATGTCGGGCTAAGAGACGCGAACCCGTGAGAAGGATTTCAGGCGGAAGCTGTGATAAGTATATACACATCAGCAGCGGGTCGCCTCAAAAAACGGGAAGCATAGGGGTTTTTAAGAAAATTACTGCAGGAGCAGAGAATTAAGAAAAATGGTTTTCAAAAAATTGAGATAATAAAGAATAATAGACGGGGCGAAAGATAAGGGCACCCATCATTGGGAGGTCCTTGAATAAAGCCACCGTACATAAGCAACACCAGAGCACAAGTGTTCCCTTGGATTGGTGTGTGTTAATGTATTATTACTGAAGGGAAGAGGTTGGTTAATGTATAATTAATTGCATCAGTAGCATGGGATCTTCTAGGTGTTTGGGTAATTGCCAGGTTCTTGTGGCCTGGTTTGGCCTCTGTTGGAAACAGGATGCTGGGCTTGATGGACCCTTGGTCTGACCCAGCATGGCAATTTCTTATGTTCTTATGTTCTTAGATACAGCAGAGAGAAAAGGCCCTCTGCTCCCTACTGCAGCCCTTCTCCCCTTCAGTTATCCCTCCCTCCCTTCCCACACTCCTTCTGTCCTGAAAGGAGCAGGAGGAAAAGGGGTGGAGATGGAGAGGACAGAGAAAGCAGTCAGCATGTTTGATCTCTCAAAGATTTCTGAAATCAAGCCAAAGATGGTTTTGATGTTATTCCTGGATAATATGAGTGATGTACCCAAAAAGCACAAAGGAAGGCGATCTATGAAAGCCGTGAGGAATAACAAAAGAATAGATGCCTATAGTCTTTTTCACTTTCTTTATTGAGGTGGAGACATGAAAGATAGCCCAACTCTGGCCGAGTTTCGCCGCTTATGACGGCTGCCTCAGGGGCTTATGTATTTTTGTCTTGAGTTCCCAATTTAATTCAGACAACATGTGTGTAAATAGATTATACTAACATCTGTATAATCCACAACAGTATACAATCTTGTACCGCGTTCAGGAACCGGGTCTCCACTCATGTTTGACTTTTTGAGTGGAGACCCGGTTCCTGAACGTGGTACAAGATTGTATACTGTTGTGGATTATACAGATGTTAGTATAATCTATTCACACACATGTTGTCTGAATTAAATTGGGAACTCAAGACAAAAATACATTAGCCCCTGAGGCAGCCATCATAAGCGGCGAAACTCGGCCAGAGTCGGGCTATCTTTCATGTCTCCACCTCAATAAAGAAATTGAAAAAGACTATAGGCATCTATTCTTTTGTTAGTATGAGTGATGTTCCTTTAAAAGGATTCCATCTTTACACAAAGGTCCTTGTATCTTCCCGTGCCACCCAGACACCAGCTACAAAGACCTGGATGTGTTTTGGAAGTCTGCAGCTGGCAGTGAGGGGACTAACTTCAATTCATAGAAACTTTAACAATTGTCAGTACTGCTGACGAGTTTCAAACTTGTGCTAATTTAACCCCTTTTTGTGGCTGGTACTATGTGCCCAATATATGTCAACATATTTTTCTGTGTAATTAATAGCATGATAAACTGCTAATGCTGAAGGCACTTTCAGTACACAGAAGCTCATATATTTGGAAAAACAACAAGGACTTTCTCACGAAAATATTAGAAAGATGGTTGCACTATTTCAATTAAAAACAAAAGTGACATGGGGGGGGGGGGGGGGGCAAAGCCACTGAGAAAGATGGCCACTTGAATTCCAGCTCTGCTCTTCCCCCGACCTACTTTTATTGAAATTGCTGCACATCCCTTTCGTTTTTGCCTCCTAGTGCGACTAGATTTGCTTCTAATTCTCCCCGATGGTCGCTACGAAGAAAGGACCCGACTTTAAACAATTTTCCTACGTGAAAATGTCCTCTGAAAATTCGGGGGCCTGGAGCGTTGGAAGAAGCCTCGGAGCAGAGTGATTTGGCTTCGGAGGTGGTCTCAGTGGGTGGCGAGTTAGAGGGACATCCGCCAGATCTCCCGACCCGCGCAGAATTCAGGCAATGGTTCTGCGACTTGTGCAAGGACAAGCGTGAAACTAAGCAGGACCCGATGATGGGCTCGATATCTGAAATGGAGGAGGAAATGTCCGAGATCGAGCGCCGCATGGATGACCGCGATCAGCGTTTGGATGCATAATATGAGAAAGTGGGGAAATTCGAATCGCAATGCGGCCACCTCTCTCTTGAAAATGTTGAACTCCGAGCCAAAAACTGAGGAGTTGGAGAACCGGGAATCACCGCTGCAATCTACGGTTTCACAGCATTCCGGAGACCGAGCATTACAAAGATTACCATGCAGTAGTTAAAAATGTCTGCTTTTTTTCTGAGCTGGAATCAAGACTTGGAAACACAATCATCGATGGTTGAGGGGGAATTAGAAAGAGCGCACCGGGCCCTGAGACCTAAAGTAGGGATTAAACCCTGCAATATAACAGCGTTTTTTCACCGTTTCCCAAACAAAGAGAGGATTTTTTACCAAGGCCAGAAAACAGCAAACCTGGCTCAGGGAGTCACATAGATTTTTAAGTAGTGACCAAAGAAATGAGGATCAGTAAACACCAGGAGTTCTTTATTCAGCACAGAACATGATAAAAAGCTCGACTCAGGCCAAGTTTTGCTCTTTGAGCTGCTTCAGGGGCTAACAAAACAAAACAGATATAAAAACATATAAATACAAATAAAAACATATACACCATACATACATAATGAAATCATATAAAATAATATAAAATAAAGAGGAATCAAATACTCAAAAGCAAAATAAAAAGTGACAACACAATGACAAAAAATACTTAATAACAAAAGATGTTATTAAAACATGGTCTAATATATCTTTATGTGTGATTCCTTATGTGCCCACATATAAATTCATATATTAAAAATTATATATAAATTAATCGGTGCAGTCTATTAGTTAATAGGAACTTCTAGTAAAAAACTTTAAAATACCTATTACATCTAATGCCAGTGGTTTGTCTCCATAAAGCAGATCAACCTCTCTCAGTGTGCTAAAAATGAACCAAACAAAATTTGAGCAATTCAAAATGAGACCACTTTGTGATACACCTTTGCGAAACAATGTAGCACATCATTTTGAAATAAAATATCAAATTGGTGTCTGCCTAGAATAAATCTCATATGTTGCCAAAGCACTTGTTAACCCA
Source organism: Rhinatrema bivittatum (assembly GCF_901001135.1). Lineage (NCBI taxonomy): Eukaryota > Metazoa > Chordata > Amphibia > Gymnophiona > Rhinatrematidae > Rhinatrema > Rhinatrema bivittatum. Next base: position 44,322,976 of record NC_042616.1, on the reverse strand, counting down.
AAATATCCCCGATTGACTATATATTTAAAAACCATACAGCTGCTGACAAAATTAAATTAAAACGAACTAATGTGCCTTCAGGCGCCAAAAAACAATAGGAATTGTAAATAAAATATGAAATATAAACAGCTCCTTAAAAAGCTCTCCATGTAATTCAGCCAAGCCAATAGTGCAACAAAAATCAATGGTTTAAAGGGCTCTCAAACAATACTTCCATATAATTAAGCCAAGCCATGACCAAATAAAAACACAACATGTAAATTTTAAAAGCACCATCATGTTAAATTTAAAAATAAAAAAACTATCATGTTCAATTTAAAAAACTCCCACAGTTTTATTGTCAGCTGCACTGTGCAACATTATCGGCGCTGTCACTGCTCATCGGCTGGATTTAAAAAAACCCAAACATATTGAATTTCAAAAACTCACCGCCACAACCACAATTTTAATATCAGCGCATTCACTTCTCATTGGCTGACAGCTCCGTGTCAGCCGAACATTTATTTATTTATTTATTTATTTATTGTTTTTTGTTATACCGAGTTTCATGACTGGCATCACATCAACCCGGTTTACAATTAACAATGTGTGAAAAGCATAAGGTAACGTGATAACAATATTCCCAATAGAACTGTGAACTTTAAATACAGAGAATCAATTGAAGGGTGAGAAAGTTACAATAAAACAATAAAACAGGGAAAATTAACTTGGAGCTGGAAGAGGGGAGAGATTGAACAATGCAATATTTACATTTCAGCCAATTAGTGTAGTAGTATAGCGGAGTGAATAAATAAGCCTATGTGAATAAATGGGACAGTACATAAATATGAAACGGTAAAATAAGTAACCAAGAGAATAAATATGACACAGTAGTGAATGATAATAATATGATAAAACTCCGCAGGTAATGATGTGCGTAAGTTTATGGTAGTTGGATTCTTATTTAGATCCAGTTATTGCATGCGAGTTTGTGTTGAAGAGTGGAGGTTTTATTCAAGGCTTGGAAATGCTTTTTTGAAAAGCCAAGTTTTTAGTCTTTTTTCTAAATGTTAGAGAGCATGGTTCCTGTCTCAAATCCGGTGGGATAGAGTTCCAAAGAGATGGACCTGCTGAAGAGAAGGCTCTGAGACTCAAGGATTTATGTTGGAAGGTTTTGGCATTTGGAATTTGGAGTGACTCTTTGTAGTATTCCCTGATGGGTCTGGCGGAAGTGTATTTTTTAAGTGGTATTTGTAGATCGAGTTGTGTGTGTTGGTTAATGGTCTTGTATATGATGTTGATGGATTTGTACATGATTCTATAGTGGATAGGTAACCAATGGAGGTTTTTGAGGATGGGGGAGATGTGGTCAATTTTCCTGGAATTTGTAAGCACTCTGGCTGCAGAGTTCTGAACCATTTGAAGGGGTTTGGTATAAGAAGCTGGGAGGCCTAGTAGTAATGAGTTGCAATAATCTAGTTTAGAAAAGATTATTGCTTGCAAGATTGTTCTAAAGTCTTGAGCGTGGAAAAGTGGTTTAATTCTTTTCAGAATATGTAATTTGTAGAAGCAATCTTTGGTGGTTTGGTTAATGAATGTTTTGAGGTTGAGACGATTGTCTAAGATAGCTCCTAGATCTCTTACGTGGGTTGTTTGAAGGAGTGTGGGTGGTTTTGGAAGTGAGTTATTGTTTTCCGGTGATATGAGCAGGAATTCCGTTTTCGAAGCATTGAGTACGAGGTTTAGGCTGGTGAGGAGAAGTTTAATTTCTAATAAGCAACTGTCCCAGAATTCCATTGTTTTTAAGATTGTTTCTTTTATGGGAATCACGATCTGTACATCGTCTGCGAACAGGAAGTGTTTCAGGCTTAATTTTGTAAGAAGTTGACATAGTGGTAACAGGTAGACATTAAAGAGCGTGGGTGAAAGTGATGAACCTTGCGGCACTCCTCTGTTAGAAGGGTGGTATTGGGATTCTTTATTGTGGATTTTGACTCTATATCCTCTGTTTTCTAGGAATGTTTTGAACCAGTTTAGTGTAGCACCTGTCAATCCAATGTTTGCCAGTTGTTTTAGAAGGAGGGCGTGATTGACGGTGTCGAAGGCCGCCGAGAAGTCTAGGAGGATTAGTAAAAATGTTTGGCCTTTATCAATTCCAGAAATGAGGTAGTCCGTGAGAGAGAGTAGTAGTGTTTCGGTGCTTGCGGCTTTGCGAAAACCATATTGGTTTGGGGACAGAATACTGTGGTCCTCTAGGTAGTTGGATAGTTGGGTGTTTACCAATTTTTCCATGATTTTAGCTATGAATGGGAGGTTGGAAATAGGGCGGAAGTTGTTGGGATCACATGCGTTTAGATTTGGTTTTTTTAGCAGAGGCTTGATTGAGGCAGTTTTTAGGTCATCTGGGTAGATACCGTGTGATAGTGAGCAGTTTATGATTTCTGCCAGGGTTTTTGCTATAGTGTCAGGGATGAGAAGAAGCATTTTAGAAGGGATTTGATCAAATGGGTGTGATGACGGTTTCATTCTCTTTAACACCGAATGTATCTCTGTGATTGTAATGGGTTCGAAGGCGTTTAGCTGTATGTCTTTGTTTTGGGGGAGATATGAGTTGTCTGGAGCAGTAGTGTTTGTAATCAGCTGATTAAGGAGATCAGATATTTTTTTGTTGAAATGAAGAGCCAGTTCATCTGCCTTAGTCTGGGCTAACTCGGGTGGGATATCTGGAATGACAGGTTTAGTGAGGCTGGAAACGAAGGCGAATAAAGCTTTTGAGTCAAAGATGAGATGATGAACCTTCCTGGCATAATAGTCTCTTTTGGTTTTCAGCGTGCTACTTTTGTATAGATGGAGTGAGCGTTTGTAGTCAGATAGTGAGGCCGGTGAAGGGGCTTTGCGCCATTTTCTTTCTTTCTGCCGAAGTAGTTGTTTGAGCTTTCGCAGTTCATCATTAAACCAGGGTTGTCTTTTGGATGCATTAGACGACCTTATTTTGGTTGTCAGTGGGCAGAGAGTGTTTGCTATAGATTTTGTTATTTTGGACCAGGATTGAAGGGCAGAGTTGGGCGTAGAGACATCGATGAGTGGTAGATCTGAGGTTAGGAGGTTGCTGAGGTGTTCCGAGGTGCAAGGTTTTCTGTATAGGAAAGAGGGTCTTGAGTTAAGATTGGAGTCTGATCTTGGTAAAGAAAAGCTGGTGGAGATTAGCGAATGGTCAGACCATGGGACTTTTTTGCAATTTGGTTGTTTTGTAAGGGAAATACCAGAGTTTGTAAAGAAGAGATCGAGCGTGTGGCCTGCTTTGTGGGTGGGTTTGTTGATTTGTTGTTTGAAACCCATCGCTGACATTGCGGTGAGGAAAGCTTCACAGTTTGTTGAAAGGGGGACTTTGTCAACATGTAAGTTGAAGTCGCCCAGGATTATAGCAGGGGAGTCAAGATTGAGATGTAGAGTTATGGTTTCGATAATAGGTGAGGCATCTGACTCTAGTAATCCTGGAGGGGCATAGACTAGAAGGATTTGGAGATGTTCTGATTTGAACAATCCTAGTTCTAGTTTGGTAGCTGTACTGATGTGGTGGTGTGTGAACCTTAAGGATTTTTTTGCAGCTAAGAAGATACCCCCTCCTCTTTTTTTTTGTCTAGAGCCGCCACATTTAGTCGTGCTCCTAAATGTCAAAACAGCCTTCAGAGGGTCAGCGTTTCAACCGGAAATGCCGGACTGCGCGTAGTTTCGTCTTCTTAATACTTCCTTTTCGCGCCATTTAAAAAAAAAACAAAAACAGCTGATAGAGACTGACAGATTCAGGAGAACTACCACCATACATGATTAAGAAAAAACCCGCATAAGAGAAAAAATGATAGCACCAATAAAAAATAAATAAATAAATGTGATCATATATAAAAAAAAACACAAACAAAACATTATTCCAAAAACAGATGCATTTCTATAACAAATACATAATAAAAAATTAAAATTCCAGACATCTATAGTAAATGGCAAAAACACTTAATTACAGTGAGTCCAAAAGTACTAATAATAAAAAAATGTGCACTCAAAAATCAGAGAAGATTCATTAACTTAAAAAACAATTATCATTCAGATGATAAATAAAGAATCATAAAAAGAGATTAAAATGGACAGATCATTAGAATGTAAAATAACTTGAAAAGCAATGTTACCATTTGGATAATAAATAATGTATCACAAAAAAGTAAAATTAACAAAAACATTAAAATGTAAAGAATCATAGAAAAACAGAAAAATCTATCTCGTTATTAAGACCATTTGGTGACATTGTATTAAAATCAAAAATACATTTTTGTTCTATTCTCAGAAGATTCTGGTCAAAATTCCCTCCTCTCCAATTTTTATTTAGTTTCTTGATAGCACAAAATCTATATTCCTCAAATTGATGTCCTGCCTCAATACTGTGTGCTAGCTGTATGGAGACAAACCACCGGCATTAGATGTAATAGGTATTTTAAAGTTTTTTTACTAGAAGTTCCTATTAACTAATAGACTGCACCAATTAATTTATATATAGTTTTTAATATATGAATTTATATGTGGGCATATATGGAATCACACAAAGATATATTAGACCATGTTTTAATAACATCTTTTGTTATTATTTTTTGTCATTAAGGGCCTCATTTTCTAAAATATCGCAGACCTGCGATACTTTAGGTAATAAGGGGCGGGGGGCCGAAACGGGGGGCGGTCCTGCGCTGCCAGTTTCGCACCCAATAGCGCCACCATAGAAGGTGTAGCTATTCGGGTAGATTTTATAAATTTGCGCGAGTGCGTAATTTTGTTTGCGCACCAGGCATGAACAAAAGTACGCTGGATTTTATAAGATATGCGTGTAGCCACATGTATCTTATAAAATCTGGGGTCGGCGCGCGCAAGGGGGTGCACATTTGTGCAACTGGCACGCTCCGAGCCTGGCGCGCGCTGCCTGTTCCCTCCAAGGTTGCTCTGAAATCGGAGCGGCCTCAGAGGAACTTTCTTTCCACCCCCCTGCACTGTTCCCTCCCTTCCCCTACCTAACCCACCCCCCCGGCCCTATATAACCCCCCCTACCTTTGTTGGCAGATTTACGCCTGCTGAAAGCAGGCGTAAATCTGCGCACGCCAGCGGGCTGCTGGCGCGCCATCACCCGACCTGGAGGCAGGTCCGGAGGCCTCGACCATGCCCCCGGGCCGGTGCCACGCCCCTGGTCCCACCCCGAACCGCCCCCTGACCCTGGACACGCCCCTGGACATGCTCCCTCCCCGCCCCTTTTACGAAGCCCCAGGACTTACGCCCGCTGTGAAGGACGAATAGATGGTCCATCTTTCGTACGGATTCCGACCTTTCCAGGAATCGGACTAGGAGCCTGCCGATGTTGAGATGGCGTAGACTTCAAGCCTCTTCCGAATTCTTATGCTCCTCTGGCGATGGTAGTGAGAAGGTTTGGTTGAGATGGAAGTGAGACACCACTTTGGGGAGGAACAACAGAACTGTGTGTAACTGGATGGTTCCCGGGGTGAGTCTGAGAACAGCTCCCGGCAGGACAGTGCTTGTAGTGCAGATATATGATGAGCTGAACAGACTGCCAGTAGGAAGGCTGTCTTCAATGTTAATAGTCGGAGAGACAAGCCATGAAGAGGTCTGAAGGCGGTTCCTGCTAGGAAATCTAGGACCAGGTTGAGGTTCCAAAGAGGCACCGGCCACTTTAGGGGTGGTCGAATGTGCTTGACTCCTTTCAGGAAGCGGGAGACATCCGGGTGAGAGGCTATGCTGCCGCTCTCGCTCTTGGATCCGTAGCATGACAAAGCGGCCACCTGTACCTTGATGGAGTTGAGGGACAATCCCTTCTGTAGGCCATTCTATAGGAATTCCAAAATCGCAGGAATTTTGACTGAGTGTGGTATGACATTGTGGTCCTCGCACCAGGCTTCGAATACTCTCCAAATCCTTATGTATGTTAGGGATGTGGAGAACTTGTGTGCTCGGAGTAACATAGAAACATAGAAACATAGAAATGACGGCAGAAGAAGACCAAACGGCCCATCCAGTCTGCCCAGCAAGCTTCACACACTTTTTTCTCTCATACTTATCTGTTTCTCTTAGCTCTTGGTTCTATTTCCCTTCCACCCCCACCATTAATGTAGAAAGCAGTGATGGAGCTGCATCCAAGTGAAATATCTAGCTTGATAAGTTAGGGGTAGTAGGGGTAGTAACCGCCGCAATAAGCAAGCTACACCCATGCATATTTGTTTTACTCAGACTATGTTATACAGCCCTTATTGGTTGTTTTTCTTCTCCCCTGCCGTTGAAGCAGGGAGCTATGCTGGATATGCTTGAAGTATCAGTTTATTCTTCTCCCATGCTGTTGAAGCAGAGAGCCATGCTGGATATGCATCGAAAGTGAAGTAACAGGCTTATTTGATTTGGGGTAGTAACCGCAGTAACAAGCCAGCTACTCCCCGCTTTGTGAATGCGAACCCTTTTTTCTTCTCCCCTGCCGTTGAAGCAGAGAGCTCTGCTGGATGTGTGTAGTATCAGTTTTTTCTTCTCCCCTGCCGTTGAAGCAGAGAACTATGCTGTATATGCATAGAAATTGAAGTAACAGGCTTATTTGATTTGGGGTAGTAACCGCCGTAACAAGCCAGCTACTCCCCACTTTGTGAGTGCAGATCCTTTATTCCACATTTCCTCTTGCTGTTGAAGCTAGAACGATGTTGGAGTCACAGTAAGCATGTGTACGTTTATTGAATAAGGGTATTGTCTCCAGGCAGTAGCCATAATTCTGGCGAGTCACCCACTCTTCATTGGCGGCCTCTTGACTTTATGGATCCACAGTGTTTATCCCACGCCCCTTTGAAGTCCTTCACAGTTCTGGTCTTCACCACATCCTCCGGAAGGGCATTCCAGGCATCCACCACCCTCTCCGTGAAGAAATACTTCCTAACATTGGTTCTGAATCTTCCTCCCTGGAGCTTCAAATCGTGACCCCTGGTTCTGCTGATTTTTTTCCTACGGAAAAGGTTTGTCGTTGTCTTTGGATCATTAAAACCTTTCAGGGTGTCAATTACTGCCCCTGAGTATTCTCTCCTCCTTAGGTAAGTCCTCTCAATGGCCAGACCATAAGAGAGAATTGAGCTGGATCCTCGTGGAGGATCGGTCCTTGTTGGAGCAGATCTCTGTGTGGAGGTAGTGGCAGGGGGTTCCCTGTCAGCAGTCTTCGCATGTCTACGTACCACGGTCTTCTAGGCAGTCCGGGGCCACTAGAAGGACTGGTCCCCTGTGGTGTTCTAATTGTGGATGATTGCGCCCAATAGGGGCCACAGCAGGAAGGCGTATAACAGAGCCTCCTGTGGCCAGGTCTGTACCAGGGCATCGATTCCCTGGGACGGGGTTCCCACCTGCGGCTGAAGAAACTGGGTACTTGGGCGTTGGACTGGTTTGCCAGGAGTTCCATGGTTTGTGTTCCTCATCGGTTCACTATCAACTGGAATGCTGTGGTTGACAGTTTACATTCTTCTGGGTCTAGACTTTTTCTGCTGAGGTAGTCCGCCGCGACATTGTCTTTCCCAGCAATGTGGATGGCCGAGATCTCTTGAAGATTCACTTCCGTCCATGACATTAGGAGGTCTATTTACAGAGACACCTGTTGGCTTCTGGTTCCTCCCTGACGGTTGATGTAGGCCACTGCTGTGGCGTTGTCTGACATTACTCTGACTGCTTTTCCTCGGAGTCTGTGACTGAACCTTAGGCAGGCTACTCTGACTGCCCGGGCTTCTAGGCGATTGATGTTCCATCCCGACTCTTCTTCGTTCCATTGTCCTTGAGGGGTTAGCTCCTGGCAGTGTACTCCCCATCCTCGTAGGCTGGCATCCATGATGAGTAGGATCCAGGTTGGGGAGGATAGTCTCGTTCCATGGCTCAGGTGGGCTTCTTGTAGCCACCATCGTAGTTGAGCCCGAACTCTGTCCGGGAGCTGAAGCCTTACGGTGTAGTTCTGGGACAGTGGATTCCATCATGATAGTAGTGAGCGTTGTAGGGGTCTCATGTGAGCTCGTGCCCATGGGACTACTTCCAGTGTGGATGCCACGAGGCCGAGAACTTGTAGGTATCCCCATGCTGTGGGGCAAGTTCGCTCAACAGGGTTCATAACTGGGTCATCGGTTTTGATCTCCTTGTCGGTGTCAGGATGACCTTGTCTTGTTTGGTGTCGAACCGGACTCCCACGTATTCTAGAGATTGGAAGGCTCTCCAGTAGAGTTTTGACTCTGTTGGTTGCCTGGTGGCTTTCTTCTGGGGATTTCGCTCTGATCAGCCAATCGTCTAGATAAGGGTACACTCGGATTCCTTCCTTCCTCAGTGTTGCTGCCACCACTACTATGATCTTGGTGAACGACCGGGGTGCAGTGGCTAACCCGAAAGGTAGTGCCCGGAACTAGTAGTGACGGTCCAGGATCGAGAAGTGTAGGAAACGTTGATGCTCTTGATGGATCGGAATGTGTAGTTAGGCTTCCGACAGATCCAGGGAGGTAAGAAACTCTCCAGGTTGTATCGCCCTTATTACCGAGCGTAGGATTTCCATGCGGAAGCGAGGAATCTTCAGGTGACGGTTGAACCGCCTTGAGGTCCAGGATAGGTCTGAACGTTTCTTCCTTCTTGGGAACGATATAATAGATGGAATAATGGCCAGTATTTATTTGTTGTGGAGGCACCGGTGTTATAGCCCCTAAGGCTAGTAATCTGGTCAGTGTAGCTTTCACTGCCATTCTCTCTTGTTCCAAAAGGACTGGCTCCGGCCTGCGGGGCGGGTCGCTTGATATGAACTTCTAAATGGGTTGAAGTGCTGTGATCCTCTGCCCCTGGAGATCCGGGGAAAGATCGCTGGTTTCTCTTATTCCTGTTCTCCGGTAGCCTCGGCATTGGGGATTCGCCCCACTTGTTGGCTAGTTTCTCTAATTCGCTTCCAAACAGGAGTGTTCCCTTGAAAGGTATCCTTATGAGTCTCATTTTGGAGGATGCGTCGGCTGACCAATTTCGGAGCCAGATTTGTCTCCTGGCTGCCATGGCGGATGAGACTCCTCTAGCTGCTGTGTGTACCAGATCCGAAGCGGCGTCTGCGAGGAATGATACAACTGGTTCCAGGGCTTCCCCAGGAGTGTTGTTCCTGGTCTGTGCTAAGCAGGCGCATGTCACCACGGCACAGCAGGCCGCGATCTGTAAAGACATAGCGGAGATGTCAAAGGACTATTTGAGAATAGATTCCAGACGACTGTCTTGATCATCCTTGAGTGCTGCTCCTCCCTCCACCGGGATAGTAGTGTGCTTCAAGACTGCGCAGACCATGGCATCCACTTTTGGACATGCCAGGAGATCTTTGGTGGCTAGGACCAGAGGGTACATGGCTGCCAGAGCCCGGCCCCCTTTGAACGTGGTTTCTGGAGCATCCCATTCAATTAGTTGCTGGATGGCTTGTAATAGTGGGAAATGGCGGGAGGTCTGAAGAAGTCCCTCCAAAAGTAGGTTCGTCATAGGTTCCCCCGAGGCACTTGTGCCTGGGATGTCAAGCTCTTTTAACCTGTGCGTGACCAGGTCTAAAAGTTCGTCCTTGGTAAAGAAGCGTCTCATGGTTCAGTGGGGTTCTGTCCCCGGAGGGAGTTCCCCTTCCTCCAGAGGTTCTGACTCCTCATCTGAGATGTCCGTGTCCCCGAAGGTGGGGCTTCTGGGTGGTGGGATCACTTCCCTGGGCATAGAGGGTCCTGGCATGTTGAGGTCTTCTGGTGGTACCTGTGACCGCATTGTAGGAGGCACTGGTTGCATGTGGACGAAGGTATGCAGACCTTTGAAGAATTCCACCCAGGAGATAGAAGCTGGGTCTAGACTAGGGGGCGGCATGTCCCTGGGGCACCCCGTTTGAGGGGGGGTCCCGCTGTGTGATGCTAACTCTGGTGTACCGTTCGAGAGGCTGGGGTCTGGTACCGGCAGGGGAGGGCCATGAGTTGGGTCCCCTAGGACCTCTTCGCATTGTATATACAGGCCTGTGGCCTCCTCATGCTGTGCAGCTCTAATGTGGCTTGCCGGGCAAAGGCCCTGAGCTTTGAACTTATTTTCAGGTTGTCCCATAGCTTGTGCGCGTACAATACAGTTAGGCGCTCCGGTGTGCGAAGTTGCGTGCGTAGGTTTGATGCGCGCGTGTAGAGAGATGTGCGCGCTGTTGTGCGCACGGGTCAAATTATGTGCCCGGCACTGTGAGCGCGTGGCTATGCGCTTTGCTTGTGCACCCGGTACTTGTGTGCACAAGGTATTTATGCGCATGGCTCGCCTCTGTGGGCACGGATCGAGACAACGGACAGGGTAGCGAACAGGGCCAGAATAGTGACGGTGACCATGCAGACAATATGGCGACCACCTCGGAGGGTCTCCACGTGGGAGGACCCTAGGATCTAACCGGGGTCTAGCCCTGCTAGGGCCGATCAACCCAGTGGCACTGGTCCCGGCTGGTGACCTGTGCGTCTCCTCGAGCTTCAGAGACCGGAGACTTTTAAATAGATTTCTACCTTACCTTGTCTCGGTGCTTCCCGGTCTCGTTCCGGGCGGTCTCCGGCTGCGGGGGGAGAGGGAAAATACCTTCACCACCACGCTCGAGGTTGCACCCGCTGCCTCTCAGCCTCACCCGATGTTGGGGGCTAGGTCCCCGCCGAGGGTCGGCTGCTGGACCGAGGCTTACCTCCGAGGGATCGCGGAAATCACCTCAGGAATCTCAACTGGGGGAAGGACCCAACGGGTGTCAACGCAGGAGAGCGGGGCTCATCTGTAGAGGTAAGATTTCTTCTTAATTTGGATTTCTTCTGTAAAATTCACTCTAACGCTGTGCTAGCGTGCATAGAGTCCCTAACTGCTATGGAGACGGAAAATACTGAAGAGCTGCACTTCCTGCAGGGGTATATGTACTAGGGCTGACATCAGATTGAAATCTGATCCGTCTCCAACTGCTATCAGGAGTACACTATACCCATTGGTCCAGAGTCCATCTGCTACACGCTAGGAAAAGGAAAACAGAGGAGTGCCTCAGGGATCTGTATTTGGACCAGAGCTTTTGAATATATTTATAAATGATCTAGAAAGGGGAACGACTAGTGAGGTGATCAAATTTGCAGATGACACAAAATTATGCAGAGTAATTAAATCACAAGTGAATGTCTAAATTGCAGAAGGACCTTATGAGATTGGAATATTGGGTGTCCAAATGTCAGATTAAATTTAATGTGGATAAGTTCAAGGTGATGCAAATAGGGAAAAATAACCTTTGCAGTAGTTACACAATGTTAGGTTCCATCTTAAGAGTTACTACCCAGGAAAGAGAACTAGGAATCATTGTGGATATTACATTCAAACTGTCAGCTCAGTGTACTGTGGCGGTTAAAAAAGCAAACACAATGTTAGGAATTATTACGAAGGGAATGGCAAATAAAACAGTGGATGTATTAATGCTCCATGTATTGCTCCATGGTGAGACTGCATTTTGAATATTGTGTGCTATTCTGTTCTTCACATCTCAAAAAAGATATAGTTGCACTGGAGAAAATGCAAAGAAGGATAACCAAATGATAAGAGTTATAGAACACCTCCCCTGTGAGGAAAGCCTAAAGAGATTAGGGCTGTTTAGCTTGGAGAAGAGATATCTGGGGGGGATATGATAGAGGTCTACAAAATCATGAAAGGACTTGAGTAGGTAAATGTGAATCGGTTATTTACTCTTTCAGATAACAGAAAATCTAGGGGGCACTCCATGAAGTTAACAAGTAGCACATTTAAAACAAATCAGAGAAAATTCTCTTTCACTCAACACCCAATTAAACTCTGGAATTTATTGCCAAAGGATGTAGTTAAGGCAGTTAGAGTAGCTGGGTTTAAAAAAGGTTTGGTTAAGTTTCTGGAGGAGAAGTCTATAAACTGCTGTTAATCAGTAAAGAATAGCCACTGCTTGTTACCAGCCTTAGTTCCCTGGGATCTATTTAATGTTTGAGTTCATGCAGGTACTTGTGACTTGGAATAGCCACTGTTGGAAACAGGACCCTGGGCTTGCTGGACCTTTGATCTGACCCAGTATGGCATATTTTATGTTCTTATAGTTTGAAAATTGTTTGATAACAACATGAAAGTTTTTTAATAAAAAACTATTTATTTTGCATGGTGAGATATGTTTTTCTTTCTGTAAAATTATGTAAATTTGCCATATAATTACTGCTGCATTTGCTCACTTGTTGCAGAATCTTAAAAAATCTGCTACAGGAAACCAGGGGCTCTGGTATTAGAGCTTTGGATGTCAGAGTTTAGAAAGAGAAACCCAGTGAATGATTAAAGAGCTCTCCAGAGGAGCTGGTGAAGGGGTCTCTGCAGTTCCCAGCTGCTCCTTCCTCTCCTCATCTCAGCAGTTTTACCCCGGTCCCTCTTATTCCTGCACTCACCTGAGCAGCTGCTTCTCCCAGTTTCTCTTTCCTCTGATCCCAGCTCATCCCTGAGGCACAGCTCCTCCCCTCGTTCAATGTGGGATATAATATCGGGGGTGATGGGCAGCGAGCCTGTTCCTGGGATAAGAACATGGCATTAGGTTTATCACAGTCCCTCAGTACTTAGCACGCAATATTAATGTTATTTTCTGAAGAAGACATATTGGTGAAGGTGCTGTGTACTGTAACAGGAAAGGAAGCATAACACTGAGAACAGATAAGGAGTTTCTCATGAGCTCAGCCATCACGGTACAGACGTACAATGGCAGAGGGAGGAAATATGAAACTGCAGAGTCCACAGACAGGTGTGTTAGAGGAAATAAGAGATTTCCAAGAAATACTGGAGAACAATGAGAAAATGCAGAGACGAAACAGCGGCGAGCAGGAAGTCAGTCAGAGAAAGACACAGCAAACCTAATTAAGGATTTACACAGGAGTGTATTATTGGAGACCCTTACCCAGTGAGATCAGTATTCGATAATTCTCTTTCATCACCTCTTTGTAAAGCTGCTTCTGCCCTTCCTCTAAATCCTCCCACTCCTCCTTGGAGAAATAGATGGCGATGCCCTCAAAGGTTACTGGGACCTGAAACACAAACCCTTCCACACTCAGCACCTCCATCAGGAGACCTCCCAGCGCTGGGGCTCAGCAGGGCAGGGGGAGAGTTTTCCTTGTGTTTGTAAGTCACAGGGAGGTAACAGATTTATTATTCTGCTTTCACACTCTCCAAAGTAGCAGCACCAGCAAACACTGAGCAGATTACTTTACTCGTAGTTTGAACAAGCAAAATCACTCAACTAGTTTCTGAGTCAGTCTGCCATCTTGGAACCAGCCCTCAGACTGCTCAGTTTATTTATGAATATCCCATGCAGGATCGTGTGAAAAGCTTTGCTGGGCCAATGGAATAAAACCAGAATTAAAACCCATGTTGATTTTTTAACATGGATTTTCTTTTACTCGCAAGTGAAAAAATCCAACATGGGATGCAGTAAGCTAATGGAATGCCAATGTCCCTAGTGCTAAAAATGTGAGTAAAAATGAAATTCTGCACTAAAAACCCAAATAGTGCAAAAAGAAGTGTGAAAAAATAGCCTCAGTCCTAGGATACCCAGAGTGTTCCAATTACTACTGTAGCAGGATTAACACAAGGATGCCCACAGAACACATTTCCTACTTTACAAATGTTCGGCAGCTTGGCATCTTCCAGAGGCAGAAAAAGTCATGTGTAATGCAAGACTCTTGAAATAATGTATATCCCTTGGTTGACTTTCTCAATGGACTGGCTGACATCTTCATGACTCCAGCACGCAATGTGAGCAGTTTTACTTCTGCCAGCATTGCAGCGAGAGTATCGGCAGCAGAAGGGTAGAACTTGGTGCCCAGAGAGATGAGACCTGAACGCAGATGTTAGTTGTGCTATGGGCAAATTAATGGCTCCTTTAGCAACCTACTGACGTGGTAGAAAAAAACGCATGTTTGTGTAGTGGTCTCAGTACAAGTGTTGGGTAGAATGGTCATCTCCTCACATACAGTTAGACTTTCTCTGCATTCATTGCATCTGACTATTCTAAAAGGCTCTGTCTTTGGCATGTTTTGATAAAGCCATGGTTTCAGTCCCTGGAAACTGACCTTTAGGAATAGTCCATGGATCTGGCAAAAGCATAATTCTGTAGTGCAGAAAAAAGTGAAGACCTTCTTACCTAGGCTTCCACTGGGCAGATACGTGATCCTATGTACTATATGGGCTGGAAATCAAGCTCTCATGAGGAAACAATCTTTTGCACATTTCACCCAGCATCATCAGCACAAAAATACTTATGTTTCACGTTGCAAGTTCTGTTTTATGCCGCCTTGGACCCAGGAGTTAAATTTCCCATGTTAGAAAAACGCATGCAAAGCAGTCCAAGCTTTAGTGCTCCTCTCTGCATTGAAGGGTAATGCTGCCTAATGCCATCATTAACCTGGGATTTGCATAGGCATGCCCTAGTCCTAGCGCACGTTTTACCCCACATTTTAGTGCAGATTTTTTTTCCCATGCAAAGAATCCTGTTAAATACCAGGGTTAAGTTTGCACGGAAAAATGCAAGCCAAAACACGGTTAAAACCCACGCTACGGTCAGCATGCTTTATTAAATCAGACCCTTAATGCTCAAACATTATCTAATTCTTTGGTCAGTAAGTCAAAGAAATTGATCAGATATGTTTGACACAATCTCCCTCTAGTAACAGCCATGCTGCCTCAGATCCTGAAACCAGTCTGGATTCTAGATTCTTCAATATCCTCTCCTTCAGAAGTCTCCATTGATTTCCCCACCACCAAGGTAAAACTTACTGGTCTGTTGTTTTTCATACTTCCTCAAACCCTCTCTTCTATAACACTGGGCAACAATGAAAGTGTTACTGACCTAAAAAGGTCCTACTCTGTAGTATCTTGATGTGCTGAACACGAATGTGACCATGAAAAGTTTTTATTGGCTCTCGTTTTGAAGATATTTAATATCGTTCACTTTCTATGTTTAGTCGTGTAAATTTACCCAGTAGGACTGTAAATAAGCCTAGAATAATGTAATATTGCATCATATTGCATAATACCATCATGCACACATCATCCAGAGTTTATTACATCATTTTCTGATGCAATGCAGTTCTACTGCCATGCTGCTGCTGAGTAAGCTGACGTCAGCAGTGTACTATATGAAGCCCAGTCAGAAAGGGTGAGCATTTGAAATATTCATGCCGGCTGACTACTGCTGGACACTCCGCAGAGATGCTCCCGAACAGGTGTACAAGAGACAAGCAAAGAAATCTAAGACATAGTCTATTACTTCATTTTTCAAACGGTATTAACCGTAGGTCTCCTACTATTGGCATACAGTTCACAATGTAATTATATTATTGCATATTACAAAAAAAACTAGAGCCAATTTTGCATTTTCACAGTCACATTTGTGTTTAGCACATGGAAATTTATAAGAATTGACTAATTTCATTTCCGTAACACGACTTTTGTGAAAATTTGTTGCCCAGTGTAATCAAAATGGGGCCTACATGTCTACTTTATATTCTGCCAAGCTATTAATTAGATTTATGACGCCAGCTATTCATCAATTTTGCTGTCCCTCCCTAATGCAGTCTTAGGGCGAAACACGGACCATGTCATTAAAGAATTATTTATTATACTTGTTTGAAGCTTCTCTGCTCATTGTTCAATTCTAAACCCCTCCCCCATATACACTGATAGGCAGGTGTGTAAGGGGGAGGGCACAAGACTGGAGGTTCACTTAATACCTTTGCACTAGCCCTGCCCGTTGCTCTGTTCAATAAATGCAGCTAAGACTGGAGCATGGTTCCAATGTGGTATACAGCTTATAGGGGAAGAAGTGACAGTAGGAAGCATTGGTTTCCCTGAGAATTTACCACTTGTGTTCCACCACATCAGCTCTTAGACCAGCTCAACCTGAACTCAACAGCAATGGGGCACAGGTCTACATTTAATGACCATTTCTAGGCCAGCCCACAGCTGAGTGCACTGCCACACAGAGGGACCGAGAGTGATTGCCAACTCAGGTCTTTTGCTCCCCGTGTTGGCTGAGGATGTGGCGGAAGCTCACAAACCCTGGGTGGAGGACGTCATAGCCATCACACAATGGTGACAACCTAGAAATCAGATTTAGGGCTCATCTGGAAGGAGTCCAAGCGCAAGATCCTTGACTGAGGACGGTCACTGCAATGATGGGATTAAAATAAACAGAAGGGGGTATAAAATAGGGGGGAAATGACAAGTATTTGTAAGCAAAGGCTGATGAAGATACCATACTTCGCAGATTTGACAGCGGAAAACACTACATCATGATACTGCTAGATCTGTCCGCAGCATTTGACACAGTAAACCATGAAATACTATTGAAAAGACTGGAAGAAATTGGATTACAAAACAAAACAATTAAATGGTTCACATCCTACCTTAACAATAGATCTTATCAGGTACAGATAAAAAACTCAATATCAGACAAAATCACACTAGAGACAGGAGTCCCCCAGGGTTCGGCACTCTCAGCAACCCTATTTAACATTTACATGCTCCTCCTCTGCCACCTACTGGCTGGGCTAGGGATCATACACTACATATATGCTGATGACATTCAATTAATTCTACCAGTTGAAGAATCAATTGAAAAAACACTAAACTTTGCAATGTTATACCTAGACATAATTAAACAACTATTAAACCAAATGGTACTAGTAATCAACACTGAAAAAACAGAATGTATACATCTTGAACGAAAAAGCATCGAAAGAATTCAAAATCCCATTCAACTTAAAAATAACAAATCAGTAGAGTTAACTGATAAAGCTAGAAACCTAGGAGTAATTATAGACACTGAACTGAGCCTTAAGCAACACATATCAATAAAAGCAAGAGAAGGCTACGCCAAACTAATGGTCCTTAGAAGACTAAAACCCTTATTAAATCAGGAACACTTTTGTACAGTACTACAAGCATTAATATTTGCCAGCACGAACTACTGTAACACACTTTTCCTAGGATTACCATACACCACTATCAGACCACTGCAAATACTACAGAACTCGGCTGCCAGAATACTTACTGGTAAAGGCAGAAGAGATCACATCACCCAAACACTTGCAGATTTACACTGGCTCCCAATAGAACAAAGAGTGCAATTTAAAACACTATGCACAGTGCATAAACTAATAAACGACGAAAAGGCCGACTGGCTAAACACTGCTCTACGATTACATGTCCCTCAAAGAAATCTCAGGTCAGCCAATAAAGCTCTGCTAACCATACCCTCAGTCAAAACAGCAAAGTTGACCCAAGTTAGAGAGAGAGCACTATCTTTGGCAGGATCGTTATTATGGAACACATTACCACTGGAATTAAGACTAATGAAGGACTTAAAACTCTTTAAAAAAGGCTTAAAAACATGGCTCTTCAAAAAAGCATTTCACAGTGAGGTAGCGGAATAACAACACATACACAAAGCAGGAAGTCAACAAGAAAAAAAGCAGAATTGCTTATTTTTATTATTTTCTCACAATTAAGTATTAAATTAGAAAGACAGCTAATCATAAATGGTAACCACACCCATTCCCCATTTAGAGTACATTATTGAACCATGTAACCGTATAATAATGGCACCCTATGGATAATTGAGAAACCACATATTTGTGCCTGACTGTAAACCGTTGTGATGGTGCTCTACTATACGACGGTATAGAAAAGTTTTAAATAAATAAATAAATATCCCAGTCCCCATTCTGAATGAGATGGAAGCACAAAGTAACAGGAGAAAACAGCGGGGGCCGGGCCAGCCCCCGAAAAAAACCACCTGATTTATTCTGTGTTATTTCTGCCTAGTCCTCTTTATTCAGAGGCTCTTTCCAGGACATAAAAAGGATGACTCTTGCAGAAATCATATGTCCTCTTGTGAAAAATACATATAAAGAAAACATTTTTTAGCTCCTGTAATTAACTTTCTCTGCAGGTAAAAAAAAAAAAAAAAAAGATTGATACAGGGGAGACAAGTTTGTATTGTATCTGTACAATCTAGGGTTGATTCATGATGCCCTTTTCCCACGGACGCGCACTGGGGAAAAAGCCTTTGCAAATCAGCTCCTTGGTGGCTTTATTAGATTCATTATTGAGCCTTGTGTGGGGTTTATCTTTGCTTACTAATAAAAAAAAACACAACCCCCCCCCCCCCCCCAAAAAAAACAACACCCCTCAAAACCATTTTTAGGACTATTGTTCTCTCTCCTCGTACTCCTGAGGGTCCCAAAGTGCCTTTTGTGCACTCCAGGTCTGCTCGGGGTGCTATTAAAGTCAGGGCTGACTCTGCAGTGTCCCAGGTTAGAAAGCTGCAGCAGAGTTTGTGCAGGAAGTCGGGGGAGATCTCCTACCAGAGCAGAAACTCCTGCAGGCATTTTCCTCTCTGCTTTTAGGATTAGAAATTAATTGAGGCTGGGGATGAGCTGTTTGCCTCTTGCAGTGCTGGGGAGGAGGGAGAGAGGGAGCTCCAGCTGGAAGGCTGCAGGCGAGAAAGAATTTTTCCCTTCCTTGCCGGGCTCGTTCCCTCGAAGAAAAACAGCTCCGCCTCCTGCCCGGCGCACATGGATGATGTCACAAGATGAAAAGAAAAGAGGGGGTGTAAACTAAGACCTGGTAGTGCAAGGGGGAAATCGCCAGGGATTTTGTTAAATGCAATCTCTCAGGTTTTCCATCCAAAAATATGTCGTGTTAAAGTAAAGTCGGAACTTATTTCCATTTTGCTCTTCAGATTTTGTCACCACCTCCTCCCAGGTAAACTGAACTGGCAGATCCAGTCCTGGTTTTGCCCTGCTGTATGCAGGGATCTGTTGCTCTAGGACAGAGCTCCCCAAACTTTTCAAGGGAAAAGCTATATAGGCTTTTTAAAGTCAGTGGGGCCGATGCAATACAGTGCGCTCAGCGAGCACACTGTTAACCCGCAGACGGACTCGGATTGTATGCAATAAGGGGATTAGCGCCTCTACAACGGCGTCTAACGCAGAGTAAATCTAATAGTGCTCATCACATGCAAATGCATGTGAATGAGGCTATTAGGCATTCACTCCTGATGCAAAAATAAAATAAAATAAAATGTGCATCTAGGAAGCACATTTAGCGATCAGAAATTAACGCCTTCCTGGAGCAGGCATTAATAGCTGAGCGCTCTTAAAACTAGTACAGAAAAGAAGAAAAAACTGCTTTTCTGTACTGCCTCCTACTTAATATCGTTGCGATATTAAGTAGGAGGAAAACCAACGCCAATAAAATCAGCGTTGATTTTCCTAACTGGAAGACGGCCGACGCCAATCGGGTTCTCGTTAGCAACCCCCTAATTTAAATATTGCATGACGCCCCCAAGGGGAGTTAAGTGGGCGCTGACAGTTCAGCGCCCCAGTTCTGCGCATATTTATGGCATCGGCCCCAGTGAGAGGAGCAGGATGGGGGTCTCTCCCATCCCTCTCCTTGAAGTCAAGAGTGCACTCAGCAGCAAGAGGAGTGGCATATCACTCCCTTGGTTCTCACCCATCACGTCCCCCTTTCCTTGGCACTTACTCACCCCTTCACCCCTTTCCCCCTCATATATTTTAGAAATCATGTCCCAGTATGTGATGAATGTGTTATCTGTAATATTTGGAGAGGGACTGCAAAAAAAAAACCAAAAAAAACCAACCCCCAAATACCTGAATTTATCAATTTAAAGAAAATCATACTACATTACTTGAAGGTAATCTGTGAAATATCTGGCTGGGCTGAACTGTAATGTTTCTCCTTCTCGCCACAGGAAATAAATTAAAATTATATTGTCACTTCAGTAACAGTGAAGTGCCTTCATTACCAGGCACTTTGTAAAGTAACATAAAACCCTGCAAAAAGTCACACAAAACCTCTATAGCAGGGGTGGCCAACTCCAGTCCTCAAGAGCCAAAAACAGGCTAGGTTTTTAGGATATCAACGATGAATATGAATCAGATTTGCAGGCACTGCCTCCATTCTATGCAAATCTGTCTCATGCATATTCAGTGTGGACATCCTAACAACCTGGCCTGTTTGTGGTTCTCGAGGACTGGAGTTGGCCACCCTTGCTCTATAACAAGTCTGCCCAGACCAAAACAGCACTAACTCTCAGAACTCAAACAGCAACAACCCTGTATGAAAAGGCAATATTGCAAATATTCCACCTGGGCCTAAAACACCCGCTTCTCGGGACACTCTCCTGGAACTACCTCCCATGAGTACTTTAGTACGAACTTCAACGACACCTTCCCTACTGAAGATTCTCTGCGGTGTACCCCTTGCTTCGGGCCACTACCATGTCTTTCTCAGTAGGAGTCGCTCCAGTATACCTGCGCTGCAGAGTGATACCTCATCTTCTACAGGATCGTCTTCGAGTTCCTGCACTTCAGACTTCCTCATCATCATCACCTCTGAAGGGACTTCCTGGTGTACCCCGCTCCGCGGGCCACTACCAGATCTTCACGTCTGAGGTATTGATTCACTGCAGAAGGGACTCCCTGGCGCACCCCGCTCCGTGGGCCACTACAAGATCCTCACATCGGAGGTATCACCCTGTGTACATCCCTCTGCTCAGAACTGTACTTTTATTACATCTCCCGCTCCGTGGGCTCTGCTTTTCTTTCTTATAATAAAGTCTCCATCTTTAGCTGTGTCCTACGCCACTGAGACTGCGCCTACCAACAGTGAGGCCCACAGGGCTCCTCCCTGTGGGCCGAGACACCTCTCACCTCAGCCCACGGTTCACATTCTTACAAAAACATAACAGATTGCTAACTCCATGGACCGGGCTCAGGTCTCAGCCATCCAGGCCATCCCTGGCCTGGCCCAACCACTCTCTGACCAGCAAAGATCATTAGGGATTCTAGCTAATGCTATCAGTCAGTTAAGCTCTCAACTGGACTCTGCCTCGATGCCTGTCAAGCCCACTTCCACTTCACATGCGTTGCCTATATGACTCTTCATGCCCTTGCCAGCACCTACTTGTTACAGGTGATCCCCTGTTATGTAGGGGCTTTCTGAATCAGTGCTATATGTACTTTTCACTGCAACCTACCTACTTTCCAGACGTAGTGTCCAAAACTACGTACATACTGTCTCTCTTGGACGGGAAAGCCCTGGCCTGGGCATCACCTCTTTGGGAGTGTAATGATCCAATTCTCAATGACTTGACAGGCTTCCTTACTCTCTTTCGTTCTGTGATTGACGACCCCACTCACAAGACTGTCGCTGGATCTGCACTCTTACATCTACAACAAGGTACCAAACCTTTGACTGACTATGTTATTGAGTTTACAACCTTGTTCTCAGAATTATGTTGGGACCTAGGTTGCCTGAGGACTATTTTTCTGGAAGGTCTTAACTCTCGCATCAAAGATGAACTAGCAGCACGTGAGCTCCCTGATACCTTGGACTTTCTCATTGAACTAGCCGGACGTGTTGATCGCCGTCTGCGTCAACAGTCGCAGGAGCTTAAAGGTACTAAGAAGATGCCGTCAGGGGCTGCACGGTCTCATCCAGTGCCGATTACCCAGACTACTTCCGTGCCCAGTATTGAGGAGGAAGAACCCATGCAACTAGGGCGCAGCCACCTATCAGCTAAAGAGAAGCATTATCGAAAAAGATTGGGCCTCTGCATGTACTGCGGACAACCTGGTCACGCTGTGCCCTCCTCTCCTCTGTCCGGGAAACTTGTAGACCTAGGATCCGCCAGAGGACTCTCCTAGGTCTAACCTCTCCATCTCCTCCACTAACACTTCCAGTTTCCATTAACTCGGAAGCCCTCGAATTCCACACATTAGCCCTAGTGGACTCCGGTGCTGGTGGGAACTTCATACTCAGGCAACTCATGGAGCACCTACGAATTCCCACTGTTCGGACACCCACACCTCTGCTATTGTCATCTATTCATGGCGAACCATTACCTAAGTGAGGTCTCTTATTCCACTCAGGCTATCCGACTCCACACTGGATCTCTGCACACGGAGACCATTTCTTTCCTGGTCCTACATAAGGCAAGACTTCCAGTGGTACTCGGACTGCTATGGCTACAAATGCACACACCCCAATTCGATTGGAGCACCCTGCAATTGTCCCAATGGGGGAAGTCATGCCATGGAAAGTGCCTAGAAGTGGTAACTCCTATGCCTTGCCTGACCACTACCACCTCCCTTCCGGGTCTACCTCTGCAGTACTCCTCTTATCAAGACGTATTCTCTAAGAAAGCAGCTGACACTCTACCACCTCACCAATCTTTTGACTGCGCCATAAACTTATTACCCAATACCGAACCTCCCAGAGGAAGGGGTGTACCCACTTTCTCTGTCAGAAACCAAGGCGATGTCCGCCTATATTCAAGAGAACTTGGCGAAAGGCTTCATTCGACCTTCTAAATCTCCTGCTGGAGATGGGTTCTTTTTTGTGGGTAAGAAGGATGGCTCCCTTCGTCCATGTATAGACTACCGCGGCTTAAATGAGATCACTATGAAGGACCACTACCCGTTGCCATTGATATCTGAACTTCTCAATGGACTCCAAGTAGCCAAAATATTCACAAAGCTGAACCTCAAGAGGGGCATATAACTTGGTCCAAATACGCCAGGGTGATGAATGGAAGACAGCATTTAATACCCTTGACGGCCATTTTGAATATTTAGTCATGCCCTTTGGCCTTTGCAACGCCCCAGCTGTATTTCAAAACATGATGAATGAAATCTTCAGGGACATGCTTTACAGCTGTGTAGCAGTGTATCTAGATGACATACTAGTCTTTTCTCAAAACCTCCAGAGTCATCAAGCAGACATCACTAAAGTGTTGCAGAGATTAAGAGATAATCATTTATATGCCAAATTAGAGAAATGCTCTTTTCACCAGGAATCCGTTCCCTTTTTAGGATACGTAGTATCCAGCCAGGGGTTCCAGATGGATCCACAGAAAACCAAGAATATTCAGGACTGGCCAAAACCAACTGCACTTAATGGGAGGAGGAATAGCCTAGTGGTTAGAGCAGTGGACTATGAACCAGGAGACCAGAGTTCGAGTCCTGCTGTCACTCCTTGTGACCTTGGGCAAGTCACTTTACCCTCCATTGCCTCAGGTACAAAAACTTAGATTGTAAGCCCTCTGGGGATAGAGAAATACCTACAATACCTGAATGTAAACTGGTGTGATATCTCAATTGAGATCAAATGTCGGTATTTAAAATAATAAATAAATAAATAAATCCACAGAAAACCAAGAATATTCAGGACTGGCCAAAAC
Organism: Rhinatrema bivittatum; assembly: GCF_901001135.1. Lineage (NCBI taxonomy): Eukaryota > Metazoa > Chordata > Amphibia > Gymnophiona > Rhinatrematidae > Rhinatrema > Rhinatrema bivittatum. The sequence goes on along the minus strand of NC_042616.1, from coordinate 44,299,653 downwards.
CAACTGCACTTAAGGCTCTGCATTTAAGGCTCTGCAAAGATTCCTCAGATTCACTAACTACTACAGATCATTCATTCATCACTATTCCACCTTGACCGCGCCTCTTACAGCCATGACGTGAAAGGGAGCCAATCCCTCTCAATAGTTCCCAGAAGCCATGAATGCATTCAAGGAACTCAAGAAAGCATTTCTTCAAGAGCCATGTCTATGCCACCCAGATCCCCAATGACCTTTCCACCTCAAGGTGGATGCTTCTGATGTCGGGGTTGGTGCAGTCCTTAGTCAACATTCTGACAACCACACCTTACACCCCTGTTCCTTTTTCTCTCGATGCTTCTTCTCCGCCGAGCGAAACTACGGGATAGGAGACTAGGAGCTATTAGCGATCAAATTGGTATTTGAGGAATTGTGCCCATGGCTCGAAGGTGGACAACATCAAATCACAGTTTACACTGACCACAAGAACCTTGAATACTTACGTCATGCGCAACGTCTGAATCACAGACAAGCTCGTTGGTCCCTATTTTTCAACCGCTTTGACTTTTGAAGTACCGCCCAGCAGACAAGAACACCCATGCTGACACGCTCTCCCGTTCCTTTTTAACGGAAGATGTACCTGATACTCCGCATCATATCATTGACCTACTAGGGTCCTCTCTGCTACCCACATGGTTCCAGCCGGGAAGTCGGTGGTGCCCCGAACACTCAGAAAGAAGGTACTCAGATGGGCACATGACTCTCTGCTCGTAGGTCATCCTGGACAATCCAGAACGCTTGCCACATTGCAAAGATTTTATTGGTGGCCCCCATGAAAGAAGATGTCCGGGCCTACGTGGAGTCGTGTCCCACCTGCGCTAGACTGAAACCACTGGTCGGCCGTCCTTGGGGATTTCTCCAACCGCTTCCCGCTCCCAGTGAACTATGGACTCATGTAGCCATGGACTTTATTGTTGACTTATCAGTATCCAACGGCAACAATACCATCTGGGTCACTGTAGACCGCTTTTCTAAAATGGCTCATTTCGTGGCATTACCCGGGTTACCTTCTGCTGGGATGATCTATGTGACTTTCTCTTTAATACAAAACACACTGGGGTAGATTTTCAAACCGCGCGATTTGGCCTACTTTTGCTGGCGCATCAGGCGCAAGCAAAAGTACGCTGGATTTTAGTAGATACGTGCGGAGCCGCGCGTATCCGCTAAAATCCGGGATCGGCGCGCGCAAGGCTATGGATTCTGTATAGCCGGCGCGCACCGAGCCGCGCAGCCTACCTCCGTTCCCTCCGAGGCCGCTCCGAAATCGGAGCGGCCTCGGAGGGAACTTTCTTTTGCCCTCCCCTCACCTTCCCCTCCCTTCCCCTACCTAACCCACCCGCCCGGCCCTGTCTAAACCCCATCCTTACCTTTGTCGGGGGATTTACGCCTCCCAGAGGGAGGCGTAAATCCCCGCGCACCAGCGGGCCGCTAGCGCGCCAGGACGTGACCTGGGGGCGGGTACGGAGGGCGCGGCCACGCCCCGGACTGCCCCGGGCCGTGGCCACGCCCCAGACACGCCCCCAAAACACTGCCGACACGCCCCCTAAACGCCGTGATGACCAGGCCCGCCCCCGACACGCCCCCCCTCGGAGAACCCCGGGACTTACGCGAGTCCCGGGGTCTGCGCGCGCCGGTGAGCCTATGTAAAATAGGCTCACCGGCGAGCAGGGCTCTTAAAATCCGCCCCACTATGTTGTAGTGTAGAAAGTTTCTACTATTAACTAAGAAATGATATTATAAAGATGGTTAGATACAGAAGCACCGAAACTGACACAGTTATAAAATATTGGTGCATCGAGTGTGCATGTTAGAAAAATGTTCAGAAAAGGTAGTTTGGATACCGAAACAATGTGAGTTTTTGACGAGCTAGGATAAATATTTACAATCCTTGCCTCCTAATGCCAGAAGTTTGATATTGAAAGATATATCTATTAGATATTGAACGATATATCTATTAGATAGATCTGTTTGGAATTGGGGTGCAGAGATGTATCCTACTTTGACTGGTTAAGATATGACAGGGGACCATTTTAGTAGCCACCCTCTGGACCAACTCCACTCCAGAACTGCACACAGCATTCCAAATGAGGTCTCGATAGGGACTTACACAGGGGCAATATCACCTCCTTTTCCTACTGACCGTTCCTCTCATTATGCACCCAAGCATTTTTTTTAGGATTTTACATTGGTACACTGCCATCCATCCTTTCTGTCATTTGAGCAAGCTATTTGGTGGGAAATTTAATTGGGACTAATTGATCTTCTTGCCTGGCTAATTCTTGCCACAGGAAGGATTTCCTGTCAGCAGACTTCAAAAGCGGATGTGAGGGGGGTCAGCATCTGGAGGAAGTCAAGTTTCCAGAGCTTCGGCGGTATTCGTGCCCTCCCATCTGTTGAGACTGGTTGAGTTGATGTAGTTGTCCATGAGTAGTTGAGGAGATAGGATTTATGGGCTTGTGCATTTTGATTTGCTACGGCTAGCAGGAATGCTGCTATTTTCTTAGCCCCTGGGATTAGTCCAAGGATAAGGTGCCTCTAGTTTTAGAGGTTGGCCCAGGACGTTTGTGACTCTGAGTGTTACCAATGTAGAATGAAGGGGGTTCTGGGGGCTATGAAGCAGTGTTTACATGGCCTAGCATCACAAGGAGTCATTTGGGGGTGGGGGCGGGGGGTTGGGACCAGTTGCTTCTTCAATTTAGCGTCACTCCAAGCTGGAGGTTATTAATGGAGGTGGTCTGCAGAGTACAGCTCTATCATCATGACTAGGTGCTTTAGCTGGGATGTTTTTCTGGTTATTTTGGGTTAATAAGCTAACCCTTTGAGATTTTTTTTTAACATTCTATGATGTTAATAAAGCTGTGGCCTGCATTTTCTACAACCCTGCCCTGACATACTCAGTGCCTTACCTTTGTTCTGTATCCTTCCCCCTCCCCCCACCCATTGTGATGTACATTTTACCCAGCTCCTGTACTCTGTCCTTGAAAGCTCATGCCTCAATAAATAGGTTAGTCTACAAGGTGCAACTCGCCTCTTGTCATTTTCACTACACCAGGCTAACACGGTTATCCCTCTGAAGTTGTGGTAGTTTTGGTGTTTATAGTTATATCTCGGGAGGGATCTGAATTGATTCCACGTGCGTGCCAATCTTATGCCTTATTAGAAAGGTTGCTTCTCTGAAGATAAACTGCAGCTGAATTAATATTGAAAATTCATTAATAGTAGTGGTTATTTTCCCTTTTTATTTTATTTCCCAGGAGGCTCCTTAGGATATTTTTTTTATTTTACTGTTTGTTTTTTTAATCCCTGAATTAGTCTTTTACATTCAAGGCCTCAGACTTTCCAGTATCTCCCTTCTGAATATCTGACAGTCTCTGCATTGTTATTTTTAACTAAGAGGACATTAAGACATACAGGGGACCTTTGATCAAGACCATCACTAGGCTACCTGGCAGCCCGGGTAGGCCAAGGAGGGGATTCCCCTCTGAATTCACGGTGTCTTTCACTGGGGGTGGGGAGAGAAGGGTGGGTCTCCCTTCAATGATACAGCCAACCAGCCTGTCTCCATATAACACTGAAGCTTATTTGGCTGCAGCTGCACTAACAGGATGCTGGCAATGTCATGATACTCTCACGCTAACCCTGCCCCTGCTCCTCCACCCAGCCGGACACCTACCTTGCTTGCCCTTTGCAAAGACCCCCGACTCCTGCTCCAGGGTGTCTCTCTTCCAAAGATGGAATTAAAATCTTCATAAACTTCAACTGCAGCAAAATACAGCAGAGGCCGTCAGGAGCATTCCAAACCATAGAACTGGAGACCCTTAACTCCTGACAAGGAACCTAACTCTTCACCCTCCAAAAATGGAACTGCAGGACACGGAAAGCCAATGAGCTCTCACCAAGGGCTGAGCCCAAATCAATTAGATCTGACCTGTCCAAAACAGCGGCAGAATTCAATCGTGATGTGAATGAGAGGAAAAAAAGAATGTGATGCAAAGGTAAACTGACCCACGGCAGATTTCCTCAAGGAAACCAAAAACCTTGTAAAAGCCACCAGCCACGTTAAAAAAAAACAAAACAAAAAAGGGCAGGATGACTTTGAAAATTGACAGCACGGAGCTAACATACAGATTGATTATAGGTAGGGCATTTAACTCTAGATGCTTATAAATTCTAAATGTATGTTTATCTTTCAGGCATTTAGCTGTTTTGGAGGATATTGAAGATGTGTGTTTATTGGTGTTTTCACAGCACAAATTACTCTTCCAGTTGTGTTTTCCAGTTGATTCAATTTAAGGAAGCTCGATTCAAACTTTGTTCAAAATGTTAGATGTCTTTATTCAAAATTAATTAAAAATTAGTTTCACATTTGCATTTGTGGGGTCACAGCCCCAGCACAAACTCCGCATTCACTCCTTCCCAGTAAGTTTCCCCCCCCCCTGCCCATCCAGCACTCTCATTCCCTCCAAGCATAGCCAGAACCTTTCAAACATGGGCGCACACAGGCAATGGGGAAGGGCTCCCCCTCCCATAGATTTTCTAAGGTGCAGGGGGAGGGGGGATCCTTCCTGTGCCATCACTTCCCAGATCCTCTACCAGTGTCCCCACTCCCATCTGACTCCCCATGCCACTGATCTCCTACAGCAGTAGCTGTCCTGCAACATTAGCAGCAACTCTGGAAGAAGATCCAGCGTATGGCCTGCAAGCCCTTTCACACTCGCAGGCCATGCCCTCTCCTTCTGCACAGGCTTCCTGTTACCATGGAAACCCACGAGCATGTGAGGGTTCACAGGCTCCCATGCTAAATTTTCTTCTGGATGTAGCGCTACAGGACAGGCCCGGGTGGGTGGCAGGGTGGTGCTGCTCTTGTGCCTATGAAAATTTGGCATCAGAGGTAGTTGTCGATGTTGCCTACACCTGAAATCCAGGCCCGCGCATCGTGTCAGCACTCTTAATGCCCTCCCAACACACTCCCCTCCATAGCCTAACCTCGGCCCTAGCACTCTCTCTCCCTCCCAGCAGTCTCCCCACCCTCTGATCACTTCCACTCCTTCCAAACAATCCCAGCACTCTCACTCCTTCCCAGCAAAGTCGTCCTATAGCCCTAGCAAAGATGGCACAGCCTCAGCACATTTCAATTGTCACTTGTGAAGGAGCGGTTAGTAGCAGCAGCTCGGAAACAGCTTGGGTAACAGCAGATGGGGGAGATGCCAGGTTCTCTCCTTCTAGCCCTAGATTCACTTCTGGGGGAGGGGTAGTGGGGACAGATGGTGGAGATACTGTTATTCCCAATCCCCCCTTTGCTTGCTCACACTGGAGATCAGGCTGTTGTCTATCAGGCTGGGGGCACCCGATATAAATGTAACGATGGCTATAGCTTTCTGCCACATTTTCCTGGTCTCTGATTGCATCTTTTCATAGTTGAGGATCTTCTCTCTTTCCATCGCTTCTATCAACAATGCTGATCTTGTATTTTATTCCTTTACCACCCATGCTCATTTTTCTTGCATCAAGCATTTTATCAGTTGGAATAGGAAGGGCCCAGGTCAATACAAAATGTGTGTTCCCTACATTGCTTTTAGAGTCATATCCTAGTGCTTTCCTGGTTCAGTGTTGTTATAGTTTTATGCAGTTTCCATTGGATGAACTGAGCCATCTTGTGCCTTTCTGGGTACAGGCCTTCGGCCATCTAGTGATAAGATGTGTAACCATTTCCAGTTCTGTTCTACAGAATCTGCATTTATTTGTTTTACCATTTTTTTTTTTTAAGGATGGCTGTGAATTGCCTTGTGCTGTAATTATCAATCTCTCGGTTTTAGGTTTTAGTTAACCTCTCCTTAACCATTCCTGCGCCAGGTCTTGATCTGCTTGTGGTTGCACAAGGAACCGTCTGTATTTCTTGCTGTAGTTGGGACTTGGCCAATTGTTTTTCTTTGGTTGCTGGTCTGACTTTTTTTTTTTCTTCAAACTCTTTAACATTTATCATTAAAAAATAAACATAAAACAATAACAAACACAGAGGGAGTTACAAAGAAACAACAAGGACAGACGGGATAACTTGGTTGGTGGCTCAAAGGTGCACACAAGTTCCATAGCATCCAAAAGAAAACAGGTTATTGGCCCCTTTCACCCACCCTCAGTGTCTTTTCTCCATCTCCAACAGAGTTCCCACACTTTTTGATACTTAGTTGGGTCCCCTTGTAGCTTGACTGACTGCAATTGAACTCCATAACTGCAGCTTCTGGTTTTGGGGGATTGGCGATCCTTGGAGCCAGAAAGAAGCTTCTGGCAGCACCGACATCTTGCAGTTGCCGACACTTGTGACCATCCACAGCCGGCAGCGGTTACACAAAGTCGATGCCTGCCCACCGCTCATCTCTCAGTTTACAGATCATCAGATTTAAGTCCCTGAAAACCAGAAACCTTAAGCATAAAGTAAGGACCTTTTGTTTTTCATTTTTATTTTATCTTGGGAATTTTACTACTGTAACAAAAAAAAAAAAAAGAGCAGCAGAAAAATGGACTTTGCTTGGTTGTTATTAAAAAAAAAAATTCATTCACTGATTTTTTTTTTTTTTTGTTATAACATTGAAATCCTACGACAGGATTCCACCTGGAGAGAAGAGTGCGCTGGAAAGAGCTTCAGGTATGCTCCTGACCAGGCCACCAAGTCTTAAAGTTGAAGTCATCGACCCTAGAACCTGCAGTCAGACCCAGGCCCTCAGCAACCCACTGACTTGTGCCTGGAGCCTCAACTTCCATCGGGCCTGGTCTGGTGGACAAGAAGGAAAAGCCCTTAAGTATGCAGGAAAGCAGTTAATGCTTTTCAGTGGCTTTTCTGATGAAGGGACTGAGGCCCGCAGGAGTCTGGCACCGAGATGCTTGGCCTTATTTCGAAAAAAAGAGAAAGTTCCAACTGCCGTTTTCCCCTAAAATGTGAGGTTTTTTTTTCTAACAGAAAAAATGAAGTTGCAAGCAAACGAAGAAGCAGGATGAACCCTTCCTAGATATGCTTGGACAGATGTTCCTTTTTTTTTTTTTTTTTAATTCAAATTATGGTTTTTTTCTCTTTTGGCAATTTTGACTGCTTTCTCACATTGGAATTGGAGAGGGCATTGTTGGCAACTGTGCAAGTTATCATTCCGAAACTTCTAGTCTTACATACGGCACCATAACTCTCTGTTCACTGTGGATTTTTACTCTAATCCGTAGGGGGTTTTAAAGACATGATAATTGATTGGCAACGAGGAACTGAGCTCCCTCCTTTCCGGTCACGGTTGAGAATCACTTACAGGTCGATACTGTAACGTGCGGTTGAAGATTTCCCGTCTGTAACGTGCTGGGAGCGCACAATTCGGACGCGTAAGGCAATCCAGCGATACAGTCTCCAGTTTCACGCATCCTTAGCGCTTCTTAAAACAGACGCATAACCCTTTCCGCACGCAGCATGTATATGATATGTAAATGAACAAATTAGCTGTATAATGAAGGAATTAGCTATTCCCCTACGATACTGTGACGCGCGCTCAGATTATCTCCTTTGTAACCCATTTGGCCGTGGCCTTAACGTGTTAGTTTACCGCTACCCTCTACTTGGTGTTAGTGTGGTGTTCGAAAATTAAAACGGGAATAAAGTGTAAAAAATGGTGTAAAAAAAGTGTAAAAACATTGCTTACCTGCCCTGGCCCCGTCCGGTCTCCGGTGCAGCCCCAGTCCTGTCCCCTCCTCCCGAAGCAAAAAAAAAACCCGAAAAAGTAGCAAGGATCGGGCCTGCTACGGTAGTCCCTTCTCCTCTCCTCCCGATTTCGGCGCTCAAGGCCCCGTCCGGTCTCCGGTGCAGCCCCAGTCCTGTCCCCTCCTCCCGAAGCAAAAAAAAACAAAAAACCGAAAAAGTAGCAAGGCTCGGGCCTGCTACGGTAGTCCCTTCTCCCTTCCTCCCGATTTCGGCGCTCAAGGCGGCCGGGTGGCCGCCTTGAGCGGCCACCCGGCCTTGCTACTTTTTCGGTTTTTTTTGCTTCGGGGGGAGGGGACAGGACTGGGGCTGCACCGGAGACCGGACGGGGCCAGGGCAGGTAAGCGGGGGCTGGGGGAAAGTTTGCTGAGCATCGGGGGGAACATCTGGTACCTGTCATTTCAAATGTCATTTGAAATGACATTTGAAATAACAGATACCAGCGCGACCGTGAAGCGTTAGGCCCGCGAACCCAGGATACTGTATAGGCGCTCTATACAGTAAAATGGGTTGCGCGGGCCTAACGCTTGCCTAAGGCTTTGCAGCCGTGGCATGCATTTGCATGCAATTAGAAGAGAGTATCGAGCGCTAAGTGAAGAGAACTGTGCGTGCAGGGAGGAAGGGTGCGCCTGGCAATGCCGCACTCTTTCTACCGCGGTCTTAGAGTATCGATCTGTTAATTCTCTGATTTAACTGTCTCTGGATGTGCGGTTTACCTTGATGATTATTTTTTTCTTTTCGCCTTATTGCTGAAGTGCATATAGGTTTGCAATTGATTGGGTCATCATGATGATCTCTTTATTTTGTCTACATCTTCTAGTCATGTTCACAATGAAAGTTGATTCTCCCAGTGGTCTCTGTCTTAAATGGCTTGCGAGCCATAAACAAATCAAGGGCAGCGGCGAAAAGAATGGAACTTCCAATTACTGAAGTCTGGACCGATAAGGTCACAACAACCACTGAACTTTAGATTTTACATCAGGAAGTTTCATTCAGTTCGTTACACCATCTCACGCACTTCTTATTCATACTGCAGTAAGAATAATTAATAAGCATTTTATTATTATTATTCACTAAAGAGTACTGTCACTAAAGCAGTATTTATAAAATTTAAAATAGAGGTTATTGACCAATGATCAAGGTGAAAGATACGCCTTAAAATTTTGATTGTGGTTTCCTCCGATCATTATCATAATATATGTATAATAATAAAAAATTATTTAATAATGTGTAGTGTCTGCAATAATCTTTGATTATATCTTTTGAAGTTCGCTATCCCCTAGTTTGGTTTAATTTTTAATAAAATAATATATTAAACCTATGTGCGATTATGTGGTCACCTTCCCTGCATCTGTTTTGGCTAAAAGGCTAAGTATAGGGGTCCCAGATTAAGGGGCAGATTTTAAAAGCTGCGCGCGCCTGTTATAAAATCCGGGGGCTGCGCGCACATGCACACCGGATTTTATAATCCGCATGCAGGGGGGCCTCATTTTAGAAGAGTACGCTCGGCGACGAGATTGGGCCTCTCCCAGTTCCCTCCCAGTCCACTCCAATTACAGAGTGGACTGAGAGGGAACTTCCCTACCCATACTCCCTCCCTCTTCCCCTCTCCTCCCCACCCCCTAAACCCTTTGTGCTACCTTTGCTTTTTTTTTTTTTTTTTACATTTTTTTGCTTACTGCTCCATTGGAGCAGAATTAACTTGCGCGCGCCTACTGCCGGCACGCGCAAATGGCCGCAGTACCGGCCGCCTCCAGCCCCGCCCCTTTCCTTGGGCCCGGCGTAAAAGGGGGTTACGCGCAAGACCCGGCCACGCACATAACCGCCGTATTTTACGCACGCATGGGAATTTAAAATTCATCCGTTAGTTCACAGGGATCAAGATGGATATGGAAGGGATAGACATGTTGTATTTAATGTCCGCAGATTAGTGCATGCTTTGTGGGACTCCCAACCTATAAATCAGCACGGGATGATCTCGCTGGACTTTGGTGAAATTTGGCTTTAATCATTCCATTGTCAAGTGGCATCAACTTTTATATACTAATCCCCAAGCAAGAATAATTACCAATGGTGAAGTTTTGCTCCCTTTTCAACTGGCAGGAGGAACTAGACAGAGACGCCTGTTGTCCCCTTTGCTTTATGTTCTTTCCATAGAGCCTCCGGCTATCAAGGAGAGATCTCATCCTGCATTAAAGGGCTTCCAGTTAGGTTCCTTGGAACAAAGAATACATTTATTTGCTGATGATATTCTTTTTCTTTTCTTTTTTTTTTTGCTAATCCCTCTGAATCTCTTAGTTTGGTTCTGCAGATGTTTCAAGATTTTGGTAGGTTTGCTGCCTTAGTATCAATTATGCCTTCAAATACTTTGGCATAAGAAAACTGGCAAAGTGAACTTCCTTGTGAAATGGACATCTCACTATTTTACATACTTGGGATTAAAATTTCTTCTTGCTAGAAGGATTATTTATATGCTAAATATTTCATCTCCTTCAGATAAACCACAACTGCGAGCTTGGATGGATCTTCCATTGTCCTTGTTTGGTAGAAGTGTTCTGTTTTAAAATGATTCTATTGCCTAAATTGTTATATAGGCTGCAAATGTTTCCCTGCTGGGTCAAACCAAACCACAGCACAGAGGACCAAAAACAATGCACTCCAGTAATTCAATAGTCAATATCAAGGAGATGCAAATAAAGTAAATTCAGTCCCAGACTTCAAAGTGAATCGTGAAAGGATCATTTTTTAATTTTTCATTAAGGCAGCAACTCCATTGCTCAAGACAGCATAGTTCTCAAAAGGGTCCCCCGACACGGACCCGTGTTTCGCCGAACCCAGCTGCGTCAGGAGGGACAGTAAATTTGGAATTCTTTAACTAAAAAACAAAGGAAATTTTAACAGAAGTGAAATAGGGGACCGAATAAATATAGATAGCATACCATGAAACATACCTTGAACACGCTGTACATTTACACAGTCAAATTGCAAGGAGAGCATGCAGTAAAAGCAAACCCCCAGCGTTTAAAGAGACTGAAGTTTAGGTGCCAAAAACATGGCCAATCAGAACGCAGCAACACAGAGCAGCATTAGCCAATCAAAATGCAAAGACGGTTATACAGTGAAAAATACACAGAAATGAAAATTTAAAGAAACATTGCCACTCAATCTCATTGTTTAAACAGTGGGGTGATAGACAATTCAATTTAAAAATCCATTTCTGTTCCCTGCGGATCAGAATTTCTGAGAAATTACCGCCGCGAGGTGGTGGAGATAAGTCAATGGTATGCCATCTATATTTATTTGGTCCCCTATTTCACTTCTGTTAAAATTTCCTTTGTTTTTTAGTTAAAGAATTCCACATTTAAATTTACTGTCCTTCCCGACACAGCCGCGTTCGGCGAAACACGGGTCCATGTCGGGGGATCCTTTTAAGAACTATGCTGTCTTGAGCAATGGAGTTGCCGCCTTAATGAAAAATTTAAAAAAATTCAAAATTCAAAAATTATCCTTTCACGATTCACTTTGAAGTCTGGGACTGAATTTACTTTCCCTGCTGGGTCAAACTTGTAGATGTATGACTAAACTCTTTGCTCATAGGGTTTTTATGGATGGGGTAAAGCAAGGCATATTAGCTATCAATCATTCATTAATTATAGATCTTTTGGAGCATTGGGACTATTTGATTTTACAATATTGCCTGCAAATTTGGTTTGCATGGGAGTAGTTGAATGAAAGCTATCGTTTGTGTACCTCTGGATTGGTGGAATCTGTAACTCACCTGCATGAGAGAAGTTAAGGTCCCGCTAGATTTAAGACCATATGTTTGCTGCGGCAGCTAAGAAAGTTCGGCAATGTGTGGTATTCATCTTGGATAATATTACCATATCTGCTTTTAGTAGGGAATGGGGATTATCTACCCAGTTAACAAACCAGGGTCTTTAAGGATTGGCATATCAAAAGCATAAAGAATATTTGTTTTGTTTGGCCTGTGAGAATATTTATTCCAATGAACAATTGCAGTGTTTTTCATTCTTACTGTAGGAGTCCCTTAGATCTCCGTGTAAAATGTATCGTTTTTGCCATGACCGGATGTTCTATCCACTTGTTTAAACCTGTGGAGTCAGAACATCCGGTCACGGCGAAAACGATACATTTTACACGGAGATCTAAGGGACTCCTACAGTAAGAAAGAAAAACCGTTTTATAAACAAGATCGGGCTTTATAATTAAAGATATGCCCCCACTGTGGATGTTTCACCAACCATTAATGTACCTCAGATAAGACTGGTTTACGAACAATTTAGTTCCAAACTCAGAACAGCAAGCCCCTGAGGCAGCCACTTGAGGAGTGGCGAAACTCGGCCAGCGTCGGGCATTTTAACACGTCTCCACTATAATAAACACTTTTAAAGAATATCTGGCATCTATTTCTTCTGTTTTTACCCTCGCTCCATGGTGAGACTGCACCTTGAATAATGTGTGCAGTTCTGGTCACCGCATCTCAAGAAAGATATAGTTGCACTGGAGAAGGTACAGAGAAGGGTGACCAAAATGATAAACAGCTTGGAGAAGAGATGGCTGAGGGGGGATATGATAGAAGACTTTAAAATCATGAGAGGTCTAGAACAGTTAGATGTGAATTGGTTATTTACTCTTTCGGATAATAGAAAGACTAGGGAGCACTCTGTGAAGTTAGCAAGCAGCACATTTAAAACTAATCGGAGAAAATTATTTTTCACTCAGTGCACAATTAAGCTCTGGAATTTGTTGCCAGAGGATGTGGTTAGTGCAGTTAGTGTAGCTGGGTTTAAAAAAGGTTTGGATAAGTTCTTGGAGGAGAAGTCCATTAACTGCTATTAATCAAGTTGACTTAGGGAATGGCCTCTACTATTACTGGCATCAGTAGCATGGGATCTTCTTAGTGTTTGGGTACTTGTCAGGTTCTTATGGCCTGGATTGGCCACTGTTGGAAACAGGATGCTGGGCTTGATGGATCCTTGGTCTGACCCAGTATGGCAATTTCTTATGTTATGTAATTCTTTTGTTTGGCATTCACTGAAGAAGGCCCATCAATTATGGTGTGGGGCGGATGCCTAGCAGGATTGCGTGAACAAAGCTATGTTGCTGGGTGGAATACATCTTAGCATATTAAGGGAGTTCAGTGAGGTTCTGACAGGTTCACCAAATGATTTGTTCAACAGATCTTCAGAGGCCGCAGTGATTCCGCAAGACTCAATAAGCGTAGATGCTACCTCTTCATAAAAGTGCTAACAGAGAGGAGGTGGGAAATTACAGGTTAGACAATCTTGACTGGAAAATTAATGGAGACTCTACTGAAGGAAAGGATAGCGAAGTATCTAGAGTTCAAGCAGGCTGCAGGCCCTAAGTCAGCATGGTTTTACCAGAGGAACATCATGTTATAAAAATCTGATCAGTTCTTGGACTTCAGCATAGCGTTTGATACGTTTCTGCGTAGAGGGCTGATAAATAACCTGATCAGCCTAAAAGAGGGGTCCCACGGTGGAGGATTGGCTTAGAAACCGATTGCTGGTCAGCAAAGGCTGAAGGGAAATTCAATTCACTCTAGGGAAAGGAGGATGGTTAGTTGTGTGTCCTGAGGCCGGTTCTGTGCAAAATCTTTGTGTGCGTCATTGCAGAGGGATTAGAAGAAAAAGTTTGCCTTTTTGCAGATGACACTAAGAGCCACAACAGAGTAGAGACTGCCGAGGAAATAAACATGAAAAATGATCTAAGAAAAGTTGAGGAGTGTTCCTGTAGTTGTTAGCTAAGATTGAAAGCAAAAAAAGTGCAAAATCATGCAATGGGGCGAAAAAATCAATTAGTTTAAGCGGCATATCAATAAACAAATAAATACATAAAAACGAGAGCAGTGCATGTTGGTAAGGGGGAGGGGGGGTGAAATACCGATGTGCACTGACCAAGAGAGACACCTCAGGGTGATCCTGTCTAACGATTTCAAGGTAGCAAAACAAACTGAGGTATAACCAGTAGAAAAAATGGAAGTGAGAAGACTCCGTACAAGGCATTGGTGAGACCTCACCTAGAATATTGCGAACAGTTCTGGAGGCCGCACTTCTGCAAGGATATCGATAGGAGGTGCTCTAGAGAAAGTCTACCAAGGCAGTGCAGGGATTACACTAAAAGACATGAGATGAGACTTAATAACATAAATACGTATACCCCAGAGAAGATTAGCGACAAGGGATATTACAGAGGTACTCAAATAACTCACAGGTATAAACAATGCATAAGAAACAGATTTTTTTTTTCTGGAAAGAATGCTCTGGAACAGGCCTTAGGTTTGAGGATCCAAGGAAGCTGACTAGGGTGCAACAAGTAACCCCTATTTCTTCACAGAAAGGGTGTTAGCTGAATGAAATGATCTCCACGTGGGCATGAAGAAAGCAACAGAAGTCAAGAAAGCACGCGATAAGCCCAGAGCATCCCAAATTGCAAAGAAGTGAGGTGAAAGCCAGAGATCAGCTGAAGTCTGTGGTACTGCACTAGGAAAGATATTGGGCAGAATAGATGGCCCTTGCTGTCCACATCTGCCGTCATATCCTTTGGCACTGTTCTTCTGTTACAGATTTTCCTATCATCTGCAAAATGGGCACACTGTCGCTTTCAGCCCTGCCACCGTGTCACATACACAGGCATTGAAACGGGCTGGGCCTAGCACTGATCTCTGAGGCATTCTGCCCCTGGCGTCCCCTATTACTCAACCAACTCGTTAGCTAGTTTTTCTTCCAACTCCGAGACTGGGCTAGCTTGGTCACCAGTCTTCCATGTGGAGCGGTGTCAAAGGCTTTACTGCAACCTGGATAAGCCGCGTCTGCTGCATTTCTGGGGTCACTTTGTCAAAGCAATCAGAATGATTCTGTGATCCACTATCTTCAAATGTATTGTCCTAACACAATAGATAGATGATGGAGGTCCAGCCAGTCTGCTCAGTTGTCTTTTTCTCTGGTTCACTACCTCGTTAGGTAGATGAGCATATCATTTTGCACACTTTAAAAACAGCAGTTCCCTCTCCATGGCTTGTATCTAGACTTTTAACCTTCTCCCTACCACTCCCCCCCTTTGTATCTGTCTCAAGCATATTCAAATCTGTTATACTGCCAGCCCTTACCACCTCTGCCATCGGGCCATTCCAGGCATCTACCATCGTCTCAGTGATGCCTGGAATGTTTCCTCTAAGTCTAGATGAAGATGATGGTGGCAGGTAGGGACCAATTGGTCCGTTCAGTCTGCCTGGCTATTCCTGTCATGCTGTGCTAAATATACATCCCATCCGTCAACCAAAGTTTGAACATCTGCAGGAACCAGCTTTTTATCCAAGTTAGTGTGTGCCTTTGCTACTTGTTTTTCCTTGTTTGCTTGTGCAACTCTTCGAAGAGGATTTTAGTTTCTCCTGTTTTGCAAATTCTGTTGCTTCTCTCTCATGGAGTAGTGTCTCCAAATAGGTTACTTTTGAGCCTTGCTCGTCAGCCAGGGTGTGATCCCTGTCTCCTAAATGTACTGTTAATGCTCTTCTTAATATCTGCATTGTGCCACACAGAACTTCCTTGTGATTTGTCTGGTGGCTTATTAGATTTTCATTCCGAGTGAAGTTTCTGCTGCATTAAGTACAGTAAAATGGTCTCTCTCCACTGTCAATTTTCTGGCGCCATATTTGACACAACAGTTAACTTCTAAGTGAATTGATGTGCTGCACAGCAGTTCCCACTATAGGGCACTGTGAGGAATGAACCAGGAAGTAAAGAAAGGGATTACTGGTAAAAGTTTGCAGGCTCAGGTTGTCGTTTACATTAAACTTCCTGTTTTATTAAGCTGCCTCCAGTGTTGTCTGAGAGTGAATCGCTGATGTCCGTGACAATATTAGATTTCCCTTCTGCGTGAAGGATTGCCCACATTTTCTCACATTCATTTCATGGAAATGGTACCTCTCCACTGTGAATTTTGTGGTACCATCTTGGATTTTCCATTTGAATGGAAGTTTTGCTACATTCAGTACAATAAAATGATTTCGCTATTGGAGTAACAACTCCATCTGGATTTGTTTTGAGCATATGATGTCTGGAATGAACCTCACTTGTTGGGTATGATCCCAGTCTTTTTATGGTGCTTAATGAGGTTTGTCTTCTGAATGAAGACACGTTCGGTACAAGAAAATGGTCGCTGTGCTGTGTGATTCATTTGATGGCATACTAAATTTATTCTGCAAAAAAACCTTTTCTCACATTCAGCACATGGAAATGGTCTCTCTCCCAAGATAGTGCCTCCAGTTGGGTTTGTTTTGTGCATAGCTTGAAAAGAATGAACTTTACTCTTAAGCCAAGGTATGTTAGGTACAAGCTTAGTCTCTTCTTTGTGCATTTTCTTGTGTCTTCTAAGGCTTATTTTATGACGGAAGCTTTTGCCACATACAGTACAAGAAAATGTCTCATTAGTGTGGATTTTTTGTTCAATGAGGTTTATCTTCTGATTGAAGTTTTTATCACGTTTAGCACGGGTAAATGGTTTCTTTCCCATGGAATGGATTTTCTGGTGTCTTCTGAGGCCTGCCTTACAAAGAAAGTTTTTTCCACATTCAGTACAAGAAAAGTGGAAATTCTGGGGATTAAATTTAATATAGTCCCTAATTAAGCTTTCCCTGTTTTCAGTGCATGGAAAAGACTTCCCTCCAGTGGTTGATTTTTCCTGTTCCAGTAGTTCTCCCTTTGGCCCCTCTTCTGTGTTTGATTTTTCCTGTTCCAGTAGTTCCCCCTTCAACTCCTCTCCTGTGTTTGATTTTTCCTGTTCCAGTAGTTCTCCCTTTGGCCCCCTTCCTATGTTTGATTTTTCCTCTTCCAATAGTTCTCCCTTGGGCCCCCTTACTGGGGATGATTTTTCCTGCTCTAGTTCTCCTCCCTTGGGTCCCCCTACTGTGGTTGATTCTTCTTGTTCTAGTACTTTTCCCTTCTTACTGAATGTTTGCCCGATATCTATATTTGTAAATGGTCTCTCTTCAGTGTGAGATATCTGATGTGATTTCAGAGTTACAGGATCACTGATAAATCTCCCACATATATCGCATAAACATTTTTGCTCTGTCGTCTGGTTTCTCTGTTCTTTTACTGCTTGCTTGATATTACTGGCCCTTTGCTTACACATAGGAGAATTCTTACATGAGCTTACTGTTGCATTTTTTTGCTTTTTGTCTAAGACACATTGATTTCTGTAATCTCTTCCCCAGTCAGAATATGAAGACGTAATCTCCCCATCTCTTTCCGATAACATCTGGTTTGCTTCCAGGTTCTCTGTGAATTTCACATGATGTCTCTCTTTTTCGAACCACAGGCCATCATATTCTAGATAAGAAATAAAGGACAAATATTATTACATGTGCTAGAGAATGATAAGAGGCTCCAAAAGAGTAATGGCCTTTGCTGTAACAGGAAATTAGACTAAGTAGGAATAAAGGATTCCCAGTTAACGAGGGGGAGAATTCTCCACTGGGGAACTCCAGGTTCCAGCACTGACCCTTTGCCATTTGCTGCTACAAACACATTTAGACAGCAGTTAAAGTGCATGTTTTAAGGTTGGAGTGTGGGCCCTCCTCTTGGTATCATGAACTTTCTCCAGGCTAAGATCAGCATGGGAATGTGTTCAGTGTAACTCCTTTACACCTACTGCAGGTGTTCAGGGTGACACACATCTGGAGAGGGACGAGGCTCAGCCACAGTGAAATAAGACTGAGAAAGTAGCCCATGACATGGAGCATGGTCCACACCAACACAGCACCTAAAGGAGAATATACACATCTTCCAAGATACGCAGGCCCTCCAACATAGAATCTGATATTTGTTTTACTTGCAAGTTTGGAAAATATCTTCTAAGCCCTGAATCTGGATGATCTGAGCAATGAGTGATGACAGATCTCCAGAGGAGCTGGTGAAGGAGGGTCTCTGCAGTTGCCAGCAGCTCCTTCCACTCTTCATCTCAGCAGTTTGACATCTGTCCCTCATATTACTGCACTCACCTGATTTTCCCCCAATTTCTTGTTTCTCTGATCCTGGCTCCTCCCCTCATTCAATGTGGGATAAAATATCAGGGGTGACAATCACAGAGCCCTGTGCCTGGGGTAAGAGCACTGCTTTAGGTTTAAAAAAACCCACTTTGTTGACACTGTTTGCAATTTCTAACCTGCCTCTCCCCAGTCATTTCCTTGTTATTCAACTAACTGCATGCTGTCAAGGCTCATGTGTCCTTGCTGCCTGGTGGGCTCCATCGGCCTCCTGTGTGCGACTGTATTGCAGTGATATTTGTCTCCGGCAGTGTAACCCTCCTACTGCAGGTTTTTGTTCTAATTTGCTTTCCCTCTAACAAAAGATCCTGCTCAAGATTCTACTGCAACCTAGCCGTCAGATAATGGGGAAAAGGGTAGGAGAGAGAAAAAAATGCTGGCTTAACATCCTGGCTACACATCCACAGACACTCACCTCAACTAGCTGAAGCAAATGCTTCCCCTCCCCATATGTTCACCCACTTCTCTGGACAGTTCCAGTAAAGCAGCCCCTGCCCTCAATGTCTGTCTGTCAACCAGAACGTAAGCTCTTCATAGCAGGGCCTGTCTCTTCTATATGTCCATAAAGCACAGCACACATCTTGCAGCACTATATAAATGTTTAGCAGTAGCAGTCATGGTTTCCCCACAGTCATTCAGTTCTTAGCACACACTGTTGTTGGTAATTTACTGGAGGAGCTGGATATTGGGGAAGGTGCTGTGTTATCCTAACATGAAGGGAAACCAGGGGCAGTGGAACCAAGCTCCGCCCACATTCCTGCTGCCAGTTTTTTTACTTTACATTTACAGTTCATGTCACTATATCTTACACACACTGTTTGCATAAATCATAAGAGTATAATTATTGATTCCCAGACCAATTAGATACTTGATGCTAGAAAACCAGATATAGTGGTAAAGGAGAAAAATGGCAAAAACAGCATTACTAATAGAAATGTCAGTATTAGGTAAACTATCTTTCGTTCTCCCCTTCTTTTTTTCCTCCTCCCAGTTAAGGCAACCTTGTTATAATGTAACTTTTATGCTCCTTCTAAATATCTCGTTTGAATTGTTGGTTATAGTTCTGCTTCGTTCGATGTAAACCGAGTTGATTTGATTTGTATCAAGAAAGTCGGTATATAAAAGCCTTAAATAAATAAATAAATATTGTGTACTATGTATGGAGAGAGAGAAGATCATCAAATACCAAGAGATGCAATTAAAGACCGAGAACATGTGACCTAAAGATACAGCGAGAGTCCTACTTGTCTGGGGACCACTCACCTGATTAAAAATAGCTTCCAAGCTCACTTCGATATGTTGCCTGTGTATTCAACTCCTTAACATGTTTCAGAATGAAGTTATTTGACAGAATGCAAGTATAAGAAGAGCACTAGAGCACTGTATTTCAGAGACTGAGATTATGGGTTAAAAGAGGTTTATTCTTGGAGTGGAGGAGCAGTTTAATGGGCTACAAACCAGGGCAGCTGCTGCTCCTTGCCTCAAGTACAAACTTAGATTATAAGCTCTCTGGGGATAGGGGATACTGTCTATCTATAGTACCTGAACGTAATCTGCTTTGAGGCACCAGAAAAGCAGACAAAATAAAATATGTGGAAAATATGTCGTTGTATATTCAAAACTAACTCAACATAAATCCTGTACTTCCAGTTCTGTAAATATATACTTTGTGATCATAGACATCACCCAACACATACATAGCCCTCTACCAACGGGAACAGAGCAGGATATTTTCCCCTCCACCTCACTATACAAAAAAAAAAGTCTGGCATCATCTGAGTAACAGAACCACAAATTCCCTCCTCTACCAGGCACATTGTGAAATACAAGACACTCAGAACAAATGTAACAAGCCTGCCATACTAGAGCAGCATTAACTCCCAAGACTCCAGAAGCAACACCTCTATCTATGATTAGGCAGCACTACAAATACTACACCAATAGACCACCAATACACTTCCTGCTGGGAAAACACAATGAACAAGATGGTCACAGATCCCTACACAGAAACTGCATGCTAGCAGAATGCCTCACCTTAGTCACACATGCAAAATGGCCCTCAACAAATACAAAACAAGTGATCTTAAATTTAAAAAACAGAATTATGTAGACAAACTAGAATGGTAACCTCAAGAAGCCAGACTCTGCCTACAAGGCAACACTGAAACACTAGAAACAGATATGCATTTCCTCCTAGACTAAGCCGGGCCCCAGTCACTGTTCTTCAGGGGAATGAGGACTATTATGTTATATAATACCCCCACAAGAAAAACAACAAAGTCTCTGAGGCACCCACATAATCTGGTGTTATGTTAGGGCTGCTAAACCTTTGCCGTTTTTCTTGTGGGAGGTGAGTAGTGAGAGGAGGAGGAGTGGGAACAGGGAGAAGAGAGCAAAAGGAGGGGGTGGGAGCAGGGAGTAATTGTGGAGGAAGGCTGAAGGGAGAGGAGGGGGAATAAGACAAGGGGAGAAAGCAGAGGGAATAGAGATGTGGGAGGGATGTGAGGAGATGAAGGGGGGAGGGGGGGAAGAACAGGAGATGGGGAGAGAGCAAGAAGGAGTGAGGATAGGAAGAGAGGTGGGATGCTGAAGGAGAAGGGGATGCTGGAGAGGGGGGATGAAGGAAAAGGCAGGAAAGAAAGAGGAGAGGTTTGGGGGCCAGGAAGAGGGATCTGCCCCAAGAAAGATAATGAAGGTTCTGCAGCCCTAACACAACAGGGCTTTATGCTGGGCCTACCAAGACTTTGTTGTTTTACTTGCGGGGAGTAGAGTTGGGGTAGGAGTGATGGTAGGAAGGTGGAAGAAAGAGCAACAAGAGGGGAGGGGAGGGGAGCAAGGGAAAAGAGAAGGGATAGGATGGGTAATGGGGGAAGCCAAAGGGAGCAAGAATAGCAAGCGAGACAGAGGCTGAGGAAACAGGATGAAGGCAAAAAGAGGTGGATGGGGGAGGGAGGTGGAATGCTTGGGAGGGGAGAGGAGAAGGCTGGGAGCGGGGGAGAGAGGAGAGGTCTGCCCCTCCCACCCCAAAAAAACAAAGGCTCGGTGGCCCCAACAAAATGATGACCAGGCCTCCCTTCTTGGCCCCCCTCTTTCTTCCTGCCCCAGCCCCTCTCCCTCCAGCATCCCACCTCTCTCCCCTCCCTGTTTCCCTCTTTTCCTTCGGCCCTTCCTTTCTCCCCCTATCCCCTGCCCCATCCTCTCCCACCTCCCTTTCCCCTAATCCCCTCGCTCTCTCTCTCCTAAACTCCCGCCCCACACTCACCTCCTTCACTCCCACCCCCCACAATCCTCTCGCCACCTTCATTCCCCTTCCCAGAAGAGAAACCTCATTGGTGGCAGGTGGGACTGTGCATTCTTTCCTTCCTGCACCTCTCACTCACCCTGCATGCTCCTAAAGAGGCAGAGGATTGCAGGGCTCGGGCCTCTTCCTCCTCCTCGGTTGTCAGTGCTCTCAAGGCTAAGCATGTGTAGGGGTTCCCTCACGGCCGCTGCCCCTTAGCTCTTAGGTCATAACAAAGCTGCAGATGACATATAATCTGTTCTCCGGGGAGGTGGGAGGGGACGCTCATGGCTAATTCATCCTGCCATCTTCAGAAAACCCCCATTTACAGTCAGCAAACTTGCTCTTTTCCATTGATAAGCAGACTGAATTAACCATGATCTTAAGGGAATCCCAAGCTGAGGGTTGTAAAGGATCTGGTTTGCAGGTTTGGTGGGATCTTCTGCCTTGACTAATCACTGGGAGCTGTCTCCCCTCTTTTATAAAATTTTCTTCTTTTTCTTTTTTTTTTGCAATCTGGATCCTTCCTTGAATGGAGATCAGATTAATGTGGTAACACCTGAGCCAGTATTGCTAGACTTATGGCACTATGAGATGCCTCCTGCTTATCAAGGCAGTAACGTGACGTGAAAGCGAGTACCAACAACCATGTTGCCGCCCTGCAGATATCTTCAAGTGGCACATTGTGAAGGTTTGCCACTGAGGCTACTGTGGCTCAGATTTGGTGGGCCTAACTTGGCCATGGAGTTGTAACTGTGCCGCATTAAAGCAGTGACAGATGAAATTAACTTACCAATTTACCATGGAATGTTTAGTCATGCAGAGGCCAAGTGGTTGGGAACGAAGGATATAAAGAGTTGGGGCGTGTGTCTGAGGGACTGTCTTTCTCTTGAGGTATGCCCATGCTTGTGTGGAGGCACCTTTCCCCCTGATGAATATGAGGGCGAGGATAGAAGGTTGGTAGGACTATTGATTGGTTCAGGTGGAAAGAGGACATCACCTTTGGAAGGAATTTTGGATCAGTGTGGAGTTCTACTTTCCAGTGGAAAAACAACATGCAAGGTGCATATTGGACACAGTCTTGGAGTTCATTACTACGATGTGCTGATGTGACTGCAACCAGGAACAGTACTTTCCAAATCAGGATCTTCAGCGGAGAAGATTCCATCAGTTCGAATAGTGGTTGCCTGAGCTGTTGGAGCACCGTGTTCAAGTCCCAAGGGGCTGCAGGTCATTTGATTGGTGGGTGCACATGAAACAGAGCCTTCATAAACTGAGCTACCAGAGGGTGCATGGCTATAGAATGGTTGTCAATTCGGTCATGGTAAGCCGCTACAGTACTCAAATGTACCTGGACCAACGAGGTAGCAAAGCCTCAGGAGGAGAGATTGGGATGTATACCAATAAGGATTCGGGATCACAGGAGTGGGGGTTGAGGTCATGACTTTTACTCCAAGCTGAATATCTTCTCCATTTAAAGGCATAGTTTTGGCATGTGGAGGGTTTCCTGGCTGCGAGGAGCACCTCCTCCACTTCCAGTGGGAGATGGAGCTCGTCTACTACGCGTTCAACATCCATGCTGTCAGGTGAAGTGACTTGGGGTCTGGATGAAGAAATCGACCCTCATTTTGTGTGAGTAATGTAGGTCCACTTCCCAAATGAACTGGTGGATGTGATGCCAGTTATACTAGATAAGCATACCAGATGTGTCTGGGCCATACTGGAGCAATCAGAATCATTAGAGCCCAGTCTCCGATTATTTTCTGTATAGTTCTGGCAATCAGTGGACAGGAGGAAAAAGCATACATGAGGTATGATGCCCCAATCTAGCAGAAATGCATTTTACGCAATCCTCCGTGGGCTCCATTGGACTGAGAAGAATCGATCTACCTTGTGATTCATATTGGATGCGAACAAGTCTATGGTCAGATGACCCCAGAGTCAAAAAAGTCTGCTGACTGGTCTGTCTGATGGACCACTCGTATGGATTGAAGATTCTGCTGAGCCGATCTGCTTGTCTGTTCTCCAGACCAGGGCGTGGGACACAGATCACCTGTAGAGAGGCACGGTGGTTGAGTGCCTATTGCCATATCTCTCCAGAGCCTCCTGCCACAATGTCCAAGAACCCTTGCCCCGCCCTGTTTGTTGAGATAAACATTGCGACCTGGTTGTATATTTGAATAAGAATACTGTGCTCTTGGTGGATATGTGAGAACATTTAAAGGCTTTACTTTATGGCCCAAAGCTCAAGTCTGCTAATATGGTGAGTCTGCTTGAATCTGTTCCACTTTCCTTGCATTTGTTGGGACGATACATGCACCCTCCAACCCAATGTGGACATATCCATCATAAGTATCATTTGATAAGGCTTCGGGGAGAACACTGCACCTCCTGTGACATTCAAAGATTGTAGCCACCAGGATAGGTCTGTTTTCATGCTCTGCGAAATGTGAACCGTGTGGGAGAGAGATAGTCTCCATTGGTCCCACTGCGCCCTAAGTTCCCATTGCACACAGCGCATATGCATTCTTGCCTGAGGTACTACATTGAACTGCAGCCGCTATATGCCCCAGGGTCATCAGAATCTGGCATGTGATTGCTCAAGGTTTGTTGTAAAGATGGAGCTCAAGATTCTGTCCCCCAGTAAATACACTCTGGCCCTTTGTGCATTTAGAAAGGCTCCTGTAAATTGGAGGAATTGAGTCAATGTCACATAGGAAGTTTTTGAAGTTTATGACAAAACCTAGGCTCCTGGAGAAGTTAAACAGTCCTGTGGAGGAAAAGTTGCATCTCCGCTTGAGTTGGGTCAGTGATCAACCAGTCATCCAGGTAAGGAAAGACTTGAATACCCTGGTGGCAAAGATGTGCCGCAATGACCACTAGGCATCTCATAAATACTCGTGGCGCTACAGACAGACCAAAGTCTGGTAGTGGTTCCTGGCCATCTGGAAGCGAAGATATTTCCAGCATGATGAGCGGATTGGGATGTGTGCATTTGCATCTTGTAGGTCCAATAAGCACATCCAGTCCTCCTTGTTGTAGGAAGAGTAAGATTGTGTGCAGGGAGTTCATTTTGAACCTTGCCTTTCGAAGGAAGGTGTTAAACTGACGGAGATCCAGGATGGGCCTTGGTACATCTGATTTCTTTGGAATCAAGAAGTATTGGGAGTAGAATCACGCTGCTTCTTGGGATGGCGGGACCTCCTCTATTGCCCGGTGAAAAAGCAGGGTCTGCACTTCTGTCTGTGGTTGCTCTTGGTGCTGATGATCGGTGTACTCGGAGACCGGATGCGGCAGATGGCAGAGGTGTGCAAAATGGAGGCGATATCCCTGGTGCACAATCAATAGTAGCCATCGATCCGTGGGGATGTCTGGCCACCTGAGTAGAAAGTTCTTGATTCTGCCCCCCACACGGATGTGATTCTCCTGGGCTGGTTGTGCTAAAAAGTCTGAGATGTCTTAGATTGTGGCTGTTAAGGAAACCTTTGAAAGTCTATGGTCCCTTAGGTGTCCCCTCACAGTAGACCGTTGAGTTTGCTGCCTCTGTATTTGCAATGGAGGCAATTGATTGTGTTATAAGGGTCGATATAGCTGTCTAGATACCATGGCCTCTTAAATAAGTAGTAATGCTGTCGAGTCGCTGTGGATTGCTCAGATGCCAAAAGGGATTGGATGGCTTGGAGGTTGTGCAAGAATTTGTTTGGGACTGGGATAGGAAGAGTTGGAAAATAATAAAGCCATCTCGGCAGAATGTTCATTTTAACCGCCCCTATGCGACCAAACCAGGAAAGATTATAGGTAGACCATATTTCCATATCTCTAATGGTACGTTCTAACAGTGGGACATAATTAATGGAAAACAATTGTTTCCAATCTGCTGACAATTGTACACCCAAATAGCGAATGCTCTGTTTTGCCCTTTTAAATGGAAAGTTACTGTATATGTGATCCATTGGTACCGCATCTAAAGTTAAGTTCAAAATTTCCGATGTACTCATATTAACTTTAAACCCAGACAACTTTCCATATCTATGTAATTCTTGTATCAAGATAGGCATAGAAAGTTGCGGGTTAGCCCTGGTGCATCTCTGTTGATGGTGCATGACCTATGTATGTTTATTTGAAACTGTGTAAAATTACAATAAGTACTTGATCTTTAATTACATGACTATAATGTTCTCAGTTGGGGGGGAGGGGGTAAGTTCTATATATTGAAAATTTTTATTGTCATGTTGTCGTCATTGTAATGTATTTTCTTTTTATGACGACAAATAAAAATTATTATTAAAAAAAAAAAAGTTGCGGGTTAGCAACCGTGAGCAGTACGTCACCTGCAAACAATGAAATCTTAAATTGATCCCGTCCAATAGGTTTCCCTTTAATGTCCTCATTTTACCCGATGGTCTCTGCTGAGGATTCCATCACCAGGGCAAAGCGTGATGGCGAGAGTGGGCTGCCTCACCGGGTTCCACGGCCCAGGGCAAAAGTTTCCGAATAAAAACCATTAATTTTAATGCACGCTTTTGGGGCAAAATACAATGCTCGTATCCATGTTAAGAAGTTTTTACCAAGTCCTGCTTTCTCTAAAACTTGAAACATAAAAGACCAGTGGACCCGGTCAAACGCCTTGATAGCTAAAAGGACTGCAGGGATCTGCCCACCTTAGCAGCCCAAGCCAGATAGTTAACTTTACTGATGTTGTCTGCAGCTTGTCTGCCGGGTACGAACCCGCACTGGTCCACATGTATCAGCCCAGGCAGAATCCTATTGAGCCTTCCCGCTAGTGCTTTTGCAAGGAGTTTCAAATCTATGTTCAAAAGTGAAATGGGCCTATATGAGCCCCATACTGTATTATCTTTTCCAGGTTTAGGGAGTACAGCAATGCCCGCTAACTCCATGGATGCTGGAATAGCTGAATTATGCAAGGTTTCATTAAAAAGTCTCTGGGAATTAAGAGATCAAACAACTTGCTTTTCTGATGTTATCTGAGCCTATATATATTCTGGGATAGCAGGATAACTTGCCAGTAGTTCACTGCCGCCAACTGGTGGGGGCCGCTCTGGGAAAGCCAAAAAAATAAATAAAACAAAAAGAGATGGGGCGATGGTCTGTCAGTGGGTGGGTCAAGCCTCCCCAGGAAGGGAAAATGAGCTGAAGATAACTGCTCTTCCTTGCAGGAAAAAAAAAAGTGTGTGTGTGTGGGGGGGGGGGGGGGGGGGGAGAGGAGCAGAGAAATCCATTTTCTATTTGGGCCTGGTAGTTGTTGCGTCCGTCGGTGCTAGACGGCTTCGCCCCGTTTGCCTCACCTTGTTCACGGCTCCTTCCGCTTACCCGGGAAAGATGGCTACCACCGCGTCTTCAAGCCGACCTCTCCGGCGTCCCCGGAACGGCTATGGTGCAGCCTCCCGCCTTGCTCCTCCCAGGTACCTACTAGGGTGCGCGTGCGTGCGCCACC
This sequence comes from Rhinatrema bivittatum, assembly GCF_901001135.1. NCBI lineage: Eukaryota > Metazoa > Chordata > Amphibia > Gymnophiona > Rhinatrematidae > Rhinatrema > Rhinatrema bivittatum. Next base: position 44,273,066 of record NC_042616.1, on the reverse strand, counting down.
CACATCTTTATTCCAACCTTGGCGCGAACCTCGGGGGCGTTCCCCCTTGATGACGTCACGCCATCCGGGTATATGACATCTACTATTTTGCTAGCTCATTGAGTTAGCAAGGACTTGATCAAGGACTTGTATCTGGACTTGTATCCGTTCCTGTCTACGCTACTCTGCCGCTTCCGTCCTGCCAGTGGAAGCTCTCTCTCTGCCCTTCGGGGTAACTGCTAACCTGAGTGCCCGCTCCTCGGGGGCCCTCTGCTTTATTTCAGGTGCTTACAGGCATACTTGGATTTTCAGAAGGCGTTTGACAAAGTTCCTCATGAGAGGCTTCTAGGAAAAGTAAAAAGTCATGGGATAGGTGGCGATGTCCTTTCGTGGATTGCAAACTGACTAAAAGATAGGAAACAGAGAGTAGGATTAAATGGGCAATTTTCTCAGTGGAAGGGAGTGGACAGTGGAGTGCCTCAGGGATCTGTATTGGGACCCTTACTGTTCAATATATTTATAAATGATCTGGAAAGAAATACAACGAGTGAGATAATCAAATTTGCAGATGATACAAAATTATTCAGAGTAGTTAAATCACAAGCAGATTGTGATAAATTGCAGGAAGACCTTGTGAGACTGGAAAATTGGGCATCCAAATGGCAGATGACATTTAATGTGGATAAGTGCAAGGTGATGCATATAGGGAAAAATAACCCATGCTATAATTACACAATGTTGGGTTCCATATTAGGTGCTACAACCCAAGAAAGAGATCTAGGCGTCTTAGTGATAACACATTGAAATCGTCGGTACAGTGTGCTGCGGCAGTCAAACAAGCAAACAGAATGTTGGGAATTATTAGAAAGGGAATGGTGAATAAAACGGAAAATGTCATAATGCCTCTGTATCGCTCCATGGTGAGACCACACCTTGAATACTGTGTACAATTCTGGTCGCCGCATCTCAAAAAAGATATAATTGTGATGGAGAAGGTACAGAGAAGGGCTACCAAAATGATAAGGGGAATGGAACAGCTCCCCTATGAGAAAAGAGTAAAGAGGTTAGGACTTTTCAGCTGGGAGAAGAGACGGCTGAGGGGGGATATGATAGAGGTGTTTAAAATCATGAGAGGTCTAGAACGGGTAGATGTGAATTGGTTATTTACTCTTTTGGATAGTAGAAAGACTAGGGGGCTCTCCATGAAGTTAGCATGGGGCACATTTAAAACTAATCGGAGAAAGTTCGTTTTTACTCAACTCACAATTAAACTCTGGAATTTGTTGCCAGAGGATGTGGTTAGTGCAGTTAGTATAGCTGTGTTTAAAAAAGGATTGGATAAGTTCTTGGTGGAGAAGTCCATTACCTGCTATTAAGTTGACTTAGAGAATAGCCACTGCCATTAGCAATGGTTACATGGAATAGACTTAGTTTATGGGTACTTGCCAGGTTCTTATGGCCTGGATTGGCCACTGTTGGAAACAGGATGCTGGGCTTGATGGACCCTTGGTCTGACCCAGTATGGCATATTCTTATGTTCTTATGTTCTTAACAGGTACTTGCTCCTCGAGGGCCTGCACTCCCTGCCTAGGTGCCTACATTTCCTTCTACAACCTGGTGGAATCGCATACCTACAGCAAACACCTAGTGAGTACTCTAACTCTCAGTCTATCTCATCCACAGTACTTCCTTGCTGGGAGACCTGCTTCTGAACCTTTCGATACCAACGGGGTGAGAAGGGCTCCCTCTGCCGAGGTCTCTGAGACTGCAACTACCAGACTGCCTCACTACTGCCACCTCTGATGGTACTCTCCAAGCTGTACAATAAAGAACTAACTGTGTTTGTGCGTTCTGAGTCTAGTCTAGTACTGTGGCTCCTCACGGGGCTCCTCCCCCTGGGCGTGGTCATCTTCCACAGTGCCCAAGGATCCATCCAAACACCGGTTAACCATAACAGTAGTACGGCTGTCAACCGTGGTCCTCAGAGTACTTGATACACCCCCGCCCTCCCTGCTGCCTGGCCCAGAGAGTGAGGTAGGAAGCAGACCTCCATCATGTGCTCTTTCTGCATCAAATGTGATGCACCGGAAACCCCTGCAGAAAAAATAAAACAAACAAAAACAAAAAAACACAGGTAGCAGGAAGGAGGGGTCCAGAACAGCAAAGGAAATGCTGGTGATCTGCAGGCATCCGGGGAGAAGCCAATGACAGCACAGAGGGAAGCCCCAGATGCGGGGAGGCCAAAAGGTGAGAATGTTGGCGGGGAGGCTAAGTCAGGAGAGGAAGCAGACCCGAGACAGGCAGGCGAAGGCTGTGCGGAAAACCTACGGGGAACATGGTGTTTTCAACAGAGCTTATTCTCCTTATGCACAGGGCTTACAGAGAAATGAAATGGGAGACTGGAACGGGAAACAGAGTCTCACCTGGGCAGTCCTAGAGATGGAGAGGCAGGGCCTAAAAGATCCCCACAGAGTAGAAAACTTTCTCACTCAGGACATTCCCCTTTGGCGTACGGTGCTCAGACAGGAAGTACAGAGCACTGCCAAGACCCTCAGGGCTCTGGGGGACATTCGGGCAGTGAACTAGAGTCAGATGCCAGAGTCGGCCTCTTTCACAGAAGAGCCGAGCACTCTTAGATCTAACAGACCCTAAGAGCAGAAGAAGGAAAAGAAGCCTGTGTCACCCACTCCTCCCAGGTATTAAGATGCCCACCCCTGCATTCAGTCATAAAAGACAGGATTATGGCAGAGCGGGATACCCTGGGCACAACCCTAAACTCTAGGCATATAATGACCACTTTGTACCCCCTACAGCAGATAGAGGTAGAACAGCTCTTTAAAGCGCCTAAGGTAGATTCTTCGGTAGCAGCAGTAACGAAGGCAACAACCTTTTAAGAAAGCTTGAACGGTGGTCGAGGATTTGGCGGCTGGGATTCAACGCCAAGAAGTGCAGAGTCGTGCATCTGCGGTGCGGCAACCCAAAAATGGGCGGTGAAAGACTAATGCGCACGGACTGGGAGAGGGACCTTGGCGTGATAGTGACCGTAGATCGAAGGTAGCGAAGCAATGTGACAAGGCGATAGCTAAAGCCAGAAGAATGCTGGGCTGCTTAGAGCGAGGGATAACCAGTAAGAAAAAGGAGGTGGTGACACCCTTGTACAGGTTCTTGGTGAGGCCTCTCCCGGAGTACTGTGCTCAGTTCTGGAGCCCGTATCTCAGAAAGGGACAGAGTCAGGATGGAGGCGGTCCAGAGAAGGGCGACCAAAATGGTGTGGGGTCAGGATCAGAAAACCTATGAGGAGAGACTGAAGGATCTGAATATGTAGACCCTGGAGGAGAGGAGGTGCCGGGGAGATGTGATACAGATCTTCAGATACCGGAAAGGATTTAATGATGCACAATTGTCAATCCTTTTCCGTTGGAAAGAAATCAATGGAACTAGAGGTCACGAAATGAAGCTTCAGGGAAGACGACTCGGAACCAAGGTCAGGAAATATTTCTTCCCGGAGAGGGTGGTGGATGCCTGGTGAAGACGAAAACAGTGATGGAATTAAAAGGGGCATGGGATAAACACTGAGGATCCCTAAAGGCTAGAGGATGGAATTAAAGAAAAGAGTGCCTGGGGGTAACTTGCTGGTGGGGCACACACTTGCACGTATCGTTTAAAATACCCTGCCGCTCGTATGTGTGCGTGGGATCTTAAGAGGTGGCATCAGTAAATATCCTAGGCGTGCTACAAGGGCTTTAGTGCTCTTTAACACGCATATGCTCACACAAGGGTTACCGGGGGGGGGGGGGGGGGGGAGAGAGAGAGAGCACACTGTAGGAGAGACAATACGATGCTATATATATCTACCACTGTAAGAGGAGCATTTTCAACTCTGGGTGGGTTGGGTGGAGTGCAGTGTTACATTGGTGCGCTACACACCCTTGCACCATGGGGGAGGGAATGAAGGACTTGAACAGACAATAGAAGGACTAGGGGGCACTCCATGAAGTTGGCAAGTAGCACATTTAAAACAAATCAGAGAAAATTCTCTCTCACTCAACGCATAATTAAGCTCTGGAATTCATTTCCAGAGGATGTGGTTATGGCAGCTATGGGTTTAGATAAAGGTTTGGATAAGGTTCTTAAGATTCAAACCCAGAATGAAGTAAAAGTGCCCCTCTTACAATGGTAGATAGATATATATACACTGTCATATTGTCTCTCCTACAGGCTTACTCTCTCTCTCTCCTCCCCGAGTATATATGGTAGTTCAGCAATCTTGAAAATCTCTAAAACTTGAGATCTCCAAACTTGCTTCTCATCAGCACTCGCAGTAAAGTTACAAGGATAACATACGGGCGCGTACCATAGTTAGCTTTTGTAAAGTTTGAAGTTAATCGCATAACTCATGGCCCCGCCCAATAATGCCCATGCTCCGCCCCCTTTTCCACCTCCTTGTTCTTGACGCACGCATGGGTATGTACATGCCTACTTTGCAGCTTCTTAAAATTCTTGCTGTTTGCCCGCGACCCACATTCACGTGTATGGGGCCGTTTTTGCACGAGCAACGCTTTTAAAATCTACCTGTAAGTTTTGTACCTGAGGCAACGGCGAGTAAAGTGACTTGCCAAGATCATGAAGAGCGGCAGTAGGACTTGTACCCTGGTTCGTGGCCCACAGCTCTAACCACTAGGCTACTCCTCTTTTTGCTTCTCGCTGCCTTTGCTCATTAAAGCAGGCTGTCTGCTCACAACTGGAACTCAGGTAACCATCCGTCTGGACTCTTTCCCTGTTTGTAGGTACCAGATCCAGTGTTGCTCCCCCTCCTTTTTGGGTTCCATTATTTTCCAGAGGAGATCACAGTAACATAGTAAATTACGGCAGGTAAAGACCAAAAAAGCCCATCCAGTATGCCCAGCAGCAACTGGTCCTCTTTAGGTAGACATGCATACAAATTCCCACGTGGAACCTGACAGTCACTCTCCTTTCACCTCTATGTGCCCCACCCAACCTTTAAAAGCACTGCCTGTTCTGCCTCTGCAATGTACGCATATGTTTCTTTATTATGCTGCCACCCAGTGTCATCTTGTGATATTGCACAGCTTAGATTTTCTATAGGGTTTTAAGTTCCCTGCCCTGTTTGGTTATTGTTTCAATGTTTCTAAACTTCTTATTGGGTCTGTTCCCGTTTGCTCGGTCTCTCTCTCTTTCTCCTCTTCCTATTGGTTTCTTGACCCAAGAATTGCCTAGGTCAGTTTTTTTTTCTTGCAGATATTTTCAGTTGAAAGAAGGCTTTTGGCAGACTAACAGCTTGTTTTCGCCCTCTTTTGGGCTCTTTTCACCTCTTAATACTCTTATGTACTATTATTCTGCAGCTACTGTCAGCTGTATCAGTCTCATCAACTTGATTGGCTACTCTTGGGGACCTTCTCATCTACTGTGAATGTTGAACCTTTCTACGTGTAAATAAATGTTGTTGGTAACCAAGAACTGAGTTTATCTGATATCTGCAGCCGGGGTAGAGATTTAGTTGATCGTCTAGGGGGGTTCAAGCTAGACAGAGAATGCTGAGGGCAGCACGCTACCACCGCCCTTTAGGATTGTAACCACCGCTCTCTGTGCAGGTTACCACAGTGTTTCGTTTCCGTCCTCTTGCCACTAAGGATCCTCTTTAATTGCATGCTTTTTTTAAAAAATTCTGTTATAGTTTTTATCTCCACAACCTCCTCCAGAAGGGCATTTCAAGCAACCACCATCCTTCTTGATGAGATTTCAAGTTCTTTCTACCTCTAAATTATTTTTGCAGATGGGATGCTCCAATCAAGGCCTGGCAGATTAAAATCTCCTATCAGCAACACCTCCCCTTCAGTGGAATCTTATCTCTGACTGACTCTCCATAAGCATTTGTACACACAGTATTCCCAGATACTGCCCTTCACTCTGTAAACCCTATGCACCTTGTTCTCTCAGTCCTTTACACGGTAAGGCGGGAAACAACAGCAAATACGGACCAAAGAGGCCGATCTGGTCTTCCAAGCAGTGATTTTATCTGCATCTACTCAAATTAGATCAAATTCCCACAACCCCCGATCCCACTGTGGCCTCCAACATATAGAACTGGACTAAGGATTAAAGTTATGAAAGTCAGGAGGAAATTTAGAACTGTACTGTTTGTTCTCTTGTTGCTATCGATTTTCTTGAGTGTTTTGTAGTACTTGTGGAAATGCTTGTCTTTGCAATAAAAAATGATTTTGCAAAAAAAAAAAAAAAAAGAAGTAGGATGACATAATCTAATCATCAATTCCAAGTTCTTATAAACATAAAAATGACACTTATGGGCATCTGTAATAATAATAATAATTATTATTATTAACATTATTTCTATTAGTATATAATTTATATTTGTATTATTTGTTTATTGTTTATTGTTCCATGTACACCATGCCCATGGTATTTCTAATTCTGGTTATATGTAAACCGAAGCGATATGTACTTGTACATGATCTTCGGTATATAAAAGCTTTTAAATAAATAAATAAATCTGCCCAGATATGGTTCCAGTCTTCGGTATTTAACTGGATGGAGCTCCTTGTTCTGTTTCTGAACGAGGGGCTCAAACATGCCTGTATCACACTTATAAGCTGATAATCCAAAGATCCAGGCATCTAGAGCTGCCCAGATGAATGCTTTTGTATCTGCTGAACATCTAAATTTAGGATCCAAAAAGGGTGGGCAGAGCCAGGTCGGAGGAGGTACGTTCGGTGCTGAGAGCCAAGTTCCAGCACTGGCTTTCTAACTTAGGGGTGCAGTTTTATATGCGCTACAAAGAGGCGGTTGGGGCCTGGTAATATAGGATTTGTGTTTTGTTTAATGTGGATGATAGCTTGATCCACTCACAGTTCTCATCTGCCACCCTGTCATTTAATTTAAACTCTCTTCCCTGTATAATCTGAACTGTTTACCTTTGCAGACAGGAACTGGGAAATCAGTGACATGCCTTATACCTTCACTGTAACTTAGTGATCCTTGCCATGTGCAACATCCATGTTCCCCTCAATTATAACCCCCTGACCTAGCCCCGTGTGACATCCATTCTACCCTCACTATAACCCCCACTGACACAGCCCCATGTGACATCCATTCTACCCTCACTATAACCCCCTGACACAGCCCCGTGTGACATCCATTCTACCCTCACTATAACCCCCTGACCTAGCCCCGTGTGACATCCATTCTATCCTCACTATAACCCCCTGACACAGCCCCGTGTGACATCATTCTACCCTCACTATAACCCCCTGACACAGCCCCGTGTGACATCATTCTACCCTCACTATAACCCCCTGACACAGCCCCGTGTGACATCCATTCTACCCTCACTATAACCCCCCGACACAGCCCCGTGTGACATCCATTCTACCCTCACTATAACCCCCCGACACAGCCCCGTGTGACATCCATTCTACCCTCACTATAACCCCCCGACACAGCCCCGTGTGACATCCATTCTACCCTCACTATAACCCCCGACACAGCCCCGTGTGACATCCATTCTATCCTCACTATAACCCCCCTGACACAGCCCCGTGTGACATCCATTCTACCCTCACTATAACCCCCTGACACAGCCCCGTGCGACATCCATTCTACCCTCACTATAACCCCCTGACATACATTACTTTTTACTTCTTGGTCACATTGCATGTTTACAGCTGAAAGGAAGGAAACTGATTGTATCACTTTCTCACTTTTATCCAATCACGCTGGAAAACCTCACACTCAGAATTGTTTTATTCATGGGTGGCCCCGGCTCCTAATAAAAATGTAAAGTTCTTCCTTACCCAGTGAGATCAGGGTCTGATAATTCTCCTTCATCACTTCCTTGTAAAGCTCCTTCTGCCATTCTTCTAACAGCTTCCACTCTTTCTTGGAGAAACAGATGGCGATGTCCTCGAAGGTTACTGGGACCTGAAACACAAACCCTTCCACACTCAGCACCTCCTGCATCTCGCCCATCAGCTCTCTCACGCTCCTCCTCTTTGCCACATCTGACCTCTCCCCGTTATGCCCCATGTAGACTTCTGTCTCCTCCAGTCTCTCTCCTGGGGGCCACCCCACTCTCCTCCCAGATCTTGATGGGGGGGGGGGGGGCCAAAGACATCTTATACTCCAAATCCCACAAGGTGCGGTGCTTTCTCTCTTTGTCAAGTCACGCCTGCAGCCCTCCCATGCTTTTTTTTTTTTCCACTCCCCTAACTTTCTCTCTTTCACTTTTGCTACTCATTATCAGGTGTATTACTCTCCTCCCTTGCCCACACACTTCCCGCAGGGTCCCAGTCATGACCAAAGTCGGTGCCCTCTGTTCCCGATGGTAACGCTTCCTCCTCCTGGGGCCCCAACTGCAGGCGAGGATACTTCTGCTACTGCGGCCGGGCTCTTCCCGTGTCATGATCAGGGTCACAGAAATCACCACTGCTTCCACCTCCCCATGCCCTGACAGGGGCATACACGCCGCTGCCTGCTCCCCCTCCCCGCCTATCAGCCAAGAAAATCCACCCGCCTCAGATGAGCAGATTTCTGAAACCCTGAGCAGAGCAAAGGAAGGGAAGGCAGAGGAGCGAGACAGCAAAGGTGGTGATAGAAAAAAAGCTTTGGTCATGACAAGGGGGAGGGAGAAAGCGGAGAAACCCGACCGACTACATAAGAGGAGAAACGGGAGATAGAAACTGGTCCATGCTGTCCTCAAACCTCGGAAGCATCAGACACTATCGGATAGGGAAAAGATAAAAGGAAAAGTAAAATGGAAAAGAGAACAAGGGAAGATCAAAAGAAAAGATAAGATGAAAGCAGAGTTTGAGAGAGAACAATCCTTTTTAAGTTTTGGAACCAGATCAGGGAGATCTGTGTGCCAGAAAGAAAGATATGATCCCAAGCAAAACCTTTCACCAAAAAAGCAGAAAATAAAGATACACATAATGTATGAAGGGGTCTGTTTTCAAAGGGATCTAGCTGGCTAAGTAAGGACTTAGCCCAGTGGTTACCAAACATGTCATGGAGGACTCACAGCCAGTCAGGTTTTCAGGATATCCACAACGAATATGCACAAGATAAGTTTGAATGCACTGCCTCCATAACATGAAAAATTGTCTCTCATGCATATTCGTTGTGGATATCCTGGAAACCTGACTAGCTGGAGGTCCACCAGGCCAGATTTGGGAACCTCTGTCTTAGCCTTCTAAATCAAAGACTTTTTAAAATGTATCGGGCAGAGAAGATACATTTTGCATACCTAAGTTTCACTAAGCGGCTACCTTTAGCCAAGCAAATTGTGGGAGGGTTCGGGGGCAGAGTTAGATCAAGTGGAGGGAGAAAGGTGACTAGCAGCTATTTCCAGCTCCAACAGCCTAATCTGGCTGCTCAAGGCTCATCAAGCCCACCTCCCTCTCTCACCCACACCCCAAAGTCCTCATTGCTCTGATCTCTCTCCCACCACACCCTGAAGTCCTGATGTTGAATAAACAGAATTTGCTAACCTGATCCCCTCCCTCCTCAGAACGCCCAATGTTGAAAAATGTTTTCCTGCTTTTTTCTCCCACCACTTCTCAATGTTTCCACTGCCACAATCTCCCTCCTCACCCCATAAGTGCCAACGTTTGAAGACATTTCTCCAATACTGATCCCTTGTCCTCCTAGTCCATACGCCCCACCCTGGAAGGTTATCTCCCTGCTTCAGCACCAAGGTCCGACTTCAGGAATGGGAGGGAGATCACTGTAACAGGGAAGACTTTATTTCAGCCTCACAACTCCAGCAGAGAGGTGGGGAGGGAGAGCAGGGCAGGGGTGGGGCATGGGCTGCCAGAGAGATTCAGCCAGATAGTGCTGATTGCTGGTGCTAGCCAGTTTGTTCAACTAGCCATAACCGAGCATCCTAAGTTCAGCTGGCTAGATTTAGGATAGTTTTCAGTTTAGATTTTTAGTTGAAAATCAACTTAATTTAATCAGTCAAAATTAAACCAGTTTAGTCTCTGAGTCACTGTTTGAGAATTTGACCTCTTGGCTCCTAGGAACAAATTTGTTTTGATTGTAAAGTATGCAGTAAGGGTGGCCAATTCTAGCCCCACAAACAGATCTGGTTTTCAGGATATCCATAATGAATATGCATGAAAAATTCAGTATTTGCATACAGTGGAGACTGTGCTTGCAAATGTGTCTCATGCATTCATGGCGGATATCCTGAAAACCAGACTTGTTTGGGGTTCGAGGCCCAATGTTGGTCACTTCTAGTGTATAGGATTGCCTTTTTATATTGGATTTCAACAATTGTTGTTATTTGAATTTTATTAAGATGTGTTGGACCTTTGCCAGAAAGTGTTAAATCCCTGAGCTCTGTGCACAAAGGAGTTTTCCCTAACAAATTATCCATTCGTCTCTAAATACAGGGAGAGTGCGAACTTTCCAGAAATTAAAACATTTCTAGAAGATTGTTTCTTTCTTGTTAATTGGTGCCCCTGCAGTTTTTCCTCCCCCAGTTTCCAAAAGGCAGCACAGGGGACTAGAGACAAACTCTCTAAGGAAAGTGATCAAAATTGTATTCCTGACAGTTTTTAATGAGAGCACCACCAACAAACTGGAGCCAGTTTAAATAGAGACCATCTACCTTCCTAATATAGAGTCATGGGGACATGTGGTCATACCTAATTATTACAGAGAAGCATTTATCCTCTTGTGAAAAATTTGTATAACGGAAAGTATGAGGGTGGCAGCATCATGTTGTGGGGATGCTTTTCCTCATCAGGGACTGGGCTTTTTTCTCAAAACTGATGGATGGTGCAACTGCAAGACAACCTACTTCAGTGTGCTAAAAACTAAAACTTGGGAGAAAGCTCACCTTTAAGCAGGACAATGATCCTAAGCACAAAGCAATACAGGAGTGGTTGAACAACAAAAAGGTAAATGTTCTACAATGGCCAAGTCAAAGTCCAGATCTCAATCCAATCGAGAATCTGTGGCACTATTTGAAAATTGCAGTCCACAAGCATCATCCAACCAACCTGAAGAACCTGGAGCAAATCTGCCAGGAAGAATGGGCAAAAATCACTACAAACAGAGTGCAAAGATGATAGAAACTTACCCCAAAAGACAAAGCTTTTACTGCAGAAAAAGGTGGGTCTATAAAGTACTATTCTGAAGAGGTTGAATACTTATGCAAGCAGCATTGTTCAATTTTTTAATTTTATTTTACAAAAAATGCAGAGAAATAGTGAATTGTGACTTTTTGAAAAGGTACTTTAAGAGCTTACTGGTTTGCAATAAACATACAGTCTGGAACAATCTGTGTCATTTGTAATCCACACAAATCTGACTTTTTAAGGGGGTTAATACTTCTGCAAGCCCACTGTAGCAGCCAACTTTCAAAGGGAAATTTCTCAGGAAGTTTCCCTTTGAAAATTCAGACAGCACATACATGGGGGTAATTTTGTGCCAACATACTTTCTATCTACACGGAAGCAGGTGAAGAGCACATGCCAGAAAGTACATTTACCCATATAAAAAGTTTTATTGCCCCCTTAATCTCAAACATTTAACGACTGTCATTCATTAATGTCAAAATTCTGACATTTTGCTTTTTTTCAATAAAAGATACTGTGTGTGACTCCTGATCTCTATCCTTACACTCAGGGGGGTCCCAAAGTGCCTTTTGGGTCTGCTCGGGGTCCTATTAAAGTCAGGGCTGACTCTGCAGTGTCTCAGGTTAGAAAGCTGCAGCAGGATTTTTATGGAGAGGATAGAAAGCTGGGGGGCAATCTCCTACCTGAGCAGAAGCTCCTGCAGGCATTTTCCTCTCTGCTTTTGCTGCTTTCAGGATTAGAAATGAATGGGGGGGGGGGGGGGGGCGCACTCTTTCTCTGGCTGGGGAAGAACTGAGTGTTTGCCTCATGCAGTGGTAAGGGGGAGACGGGGGCGGAGGACGCTCGGAGCCTGTTAAATTGAAAGAAAAGAGCAGAAACTGAGCTATGCGGCTGGAGTTTTTTTGTTTCCAGCCGCAGCTGCTGCAAATTGAAAGATAAAAGAAAAACCTCTTTGTGTCTATCTTCCTCCAGCCCACGAAAGCTCCTCTTCGTACTGGATGCAGACTGATGACGTCATAACAAGAGCTTTCCACCAAGTGCACAGACTGATGACATCATGAAAGGGTGGGCAGCGCTTGCATCACGTTGGGTGCATCTTTTTTTGTCATTGCTTTCTAGCAATGATCTAAGATGCTGGAATTGTCCTCCCTGTACGTTATAATTTTATTTTACGGTTATTACTATTATTATTTTTCTTTTCCTTTTTAAACCACTTTATGCGTTACTTTGGCAACACAGGTAGAAACTGTCAGGCCAATAACGTTTACTCAATGTAGTGGGAGGGGATGAAGAAGAGCAAAGATACAGGAAGGGAGGGGGGGAGAGAGAAAAGTACAAAGAGAGGCACATAGGAAGAGGAGAGCAGAGAGAGGAAAGGGACCGAGAAGACCAGATACACATGAAAGGCAGAGAGGCACAGGGGGGGGAGCAAGAAGAGCAGACACATACAAGGAAGAAAGGTAGAAGAGTGCAGAAATACATGGACGACAGGAGAAGAGCAGAAGGAGACATAGGAGTGGAAAACAGACACACACAAGGAGGGAAAGGAAAGAGCAGAGTTTAGAAACACAGGCGTAAGAAGAAGAGATATACTTGGAGGGAGGAAAGCAAAGAGCAGAGAGAAACAGCCATGGAAGAGGCACAGGGAAGAAGAGGAGAGGAAAGAAATGAGCAGAGATATGTGAGGGAGGAGAGAGAGAGAGACATCAAGGTGACACAGTGAAGAAGGTGAAAAAGAAGGGCAGTGATACAGGGAGGAAAAGAAGAGGAGCAGAAACATACAGAGGAATGAGAGATAGCACAGAAAGACATGGGAAAGAGCTCAGGGCTAACTCTAAGGCAAGTGGCGCCCTGGATGAAAATTGTTATGGCAGACATTCTCTTCCCCTTCCCTCCCTCATGGTATTATTCCCCCTATTCTTCCTCCATCCATTTTCTCCCCCATTCCTCAAGGCATTGTCCCTCCTTCCCTCTATGCTGTTGCCTCTCTCCCTCTAAACATTTTTCCCTCTTTCCCATACTTTCTCCTCCCTCCTGCCCATCCAGGCCTTGCCGCCCTGCTCCTCCTCTCTCAGTGCCAGTGCTGCTTCTCGTCTGGCATTGAGAGAGGAGGAGCAGGGCAGCAAGGCCTGGATGGGCAGGAGGGAGATGAGGCCCTCATCTGAGGGAGCATGGAAATAACCTCAGGAATTCTCAACTGGGGAAGGGACCATCTGGTATCACCGCAGGAGAGTGGAGCAATCAGTTTTCCTTTGAAATTCTCTTAAAATCGGAAGCAATCCCCAGTAGGGAGATGCACGGTCACCATCTGCTGGAGACGGAAAATACTGACAGGCTGATGTCACTGAAGGGTATAGATACTGTGATGTCAGTTTGCTCTGTCTCCATCTGCTGATAGAGGTGTATAACCCACTTGTCCTGGATTAATTTATCTGGATCCTAACAAATTATGGATTAACATTAACATCTTATACTTATTCCTTGCTTGAACAAAAAGCCAATGGAGAGACGCCAAAGAGGGCTTGAAATGGTATAAATATTCTGACCAGTAAATACTTGGCAGGAGCCTCCTGTTTTGCCACCCTGTGAATGATTAAATTGTTGCCTCCCTCCAGAGGTAGTGGTGGAAGGGATAGAGTTCATTCAGCATGGTGACCGTAAGCCAGTGGGTTTTCTTATTGAGGAGGAGGAGGAGGGGTAGGGCTGCCGAGGGACACGTGAGCACGCTGGCTCTCAGATCCCTTGCTCCGTGACTTTTGTCACCACAGGGAGGCGCTCCAAGGCGGGATGGGGCTGATTTCCTAGCTGCTGCTCTGAGCGGGACACTCAGGCACAAGCAGGTGCCCAGATCCGTTTCCGCAGGCCCGGAGAGACCAGAGGTGGAGAAGCTTGAGCCCAACCCATTCAGGATTGCCAAACTCCATGATCTGCAACATCTAGAGACAAACCCTTAAAAATATGAGATCTGGTATATAAATCAGGGGTTGCTGGTCCCCCTCCCCCAAATACCAACCAACTTAGCTATTGTATCTTACATAAAAGGACCATACACTGGGCGCCTGTGAAGTCTGCAGCACTCACAGCTTTTGTGGTGGGAGTCAGGACAGCGAGAAGCGAGCCCTGCTTCAGTCATCACTTCCTCTCTGCTCTGCTCGTCTCTAAAGTGGGGTACACCCACTTTAGAGACGAGCACACAGTGAAACCCGGAGCTCACAGACCCCCACACCCCCCCTCCCAATTTCCTTCCACAGAGGAAAAAGAGTTGTGGCTGCTGGGTTAGTCCATTTGGATATGTGGAACTTGTAGGGGTGATTTCCTTTTTAACTGAACTTCCTACATCTGCGAGAAGCTTTCAAGAGTTCATTTTTCTTCATTCGGGCCAGTGAGGAAACAATGCAGTTGCACAGGGTTTAAAAAGGACAGCGTGCTATCTAAGTCTTGGGCTGTCGGCATGTGTTATCACAGCTCGGGAAAGAGGGGATGGGGCGTGGGAGTGGGAATGGAAAGAGAACACCGCAGAGGTGACGAGACAGTTACACTTTGCAGCTGAAAGGGCTTAGATCCCATAATGGGTGAGAGAGCCAAAGTGCGTATTAAGTCCTTTGTGTTTGCTCAACCTAATTTCAAAAGTTTTGGGTTTTTCTGTACTCCTAAAGTTCCCTTTAAGTACCCCAATCATGAGATCATTAAGGGAAGGATCTTCCCTACCGAGCTCTCATTCTGGTATTCTGTCTATAAGGACTGCTTCCTCTTTCACCAGTGTAGCATCCTTCTTTACATTGGATCATGTACACAGTATTTATTGAGAAGCACGAAGGTGAACCTCTTGTTCTGAACGTTTTCCCCATGGGGGTAGCTGAAGGGTCCTGTGATATTTGCTGGTGTAACTTGCATCCTGGGGTCTTGCAGGCTCTTGCGCCATTTCCTTCTGTTCGGAGCTTACTCCTTATATGTTTTTGTTTTCAGGTTAGGTGGGTTTTGGGAGGCTAAAACCGGGAGAGCAGGAATATTTCTTTCAGCAGTTCATGCTCCAGTGCTTGTAGATCTTTTATACCTTTCCTTAGGCTTTCTAGCAAGTGGTACCCGCTCCATGGTTTTCCATTCCTTGAATTGTGGTAGATTTTCCCTTGGTGTTTTGCATGAGAATTTAATTTTCTTGGAGTTGATTTGGGGGATGATGAACAACTGCAAAGTTTATGTCATTGCCTCTGGCATTCTCCCCCCCCCCCCCCTTCCTTTTCATTACTGACAGACTGCCTAAGACTGGACTCTGTTCTTGTTCTTGTTAAACCCAGTGTAGCTGTGCTGTTTCTTCACTGACCTGATGAAGACAGGAAAACGCTTGAAAGCTTATTACAGATGTATTAAGTTAGTCCAATAAAAAGGAAATCACCTACAACTCATTTGTGGGCCTTAAACTCCACACTGTCCCAGAGGGACGCTTTCAGATGATAACATGCAGTGGAGGACCGGCCCATTGCTTCCCTCCGTCCAGCCTCTGTTCTGCGTCCCTCACCGGTTCCCTTGCTATCTTAAATTAACCACCCCCATGTCCGGTCCATTGTCCCCTCTCTGCCTGCTTCTTTCCTGGTCCATCACTCCCCTTCCACCCTCCTTTCCCCCAATCCATCACCTCCTCTTCATCCACCAATCCCCCAACGGAGGATAAAGCGACTCACTCAGCTCCTCATCTACTGAGAGGTCTTGCTATTCCAGGCGTCCCCTTTCTCTTTCCCCTTTTCCTAAATTCTTCTTCTGCTCTCCCTCCCTTCAACCAAACCTCTTCTTTCCCTTTTCCTAAATGCCTCCATTCTGCTGCTCTCCTCCCCTCATCCCCCTTTACTTCTGTTGCACCTCTTCCCCTTTTCCCTCCCCTTCCCTAAATACCTCCTCTTTCCTGATCTTCCTAGCTTTTACCTCTTATTCTTCTGTGCTCCCTCTCCTTCCCTACTCATTGTTGCTCTCTCCTCTTCCTACATAAGAACATAAGAAATTGCCATGCTGGGTCAGACCAAGGGTCCATCAAACCCAGCATCCTGTTTCCAACAGAGGCCAAACCAGGCCACAAGAACCTGGCAATTACCCTCCTTTTCTATTCCCTGCTACACTCCTCTCCCATGCTTCTCTGATACTTTCCCCTTCCTCCCTTTATTTCTCTCATCCTCCCTTTCTGCTGCATTACCTTCTCTCTTCTCTCCCTTCTTCTTCTCCTGCCTTTACTGCTCTCCCTCCTCCTCTTCTGTTTGCTCTCTTCCTTTCCTCTTCTCTCAGCCAAACTTGAGCAATTCCTTCTTCTTCTTCTTCTTCTTATCTCCTGCCTCCCCCTTCTGATTGGTCCTTCTGAGCTGCTGAAGGAGGCAGAAGATAAACAGCAGCCTATTCTGTCTCCTGGTCCCAGCTAGTAGGACAGAAAGGATTTTTGCTATCTAGGCAGTGTTTCCCAGAAGTTGCCACCCTGTGCTAAGGCACAGCTTGAACATCCAGAAGTGCAGGTCCTGTTTAAAATGTTTCTTTCCCCTTCTCTCTTCCAAGGAGTACATTTTGAGTCCCTTAAGTTTCTCCAGTTAAGTATTTCCAAAGAGGCCTTTGCTTTGACAAGAATGAATCACAGTCTTCCAGTAGCATATACTGGGGATGATCTAATATTCTAGTGCTCTTCTTTATACTTAAATCTCCTTCTAGATAAGGCCGTATGCCCTTCTGCTTGAGTTCCTCTATATTGCAGCCTTCAACCAGAGAGCTGTTTTGTTTTGTTTAATATTCCTCTAAGGAAGGTCACCATAGCACATCTGCCCAGGCCAAAAGTCATCCTGAGTCATCAGAGAAGCACTTTACTACTCAGCGTTGTTCCACTAAATGAAGATAACAAAAGCTGTACAACTTCAAATCATCTAGAAATAGTAGAAGTCAGATTATCTGGAGATCATTTGTATCTATGAGAGTTAAGGCTAAATTTGTACCATCCAAAAGATTAAATATACTCCTTAGTGATTAATGAGAGAACAGTGTGAAGTTGCTGGTGTTTTATTAGGGCTCTCTTCTGCCTGAAACTTTTATCACATGCAAAACATGAAAATGGTTTCATATTGGTGTGGATTTTCTGGTCTGTTGTAAGGTTTGCTTTGTGATTGAATCTTTTTCCACATTGAGTACATAAAAATGGTCTCTCATTGGTGTGGATTATCTGATGCATTGTGAGGCCTATCTTCAGTCTGAAATTTTTAGCACATACAGTACATGAAAATCGCCTCTCATCTGTGTGGATTTTCTGGTGTTTTGTGAGACCTACCTTCTACCTGAAACTTTTTTCACAGACAGTACATGACAAGGGTTTCTCACCAGTGTGGATTCTTTGGTGTATTGTCAGGTTTGTTTTCCGATTGAATCTTTCATCACAATGAGGACATGAAAATAATTTCTCACCTGTATGAATTATCTGGTGAGATTTATCTTTAGCTTGAAGCTTTTACCACACTCTGTACATGAAAATGGCCTCCCAAAAGCATGGAGTGTTTGGTGTTTTATGAGGCCTACCTTCTGCCTGAAGCTTTTTTCACATGAATGGTTTTTCACCAGTGTGGATTCTTTGGTGTATTTTAAGATTTGCCTTCCGCTTGAAGTTTTTATCACATATAATACCCAAATATGATTTCTCATCTCTATGACTTACCTGGTGTGTTGTGAGGTTTATCTTTAGCTTGAATCTTTTATCACACTCAGTACATGAAAATGGTCTCTCAGCAGTGTGGATTTTTTCATGATTTCTGAGGCCTGCCTTATGCCTGAAGCTTTTACTACATACAATACATGAAAATAGTCTCTCACCAGTATGGACTTTTTGGTGCATTCGGAGGACTTTTTTCTGAAAAAAAACAAACGTTTATTGCATTCAGTACATGAAAATGGTCTCGCTCCTGTGTGTATTTTCTGATGTGATATTAGCAGACCGTTGCTAAAGAAGCTTTTATCACAGTCAGTACATGGAAATGGTCTTGGAGTAGTGTGGATGTTTTGGTGCCTTTTGAGGTTTGTCTTCTGCCAAAACCTTTTACCACATTTAGAAGAAGAATATGATTGTTCTCCTGTACGAAAGCTACAGCAGGTTGTGAGGTTTTCTGCATTAGTACAACTTTCCTCATAATCTGGAGCTGCACAGGGTTTTCTCTCCTTTCATTTTCTTGTGTTGCATTAAATCTTCCTTCTTACTAAAACCTTTGCCACATTCAAAACCTATAATTGGTCTCTCTTCTCTATATATTTTTTCTTGGGGCACATCTTCTTCCAGCTGACTGATGGTTTTCTCAGAGTGTGTATATATAGACAGGGTCGATCTCCTGTGTGAGACTGCTGATGTAATCGCAGTTATGTGATCCCTAAGGACTATCCCACATACCTCACATAGACATCTTGGTTCTGTTCTCTGGTTTCTCTGCTTTTCCCGTGTGTGTGTGATATTAATGGTACTTTGCTCACACACAGGAGAATTCTTGGCTGCATCTCCTGTTTAATTTATTTGCTTCTTTTCTGAGATGTATTCCTTCCTATAATTTCTTCCCCAGTCAGAACATGAAGTATCATCAACTTGTCTTTCTGATAACATGTTGTTCCCTTCTGGATTGTCAAGGAGCTCCCAGCGATGGGTTTCTGGACCACTGGTTCTAGGATCATCATTTTCTAAACAAAAAATAAATACTGGGTATTATGTTTGCTGTATTTATTATTTATTTAAAATATTTTATAGTCCGCTTATATTGGTCAAAACCATTTAGCAGTGAGTTACAATAATCTAAAGGACTGGTGATAAAAGCATGAATGACGGAAGATGGGTTGTGCTGCTGAAGGTAGATGCCGGATCTGGCGGAGGTGCAACTAATTTGTTGATGCGGGTAATCATCGACAGAGTATTCCATCTCTAGCTGCTCCAATCTCTTGTCACGGCCTTATATTACAGGCTGTGTACCATTCTGGAAGCCTTCTTCTGAATTGCCTCCACTTTATCAATATCCATTAGTATATGTGTTCTGACAGCCCCGTGTGACATCCATTCTATCCTCACTATAACCCCAACACAGCCCCGTGTGACATCCATTCTACCCTCACTATAACCCATTGATACAGCCCCGTGTGACATCCATTCTTCCCTCACTATAACCCCAACACAGCCCCGTGTGACATCCATTCTACCCTCACCATAACCCCTGACACAGCCCCGTGTGACATCCATTCCACCCTCACTATAACCCACTGACACAGCCCCGTGTGACATCCATTCTCCCCTCACTATAACTCCACTGACAAAGCCCCATGTGACATCCATTCTACCCTCACTATAACCCACTGACACAGCCCCGTGTGACATCCATTCTACCCTCACTATAACCCTGACACAGCCCCGTGTGACATCCATTCTACCCTCACTATAACTCCCTGACACAGCCCCGTGTGACATCCATTCTACCCTCACTATAACCCCACTGACACAGCCCGTGTGACATCCATTCTACCTTCAGTATAACCCCGACACAGCCCCGTGTGATATCCATTCTACCGTCACTATAACCCACTGATACAGCCCTGTGTGACATCCATTCTTCCCTCACTATAACCCCGACACAGCCCCGTGTGACATCCATTCTACCCTCACCATAACCCGACACAGCCCCATGTGACATCCATTCCACCCTCACTATAACCCTGACCCAGCCCCGTGTGACATCCATTCTACCCTCACTATAACCCACTGACCCAGCCCCGTGTGACATCCATTCTACCCTCACTATAACCCCACTGACACAGCCCGTGCGACATCCATTCTACCTTCAGTATAACCCCGACACAGCCCCGTGTGACATCCATTCTACCCTCGCTATAACCCCCTGACACAGCCCCGTGTGACATCCATTCTACCCTCACTTTAACCCCCACTGACACAGCCCCATGTGACATCCATTCTACCCTCACTATAACCTACTGACACAGCCCCTTGTGACATCCATTCTATCCTCACTATAAACCTCTGACACAGCCCCGTGTGATATCTATTCTACTCTCACTATAACCCCCTGACACAGCCCCGTGTGATATCCATTCTATGCTCACTATAACCCCGTTGCGTTCGTGCCTATTTCCACCCTCGCTCCGCCCTCTCTACGTTTGTGGCGACTCCCTTCGGCTCAGATGGACAGATGCAGCCGCAGCTTCTCCCCGCCTCTTGGTCCTGGTATCCCCGGGCTGGCTTGAAGCTATGGATCCACCATGTTCCTGATGACGTAAGGGCGCACGCTCCAGACTTTGTACCAGCAAGGGCGTGGACCTCGGGGGTGTCCTCCCATATTGATGTCATCCGTTTTAAATTTAAAAGGTCTTTGTTTGCTAACTACAAGCGAGTTAGCAAGGAACTCCAACGGGACTTGCTTCGGCAGTCCACGCTACTTGCAACAATAAGGATTGGATAAGTTCTTGGAGGAGAAGTCCATTACCTGCTATTAAGTTCACTTAGAGAATGGCCACTGCCATTAGCAATGGTTACATGGAATAGACTTAGTTTTTGGGTACTTGCCAGGTTCTTATGGCCTGGATTGGCCACTGTTGGAAACAGGATGCTGGGCTTGATGGACCCTTGGTCTGACCCAGTATGGCATGTTCTTATGTTCTTAACGATCCGAGTCAGCAAGG
Source organism: Rhinatrema bivittatum (assembly GCF_901001135.1). Taxonomy (NCBI): domain Eukaryota; kingdom Metazoa; phylum Chordata; class Amphibia; order Gymnophiona; family Rhinatrematidae; genus Rhinatrema; species Rhinatrema bivittatum. Next base: position 44,252,295 of record NC_042616.1, on the reverse strand, counting down.
GGAAATCTTTTTCCACTGCTCGGCCTTTTCAAACTTACCAGGAGTACCCGCTCCTCGGGGGCTCCGCTCTCTCTCTTCTTGTTTTCAGATTGTTGGATGGGATCCGGTACTCGCTCCTCGAGGGCCTACGTTCCTGAGGACTCAGAAGACTCCAATTGCCTGGAGGCGATCGCAGACATGAACACAGTGAGTCCTATTACAGACAGGAACCGGTACTCGCTCCACGAGGGCCATTGTTCCTAATCTCTAAGGCTCCCTTCAGTCTAAGATGTTATCGCAGGGACGGAGATCGTGAGTTACCATTGCAGATTGCAGATAGGAATCGGTACTCGCTCCACGAGGGCCTATGTTCCTAAATCTCTTCTAGCCTCTCTTCTATTCCAGAAGCCATCCCATACACAGTTATTGTGAGTTCTATTTCAGACTGCCTATAGGAACCAGTACTCGCCTGCGGCTCCTGTTCCTGAAGACTCTTTGTTGCATAAAGAAGACACTACAGAGATCTACGATTGTGAGTGTGTCATCTTCCACTGGTTATGCCAGCATACCCTGTCTACTCACTACCTATAGTCTCTCCTTACAGCTCAGCAACTCAGAGATCGTGGTTCCAGTATCTGAAGGACTTCAGTCCTGCCGGGCACATCATCTCACTACTGCCACCTCTGGTGGTTCTACTTCCAGTCTAATAAAGAACTATCTATGTTTGTCTCAATACTCCAGCCTAGCCGGTTGTCCCTCTCAGGATCTCCACTTGAGGGCGCTGTCATCTGCCATCGGCCCAGGGATTCACTATTTCTACTAAGTGTTACTTCCTACACTAATAGAGCGGTATTATTCATCTAGCACTCTGTGGGAGCCACCCACATTACTGTGGGTGGTTCCCACAGTAATGTGGGTGGCTCTGTGGGAGCCACCCACACTACTCCTCTCTCTGCGGAAGCTGATCCATGTTAGATAGTTATCTCCCCGTGGGAATCTTACAGGTTGCTGGTTCATCTTTCTACAGGAACAAAGCATAACAGTTGCTACTCCTTCCCTGTGGAAGAGCAGAGCACTAACAGATTTCAACTCCTTAGCAAGATCCATAACAGAGTGCTAACTCCTCTTCCCCTGGCGGGGTGATCGCTAACAGATTGTTAACTCCTCCTTCTACAGGAGTATCCAGCAGCCAGATTCATAACAGACTGCTAACTCCTCCCCTCTGGGGAGCAGGTCTATAACACCCCCTGACACAGCCCCGTGTGACATCCGTTCTACCCTCGCTATAAGCCCGACACAGCCACGTGTGACATCTGTTCTACCCTCACTATAAGCCCGACACAGCCCCGTGTGACATCCGTTCTCCCTTCACTATAACCCCGACACAGCTCCATGTGACATCCATTCTACCCTCACTATAACCTCCTGACACAGCCCTGTGTGACATCCATTCTACCCTCACTATAACCCCCTGACACAGCCCCGTGTGACATCCATTCTACCCTCACTATAACCCCCTGACACAGCCCCGTGTGACATCCGTTCTACCCTCACTACAACCCCCACTGACACAGCCCCATGTGACATCCATTCTACCCTCACTATAACCCCCTGACACAGCCCCGTGTGAGATCCATTCTACCCTCACTATACCCCCCGACACAGCCCCGTGACACATCCATTCTAACATCACTATAACCCACTGACACAGCCCAATGTGACAACATAAGAACATGCCATACTGGGTCAGAACAAGGGTCCATCAAGCCCAGCATCCTGTCTCCAACAGTGACCAATCCAGGCCATAAAAACTTGGCAAGTTCCCAAACCTAAGTCTATCCCATGTTACTGCTGCTAGTAATAGCAGTGGCTATTTTCTAAGTCAACTTAATTAATAGCAGGTAATGGACCTCTCCTCCAAGAACCTATCCAATCCTTTTTTTAAACCCAGCTACACTAACTGCACTAACCACATTCCCTGGCAACAAATTCCAGAGTTTAATTGTGCTTTGAGTGAAAAAGAACTTTCTCCGATTAGTTTTAAATGTGCTACATGCTAACTTCATGGAGTGCCTCCTAGTCCTTCTATTATCAAAAAGAGTAAATAACCAATTCACATTTACCTGTTCTAGACCTCACATGATTTTAAAACCTCTATCATATCCCCCCTCAGCCGTCTCTTCTCCAAGCTGAAAAGCCCTAACCTCTTTAGTCTTTCCTCATTGGGGAGCTGTTCCATTCCTTGTTATGCTCAGGCTTGTGAACCCTTGGGCCGAAGGAAGGATGGTATACCTTAGGAGGAAGATCCGTAGGTTCTCCTGTCGGGTGGTGAGGCAGAACAGAAGATGCGACTAGCAGACCCTCGGCACTGGAGACTGAGGCGACTGTGGAAGCAGATGAAGAGTCGTGACGTCCAGGAGAAGAGCGGAGTCTTCGCCACTGGAAGTCCGCGGTCCCCCCAGGAGGAGCCCGTAGGGATCCGGGCCGCTGGGACTTAGGTGGGCCCTTGAAGACGATTGTCCAGAAGAAGTCCAAGGTCACGTGCCAGAGGGTCGTCGCTTACCAGTCCGAGGTCACACACCAGGAATCACCGCTTGCCAGTCCGAAGTCACACACCAGGAATCACCGCTAGCCGATCCGAAGTCAGGAACACCAAGACAAGACAGGAACAAGGATCCGAAGTACAAGAACTCATCGAAGCAAGCAGACCTGACTACGTGGGACGTTGCCAAGTCGAGGAATGAGCAGAGGAAGTCTCCTTAAATACTTCCTCTGCTCTAGCTCATTGGAATCAGCTGCAGGTAATTAAAGGGATGAGGTCCCTTTAAATCTCAGAAGGGGGCGCGACCTCACGCCTAAGATGGCGGCGGCCATCTTGGATCAGGCCGCGGAGGAGAGCTGCCTGATGCCGCGCAGGAGGAGCAGGGACGGCTCCTGACCCGGTGGCCAACTCGGAGGCCCGCACCAGTGCACGGGGACCGACAGCAGGCGTCTCCTCTGATGCTGCCGCGGCGGGTCGCCGTCGCAGTGAGGTAGGGGGATGCGGCCGTGGACACCTGCGGCCGTGGAACACAAATTCCCTTTATCATTTTGGTCGCCCTTCTCTGTATCTTCTCCATCGCAGCTATATCTTTATTGAGATGTGGTGACCAGAATTGTACACAGTATTCAAGGTGCGGTCTCACCATGGAGCGATACAGAGCCATTATGACATTTTCCGTTTTATTCACCATTCCCTTTCTAATAATTCCTAACATTCTGTTTGCTTTTTTGACTGCCGCAGCACACTGAACTGACGATTTCAATGTGTTATCACTAAGACGCCTAGATCTCTTTCTTGGCTTGTAGCACCTAATATGGAACCCAACATTATGTAATTATAGCATGGGTTATTTTTCCCTATATGCATCACTTTGCACTTATCCACATTAAAATTCATCTGCCATTTGGATGCCCAATTTTCCAGTTTCACAAGGTCTTCCTGCAATTTATCAAAATCTGCTTGTGATTTAAATACTCTGAAAAATTTTGTATCATCTGCAAATTTGATTACCTCACTCGTCGTATTTCTTTCCAGATCATTTATAAATATATTGAAAAATACGGGTCCCAATACAGATCCCTGAGGCACTCCACTGTCCACTCCCTTCCACTGAGAAAATTGCCCATTTAATCCTACTCTCTGTTTCCTGTCTTTTAGCCAGTTTGTAATCCATGAAAGGACATCGCCACCTATCCCATGACTTTTTAATTTTCCTAGAAGCCTCTCATGAGGAACTTTGTCAAATGCCTTCTGATAATCTAAATACACTACATCTACCAGTTCATATTTATCTACATGTTTATTAACTCCTTCAAAAAAGTGAAGCAGATTTGTGAGGCAAGACTTGCCTTGGGTAAAGCCATGCTGACTTTCTTCCATTAAACAATGTCTTTCTATATGTTCTGTGATTTTGATATTTAGGACACTTTCCACTATTTTTCCTGACACTGATGTCAGACTAACGGGTCTGTAGTTTCCCGGATTGCCCCTGGAGCCCTTTTTAAATATTGGGGTTACATTAGCCATCCTCCAGTCTTCAGGTACAATGGATAATTTTAATGATAGGCTACCAATTTTTACTAATAGTCTGAAATTTCATTTTTTAGTTCCTTCAGAACTCTGCGGTGTATACCATCCGGTCCAGGTGATTTACTACTCTTCAGTTTGTCAATCAGGCCTACCACATCTTCTAGGTTCACCGTGATTTGGTTCAGTCCATCTGAATCACTACCCTTGAAAACCTTCTCTGGTATGGATATCTCCCCAACATCCTCTTCAGTAAACACCAAAGCAAAGAAATCGTTTAATCTTTCCGCAATGGCCTTATCTTCTCTAAGTGCCCCTTTAACCCCTTGATCATCTAATGGTTCAACTGACTCTCTCACAGGCTTTCTGCTTTGGATATATTTTAAAAACTTTTTACTGTGAGTTTTTGCCTCTACGGCGAACTGCTTTTCACATTCTCTCTTAGCCTGTCTTATCAATGTCTTACATTTAACTTGCCAATGCTTATGCTTTATCCTATTTTCTTCTGTTGGATCCTTCTTCCAATTTTTGAATGAAGATCTTTTGGCTAAAATAGCTTCTTTCACCTCAGCTTTTAACCATGTCGGTAATCGTTTTGCCTTCCTTCCACCTTTCTTAATGTGTGGAATACATCTGGACTGTGCTTCTAGGATGGTATTTTTTATTTATTTATTTATTTTTAACAATGACCACGCCTCTTGCACACTTTTTACCTTTGTAGCTGCTCCTTTCAGTTTTTTTCTAACTATTTTTCTCATTTTATCAAAGTTTACCTTTTGAAAGTTTAGCATAAGAGCCATGGATTTGTTTACTGTTCCCCTTCCAGTCATTAATTCATATTTGATCATATTATGATCACTATTGCCAAGTGGCCCTACCACTGTTACCTCTCTCACCAAATCCTGTGCTCCATCCATTCTACCCTCACTATAACCCCCTGAAACAGCCCCATGTGACATCCATTCTACCCTCACTATAACCCCCTGACACAGCCCCATATGACATCTATTCTACCCTCACTATAACCCCCTGACACAGCCCCGTGTGACATCCATTCTACCCTCACTATAACCTCACTGACACAGCCCCGTGTGACATCCATTCTACCCTCACTATAACCTCACTGACACAGCCCCGTGTGACATCCATTCTACCCTCACTATAACCCCGACACAGCCCTGTGTGACATCCATTCTACCCTCACTATAACCCCGACACAGCCCCGTGTGACATCCATTCTACCCTCACTATAACCTCCTGACACAGCCCCATGTGACATCCATTCTACCCTCACTATAACCTCCTGACACAGCCCCGTGTGACATCCATTCTACCCTCACTATAACCTCCTGACACAGCCCCGTGTGACATCCATTCTACCCTCACTATAACCCCAACACAGCCCCGTGTGACATCCATTCTACCCTCACTATAACCCTGACACAGCCCCGTGTGACATCCATTCTGTGGGAAATATAAGCTTTGCCAGCAAGCCATTTCATCAGGGTTTAAACATTAACTTCCCTTCTCCCTGAACTTTGCCTGAATAAAAGCATCACTTGTGCTTAAGTCTCTGCCTGGGAAAGGATACCTGACTATCATGTATTTCTCTGGCTTGTGCTTAGCCCTGAATTCCTGGGGGAGGGGCTGGGTGTTCCCTAGTCAGAGGCAGGACAAAGTCAGGAAGTATAGATTTCAGCAGCCAATGAGATGATCCGTGCACACCCCCTGAGCCAAAGCCAATAGTGTAGGGACTCGTCTGTTGCTATGGGAAAGTAGCCAATCATGTAATGATACATCATCTGCCTTTGTATGAATGTACAATAAAAGGAAGAGCCTCGTGAGGGCTCACCCCTTCTCTTCCTGCCTGCGATGAAAGCTGCCTCAAGTGTGTTCCTTGCCTCCATACTCTACATCTGGTGATCCCCGCGACGTGATGATAAACTCCATGCTTATTTCGGCTGGTCAAAGCCTAGGTACGTACCGTTCAACAGATTTGCAATCGTAAGTATTTTTAAGGTATTTTTTAGTATCTTTAAAGTATTTCTCAGCAAGTTTGTTCCCCACACTCGTGAGCATGGGCAATGATTTGACTGTACAGCAGAGGCTACATGCCAGGGAGCTGCAGAAAATAATCAATAATCATTATTTCATCACCAGAAGAAAAATAGCGCAAATCAGCCTGGGGGACTTAGAAAAATTAATAAGTGAAATAGCTTGCCGTTGCCCTTGGTATTCAATGGAGGCGGGAACTCTAAATACCCAGGAATGGATTTCAATCGGCAATTGTCTTCATATGGCTCCCAGAGCTCCCATAAAGCAAAGATTAATCTGGCAAAAATGTACAGAGGCCATCGAACACATAGAAAAAAAAAGTTTAAAGACAGCAGTTTCAAACCATGTGCTTTTAGGAGCAGGCAGACTCAATCAGAATACCCTTCCCCCATCTTATGCTCAGTCTTCCTCAGAGACAGCAAATTCTTTGTATCAGCTCTCCATACCCACACCCAAGCCCATTCACACCTTCCCCATTTCTTTAGAAAAGCAACCCTTGAGAACAATTGAGCCACAACCTGGCCTGGGTGGGGCGGTTAGCATTGAATTTCAGCAGAAACCGCAGAAAGAAAACTTTACAGGAGAAGAATTATTAGAAGGACTTCAAGCCTTACCCATCACAGAAAAGAACCATGAACAAAGTGGGACAGAAAATGAAATAGAACATCTGGGGACACACACTCACATGGCTCCTGTGGCTTCCTCTGCGTCCATCTCAGAGAAAAGGCCCCAGGAAACTGAAAACACTGAGGTCAGAAAAACTAGCCTTCCTTCATCTTGCCTGCAACCCCCTTCCCCCACCAACCACTCCCTGTACCCCATTTGCCATTGCCTGAGACAGTCATTAATTCTGCATCACCAACTTGTCCAGGTAAATTACCATCTCAAACCACTGCTCCCGGTAACAATTTATGTGCCGCGGTCAGCATGGGATTTCACCTAGAACATGGAAATCTCACAAAAGAGGAATTATTGAAAGGGATTCAAGCCTTTCCCATTACAGAAAGAAACAAAGAACTAGGTGTGGCAGCAATAGAGTTGAGTGCCATGAGCAGTGGCTATGCCCCCAGGTCTTCAAAGAAATCAGCGTATAAGACCTTGGGCCAAGCAGCTACACTCCTGCGTTACAAGCAAAGAAAATATCAATATGAAAAAAAGGATTTAATTAGACTCCTGCGTTACAAGCAAAGAAAAAATCACTATGAAAAAAATGATTTAATGAGACAGTACAATGACCTGTTACAAACCAGACTACATCTAGTGCTGGAGCAGGCACAGAAAACTTGGAAAAAATGGTTTCTATTAGTCTTTGATATTCAGTTACAAAAAATCTGCATACTTTGAGAGTATTTTCCCCCACAAAGTGTATGCATAGCCTTATGTTAAAACTGTACTGAAATTTGAATAATATTCTGTGTAAATTACATGTGAAAGTTTCCCTTTTGCAAAGTTTATTTGGCTCACATTTAAAATGACTCCATCTCTCTGAGATTTAAGTTTATAGTTTGAATTGCTAGCGTACAGAACTTATATTTTTACTGTGATTCTCCCTTTCAGGACAAAAGTAAATTAAAATAGTATCTGTCTGCAAGGAATCAGCAAATCCTTGCCAAGCCATTGTCTGTGGTCGATGTTATCTATTGTTAAACAATGCTATCTTTAAGTTCCTATTGACTGAAGGATTAACTCCTTGGGTGCAGTTCTTTTCTTTTGAGAAATACTGCTCCTCCCCCCCTTTACTGTAACTCTTGCTTGCCACTCATGGGGGAGGGAGGGAGAACTTTTGGAAAGAAAAAAAACTGGACTTAGTACTGCAGTTTCTCTCTCTAGTTTATATATGTTATAACTCAGACAGATTAATAGTAGTTACAGTCACTTTAGCATGCAGCAGACAGAGCTGAGCGAACAGCGTGTTTAATTTCCTATTCTAATAATTATATGAAGAAATTCTATTCTGATATTCCACATTGAAAGTAAGCTCAGAGTATTATTGATTGCAACTTGGCACAATAGTTGCATTCTATAAAGTAATGATGGTGTCTCCACTAGGAGGCGCTATGTTATTCTACAAGTTATATTATATTATTGTTTTAATAATTCTGTTGTATAATAGTTTTTATTTTTCAGGCCTACAGACCTTCTGTCTTAAGGAAACTTCAGTTTTATTTTCTTTTTCACAAATTTTATACAGAATTCTGAACCTTAAAATTTTTACTGATAGAGGTTGCTACATCTAAAGCAATCCCTCCCAAGCCTTTTCTTGCAAATCCAAATTGATTTTATTAAATTGAATAATAGAATTGATTTCTTCAAGGTTAAAAAAGTAAGAATTTCACTTTTATCCTTACCTTAGTAATTTTTTGCTGTATGCCAGTTTTTAATATTTTCCAGATTTACAGCCTTCCTGCCATGAGGAGATGTGAAGATGAACACTTTGCAGTTTATTTTAACATTTTTCTAACGCCTTTTGACTTTGGATCCTTGATCTAATTTTGTTTTTGATAACTTTTTGATAAGATTTTTAGCTCAAATTATGTGTTATCTGTTGTCTGTCTTGATGCCAAGAAGACTATGAATGAATATTTGATGAATGAATATGAATATGTGTCAGTCTTGTGTAACATAGGTTTAATGTAATGTCTAATATACTTGTCATTTGATTCTGCTTACTGCAAATGACTTTTCCTTTAAATGATTAATTTACATTTATTGCTATTTTCCTGAATGAAAATTGATCACTGCATAAAAACTTTCTTGATAATGGGGCTACCCTCTGTCCTGAAAACTGATAATGGCTCTATTTACTGCAGCCATTCCTTTACATGAATTTTGTCAATAATTGAACATTTAAATACTTATTTGGCATCCCCTACAACACCACAGGGCAAGCCATTGTGGAGAGAGCCAATCATACCCTTAAGAGCTCTTGAAAACAAAAACAAAAAGGAGGGATAATTGCCCCTAGATTTCCCCCTAAGAAGGACTGGCTGAACAAGAACAAAGTATTGTTTTAAATCACTTTAAATCATCTAAACATATCAGGTTCACATAAGAACACAGCCATGAATAATCATTATGGGACTAGGGTTAGTTACCCACAGCCATCAGTTTTGTATAGAATATTTAATGTCTGGTACGGTCCCGTCCCCTTATCAAAGGGACGAGGATATGTTTCTCTGCTTGCTTCCACAGGTATCAAGCCGTGGAAAGATGGAAAGGTGTCCAGGTCTACAGGACCCGATCCCCAACTTCTCCCTGAGCCTCCACAGCCCTCAGAAGGACAGAGACCGGACTCCTTGCAAAAAAGCAGCACCACATGACCTGGGGACAGATCAAGGCCCTATCCAACCAATCTGCACAACTCTTAGAACAGCAAGGCCTTGAGAAAACTCCAGAGAACTTATTAGCCGCTTTTTCTTGCCTGAATGCCAACTCATTAACAATTGTGTTCTGCATCCTCCTCCTTTGCCTTATTTCTCCAGCTATGGCGATTTCAGAACAAGGACTCTGACAGAACTTTTCACACCTGTTGAATCGAACAGACTGTTGGATCTGCGCACACATGCCAACCCAAGCCCGCGGAGAATGACTGATGCATGCTGTACCATTTAACCTTACAGTATGGACTAATTATCCTTTACAGAGAGGTGTTTTCATTAACTCTCCAGTTAATAATACCATACTACACATTGGTAGCTGTATTCAAGAGACTGCCGCTCTTTGTTGTTGGGACTATGATACAGGGGATGGGAAAGGAATTCAGGTGGGAAATATCCATATTGTAACCAAACTTTTGTATTAATCACTGAACACTTACAAAATTATACCACATATATGTATACAATTGGCAGATTTCAGGATGTGCAGTGGGAGACCCAAGCAGGTACAGAAAGTATAGAGGGGATGAAGGATTTACCTTTTGTAGTTATATAGCCTAAATGATAACCAATGACATGTCCACTAATCTGTTAGGAAACATATGGATGTTATGTGGGCGTAGAGCATATATGTACATTTCCCCAAGATGGAGAGACAGATGCACTTTAGGCTACATCCTCCCCTCATACTATGCAGTCAAAAATTTACCCAAAGCAAGGCTCCGTAACAAAAGGGAGGCGATAAATAATCCCATAGGAAAGTATACAGAAACTCAGATAGCTAGAAGCCTGTTTCCCCCAATGGGGACAGCTATGAATTACAGAGACTTACACATCCTAGCTAACTGGACGAATGCCATATTTAATCAGACAGTCCATGCATTAAAACTACTCACAACAAAAGTCTCTCAGATTAGAGAAGTAGCATTACAGAACCGCTATACCTTAGAAACCATTTTAGCCTTAAAGGGTGGTGTTTGTGCATTAATTGGATCTCATTGCTGTGTGTACATATCAGACTATAAAGCAAACCTCACACATACCATAGAGCAGATAGAAACCATGGTTGCTGATGCACCATTTTCAGGCAGAATACCTACTTCTCCATGGGATTGGCTATGGTCCTGACTCCCTGATATTTCTGGTCTCAAAGGGGTGATTTCTATTATAATTACTGTAATTGTCTTAATTGTTTGCCTGTGATGCTTTATTCAGTGCATACCCAAACCTCATATCCATATTGAAAACCTTGCTCTCAGCCCGAATACAAAGATGTCTTGTAAGATGCCTAAATAGGGAATCATGAGCCCTGCAGCGTTGGCACACCACCTGCACCAGCTCTGGGTGATATGGAGATTCAGGAGCTCATCGGCAGCTGGCACACCACGTCGAATTAGCTTTCTTCTCTCCATAATCCCCCTTCCCCTATTTCCAGCCCATACCAAGACATAACAGATTTCAGTAAGGGTCTAAAGCTTTACTGAGCTCCCTAAACAAAAACAGAAAGGGTGAGATGTGGGAAATATAAGCTTTGCCAGCAAGCCATTTCATCAGGGTTTAAACATTAACTTCCCTTCTCCCTGAACTTTGCCTGAATAAAAGCATCACTTGTGCTTAAGTCTCTGCCTGGGAAAGGATACCTGACTTCATCTATTTCTCTGGCTTGTGCTTAGCCCTGAATTCCTGGGGGAGGGGCTGGGTGTTCCCTAGTCAGAGGCAGGACAAAGTCAGGAGGTATAGATTTCAGCAGCCAATGAAATGATCCGTGCACACCCCCTGAGCCAAAGCCAATAGTGTAGGGACTCGTCTGTTGCTATGGGAAAGTAGCCAATCATGTAATGATACATCATCTGCCTTTGTATGAATGTACAATAAAAGGAAGAGCCTCGTGAGGGCTCACCCCTTCTCTTCTTGCCTGCGATGAAAGCTGCCTCAAGTGTGTTCTATGCCTCCCTCCATACTCTACACATTCTACCCTCACTATAACCCACTGACACAGCCCCGTGTGACATCCATTCTCCCCTCACTATAACCCCACTGACACAGCCCCGTGTGACATCCATTCTACATTAATCTAAGGTGAAGGTTTGCTCCTCAGCACCATTTCAAAGGCATCAGTGAGAGGGTGTGGAGAGCCGACAAAGTGAGCAGTGCTTGTAAGAAAGGCATATAAGGTACTGGCATATCAGTATAGTAATCTGTCTAAGCATACATTTACATATATATAAGCATAAAAGGATGTTTCCTATATTTTCTTTGAACCTGCCCCGTTAACTCTTTTCCTAAGTGTTGCGTCCGTCGGTCGCAGACGGCTGCGACCGCTCTGCCTCACCTCTCTTTTACCCTTTTCCTCCTCCCTGGGAAGGATGGCTGCCTCCACTGCTGTTTCCCAAAACCCTCGGCGTCTCTGAGCCAGCATGGGCAACCCCGTCCGCCATGCTTGTACCTGAGGCCTCCTAGGGCATGCACGCGCACGCTGCCTACGTTTTTGAATACGTCACGGCGGGAACCTTCGGGGCAGCCCCACCACATGACGTCAGTACCTCCGGGTATTTAAACCTCCGCTCCAATTCAACGAGTTAGCAAGGACTTCAGTTTTGCTACTCTGACCGCTTCTAAGCTGCTTGCTTGGATTCCTCACTACCCTTCGGGGTACCTCGCTCCTACAGAAGTTCAGGGTACCTGCTTCTCAGGGGTCTCTCGCTTCTACTCGCTCTCTGGGGTTAATCTGCCTTACTTGAAGGACAACCACTCCTCGGGGGTCCTGTCTGCTTTCTTTCAGGAACCCTCGGCGCTCCTAGGTACTCGCTCTTCGAGGGCCTATTCTGTTCAGGGTATCCTGCACCTCGGACCATGGGTCCCCTCTCTTCATTCAACTACCTAAGGAAGTTATCAGCACTGCTACTCTGTGAGTATCTATGCTCCAGCTCTCCTCGTTCCACCCTTCAGGTTCACGGCCTATTCTGCGCTGTGGAACACTACCGGACCTTTGCTACATCGGGGTGAGACCATCTACTACAGAGACTGTCTGAGCTTACTGTAACATTGCTGGACTACTGCACTGTCCGTTCCTTGGGCAAGATTCAACTCATCAACAGCAGTATAGTAAAGCTTTCTTTCCTCAGTGTCTGGTTACTAAAGTCTAGCCAATCGTTGTGGTTCTCCACGGGGCCTCTCCCTGTGGGAGGAGTCATCACCACTTCGAACAAGAGTCCACAACATGCCACAAACCCAATAATAAGTTTGTACAACAGGATAGGGTTGAGCCCCTGAGCTCTGTCGCCATAACTTCATCTTAATTGTTCTCGCATACTTAAGTACTGTCTGGCTCCTATTTTCCTTAATAGAATTCTTTGGATTGTGTCTGATTATTTGCCCTTGATGATGGACTTAGATTGCATTGCGATATGATTTTTAAAAAATTTTTTTTAATTAATTTCTTCTAATTTTCTCGTGAACAATGTAAGTGATTTCCTTCTCTTGTGATTTCTTGAAGTATAATTCTGAAATTTATAATTAAAGGATTAATAAAGCACTATCAGGCTCAGATAGCTAAGAATGTACCAGAGTTTTAGTAGAACTATTTTTTCAATAAACAGAATATAAAGTTTGTATTTTTAACCATTTTCCTGTTTATTATAGTATTGGTAATGTCACTGAATACGGTGGAAACTGCATTTCTCCTCTTTCACTGAATAAAAGCCACACAGTATAAACATTATTATTTGAGTTTAATAAAAGGTGTATTTCTTCCCTTACTTTATGGGGTAAACACTGTCATCTCCTTGCTCAGTTGCCTCTTGGAAGGGGCTCTTTACTGTTAATCTCTCCAGTTGGTGCCCATTAGTTTTCTCTTCTTTCCTGAACATTTGAGAAGATCCCTGTGTTTATTCACCATAAGCTGACAATGACAACACAAATCAACCATCTGAAATCTTGGATTCTTATTGCCTTGAATTAATCTTCTGGCTAGTTAGCTATAATTGTAACACACGAATGGGTTAAGCCTTAGTGACTTCTGTGGTCCACATTCCAGGCTCCCAATTGGTGTACAGGTGATCCTTAATGGACCCCCTTCCACCTCCCAGGCTCTGTAACCAAGTACAAATATATTATAAGCTATGTGGCTCCCACCCTTTCCAGTAACTCCACCAGCTCTGGGCTTCTATTTGAAATAAAACTATTAGGAGACGAAATAGGAATGCACCCAAAGTTTATTGACGAAACTCACCACCTTCATTGCTACCCTGTGAAGTTGGTTCTCTCTCAACAAAAATATCTAATCCTCATCTAAAGTTTATATCACCTGAAATTTAGCTGCTTTAGAAACTAAAGCAGCTAAATTGAAGTCTATGGCAGGGTTGGTCTCAGCATAGTCAGGACCTTCTGTGATGTCTTGTGCTCTCAGCGCTTCCTTTTTTCTGTTGCAATCTTCCCGTTTGGGCTTCTGTGTTGGTGGTTTTGTATGCAGTCGTCATAGGTATGGGGCTCATGAGCTGGACTGTGGTTGCTGACCAGTTTTCATTGGTTAACCAGTTTATAGACACCTGGTTGATCTCTCATTGGGGATGACTGTGTCTCTTCTGATCAGAGCGACTCTCTTCAAAGTCAGCAATTCGTTATCAATTAGCTAGAGTTTCTTTCAAATGTGATTAGTAGTCTGTCAATGGAGTCAGTTTATCTTATGTAATGGAGAAATTACTTACCTGATAATCTCGTTTTCCTTAGTGTAGAGAGATGGACTCAGGATCAGTGGGTTTATGCTCCCCTGCCAGCAGATGGAGCAAGCTGACATCACAGTATATATATTCCTGCAGTGACTCCAGCCTGCCAGTATTCTCTTCAAAAGCAACTGTGGACAGACTAGCAAAATACCATTAAAAACAGGCAGCCATAACTGTTCTCAACCAACCATAAACACTGAACTCACATAAGATTCTAGGCACCACAAGCTAGGGACTGGATGAACACTTACCAGTAATCCCTTGGGACACAGAGCCCCACAGGAGAACTATTGACACACTCATGTAGCAGCTGAGGGTGGGAAACTGAGTCCATCTGTCTACACTAAGGAAAATGAAATTATCAGCTAAGTAATTTCTCCATTTCCTAGCACGTAGATAGATGGACTCAGGACCAGTGGGATGTACCAAACTACTCCCCAACAGGGTGGGAGGCTGCCCGTGGTCCAGTCAACTTCACATGTGCAAAAGCTGCATCCTCCTGGGCCTGCACATCCAGATGATAAAACCTGGAAAAAGTGTGTAAGGAGGACCCAGTCTCAGCTTGGCAGATATCGAAGGGAGACAACAGACTAACCTCCGCCTATGACACTGCCTGAGCCCTAGTGGAATGAGCCCTAACCTGAGTAGACAACGGCTTTCCAACATCCACATATGTGGCCGTGACCACCTCCTTAAACCAACAAGCTATGGTAGCCCGTGAAGCCAAAGCACCCTGCTTATTCCTGCCATGGAGAACAAACAGGTGATCTATCTTTCAAAAAGACTCAAGAGACCTTCAGATTACCGCACAAGACGTTGAACATCCAAGGAGCGCAAAAGGCGAAATTCCTCCGCATCCCTGACCTTATCCAGGAATGGCAAGGAGATGGACTGATTCAAATGAAATTCCGAGACTACCTTGGGCAAGAAGGATGGAACAGTATGCAGCTGTAATGCCCCCAAAGTCATCCAAAGGAACGGCTCCCAGCAAGTCAATGCCTGCAGCTCAGAAATCCGACGTGCAAAACATATAGCCACTAGAAACACAGTCTTCAAAGTCAACAACCATAAGGAAAGGCTACGCAGTGGTCGGAATGTAGGGCCCGCCAAAAAGTCCAGCACCAAATTAAGACTCCACAATGGAACCAGTAACCTCAAGGGAGGCCTAAGGTGCTTCACTCCCTTCAAAAAATGGGCCACATCAGGATGAGACAATAAGGAAACACCATTCACCAGGCCTCTGAAACAGGCAAGAGCAGCAAGCTGCACCTTCAAGGAATTAAGGGCCAAAAATCCAGAATGAGAGGGATCTTAATTGAACAAGGAAGAACACCCCGCTCTTCACACCCGGCTTCAAACACTCTCTAAACCCACACATAAGCCAAGGAAGTAGAGAAGTTGCTAGCACGGAGTAAAGTGGCAATCACTGTAGAGGAATAACTATGCTTTAACAGACAAGCCTTCTCAAGGGCCAAACTGTAAGACAGACTTGAGTTGGATCCTTTAGCAGTCCCTGCTAAAGCAAATCCATGTGCAGCGGAAGATGAAGGGGGGGCCTCCACTAGAAGTCATCACAAAGCCGCATACCACGGACTCCTGGGCCCATCCGGTACCACCAGGAGTACTAGTCCCCTGTGGCCTTCGATCTTGCGAATTATCCTGCCCAGCAAGGTCAACAGAGGAAAGGCACAAAGCAATCTGCCTTCTGGCCAGACCTGTATGAAAGCGTCTATTCCCAGGGTCCATGGATCTCTCCTGCGACTGTAGAAGTGAAGAACCTTTGCATTTCGAGAAGTCGCCAGCAGGTGTAGGAACGGAAGGCCCCAGAGATCCACAATCAGTTGAAACGCCTCAGTTGATAACATCCACTCTCCTGGGTTCAGACTCTCCCTGCTGAGAAAGTATGCTCTTACGTTGTCTTTTCCTGCAATGTAAGAGACCGAGATCATTTGCAGATGACCTTCCGCCCATTCCATCAGCTGGTCTATTTCCTGTGACACTTGCTGGCTCTTGGTTTCTCCCTGGAGATTGATATAGGCCACCATCATCGCGTTGTCTGACATCATGCGAACCGCTTGATTCCACTACCTGTGGCTGAACTGCAAGCATGCCAGCTGTACCACCTGGGCCTCCAGCGGATTCTTCGGCATTCCAGCGCCCTTGGGCCATGAACTCCAGACAGTGAGCCCCCCCACCCGTAGAGACTTGCATCTATTATGAGTACCAACCTGGCCAGACAGGACAAGGGAACTCTCTTTCTCAGATGATCCTTTTGCAACCACCACTGAAGGGGGGAGCAGATTTCCATTGTCAAGTGGAGCCGAACCGCATAATCCTGAGACTGCGGATTCCAAGAAGATAGCAGAGAGTGCTGAATAGGATGCATATGTGCCCTTGCCCACGGCACCACTTCCAGGGTAGCTGCCATCAAACTGAGTACATGTAGGTAGGACCACACGGTCGGGCGTATGGTGTTCATCAACTGACACACTTGAGACATCAATCTCTGGATCCAAACTTCTGGTAGGAAAACTCTGTCCTGTCCCGTGTTGAACCCCTGGATACTCCAACGACTGGAATGGTTGAAGATTGCTCTTGGTCAGGTTCACCACCCAACCGAGCTCCTACAATAAAGAGATCACCTTGGATGTCACTAGGTGGATCTCTTCCTGAAACTTGGCTCGAATCAGCCAGTCGTCCAAATATGGGTGCGCCAGGATTCCTTCTTTTCGCAAGGCCGCTGCTACCACCACCATAATCTCGGAAAATGTTCTGGGAGCAGTGATGAGACCAAAAGGCAGTGCCTGAAACTGATAATGGTGCCCCAACACCACAAAGCGTAGAAAGCATTGGTGTTCCAATCGGATGGGAATATGAAGGTAAGCCTATGACAGATCCAAGGAAGTCAGAAATTCCCCCGACTGCATCACCATTATTACAGAGCGTAAGGTTTCTGTTAAAAAATGAGTCACCTTCAATTGACGGTTGACCCTCTTGAGATCCAAGATGGAACGAAAGGAGCCCTCCTTCTTGGGAACAACAAAATAAATGGAATATTGCCCCATACTTTCTTGAGACATGGACACCAGAACCACAGCCCTCAGTCTGAGGAGCCTTTGAAGCATGAACTCCACTGCTTGCTTCTTCTTCAGGGAGTGGCAAGGGGACACCATGAACACGACCCGAGGAATACTGCGAAATTCCAGTGTATACCCTTTGCGTAACACATCCAGGACCCACTGGTCCAACGTGATTTCGACCCACCTCCTATAAGAGAGAGAGATGTCCCCCTATTTCCCTGTTCCAGAAGGTGGGTCAGCAAACCTTCATTAGGAAGCTTAGGAAGGTCCACACCCGAGCCCGCTCCTCTCTTGGGCTGCCGGGGATGAAAGGACTGAGACCTACCGAAAGGCTGAGTCCACTGAAAAATCGTCCCCCTGTAGGGACAAAAATGCCTGGAACCCCAGAAACGTACCCTCATGCCAAAGGAGTGCTGTAACTGTTTCTTATCCTCTGGCAACGGAGGCACAGGAGACTCACCCCACTTACTGGCCAGTTTCTCAAACGTGTTCCTAAACAAGAGCAAGTTGAACCCGTCAGGCTGCCCAGTTCCCCAACGGAAGCGGGAACAAATGTTGGCATGGCGCGCCGAGAATGGAGACCGGAAGTCCTGAAACCCCTTTGTCTCTGATTCAGGTAAAACTCTCTCCTTTTTTTTTTTTAAACCTTACCCCAGCTCAGCGCCAACTGGCTGAGTACAGAGACCTTCTCCAGCTACGGGGGGGAGAGGGCATCTGCCATCACTGCCGCACTCAGCCTCCTGCACCCGCTGCCTTTCAGCTGATCTAGCAGCTGTCCACGCCAGGCACACCTCTGAGGGACCACGGAAATCTCAACTGGGGGAGGGACATTTAGGTGTCACCGCAGGAGATCGGGTCTTTCTTTTCCTGAATTTCTGTTCATCAAATTTCTGTTCATCAAAACGTTATTTCTGTTTTGATGTATTTATTGCACCCCTGTTTATTTGTAAACCAGCATGATGTGATCGCTTCATGAATGCCGGTATATAAAAACCTTAAATAAATAAAATAAATAAATTTAGAATTTCATATTCTCCTTTCATAAAGCTCAAAGCAATCCCCATTGGGAGGTGCACGTCCACCATCTGCTGGAGACGGAGAACACTGGCAGGCTGGAGTCACTGCAGGAGTATATATACTGTGACATCAGCTTGCTCTGTCTCCATCTGCTGGCAGGGGAGCAAAAACCCACTGGTCCTGAGTCCATCTGTCTATATGCTAGGAAACAGAAAAATAAGTCTGTAGCTAGGATTAACTGTTCAAACTTCTTGTGTGTGCTGAGTTGTGTACAAAGGTCCATGCTTATCAGGGCCTCAATGTTTCTTGCTTCAGCTTCTAACTTCTGAGATATGAAATGCCTGTGTGTGCATATGACTATCTTATAGGATACATCTATATAAAAGAGCAAAAGTTAATTGCCCTTCTCTGTGTGATAGTCATTCTTTAAGCTTATAAATCTGATCAATTTATATGATCATTTCTATTAAATATACTGTATATATCTATATAATAAGAATAAAGAAAGCTTATCTCTGGCTAAATATCAAACAGCCGTATCCTAACATCTTGACAGGATTGAAACTCACTCATAAATCAGAGTATATTGAGCATGAGATTTACTGCTAATGTCCAATAGTATTTGTGGAATAAAATACCCGTACATTTTCTCATTTTTGTATTCAGGAGTCCATGTAACTATATTTCTTCCTCTTAGTTTTGTTATTTAATTCTGTAGTGTGTCAACTGCTAAGGTGGATCCATGAACAAGATCGCCATAGCCTATAGCTGTACCAGGTTTGTTATCTTCACCTGAAGATTCTGCACTACCGCTCTCACCAGCGTTAACCCTAGTGCTGAAGCTAAGGGCTACTTTTCGTGGGATAAATGTTTCCAAATGGGTTAATTATATTCATACCTTGACAGGAATCAACTTCACTCACAAGGTAGATTATGCAGAATCTGATCTCAGTCTTTCAAATTTATGCTTAATGCTCTTCTTAATACTTACATTGGGCTAAAGAGAACTTTCTTCTGTAGTTCATAAGACGTTATATGCAGTAAACCTATCTAGATGTTCCTGAAAGTTTTTTGTTTTTTTTTATCAGAGCCATAGTACACAATGCAATTGAGACAATTTCTGTATCTTTCTGCCATATTTTCTTGGTCTCAGCTTGCATCCATCTGGTATTTCAGAATCTTCACTTTCTCCATATGGTCCACAGAATAGTTACATGGTATTGACACTACTATCATCAATGTCATTCTTGTATTTTTCTCCTTTACAACAATATATGCTTTTCTGATGGCTGGTGAGGCCTGGTTTTGAAAAGAAGCTTTTATCACACTTAGTACATGTAAATGGTTTCACACCAGTGTGGACTCCCTGGTGGCTCCTGAGCCCTCTCTTATCGTTGAAACCTTTGTCACATTCCATACATGTAAATGGTTTCTCTCCTGTGTGGATTCTCTGGTGGTTTGTGAGATTAGTCTTCCGACTGAAGCTTTTACCACACTCAGTACATGTAAATGGTTTCACGCCGGTGTGGATTTTCTTGTGGCTTCTGAGGTATGCTGGATTCCTGAAGCTTTTTCCACACTCAGTACATGTAAATTCTTTTGTTACTGAGTGAATTCTCTGATGGCTCGTGAGCCCTCCTTTATTCTTGAAGCTTTTGCCACACTCCAAACATGTAAATGGCATTTCTCCTGTGTGGATTCTCTGGTGGATTGTGAGGCTGGTCTTCCGTGTGAAGCTTTTACCACAGTCAGTACATGTAAATGGTTGTATTGCTGCATGGAGTCTCTTGTGGCTTGTGAGGCGTGCCTTCAAACAGAAGCTCTTTCCACACTCTGTACATATAAATGGTTTTATTCCGGTGTGGATTGTCTGGTGGCTTGTGAGGTATACCTTCAAACTGAAGCTCTTACCACACACATTACATATAAAAGGTTTTATTCCTGTGTGGATTGTCTGATGGTTTGTGAGGTGTACCTTCAAATTAAAGCTCTTACCACATTCATTACAAGTAAATGGTTTCACACCTGTGTGAATTATCTGATGTTTTCTGAGTGCTTCCTTAGTCTTGAAACTTTTACCACACTCCATACATGTAAATGGTTTCTCTCGTGTATGGCTTTTCTGGTGGCTTATGAGATTTGACTTGTCACCAAACCTTTTACCACACTCGGAACATGTAAATGGCTTAATTCCTGTGTGGATTCTCTGGTGGATTTTGAGCTTTGCTGTGTTATAAAAGCTTTTACCACACTCATTACACGGAAAAGGTTTTGCACCAGTGTGTACTGTCTGATGAACTGTGAAGTGTGTCTTGTTACTGTGCATTTTCTTGCATTGTGAGAGGTCTGCTTTCTTACAGATGCATTTTTCAGATTTATTACAACAGAATGTTCTGAGATCAGTGTGGATTTTCTGATATTTAGTAAGGTTTGCTTTATTAATAAAACCTTTCCCATATTTTGCACTTGCATATAGACTCTCTCCATTGTTGATTTTCTGGTGTTGCGTTAATTCTTCCTGCTTATTGAAACCTTTTCCACACTCAGAACACGTAAAAGGCTTCTCTTCTGGGTGTGTTTTCTCTTGTTCCAGTAGCTCTCTCTTTAGACTAAAGATTTTCCCATAGTCTATACATGTAGGTGGTCCCTCTTCAGGATGTGATCCCTGCTCTGATTTTAGAATGACAAAATATCTGTGGAATATCCTGCATGCATCACATAAACATCTCTGTTCTGTTGTCTGGTTTCTCTGTTCTGCCGCTGTAGATGAGATATTACTGGCACTTTGCTCACAGGGAGTTGAATCTCCTGCTGAATTGCTTTGCTTCTTTTCTGAGCTGCACTGATTCCTGCATTTGCTTCCCCTGTCAGAACATGAACAAGTTTCCTCTTCATCTCTTTCTGAAAACATCCTTCTACCTGCTGGTCTTTCACTGACCTCCCAGTGATGTGTCTCTGCATTACTGTTTCCGGAATCATCTTTTTCTAGACAAAAAAAAGGTAAACATCAAGATGTTATTGTAGGGAAGGATAGCTAAATAAGTTCAGCATTTGGTTGGTTTTTTTTCCTTATTCTGTTTCCTTTATTCTCCTGAACAGGGTGCTATGTGAAATGCTTATAAGTATCTTGTCATATCATCAAGGACTTCGGCCTCCTGTAATTTCGAAGCCATGGGAAGGGCTACAAGATTCACCGTTTCCTGTGCATTTTGCCCATCGCTGCAGGAGAGACCAGAGCTATTCGAGGTGATTCGCAAAGTAAGCGGGGTTGTAGAGGGGAGGATGGCCTGCTGCAGGTTGTAATTTCTCCGACCCATGCTGACTGGGCTGCAGGGAGAGAAGGGAGCAGCAGAAGACATTGGGCCACATCCAGCTCATCTGCCACCCAAGGCTCAACTGCTGCTTTCAATAGTACCGAACACATAAGCCTGAACACTGTGGTTGGGCCCAGGGTGCCCAAAGAATAGGAGACGGCCAGACAGGCTGTCACTGTGGGGGGAGGGGGGCAGTTTTCTCAGGAAGGGTATTGGGCACCGTTGAATAAAGAGGCTACAGGGTGTTGAATAGAGGGGGGCTGGCAAGGATTTCAATAGAAGGGTCAGGGTGGGTTGAACAGAAAGGCCAGTGGGAGGGTTGAGTACAGGAACTGGTGGAAATTTGAATAAAGAGGGTTCAGCGTGGATGTGTTGGGTTGTGGGCTGAATAGAGCGGTAGGGAATAGGGTGTGTGTGTGAAAGGGGGAGCCCAGATAGGTAGGTGTGGGCAGTAATAGATGTGAGGAGAAGGAGAGAGAACAGGTGGAGATGTGGGAAGAAGTAGTGCTGAAACCAGGAGAGGGCCACCTCTTCTCCCAACCTTAGAAACGTCTTCTTCCTGCTCTAATCCTCCAATATACCACAACTTCTTCCTTTGCACTCCTCCTTTCCCAGAACCTCCTCCTCTCCGTTCTACGTAGCCCCAGTTCCCTAGAACTTTATTCTCCTCCCTCGAAAGATTTCAGAACCTCATTTCCCTCTTCCCCTATCACCCCTCTTTCTTCTCCTCCCATCCCACCATATCCAATACTCCCTCCTCCTCTTCTCACATCCCTGAGAGCAACTCTTCCTCTCTTACCCACATCGAGGCCAGATATTCTACAGCTAGAGCACACCCAAAAGGACAAAATATATCATTTCAACAATAAACAAGGTTGGATATCCGCTTGAAAAAAAAGTTTAGTTTGTATAATAAAAATTATTTAATAAGCGAAATAATTTAGATTTATGCAAATATCACACATAATTGCAGCAGAATTTTCTACTTGTTGCAGCAGGAAACCGGGGAGAGGGCTCTGCATAACAGGATCCATCCACACTACCTCATGTCCTGTGGCATGTGAAAGAAAGAAATATTTGTGCATCCTGTACCTGCCTCTGGTGATCTTGGAGGGCTTTTTTAAAAAAAACATTGACGTGAGTAGACAGCAATTTAGACATGCAAGCTGTCTGTCTATCAGTCTGCCTCAACGTGGCCAAAAGTAAAAGTGTTGCACAACTTCAGGCCTTGTTTAGAGGCAGAATAAGAACATAAGAACATGCCATACTGGGTCAGACCAAGGGTCCATCAAGCCCAGCATCCTGTTTCCAACAGTGGCCAATCCAGGCCATAAGGACCTGGCAAGTACCCAAAAACTAAGTCTATTCCATGTTACCATTGCTAATGACAGTGGCTATTCTCTAAGTGAACTTAATAGCAGGTAATGGACTTCTCCTCCAAGAACTTATCCAATCTTTTTTAAACACAGCTATACTAACTGCACGAACCACATCCTCTGGCAACAAATTCCAGAGTTTAATTGTGCGTTGAGTAAAAAAGAACTTTCTCCGATTAGTTTTAAATGTGCCCCATGCTAACTTCATGGAGTGCCCCCTAGTCTTTCTACTATCCGAAAGAGTAAATAACCGATTCACATCTACCCGTTCTAGACCTCTCATGATTTTAAACACCTCTATCATATCCCCCCTCAGCCGTCTCTTCTCCAAGCTGAACAGCCCTAACCTCTTCAGCCTTTCCTCATAGGGGAGCTGTTCCATCCCCTTTATCATTTTGGTCGCCCTTCTCTGTACCTTCTCCATCGCAATGTTCGTGGCATGGTTAGGTCATGGGAGGAAAATGACTCGAACAGATTTCATTTTCCATTATTTACTTATTTTTCCCATATTTAGCTTCTTGCTTCGTCATTTCAGAACCCCCAAGGCGAGGGTCCTGGTACTTTTGCTTTTTTTTTAAAATTGGTGCAGAGCGCACAGGTAAAACCTACCCATGGGCACAGTTTGAAAATGTCCCAGTACCGGGGACGTGTGGAAGGAATAAGCATGGGGCACACAAGAGAGGTAACCCCGCACCGGAGGGAATATTACAGCTAAAGAGCGGTGATAAATAATAAAACAAGGCCCGAAGACCAGAGCTACAGTGGAAATTCTAAAGAAATGCAGAAAAGTATACCTACAACATGAAAAGGAAAACATTAACCATATGATTCATTAGGTATTTCCAACAACAGGAATCCTCCAAAGACGGTTTCTTTTAATCTCCCCAACAACAATGAGAATACAGGATTGCCATCACATTTTTTTTTTTTTCTCTCTTCCGACATATCATCCGTATCTACCACACAGACGGCCCGGGATTTTACAGAATACACGCCCGCCCGGCCCTCCACCACATGGCAGAATAACACGGTCTCAGCATTAGGAACTCCGCAAGTATTTAATCTATTTTCGCGGCAACTTACTGCGGTTGAATTATCACTGCTACAAAGGGGGCCTATCTTTTTTTTCTTTTTTGTATAAACAGTTTTATTGGTGAAACAGATAAACGTAACTGTACAATAAAGAGTATAAACAACCATTGTACACCCTTTTTTCCATCATGATTGAGTCCCCTCCCTTTCCCCCACACACATGTACAGTAGTTCAGAGATAATCTATGGGAATGATATGAGTCTTGCTGTGGACGGATTTAGGCCATCTATATGAAAGCCTCAGGAAGGGTCATATCACGCCATTGCAAATATTGGTCCCACGTATAGTGATATTTCTTCAGTTTATGTTGTTTAATCACCGTCAGCAAATTCATGGTACAAAAGGTGGTCAGGTCTCGAAAGTATCACTCGCTGGGAAGGACAAACTGGAGATTTCCAGGCTTTTGCCATTTCCATTCTGGCAGCTAAACCTAGTTGTATCAAAAAGGGGTGTTGTATATCTCAGGATATATCTCCTTTGATCTCATTGTCGCTATGCAACAACGCAAAAGCCTTATCAAAAAGAACATGTTGATTCCGAACCGATGCTCCAATAGTTTGCACGTTTCCACAGAGATATAACACAATCTCCAGACCACCACGTATGATCATAGGGACCGAAAGAATCACATCCTCTCCAACTGTTCCCATCCTTACCCGTAACCATTTTAGAGAGTCTTTCTGGGGTTAAGTACCATCTGTACAGTTGTTTATAGCCGTTTGCAATCAGTGAAGCCAATAACGATATCTTACCAATATTAGCATATATTAAAGACCATTTATCAGGGTTGTAATCCCCAGAGAGATCTTTGTTCCCTGCCTTTGTGTGGGCTGGAAGCTCGGGAAGCCCAGTGTTCAGTAATTTATAAACTTTGGCTATTAAGCCTCTTTGAGGGCGGCAGATACACAATACCCCTCTATCAATGTTTTCCCCTGCATTAAGTTGTCCTTTAATAATTTAACACTGCAGAAGTGTCTAAGCTGTTGATCCGCTAGAAATTCCGAGGTGGGGAGTCCATATTTTGCTGTAAGGAGTCAAAGGAGAGAAAAGCTCCACAAAGGGGCCTATCTTTTGTGCCCACTACCTGCTATGATTCTTTTCTAACTCGTGTGTGTACACACAGATTCATCCGACAACTTAAAGTAACCCAATTTTTTGAGAACTCTCCAAGTCTGGTTCCACAGGGTCTCTCTCAACCATCTAAATGGATTTCACCTGGCCCAGTGGACCCTTTAATTGCTACTTTTGAACAACAGAAATCTTTTCACTCTAGAAACAATTTATCAATACAGGAACGGGAAGCATGTTTGTCCTTGCAGAAAGATTCCTCTAGCACTATACGTCCAGCTGACAAGGGGGGGGGGGGGGGGGGGGCAGTCATTCTAGACACTTCAGAATATGACAGGAAGGCATCTCAACATCTTTCTGACACTAATTTCTATATTCCCATCGAGCTCAACCCTACAGAGGAATTACAGCATGCACTTGAGAGGTATTGGATAGAGGTTTTGCTCAGAAACATATTTCCTCTAAGGAAAAAACATTTCCTATCTGAACCTTTTCCCAATACCCCCGTGTTCTACTTAGTACCGAACATAAGAAAATGCCATCGGGGTCAGACCAAGGGTCCATCAAGCCCAGCATCCTGTTTACAACAGTGGCCAATCCAGGCCACAAGAACCAGGCAAGTACCAAAAACTAAGTCTATTCCATGTAACCATTGCTAATGGCAGTGGCTATTCTCTAAGTGAACTTAATAGCAGGTAATGGACTTCTCCTCCAAGAACTTATCCAATCCTTTTTTAAACCCAGCTACACTAACTGCACTAACCACATCCTCTGGCAACAAATTCCAGAGTTTAATTGTGCGTTGAGTAAAAAAGAACTTTCTCACAGCAGCCCAGGGTTGCCGATCCAGGAATTGGATCCGTATTAGAACCCTTATCGAAATACGGGGATTCCTTTCTTAGTCCATTGGTCAACCAAACCAAATCCTATATTTGTTATTCTTCAGATTTTATTCTGAAACTTCCATCCATTCCATACATAGATGACACTTGGTTGCTTGTTACGGCCAACATTGCATCCCTGTATACTAACATCCCACGGGAGTCGGCGCTACAATTAATTTGGCAAACTCCCAACAGCAACTCTGTCTCAGAGGGTCTTACGTCCTTTGTCACTGAATTAGCATCCAAAGCACTCAAATACAATTATTTCAAATTTAAAGACCAATATTACTAACAGATCAAAGGGATGGCCATGGGTACAACCGAGGCTCCGTCCTTGGCTTGTCTATATGTGGCCCAGTTCGAGGAAACATATCTACCCATCAGATCAGTGGCGTAATATCCATCTATGGGTCTGCTTCATAGATGATATTTTTTTTATTTGGACGGGGTTCCTTGAATCGTTGGAGTTGACTGCCCAGTGGATCAATACTCTTGACATTAACTTGCAGTTCACCATTACCTCTCATACGTGGGTCCATTCCTTTTCTGGATCTACAGGTATTCAAACATCATCACAGGCTCTCTACCACCATTTTTTCCAAACCCACTGACCAAAATAATTTGTTACACTTTCAGAGTTTTCACCCTTATAATTTGCACGTCAATATCCGGTGGGTGAATTTCTTAGATTATGCCGGTTATGTGAGTCTACAATTGAGTACAAGAGTCAGACCAGAAATGTGTGTGAAAATTTTTTAGTAAGGGGTTATCCTCTTAAGGTGGTCAAAAGAGCATACAAAACGGGGTCTATATGCCAACCGGGACCTTTTACTGCAGACTCGTCATCGCCTTAGGAATGATCAGCCAGTTTGTGTACTTCCGTTTCCCTCTCATCAGATTCAACAGATTATATTAAAACACTGGCATATCTTGACTCTACATTGGTGCCTGCAGGAAAGACTGATTTTTGCGCGTACTAGAGGCCGCAACTTGCGTGATCTACTGGTTTCTCCATATCCTTGCGACATACCTCCCACATTACCCTTTGGATAATTCCCTTGTAATCAATGTTCTTTCTTGGTATTCCAGCTAACACCGTACAGCTCTCTGTATCATGCTCAAAATGGTCTTCCAAAACATGCAGATCTGCACAAGATCTCTCACGCTGATCCGTCTGTACCCCGAGACCAGCACAAGCACACAGAGAGCCAACAAGCAATGTCAGCCGGGCAGCACGCAGCACTTCCAGAGATGGCCAGGATGTGAAGTTGGTGGGGCAATGGGCAAGGGGCCTGAGTGGCCCATCCCATTCCAATGGCTATGGCAATTAATATTTCAAGTCTGTCTGGGATTGTGGGTGGAGGCAGACATGGAATAAAGCACTGCTCTCCTCCCCTTGCTAGCTGAGAGAGAAGGGGGTGTAGGTGAGAAAGATCAAGGAGAAGATTTCCCAGGGAGACAGACAGGATGGAGAATGGAGAAGTGGAGACAGAGCATGTGGAGGAGAGAGGGAGGGAGAGGGAAAAGAAGAGGACGCGGAAAGAGAAGATGAACGAATCAGATGGGGGGGGTGGAAGTGAAAGGGATCAGGGACAGAGAAGGGGGAAGGTGGGAGGAATCTGGTGGTAAGGCTGCATGAAAAGAAAGGCCGGTGCTGGAACAGACATTGCCGAGCGACAGGAAGGAAGAATAACTGCAGAAGGGATCAAATAGGATAAAGGAAAAAAAAAAGAAGAGTTGGCAAAGAGAGGCAAGAATAGCAGGTTGGAGGCAGGCAGGAGAAAAGGTGCCTTCGGGAGGGAAAAGGCTGGAATGAGAGAAGGTGTGAGAGGAGAAAACAGAGGTGAAAACAAATTGAGAAATTAACATAGCCACACCACTCCAGAAGATTTCAATCAATGCAATCACCACAGACCCAAATGAATAAGTGAGTTTTTAATCGTTTCTGGAACCTTGCCAGGGACGATTCTCCTGCACGTTCCACCAGGCTGGACCCATTACACAAAAAAAAGGCAACGCCTCGACTCATCCAACTTGAAGTTTTTAAAATGAGGAACTTCTAATAAGTGGTGCGATGCTGATCTTAGTGCCTGACCATATTTTAGCCTAAAAAAGGAGCATTTCGGAGCCTTACCAGCCTCGTAAAACCTTAAAAACCAGCACCAAAACGTTGAAAACCCCCTCAGTCTAATTGGTAAGCAGTGCAGATCTTGCAGCACGGGTGTCAGATGCGTCCTCAGAGTAACAACCCCGCGCTGCAGAGCTCTGCAGCGGCTGTAAAGGGTGCAAAACAGATTGGGGTGACCCCATGTATAATCCATCCCAGAGGTCCACTGCTGAGACCACTAATGCATGCTTTACTCTTCGCAAATCTGTAGAAAACAAATGAAGGCTTTCATTGCCACAGCGTTTTCACCTTAAAATAAGATATCTTGATAATTCAGACAATGCTACTGGAAGGCACTCTGCTTTGGGACTTGGATGTAGAAGCAGTCCTGCACTTTTTTCCTAACGTCTGTGTATCAGTATCCTAGACAGTAAATGTTGGGGCCCAGCACTGGCTGTCATCTGACTCCAATTCCCCTCCCCCCCCACCCCAATCAAAGTAGCGAGCGATGTTGCAAGAACCATAGTTAAGGATGGCAATCCCCGTGCCCTCTGCTATGTGTACCAACTGTTACCCCAGGCACCTTGTCTTCATTTCCAACCTCTAGCCTGTAGGGATCCACAGTGTTTACCCCATTCCTTTTTTAATTCATTTACTATCTTCATCCCCACCACCTCCTCCAGAAGGGCTTTCCAGGCCTCCACCACCCTCTCCGTGAAGAAATATTTCCCAATGTTGGTTCTGAGTCGTCCCCCCCTGGAGGTTCATTTCATGACCCCCTAGGTCTACTGTTTCCTTTCCAATGGAAAAAGTCCAAGGTTTGTGCGTCATTAAAATCTCCCAGGTTTCTGAATGTCTGTTTGATATCTCCCCTGCATCTCCTCTCTTCCAAGATATACATATTTAGATCCCACAGCTGTTCCGATACAGACCTCACCCTTCTCTGGGCCGCCTCCGTCCTGCCTCTGTCCTTTTTGAGATACGATCTCCAGAACTGAACACAGAGCTCCAGGTGAGGCCTCACCAAGGACCTGCACCGGGAGCCATAACCCTGGACTGCTACAGCAGGATAAGGAAATATAAATTGTATGCAAATGGGTCTGAATGGCAGCAAAATTTCTCAACTACCACCATACAGGCCGATGCAATACTGGCGCCTGAAAAACGGGCGCTCACGACTGAGCGCCCACTTTCCTAACGCACGTCCATCCACCTCTCCCGGGGGGGCGTGATGCAGTAGGCAAATGAGCCGCTGTGTTAAAAAGGAGGCGCTGGGGATACTGTGCGTCCCTAGCGCCTCCTTGGCATCCAGCGCCCAGGAGAAGCGGCTGTGCGCGGGTTAGGAAAAGGGACGCTCAATTTTATGAGCGACGGTTTCCTAATCTGCGCACAGCCACGGCTTAGGAAAATGGACGCTTGCTAATTGAGCGTCCCTTTTCCTAACCTGACCGCCAGCAAGACTTTTTAAAAAAATGTATTTATTTATTTTTTTACCTTACTCTTTTTTTCGGTTCCTCCGACTTAATATTGTCACTAATATTAAGTCAGAGGAACTACAGAAAAGCAGTATTTTTTTTGCTTTTCTGTTAACTTTAGGGGTTCCTCAAGACTTAACACCTGCTGCGGGCAGGCGTTCATTTTTGAGAGTAAAAATGTGCACGTCGGGCGCACATTTCATTTTTGCATAAGTGGGTAATAGCTAATAGCCTCATCGACATGAATTTTACTAAAAGCTGATATAACCAGCCTGAACACCACAATTCAAAACCCAAACATCAACCATTCACCTTCAGAAAAAAAAGACAGAGCCGGAGCTACTCGCTGAAACCATAAAAGATAAACTAACCAACCTCAACTTTCCTAATGCCTCTGCATCATTTGACACGTGGGATATCAAGGTTAATTAAAGAGCGGACACCCTACGCCCGATCCAAACAAAATCAATCCAACCCTATCAGAGTTCCTCTAAACAAAAGAAACCTTGGCACAATGAAGAATTAAGATGCGCTAAACAACTACTGAGAAAATCTGAGAAAAGCCAAACCTCAGAATCACTTGGAACATACAGATCACTACTCTCTCAATAAAGCGAAGAAAGAACACTATGCTAAACAGATTCATGGAGTGATGTTCAACCCTAAAGTGCTCTATGATATCGTTAAACCTCTAATCAAAGACCCATCGTCCTCTATCTCAAGCAACAACTGCTTCTCTAAGAATGCCTGCAATGACTACGCCAATCACTTATCAGAAAAAAATAACCAATTTTCTGCATACCCACTGACCGGAGAAGAACAGGAAAATCAGGAACCAGCTAAATGGATCACCTTCGACAGAATATCTAAATTACACATCTCGCAAATAATTTCTAAGTTAAAACCCACAAGTCGCCCTCTTGACCCCATCCCAGCTAGCTGCTTAAAACTAATACATTGCATGATCACTCCAACAATCGCATCTTAATCAATCAATCTCTCGTAGAAGGTTCAGTCCCAGACAGAGCGAAACAGGCAGTGATAAAACCTAAACTAAAAGAAAATAAATAAAACCAGCTGTACGGACATCTGGGAAAACTATTGACCTATATCCAACCTGCCCTTTCTATCCAAAATTCTTGAAGAGGCCGTATTATCACAACTAGAAGACCATCTAGATAACCACAACATTTTACATCCAAACCAATTTGGATTCAGAAAAAGAAAAAAATCGCTCCACTGAGACTTTATTCGTATCCTTAACGGACCCCATATTACAGGGATTTAACAATGACGAATCTTACATCCTGGTGCTAACTGACCTCTCGGCTGCCTTCGACAGTCAACCATCCCCTTCTATGCCATCAGCTGAGAAATATTGGAATTGATGGTGATGTAAAGAAGTGGATCACCCCCTTATCAAAAAGGACATTCCAAGTCAAACTGGGCAACCATATTTCCGACACCTTCCCGATCGACACTGGTGTCCCCCAGGGTTCAGCACTATCCGCAATTCTATTCAACATCTACATGCTACCACTATGTAAATGACTATCTGATCTAGGAATCCCCTTCTACCTATATGCAGATGACATTCAGTTCTACATACCATGCACTACTTCCGCTGAAAATACAGTAAGGGCGCTGGCATCATAAATGAAGGCTATTCAACATGAACTATCCAATTTCAAACTCTCTCTAAACACTAAAAAACTGAAATCATTCTGTTAAGAAGAATTCCTCCAGTAACACCCCCCCACAGACGCTTGACCTGAATGACTTCAATATTACACCCTCAGACCAGTGCGAGACACCGAGGAGTACAGATTGACAAGAACCTAACCATGGAAAAACACGTAAACAAATTACTCAAATCTGGCTATGCTAAACTGCGATTACTACATAGACTGAAGCCACTGCTGGCTCATGCAGACTTCCGTATGGTACTACAAACCATCATTTCTCGGAGCATCTGAAGGTCTTATAAAAAAAAAAATATATATATATATACAACTACTACAAAATGCTGCAGCAAGACTCCTAACAGGATCCAGGAAATTCGATCACATCTCACAATCACTGATGGATCTGCACTGGCTACCCATACAATCCCGCAACCATTACAGTGTCTTAACATTAATACATTCCTCCCTCCATTCTGACAACACTGGGCTGGTAGGGGCGGTGCTACAACCATACAGATCACTGAGATGTCATAATAAAGGATTGCTAGCTGTGCCATCGTTGCAGAATACACATCTAACAAAAATAAGAGACCGCGTGTTCTCCACCGCAGGCCCTCCACTTTGGAATTCTCTAGCTCAGACTCTACGCCCGACTACCGAAAACAAAGAAATTCAGACGTGACCTCAAAACGTGGTTATTTCAAAATGCCTACAGTCTTACTTAACCTCTCTGAAATTATCACTTGCTCCTACACTGACAATCTCATGATGAACCTATTAATCTTATTTCCACTTTCTTTCCACCCCAGCACAAATAAATGTATCTGACACTTCTTCTCTCACCCCCCCTCTTTATATCCCCACCACACCGTATGCTAAAAATTGTTCCATCATCCCCGCTCCCCTGTCCTTGCACATCTCCCCTCCCCCGACCACCTTAGTTAATGTGCGTGTCTTTCGCTAAAATGTATGACATAGGGGCACATCAAGTGACTGTAACTGTCTGCCTATGATATTTATGTCATGATGTACACCATTGTGATCGTCACTTGGAACGACTGTATATAAAATGGCTAAATAAATAA
Organism: Rhinatrema bivittatum; assembly: GCF_901001135.1. Classification (NCBI taxonomy): domain Eukaryota; kingdom Metazoa; phylum Chordata; class Amphibia; order Gymnophiona; family Rhinatrematidae; genus Rhinatrema; species Rhinatrema bivittatum. The sequence continues at coordinate 44,219,907 of NC_042616.1, read as the reverse complement.
ATAAATAGAATGATGACCGCTATTAGCTACAGGCTATTTTGGACACACTAACACGTGCGTCCAACCACGGGTTACTCAGTGTGCCAACCTGAGTGCACGGTATTGCATTGGCCTGATAGACTGAACCCCTAAGCTGCTGCAAGAAATATGGGACTTTGATTATAACCCACTGGAATAGACATGAGTGGCATTCATTGTACCCTCATTATAACCAATGTCCACAGTTTTGTTTTCTGGCAGCTTAGGAGTAGATTTTGTGTAGAGTTAGAAAAGTCTGCAGAACATCTGCATAGACCTGCATATTAAATATGAATTTAATTTATTTAAAAAAGAAAATAAAATCATTACCTGACATTTTGTATGTATATGGATAATTTGCTCTTTTGGTTGCTTTTTTTGGATGGAAGTAAAAGGATCTTATAAACAGATGCAGAGAATTTGAGATAAGGCAGAAAGGAGGTGGATCTAAAGTGAGGTAAAGAGAGAGGGAGAGGATGAGTTGATAAGAAATTAAGTTGGGAGGAGGGCTAGGGGGAGGATGGAAGAATTCTGGACTAATGGTGTAAAAAGGACTGGGATGGGTGGGTTTGGAGAGGGATTTTTCAGGCTTGGTGTGGGGCTGTGTATGAAGAGGACATATCCAGGATCAGGAGGTTTGGAGAGATATATCTATCTTCTCACTTCCTTTCTCACACATCCCCAAACCTACAGGCTGATACAAAATGGTGCGCTCAGCCGAGCGCACTGTTTGGCCGCACGTTTTAGACGCGTTATTATTACCCCTTATACTGTAAGGTGTAATAGCGTGTGGAAAACACTCGGCCAACCACCCCGAAACTAATAGCGCTCATCACATGCAAATGTATGTTGATGAGCCTACTAGTTATTACCCGGAATACTGAAAGTAAAATGTGCGGCCAAGCCACACATTGGCAGGCATTAACCTTACAAAACACCAGGAAAGTGTACAGAATGTGCTTTTCTGTACACCCTCCGACTTAATATCATAGCGATATGAAGTCGGAGGCACCAAAAATTAAAAAAATCCAAAAAATAAAATCTACCTGCCGGTCGGCGGGCTCAAAAGCGGACGCTCAATTTTGCCGGCATCCATTTTCCAAACCCATGGCTGTCAGTGGGTTCGACAACCGACACCGATAAAATTAAGCGTTGGTTGTCGGACCCGCTGACAGTCGCTGCTTCCACTAATAAGGAGATGCTAGGGACGTGCTATTGTCCCTAGCATCTCCTTATTAGCGCAACACTTCATTTAAGTACAGAATCGCGTGCCCAGAAGAGGTGCCTGGGCGGGCGTCGGGAGAGCGGGCGCTCAACTCAGAGCACCTGCTCTCCCACATGTTTTACTGAATCAGCCTGAATGTGTTGATCAACTCTCCCATCTCTCACACCAAGACACACACCACACTAAGAATTGCTTTTTCAATGATGGCCCAGAACTTGTAATAAAAGTGCAAAAATATCCCTTACCCAGCGACATCAGGGTCTGATAATTCTCCATCATTACATCCTTGTAAAGCTCCTTCTGCTGTTCTTCTAAATCCTCCCACTCCTCCTGGGAGAAATAGATGGCGATGTCTTCGAAGGTTACTGGGACCTGAAACACAAATCCTTCCACACTCAGCACCTTCTGCATCTCGTCCATCAAGAGAGCTCCCAGAGCAGGACAGGGAGAGCATTTTCTGGGTATTTATAATTCACAGTAATAACACACAGTCCCAGAGCAGAATTATATCAACTGGAAACCAGTCATACACCGAACATGGGACTCAAAATATAATTTTCTGAGAATCCTGATCTCTCTCCTTACATTCAGAAGAGTCCCAAAGTGCCTTTAATGCACCTCCCCCCCCCGATTTGCTTGGGATTCTATTAAGGCAGAGCTGCTAAAGGGAAACAATTTTTAAGAGGGAGGTTTTCAGCACATGCCCTAGTCCCCCACCTGCACAATTTTTAAATAAAGTTAAGAAAGTATTTCAATCATGATAACACACTGCCTCTTCCCTCTCCTGTCTCACTTCCCTCTCCCTCCCTTGTGCCTCGTCTCTTTCTTTTTGCTCCATGACTTCTTGTGTTGTTTCTCATCTTCTTCCTCCCTTGTGGCAGTTTCTTCCTTCACTTCATGCATTCCTCTGCCTTTCTAATCTCTCTCCTCACCCTCATTTCATGTTTATATTTCTTCCCTCCTTTCTGTCTCTCTCCCCTCTTTCCCCTGTACCTTCTTGTCTCTCTTCTCCAGCCCCTCTCCCTACCTTGTGTCTTCATCTATATGTGTCTCTTGCACTCTCTGTCTCCCTTTCTTCCTTCTCACTTTATGTCCCTTCCTCCCATCTGCAACTCACTTCAGCAGACTCCCAGCTCAGCACGAGAAGGGAGGGAGCAGGACCCAACGCGCTGTTGCAGCTGGACCCCCAGTTATTTCAGAGGGTTGTACTGTCCCACCTCCTCTCCCAAGAGGCTCCCAATAAGAGCATGAGACAGGAGAGGGGGTGGGGCACAAGGGGACACTGCAAGCTTTCTGCTGAGACGTTCAGATCCTGCCCTCACCTCCTTCCTTCAAACCAAGAAGTTGGGGAGACAAGGAGCTGCTTGGCAGTGAGCCCGATTTCACAGCCATTTTTAAAACTAGGCTCACTTGGGTTTCAATACGACTCTGGGCTGCTTGTACTGGAGTCTCCTGCCGAATGGGTGAGACTTGACAGCTCTGATTAAAGTCAGAACTGACTCTACAGTGTCCCAGTTGGAAAGCTGAAGTAATATTTGTAGAGAGGGCAGAAAGTTGGGGCAATCTCCTACCTGAGCAGAAACTCCTGCAGGCATTTCCCTCTCTGCGTTTGCTGCTTTCAGGATTAGAAATGAATCGGGGGTTCTTTTTCTGGCTGGGGAAAGGTGCGCGTTTGCCTCTTGTACTGCAGCTCCTGGGCTGTTACAGGAGCGGAGGGGAAGAAGGAAAGAAGATAAGATTTGGAGTTGGACTATCTTCTGGCTTCAAACTGCAGCTGTCAATTTGCAAATTAGAAGATGGAAAAAAAAAAAGAAACAACACTTTCTTTCCCTCTGTCTCCAACGCAGGCGGTTCCTCTTCCTGCTGGGCACTGCTTGATGACATCACAGAGACGAAGGGCGGGGCTTCATAGTGCGCGCAGACTGATATCATACAGGGCAGGATGGAGCTTTACACAGAGTACTGATTGCTGACATTGGTGTTATCTAAGAAACTAGAAGCCTGAGGAAATAAATGGAACAAGAACCATGCTGTGCCGCAGGGTATAAATGGAGAACTGGTTTATTGCAGTAGCTAAACAGAAACACAACAGAACTTGCAAGTGTCAGGCCACTAATACCTTAGATTAGAACATAGGAAACTGCCATACTGGATCAGACCAAGGGTCTATCAAGCCCAGCATCCTGTTTCCAACAGTGACCAATCTAGGCTACAAGTACCTGGCAAGTACCCGAACACTAAGTAGATCCCATGCTACTGATAATAGCAGTGGCTATTTCCTAAGTCAACTTGATTAATAGCAGATAATGAACTTCTCCAAGAACTTCTCCAAACCTTTTTTAAACCCAGCTACACTAACTACACTAACCACATCCTCTGGCAACAAATTCCAGAGTTTAATTGTGCGATGACTGAAAAAGAATTTTTCTCCGATTAGATAAGATTGCCTGCAGACACCTACAACCAGAAAAGCAAGTGGTCCTAATAGCATACTAAATCAAATGCTCAAATACAGTAATATGCAAATCAAGGAAGCACTAGTAAAACTATTTAACCTGATTCTACATTTTGGCCACTTCCCTAAGACATGAGCAGAGGGGTTAATTACACCAATCAATAAATATGGGGTACCACTAATCCAAGTAACTTCAGAGGGATCCTTGTCAACAGTAATATTGGCAAACTATTCTGTAATGTCTTCAACAAATAAAGTCTAAAATTCCTAACAGTAAACATCTGCACAGAAGTCAGATTGGGTTCTGCCCAAAATACAGAACCACTAACCATATCTTTACCTTACAAACACTGATCAACAAACCTGCAAAGAACACCTCAGGGAGAATATTTGCATGTTTCATTGATTTTGCCTTTGACTCCATCTGGCACTGTGGCCTCAACTTTAAACAACTACAAACTGGAATTGTGGGAAGAGCCTATGTATGTATTTGGGAGTTTTAAATTGGCTTTAAAGACACTACAAGAAAAAGCTCTAAGAGCCTATATGCTCAAAGAAACCTCTAGATAAATAAATTAAAAAAAACAGTAAAACTACTATTAAAATTATTTGATAACATCATTTAATGAATTGTCTTCTATAGGAGTGAGGTCTGGGGTCTATCAAAACTATACAGCATGGGACAGAACCTCAATAGATATCCTACACCTCCAGTTCTGCAAACAGACTGTGAAGGGTAGCAGGTGTATGAGTCCTTTGTGCTGCAGCATTGTTCACACAGCCTTGAGGGCAAACCCATGAGTCCTACACCGGCAGCTGGCAAACATGCCCTGAGTGCGAAAATCTGGAGCTTCACCTTTACCAGCCATTTCCCCCACAGGTTGAGCCCTTGGGTTCTGGTGGCCGGCAGGACTTAGGCGGGTCAGGGCAGGCAGCAGACTAACAAGAGTCAGAGACAGGCCAAGGTCGGGGCAGGCAGCAATAAGAGTGGTCAGGTCCAGGGTGGGCAGGCAATCGTGGTCAGGTCCAAGCAAGAGGTCAAGATCCAGAGAGTCAGACCAAGAGTGGACAAAGACACACTGGACAAGACAGATAGGATAAGATGAGGCTGGACAATTTGGGCTGGATGAGGAAAGCTGGAGAAGACAAGGCCAGATGTGGCTAGGCAACACGCACTGCAAGGCAGAAGACCCATTGCTGAGGTGAGGTACTGCTGGAAGGTCCAGGTTTAATGTCATCGGAGGGCACCGCTCAATGGTTCCCCCCCCCCCCCCCCATTTAATGTGCACATATCCACGCATGCCTAAGCAGGATACTGGATGGGAGCAGCATGGCAGCACTTGGAGCCGCATGCGACACTGAGCACTGAGGAGACGGTAGTGTCCCAGCCGTAGGAGCCTGCTGACAGCATCCTGGACTTCTCGCAGCGGCATCGGAGTGAGTATAGCAGCTCACGGGGCCATTCTGCGAGCTGTGTTCCTAACACAGGCACTCTGTGTCCATAGAAATACTCCTAATAATGGGTGCAGAGCAGAATTAGGACGCTTCTCCCTACTACTCACCATGCACAAAAGGAAAATTCAAATCGGGTCATCTCAATAACAGTGACAGAAACTTCCTTCACTACCAGGTTCTCTGTGAGGTAATACAAAACCCTAGAAAACACACTCGGCATCTGTATAGCAAAACTGCCATTCCATCCCCTGCCGTTGAAGCAGAGAGCTATGCTGGATATGCATTGAAAGTGAAGTATCAGGCTTATTTGGTTTGGGGTAGTAACCACCGTAACAAGCAAGCTACTCCCCGCATTTTTGTGAATGCAAATCCTTTTTTCCACATTTCCTCTTGCCGTTGAAGCTTAGAGCAATGTTGGAGTCGCATTAACCGTGTGTATGTTTATTGAATAAGTGTATTATCACCAGGTAGTAGCCATCGTTCCCGTGAGCCACCCACTCTTCATTCACGTCCTCTAGACTTTATGGATCCACAGTGTTTATTCCATGCCCCTTTGAAGTCCTTTACAGTTTTGGTCTTCACCACCTCCTCCGGAAGGTCATTCCAGGCATCCACCACCCTCTCCGTGAAGAAATACTTCCTGACAGTGGTTCTGAATCTTCCTCCCTGGAGTTTTAAATCGTGACCCCTGGTTCTGCTGATTTTTTTCCAACGGAAAAGGTTTGTCGTTATCTTTGGATCATTAAAACCTTTATTCCCTTTGCCAATTTTTTTTTTTTTAGAGGCAAACGTGTTATCACCGCATTACCACGGGGATCCTAAAGAATGCAGGCGTTTTGTGAACCCCTGCTACATGCATTTTGAACTTCAGGCAGCCCTGTTTCCCATGGACAAAGCCAAGGTGACTTACATCCTTTCACTGCTGGGTAGCACTGCTATCGCCTGGGCTTCCCCATTGTGAGAGCAAAAAGGACCCTATATTCCAGGACATACAGGAGTTCCTCCATTAATTCCATCTTGTTTTTGAGGAACCAGGCCTTGCTTCTTCCATGGCAGCAGAGTTCCTCTGTATCCAGCAAGGCACGTGTACCGTTGGAGAGTATGCAATCCAGTTCCACACTCTCACTTCAGAACTATATTGGGGCCTGTCGGCCATTTTCTGGCAGATCTTGTCCAGTCAGATTAAAGATGAGCTGTCTGGTTGGGACATCCTAGCTACTTCAGTTGCCTTAATTGTTCTGGCCACTTGAGTAGACCGGAGATTCAAAGAGCGGACTCAGGAAATTAAAGCCTCTCAGTGCCCTATCCAACTGGGCCCCCTCTGGCTCTGGGTTGTGTTGTGTTATGCTTTCTCCGGAAGAAAAACAAAGTAGGAGGCAGCTGGGTCTATTTTTATACTGTGCCAGTCAAGGGCAATTTGCAACTCACTGTCTTGAAGTTAAGAAACTTCTACACCTAGAGTGGGTTGGAGAGGCAATGCTAGGTCGGAATCTCTCCTCTCCACACCTGCTGGTTCTGGTTTGTCTGTCCACAGAGCATTCTTATATTCACACCAAAACATTTCTTGGTTCCGGGACAGGTGGAAACTTCATTGAAGACCCTCTAGTCTGTCAATACGGCATATCTACAACCCCTCTGGAAAATTCAATCACTATTTCCTTTGTTTATGGGGACCCTCTTTCAGGCCGTCTCACAGAGGTAACCTTGCCACTCACTTTTCAGATGAGCCTTCTGCATAAGGAGACGCCCTCCTTTCATGTCATACCCAGGGCAGTTAATCCCATCATCCAGGGGCTGCCCTAGCTCCAACAGCACCAACCTGTCATTGACTGGAGTATGCTACAACTGGTATGCTGGGGTCCTATGGGTATTAACAAGTGCCTCTCTACAGTTTGGCCTCCGCTCATCCTGATTGTGGCGACAACTATGCCGGGCCTACAAGCAACAAGCAGAGACTTTATTCCCACCCATTACTTATAATTGCCCGATAAATCTTTTGCTTGGGAAGATGTCTCCACAGGATAGGGTGTACCACCTGTCGGTTCCTGAGACTGCTGCCATGTCCCAGTACAAAAGAAAAAAATGGGATAGAGGCTTTATTCAGCCTTCTTCTTCCCCGGCTGGTGCAGGCTTCTTTTTCATTGGCAAAAAGGATGGATCTCTCAGGCCCTTTATCAACTACAGTGGCCTTAATGCCATCACTAAAAAGAACTGATATCCCTTGCCACTATTCTCGGAATTATTCGATCACTAGCAACAGGCAAGGAACTTCACCAATCTGGATTTTAGTGGCGTGTATAATCTCATACGCATAATAAGAGGGATGGCCACTTACGCATATTTAGTCATGCCATTCGGGCTTTGTAATCCCCTTGCAGTATTCCAGAAAATGGTAAATGAGATCTTCTGGGACTACCTGTACACCCACATAGAAATATACCTTGACGATATTCTCATATTCTCTCGATCACTGAATCAACATCAGGAGCACATCAAACAAATACCACAGAAGTTGTGGGAACATTATCTTTATGCAAGATTGGAAAAATGCATCTTGGAGCAGGAAGAGCTCTCCTTCTTGAGATATATTATCTCCCAGGCATGGGTTTCACATGGACTCTGCTAAGGTGATAGCCATTCTGGACTGGCCTCAGCCCGTGGGACTCAGGGCACTGCAATATTTCCTAGGGTTTGTGAACTATTATAGTCAATTCATTTCTGAATATTCTTCTCTCGATGCACCACTCCCCACCTTGACCAATAAGGGGATGAATATTCGACACTGGCCAGAAGAGGCCACTTGGGTCTTCCAGTCCCTCAAGCGAGCCTTTTCATAAGAACCTTGTCTGAGAAATCCAAATCCCAATCAACATTTCATCATGGAAGTAGATGCCTCTACCCATTGGGTAGGGGCTGTCCTCGCCTAACACAATGACCAAGGAACTCTTCTTCCATGCTCTTTCTTCTCCAAAAAGTTTACGCCAGCGGAGAAAAATTATATGGTTGGGTATTGAGAGCTCCTCACTGTAAGCTCGTGCTAGAGAAATGGTGTCATCTCATAGAAGGTGCCAAACATCTGATTAAGAACATAAGCACATAAGAAATTGCCATGCTGGGTCAGACCAAGGGTCCATCAAGCCCAGCATCCTGTTTCCAACAGAGGCCAAACCAGGCCACAAGAACCTGGCAATTACCCAAACACTAAGAAGATCCCATGCTACTGATGCAATTAATAGCAGTGGCTATTCCCTAAGTCAACTTGATTAATAGCCGTTAATGGACTTCTCCTCCAAGAACTTATCAAAACCTTTTTTGAACCCAGCTACACTAACTGCACTAACCACATCCTCTGGCAACAAATTCCAGAGCTTTATTGTGCGTTGAGTGAAAAAGATTTTTCTCCGATTAGTCTTAAATGTGCTACTTGCTAACTTCATGGAATGCCCCCTAGTCCTTCTATTATTCGAAAGTGTAAATAACCAATTCACATCTACTCGTTCAAGACCTCTCATGATCTTAAAGAGCTCTATCATATCCCCCCTCAGCTGTCTCTTCTCCAAGCTGAACAGTCCTAACCTGTTTAGCCTTTCCTCATAGGGTTGCTCTTCTCTGTACCTTCTCCATCGCAACTATATCTTTTTTTAGATGCGGCGACTGGAATTGTACACAGTATTCAAGGTGCGGTCTCACCATGGAGCGATATAGAGGCATTATAACATTTTCCGTTTTATTAACCATTCCCTTCCTAATAATTCCTAACATTCTGTTTGCTTTTTTTTACTGCTGCAGCACACTGAGCCGACGATTTTAAAAGTATTATCCACTATGATGGCTAGATATTTTTCCTTGGTGGTAGCTCCTAATATGGAACCTAACATCGTGTAACTACAGCAAGGGTTATTTTTCCCTATATGCAACACCTTGCACTTGTCCACATTAAATTTCATCTGCCATTTGGATGCCCAATCTTCCAGTCTTGCAAGGTCTTCCTGTAATATATCACCAGCTGCTTGTGATTTAACTACTCTGAATAATTTTGTATCGTCCGCAAATTTGATAACCTCACTCATCGTATTCCTTTCCAGATCATTTATATATATATATATTGAAAAGCACCGGTCCAAGTACAGATCCCTGAGGCACTCCACTGTTTACCCTTTTCCACTGAGAAAATTGACCATTTAATCCTACTCTCTATTTCCTGTCTTTTAACCAGTTTGTAATCCACGAAAGGACATCGCCTCCTATCCCATAACTTTTTAGTTTTCTTAGAAGCCTCTCATGAGGGACTTTGTCAAACGCCTTCTGAAAATCCAAATACACTACATCTACCGGTTCACCTTTATCCACATGTTTATTAACTAGAGATGTGAATCGGAACTGAAATCCGAACCGATTCTGGTTCCGATTCACATCTATAGAGATGTGAATCGGAACTGAAATCCGAACCGATTCTGGTTCCGATTCACATATTAACCCCTTCAAAAAATGAAGCAGATTTGTTAGGCAAGACTTCCCTTGGGTAAATCCATGTTGACTGTGTTCCATTAAACCATGTCTTTCTATATGCTCTACGATTTTGATCTTGAGAATAGTTTCCACTATTTTTCCTGGCACTGAAGTCAGGCTCACTGGTCTATAGTTACCCGGATCGCCCCTGGAGCCTTTTTTAAATATTGGGGTTACATTGGCCACCCTCCAGTCTTCAGGTACAATGGATGATTTTAATGATAGGTTACAAATTTTAACCAATAGAACAGAAATTTCATTTTTGAGTTCCTTCAGAACCCTAGGATGCATACCATCCAGTCCAGGTGATTTTCTACTCTTTAGTTTGTCAATCTGGCCTACTACATCTTCCAGGTTCACAGTGAGTTCAGTTCATCTGACTCATCACCCCTGAAAACCATCTCCGGAACTGGTATTTACACCAATCATAAAAAATTTGTAATATTTACCACAAGCACAATACCTTAATCCTTGGCAGGCCAGATGGTCACTGTTCTTCAACCACTTCAACTTCAAGTTTTGCTACCAACCTGTGGAAAAGAACCAGTGAGCAGATGATCTCTCCTGTCCTTACAGATGGAGGATATCCCAGAAACTCCTTGTCATATCATAGATCTGGCAAGGATAATCACCGTTGTAGCAACACTGGCCCCACTGGAAAAGATGGTGGTTCTCAAGTGACTTCATGAACAAGTTCTCAAATGGGCCCATGACTCCTTTATGGCAAGACATCCCGGGTCACTCAAACCTTTGAACACCTCCTTCACCACTATTGGTGGCTTCAGATGAAGACAGATGTAAAACATTTTGTGGAATCTTGTCCTACCTGTACCAAGCACAAGAATTCATGTGCCTGACCTTGGTGGCTGTTACAGCCATTGCCAGCACCGGAAGACCCCTGGAATCACCTGCCCACTGACTTCATCATGGATCTCCCTCTCTCTAATGGCTACACCATGGTGGATCAATTTTCAAAGATGGCTCATTTCATGTTTCTGCCTGGCTTGCCTTCTGCATTGGAACTGGCCTGTCTCTTCATGTAACATATCTTTCACCTTCATGGATTTAACACTTACATCCTTTCTGAACGAGGTGTCCAATTCTCAGCCCTGTATTGGAAAGCCGTTGCAAAAAATTCAAAATCATGCTGGATTTCACATCTGTTTACTATCCACAAGGAAATAAGCAAACTAGAAGAATCAATCAGGTCCTCAAGAACTTTCTGAGAATGAGAAATGAGAGGCAGGGTGACTGGGCAACTCTCTTTCCATGGGCAGAATTCTGCCATAATAACCACGGTTCTTCACCGTTTCAAGTTATCTATGGCAAGAACCTCCGGGTACCCCTTCTTGTTTCACTCTGTGTAACCTTCCCGGAAGCTCATATCACAAGTTGAGAACTCAAGGACCTCTGGCAAAGGACCATCCAACTACTCAACAAAGCAGCCGACCCATCTAAATAGCAGGCAGATAAAAAGCGGAGACCAGCCCCACAATTTAGGTGGGGGGATCTAGTATGGTTAAGCACACAAAACCTATGGCTTAAAATACCCTCAACAAGTTTTGCACCGAGATTCATCAGGCCATTCCCCATACTCCAGCAGGTGGGACCCATAATGTATCAGATAAAGTCACCTCCCACACTAAGGATGCACAACATGTTCCACTTCTCATTGTTAACACCATAGTTCTCATCTGGCCATCATGTCAACCTCCCGAACCCACAGAATCTGTGTCTGAGACAGACACTGAATTTGAGGTCCACAAGATTATTGATTCCAGGAGATGGCAGAACCAAGTGGAATATTTAATATAATGGAAAAACTTTGGTCCAGAAGGAAATTTTTGGGAGCCAACAGCCAACCTTGAGGCCCCTCAATTGGTGAGGGATTTCCATCAGCACTTCCCCTAGAAGCCGAATCCTAGAAACCTGGGGAGGGGGCACTATTATATTTGCTGGTCATGGCAGGCTGCCATGAACATCTGCACTCACCAACACCACTGCAGACCCGGAATGGCACCAGCTCAGATACCACCATGCTCCCACAAGCCTCTCCCAGGCATGCGCACTGATACTCATAGGCTCCGCGGTGGGAACAGCGTGAGAGGTGCTAAGTGATGATGTCAACGTGGCTGGGTATTTAAACCCCAGCCGTGCTCCTAGCAGACATCTCAGCAATGGCTCTCCTACATTGCAGTGAGTGTTGCCTCAGCATTCGTCTCTTCAGCCGAACATTGCCTCGTCTCGTCCTTGCCTTGTCTGCCTCACCTCGTCCTTGTCTTGCCTGCCTCATCTTGTCCAGCTCAACCTTGCCTCATCTCTCCAGTCTGCCCTGCCTCATCAATCCCCCTTGCTTTGTCCTTGCCTGCTCCTCAGATTGATTTCTGGATTTGACCATGCCTGGACCTTGACTACTCTTGCTTGCTGGCCCTCAATGACCCTTACTTGGATATTGACTACTTTTGCCTTCTTCCTGCCTCTGGCCCTGGACCTTCTATTACACTATATCCCTAGAGACTCTCGCCTAGCTCCTGTTGGCCCCAAGAACCCAAGGGCTCAACCTGCGGGGAAAGGGGCTGGCAAAGGTGAAGCTCTTGACCAATCTTATCCCAGGGTACATCTGCCTGCTGTCAGTGTGGGCCTAGGGGGTTCGTTCCCTAGGCAGTGCTAACCACACTCAACAAGGGTCCACTTCCATCATATAATGTCAGCCTTAGGCTGGAATCAATTTATACATGGTGTTATGATATTGAGGTGTTTGGTGGATTCTCAGGGGCAACAGTGATGGTATCTCCTACGGAGAGGAGCCCCTTAGGGAACTGAAGCACCGGGCTAGACTCAGATGCACAAACACAGAGAATATATCTTTTATTAGACAGCTAGTGTGGTCCACCAGAGGTGGCAGTAGAGATTAGATTAGATAGCAACAGTCTGTGATCCTTGGCATAAGAGACCCGTCCACAATGGTGGTGTAAGGCCCTGATGCAGATGTCCAGTAAGGCACTGTAGGAGAGACAGACTGGCAGATGTTATACACACTCCCTGGTAGCTGAGTAGATAGAGTAGATGAGCAGTAGAGAGAGGATAGGTATTAACAGTCTGTAATCCTCGGCAGAGGAGACCCGTTCCACAATGGTGGTGTAGGGCCCGATGCAGATGAGCAGCGAGGAGCTGTAGATGGATAGACTAGGAAAAGTTGTCTTACTCTCTGTAGTTGATAGGTAGTGTTCCAGCAGGTAGAAGACTATGTAGCAGGCACAAGGATAGACACACAGGCCCTCAAGGAGCGAGTACCTGTATATAGAATAGGCACCTGGAAATAAGCAAAGGGCCCCCGAGGAGCTGGTACCCAGGTTAGTAGAACCCCAGAGGGTGAAGGTGGCTTCCAGCAGAGTAGAAGCAGCAGAGCAGCTTCGACCGGAACAAATCCAATCTGTTGCTAACTCGGCGAGAGTCAGCAAATGGGCGACCTTTTGAATACGGAAGCAGTGACATCACTCGAGGGGGACACCCCCGAGGTTTGCACCAACATTGCTACAAGATGTGAGGCACGCGCATGCCCTAGGAGGCTTCAGGTCAACATGGCGGGACGCCGCGCCAGAGCCGCTCCGGGGAAGCCGGAGGGTGCGGCAGGGAGATGCTACGGACGCCATTCTCCTGAGGCTGGTGGAGAAGGCTGAAATAGAGGTGAGGCATGTCGGGCGAAGCCGTCTGAGACCGACGGACGCAACACATGGCCCTACCCACCATCAAGGTCATACTTTAAATCTTATTTTTCTAAATACGTTTGCAGCACATTTAGCTTCTAAAATAAATGTAGATGAAATGCCATAGAGTGATCATTTTATTATTGTGATGTAAACAAGATTAGACCCATGTGTTTTTAGAGATAGAAAATGTGAGCCCAGGGGCTCTAAGTGAGGGCACTTAGACTTAGCGTGCTTGCATGCCATTTGGTTGCCTCAAATTTCAGATGTTAACCTACGTAATGTGGATGAGGCCATTAAGTTGTAGCATGATTCTTTGTTAGCAGCTGTGAATGAGGTTGCTCCACTTAAGGTAGTTCATATTAAAAGGTCTAACATTGCCCCATGGTTTTTTGGTGACCTTAGGTCAGCTAAATCTCACGCTGACTCATGCATGAAACAGAATCTCATGCCTATTATTTTCATGCTTTAACAAGTTATCCCAGTAAGGCGAGTGAAGCAAAGAAGAGATGTTTTTTAGTAATTCATTTAGAAAGGCTGATAACAAGCACATGAGGTTTTCTGTATCATATCCAAGTTGACAAATGGGCCGAGTAAGATGATGTATTCTGGTGTAAACTCCTGTCTAAGTCCAGACTCATTTGCTAACTTTTTCCAGAAAAAGATCAGAGATCTTAGGACAAAATTAAATTCTGATTCTATGGTTGCTCCCTGCGCCATCGATACATTGTCAACAGCATGGAGTGAGTTTGAGAATGTTTCTCAAGGGGAGATATCAAGTATAATTAAGGCAATGAATTCTTCTAATTGCCTATTGAACCCACGTGATACTATAGTGATGAAGGTTTTAGTGGAGGATGTCTGTGTTCCTGTTGCTAAAATAATAGATATGTCTCCAGGAAAAGGCCATCTGCCCACTCTGTTAAAGAGAGCCTCCGGGAGACCACTGTAAAAGCAACCAAGTTTAGATCAATCTGACCCATCTAGTTTACGTCCTCTTTCATCTATTTCCTCCATTGAAAAGGTAATCGAGTCTGCAGTTTTTAAACAGCTTCAAGGCTACTTAGATTCCCATAATATTCTTGATTCCTATCAGATTGGTTTCCACCCAAAGTATAGCACTGAAGCTCCGATGGCGTCAAACCTTGATCATTGCAAATGTTCCACCGACTTTACCCCTGAGCTGCCAGAAAAAAAACATGGGCACTATTCCTAGGGAGGGCACAATGAATGTCACACATGGCTGTGGAGTGCATTATAATCAGAGCCCTCAATTCTGTTTTTTAATTTTTTATTTTCAGACACAAAGCTCTACATTGAAAGCAAGTGATGTATGTATCAGACGGTTGAATCACTCTTCAAACCACGTTAACCTCAAAAATTGCAATATTGGACCGCTGATAAATCTGTCACTACTACCTTACAAGTACCAAAAAGGCCATCATTCACATAGTTAATTATCAAACAACATATGGTAAGTATTAATGACCTTCATAATAGGCTTCATCATGTAGTCTGGAAATTCAGCTTTAGAACTCAGACTTATATTTAATCATCGGTCACTGTATTTTTTATGGTGAGCCAGTGTCCCATTCATGTGAATACACACTTTACATATCAAAGACTTTTTTTTTGTGCACAGATGGTTGAATGACATGTGTGTTATGGAAACAAACCAAAGAGTTATAAAGTAAAAAATCTTGTGTCATTCAGTTGGGTAATAGAACTTCCAAAGAATATCATCTATTACTATTAATCTATAGATCTGTTTGTCAATAAACCCATAAATAACACAGCTCTCAGCATTCTCACAGGACAAGCAGGATGGTTGTCCTCACAAATGGGTGACATCGAGGATGGAGCCCACCACGGAAAACTTCTGTCAAAGTTTAAACAGAACTTTGACTGGCCCCTACTGGGCATGCCCAGCAAGGCACTGACCTGCAGCCAGCAGGGGTCTCCCTTCAGTCTTCTTTTTTCCGCGCAGCAGTTGCCACGCGGTGAAAGGAGCTCTCTAACCACGTTCCTGACAGGAATTTGGAAGTTAATTTCCTAAGAAAATTTGCCCCTCAGGGGTCTCCCTTCGACAAATTTTTAGTCATCTTACGGAACCCGGTAAGTTTTTTGCCTTTTTCCATCGACTACCATCGATTTTGGCCCTTGAGGCCTGTTGGCACTTACCGATCCCCAGCCTAAATTTTGGCTTCAGGCCATGGCAACGGGGTTCCGCCGTTGTCCGGATTGTACCCGGACTATGTCCATCACAGACCCCCACAGGGTTTGTGTAATGTGTTTGGGTAGTAAGCATGATGTCCTGACTTGCACCAAATGTGCCTTAATGACACCCAAGGGTCGCAAAGCCAGGATGGAGAAGATGGGGCTCCTCTTCCATGCACCCACCCCAACGCCATCGATAGCATCGACGTCATCGGAACCGGCACCGTCGAAGTTGTACCATCATCGTCAACCCTCCGGTGACCGTCCGCCATCGATCGCTTCTCGGCCGTCGACTCCCGTCCCTTCCCCGGATGGGCGAGGGGATCGGAAGAAAAAGCACCGCCATCGACGGCACAAGTCTCGGCCTGTCGAGGATCCACAGCCATCGACCTCTGCTCAAGCCGAGCCACCGACAAAGAAGCCGCGAACAGACCGGACACCCTCCACGTCTCGTTCGCGGCATCGAGGAACCCCCTCACCCTCCCGGGGTGCGGGGGCCGTGATCCCACCGGTTACGGTGGTCCCTCCGGCCCTGCCTCAGCCTCCCTCTCCCGTCGAGCCGGGTATGGTTACCCCTGGTCTCCGGGCAGAACTGGACCGGCTGGTCCAGGAGGCCATCGAGAAAGCGATGAAGAAATTGCAACCTCCATCGGCACCGTCTCCGGCACCGGTTCCAGTGCCGCCCCCGACACCGACACCGGCACCGGCTTCGCCACCGAGGAGGGAACCGACCACCGAGCCGTTGATACAAGCGCTAGCACCGCTACTGAGCCGCATGGAGGCGCTCATGACGGCCCTTCCATCGGTGATTCCAGTACCATCGACAACACCACCGTCTCCGACTGGATTTTTCATCGGCAGGAGAAACACCGTTCCGGATTCCCCCTTCCGGGGTGGTTCCATCGGTGCCTTCTGGTATATCTCCACCGATATATCCTTCGGTTCCATCCATTCCACGCCAGGCACCGATTCCATCGGCAGCACCGAAGCCATCGATGCCATTTCTGGTTCCACCTACGGCACCAATTCCACCTCGGTTTCCATCGATGCCTTCAGAGCCTCAGCCAGGTCCATCAGGGCTACAAGCCCCACTTGAGCCCTATGATACCTGGGGTGATGATGATGATACATCTTCTGACACAGATTTGCCTTCGCCACCATCTCCTACAGAGAGTAGAAAAAGATCTCCTCCTGAGGATCTATCTTTCATTAATTTTGTGAAAGAGATGTCAGAAGTTGTACCTTTTCAACTACAATCTGAAGCTGATGACAGACACCAGATGATGGAACTCCTTCAATTTCTGGATGCTCCAAAAATCATCGCTTCCATCCCTATACACCAGGTGTTTTTGGATCTGCTCAAGAAAAACTGGGAATCTCCTTCATCAGTGTCCCCAGTTAACAAAAAAGCTGACTCCACCTACCTTGTCCAGTCAGCACCAGGTTTCCAAAAACCTCAACTGGATCATCGCTCTGTTGTGGTTGAGTCCGCGCAGAAGAAGGCCAAGCGTCTTAAGCCACACTCTTCTACCCCACCTACCAGGGACAACAAGTTCCTAGATAGTGTTGGACGGAAAGTCTATCATGGAGCTATGTTGATTTCACGCATAGCTTCATATCAACTTTACATGACTCAGTACAACAGAGCCATCCTTAAGCAGATGCAAGACTATGCTGACACGTTGCCAGACCAATACCAACCGCAGCTTCAAGCCCTTCTTCACAAGGGATTTGAGGCAGGGAAGCACGAGATTAGGACTGCCTACGACATATTCGATGCTTCCACAAAAGTTTCAGCCACAGCCATCTCAGCCAGACGTTGGGCTTGGTTAAAATCATCCAACCTTCGCCCAGAGGTTCAGGATCGTCTTGCTGATTTACCCTGCTTAGGCGATAATTTGTTTGGAGAGCAAATTCAGCAGATTGTGGCGGAGTTAAAAGACCACCATGAGACGTTGAAACAACTCTCATCTGTCCCACCTGAGCTAACCTCCAAGCAACCGCAAAAGAAAGACTCTAAGAAGTCATTCTTTCGACCACGCCGTTATTACCCTCCATCGGCCAGGCCTCGTCCAGCTCGATCCTCTACTAGGCCTCAGCCGCGTCAGCCTAGGAAACAAAGGCCTACTGTAGCCCCTCCTCCTGGGCCTGCGGCTGGCCTTTGACTCCCCTGTAGGGAACACATGCCAAACCCCTCTTCCGGACATCCCTATAGGTCGACTGTACCATTTTCTACAACCTTGGTTGCAGATCACCTCAGATCAGTGGGTGCTAACAATTATCGCACAGGGTTACCACCTCAACTTCATAACTCTTCCGGCAGACTCCCCGCCTCTTCAAGCGTGGAGTCTATCCACCCATTTGGCTCAATTACAACAGGAAGTATCCCTTCTTCTGCAATCAAATGCTATAGAACCCGTTCCTCCCTCTCAACGAGGCACGGGATTCTATTCCAGATACTTCCTAATACCAAAGAAATCAGGGGGACTACGTCCCATTTTGGACCTTCGAGCCCTCAACAAATACCTTCAAAAAGAGAAGTTCAAAATGGTAACCCTAGGCGCGCTGCTCCCTCTGCTACAAAGAGGGGATTGGCTGTGCTCTCTCGACCTCAAGGACGCTTATACCCACATTGCGATCACACAATCCCATCGCAAATATCTGCGGTTTCTAGTAGGCCACGACCATTATCAATACCGTGTCCTCCCTTTCGGTCTAGCTTCTGCCCCACGAGTCTTTACCAAATGTCTCGTAGTGGTAGCAGCATTCCTAAGGAAGGAAGGTGTCCACGTCTACCCATACCTGGACGATTGGCTAATCAGGGCCTCCACCCAACAGATAGCTCAATCCTCCCTAAAATTGACAATTCAAACACTCCTTTCCTTAGGGTTTCTCGTCAATTACGAGAAATCTTGCTTAGTCCCGTCTCAAACCTTATCCTTCATTAGGGCAGACTTGGACACCTTACAGGCAAAGGCTTACCTTCCTCTTCAGAGGGTCCACACCCTAATGTCCCTGGCTCGCCAGCTCCAGTCTCAGAACACTGCCACGGCTCGCCAGTTCCTCATTCTCCTAGGGCACATGGCATCCTCGGTTCAAGTCACTCCCATGACCTGACTAGCCATGAGAGTAACACAATGGACTCTACGACACCAATGGATTCAAGCTTTTCAGCCTCTGTCCTCCATAGTCACAGTCACACAAGCGCTGCGCCTATCCTTAACCTGGTGGACGACTCAGGTCAACCTCCTTCAGGGCTTACCCTTTCTTCCACCGGATCCGCAGTAATCCTAACCACCGACACTTCTCACATCGGTTGGGGAGCCCATGTGGACGACTTTCAAACCCAAGGGTTATGGTCCAAAGAGGAAGCCGAACACCAGATCAATTTCCTGGAACTTCGAGCAATCCGCTATGCGCTCCGCACTTTCAAAGATCATCTCTTTCATCAGATAATCTTAATCCAGATGGACAACCAAGTGGCCATGTGGTACATAAACAAGCAGGGAGGCACAGGCTCCTTCCTTCTGTGTCAGGAAGCTGCGCAGATCTGGGCGGAAGCCCTCTCCCACTCCATGTACCTCAGGGCCACTTACCTGCCGGGAGTAGACAATGTATTGGCAGACCAGCTGAGCCGTGTCTTCCAACCACACGAGTGGTCACTCGATCCTCTGGTAGCGACCTCTCTGTTTCACAAGTGGGGTTCTCCCCGCATAGACCTCTTTGCGTCCCCTCAGAACCACAAAGTGGACGATTACTGCTCTCTCATTCGGAGCCAGCACTCTCGGCCGAGGGATGCATTCTCCCTCAAGTGGACAACCGGTCTGCTCTATGCATTCCCTCCACTCCCTCTTGTGTCAAAGACTCTCGTGAAGCTACGCCAGGACGGAGGAACCATGATCCTGATAGCACCTTACTGGCCACGCCAAGTATGGTTTCCAATACTCCAGGATCTCTCCATCCGCAGGCACATTCCTCTGGGAAAGGACCCGCATCTGCTCACTCAAAACGACGGATGCCTCCTCCATCCCAACCTCCAAGTCTTGTCCCTGACGGCATGGATGTTGAAAGGTTAGTCCTTCAGCCTTTCAACCTTTCAGATTCCGTTTCTCGGGTCCTGATAGCTTCACGAAAGCCTTCCACAAGAAAGTCTTACTCATACAAATGGAAAAGGTACACATCATGGTGCACTTCTCAGTCCCTTGATCCCCTTTCCTGTCCAATCTCCAAATTCTTGGACTATTTATGGCATCTCTCTGAATCAGGTCTTAAAACCTCTTCTATCAGAATGCATGTCAGTGCGGTAGCCGCCTTCCATAACGGTATTGGGGGTAATCCTATTTCAGTACAACCCCTAGTATCACGCTTTCTTAAGGGCTTGCTCCATCTAAAGCCGCCCTTGCGTCCTCCGGCCCCATCCTGGGACCTTAACCTGGTTCTTGGTCGTCTTATGAAACCTCCTTTCGAACCTCTGCACTCCTGTGACTTTAAATATCTCACTTGGAAAGTGTTATTCCTTTTGGCTATTACTTCAGCTCACAGGGTTAGTGAATTACAGGCCCTAGTTACCTATCCGCCTTACACTAAGCTCCTGCAGGACCGCGCGGTACTCCGCACTCACCCTAAATTTTTACCTAAGGTAGTTTCTGAGTTTCATATCAATCAATCCATCATACTACCTATCTTTTTTCCCAGGCCCCACTCCAACTCTGGAGAGCAGACCCTGCATACCCTAGACTGTAAACGAGCTCTAGCTTTTTACCTAGACCGTACAGTTTCCCATAGGAAGAGCACTCAATTATTCGTCTCTTTCCATCCTAATAAGTTGGGACAACCTGTGGGTAAGCAGGCTCTTTCTTCCTGGTTGGCGGACTGCATTTCTTTTTGCTATGAGCAAGCTGGCATTCCTTTTCAAGACCGTGTTAAAGCACACTCTGTGAGGGCCATGGCGACGTCAGTGGCACACCTTCGATCGGTGCCGCTTCCTGACATCTGCAAAGCTGCAACCTGGAGTTCTCTCCATACCTTTGCAGCCCATTATTGTTTGGACAAGGCTGGAAGACAGGACTCCATCTTCGGCCAGTCTGTCTTGCGTAACCTTTTTCCAACCTGATGTACCAACACCCTTCCACCTACCCGGTTGGGTGCGGATGCCCTTTCCCAAATTTCTCCTCACTTATTGTGCCTGCTGCACACCGTTGGGTACATTTGGTGCAAGTCGGGACATCCTCAGCTCGGTACTCACCCATTTGTGAGGACAACCATCCTGCTTGTCCTGTGAGAAAGCAAATGTTGCTTACCTGATGTAACAGGTGTTCTCACAGGACAGCAGGATGTTTGTCCTCACGAAACCCGCCCGCCTCCCCGCGGTGTTGGGTTCGTTTTATTCTTACTTTCTAGGCACTGCCTGTAGCTTTGAAAATCAGACTGAAGGGAGACCCCTGCTGGCTGCAGGGTCAGTGCCTTGCTGGGCATGCCCAGTAGGGGCCAGTCAAAGTTCTGTTTAAACTTTGACAGAAGTTTTCCGTGGTGGGCTCCATCCTCGATGTCACCCATTTGTGAGGACTAACATCCTGCTGTCCTGTGAGAACACCTGTTACATCAGGTAAGCAACATTTGCTATCTGTTGCCTTGTCGATTCTATGTAGTGAATGCATATAGACAAAATCTGGGGAACTATCAAATGCTTATGATCCTTACTTTATAGGTGAAAGGTAACCATACTTTATAAATGAATGCTCCATTCAAAGCCTGGGTAATTTGCATAAAAATTATATTCCTTAACATCCTGTCATACCAGTCCAGACAGTGGGTTATGCTTCCTTGCCCATAGGCAGAGGGAAAAAAACTATATATGTTCACAGTACATGCTCTGGGGCAGCAGTAAGCCTTGCAAGTATTTCTCTGCCTCCAGCAGGTCCAGGCATATCTGGACTGGTGCAGAATTTGGGAGACTCCAGACTGACCACCCTTTAAAGGTCCCTGTAAAAGTCCAAGAAGTGAGGAAGTAGACTCGGGTATCCTCAGGGTTCCTGCGACTGTGAGCGGCTCCAACCCCCATGAGGATTGAAATGGTCATCTCGGGACTGTGGCTAGTGATTTCTTCTCCCTCCCCCCTCCTCCGCCTTGGCTTCCTCTGATATTGTGGGCTCTGGTCCTGTTCCTTCCCTATATAAAGAGTCTTTACATTGAGCAGGGAAGCCAATCAAGTTGTAAAAAAAAACAAAACAACCACCAAAAACCAGAGCAAAGAATCAATTGTATGGACCGGCTTGCGGTGCCTGCAGCGGCTATTCTGGGAGAGCCCAGAGGGAGAAAGAAGCATGAAGGGTCTACAAAGTGCTGCACATGTGGAGCCTGGAGTGTGAGGGTGCAGCAGCTGTGGGAGGTAGAAGTATGAGGGATCAGACACTTAAAATGGCACAAGAGAAGGAGAGTCTGTCATCATTTCCTTGACCCTTGCTTCTTGGGGAGATGCCCTAGAGCTCTTTCCCAAAGGCTCAGAGGCTTCTCCTATTGGGGGCTTATAAGAACATAAGATTTGCCATATTGGGTCAGACCACGGGTCTATCAAGCCCAATATTCTGTTTCCAACAGTGGCCAATCCAAGTCACAAGAACCTGGCAGAATCCCAAAGGGGTAGATAACTTCCAGGTATCTTAACCCAGGGACAAGCAGTGGATATCTCCAAGTCCACCTTAATAATAGTTTATAGACTTTTCTTCCAGGAACTTTTCCAAACCTTTTTAAACGCAGTTACCCTAACAGCTTTTACCACATCCTCCAGCAACAAAGTCCAGGGCTTAATTATGCGTTGAATTAAAAAAAAAAAGTCTCTTATTTGTCTTAAATGTATTACCTAGTAACTTCATTGTATGTCCCCCAGTCTTTGTACGTTTTAAAAGAGTAAGCAAACGATTCAGATTTACCAATTTCACTCCACTCATTATTTTATAAACCTTTATCCTATCTCTCCCTCAGCTTCTCTTCTCCAAGCTGATTATCCTTACATCTTCATACTGTCTGACCTTAGTATAATCAGATGCCATTTTTTTTAAATCCAGTTTTTAACACAAAAGTCCAGGGGCTATCACAGAATGCCCTGTTCTAAGAACAAAACAACAAGTCCAAGGGTTTCTGGACTTAGCGGGGTACTGTCGTAAGTTTATTCTCCAGTTCGCAAGCCTGACTGCTCCCTTAACAGACCTGCTGCAGATCAGGTACAGTAGGGTCCTCAATGTGAATCTGCATTTGTGCGGCTTAAAGATCAACATCCAGTGTTGCATAGTTTAGATTTTGGGAAACCCTTCTTGCTCCAGACAGATGCTTCGGGAGTGGGGCTGGGGGCAGCGTTGTCCCAGGGGGTACAGAATGAGGAAAACCCAGTCCTGTACCTAAGCCGTAAACTATTGAAAAATGAGTAGACCTATTCAACAGTAGAAAAAGAATGTTTAGTAATTAAGTGGTGTACCTAGACTTTCAATAGCACCAGTAATTAGTAAGGGATTCTTACCAGACTAAATTAAACCACAATTGAAACCCTCCAATCGAACCTTTTTACACATATAATCTTACTAACCCCTATGCAGGTTGAGGCATTTAAACTATCATTCAATGAAAATTTTTTTATCACAAAGGAAAGATTTTTTAGACGGAGAGAGGAACGTTTCATATAATAATATCATAAATCCCCACAGGGTGATACAGTTGTATATAATCATAAACGGACCTCCTCCATCCAGATTTTTCTTGAGAAATGAAAACACCAAGTGAATACCTCTTTCATTTTTTAAAAAAATATTCATTGCTGAAAATTGTGAAAGTCACTCCGTCAATAATTTAGACCTAAAGTACGGTATAACTGTCCGGGTGAATTGTGCTATACCCAATGGTATTTGTAAATGCTTAAACAAGCTATATGAACATCTCAGGCATTAATAAATTTGCAATCGGCTTGAGCTCAAGCTCAATCAACATCCCGACTTATCTGATGTTGTGAATCAATGACCGACGCAGCCACGTTTCAAGTCCGCCCAGGGACCTTTCATCAGGGAATCCGTCCTCATTAAATCCTTGGTCGGTGAGTGTTGAGATGTTGCCTGATAGAGTTTAATGCGATCTTCAACGTGAGTCAGGAATGACTCTACCCAAAAACTAAAAACCCAATGACTCTACCCAAAAACTAAAAACTGGGTAGAGTCATTCCTGACTCTACCCAGTTGAAGATCGCATTAAACTCTATCAGGCAACATCTCAACACTCACCGACCAAGGATTTAATGAGGACGGATTCCCTGATGATTCCTGGGTGGTAATTCCTAAGTTAGAACCTAACATTGTGTAACTACAGCAAGGGTTTTTTTTCCCTATATGCAAAACCTAGCACTCTCATCTCATTAAATTTCATCTGTCATTTGGAAGTCCAATCTTCCAGTCTTACAAGGTCCTCCTGCAATTCTTCACAATCCGCTTGTGATTTAACTAATTTGCATAATTTTGTGTCATCTGCAAATTTGATCACCTCACTCGTTGTACCCCTTTCCAAATCATTTATAAATAGATTAATAAGCACCGATCCAAGTACAGATCCCTGAGCTACTCCACATTTTACCTTTTTCCATTGTGAAATTAACCATTTAATGCTCCTCTCCGTTTCCTGTCTTTTAACCAGTTTGTAATCCATGAAAGGACATCGCCTCCTATCCCATGACTTTTTAGTTTTCTTAGCAGCCTCTCATGCGGGACTTTGTCGAGCACCTTCTGAAAATCCAAATACATCACATCTACCGGTTCACCTTTATCCACATGTTTATTCACCCCTTCAAATAAATGTAGGAGATTTGTGAGGCAAAACTTCCCTTGGGTCAGTCTATGCTGGCTGTATCTCATTAAACCAGGTCTAATTAAATGTTCTGTGATTTTATTCTTTACAACAGTTTCCACGATTTTTCCCAGCACCTGAAGTCAGACTCACTGATCTATAGTTTCCCGGATCACCCCGGAGCCCTTTTTAAATATTGGGGTTACATTGGCCACCTGCCAGGCTTCAGATATGATGGATGACTTTAATATGTTACAAATTAATCGAAATAGAACTAAAAAATGAAATTTCGAACCTTTCAGAACTCTGGGGTATATACCATTCAGTCCAGGTGATTTGCTACTCTTCAGTTTGTCAATCTGGCCTACGACATCTTCCACGTTCACCGTGAATTGGTTCAGGTCATCTGAATTGTTTCCCTTGAAAACTGTCTCCAGGACGGGTACCTCCCCAACATCCTCTTTAGTAAACACCGAAGCAAAGAAATCATTTAATCTTTCCGCGATGGCCTTATCTTCTCCGAGTGCCCCTTTAACCCCTCGATCATCTAACGGTCCAACTGACCTGCTCGCAGGTTTTCTTCTTCGGATATAATTTTTAAAAGTTTTTATTATGAATTTTTACCTCTATGGCCAACTTCTTTTCAGATTCTCTCTTAGCCTCTCTTATCAATGTCTTACATTTAACTTGCCAACGCTTATGCTTTATCCTATTTTCTTCTGATGGATCCTTCTTCCAATTTTTGAATGAAGATCTTTTGGATAAAATAGCCTCCTTCACACCTCACCTTTTAACCATGCTGGTAATCTGCTTCCTTCCGGGCAGATTTTAAATGCCCAGTGTGCGTAAATTCTGGCCTTTACGCGCGTGGCTGGGTCTTATATGCGCCGGGCGAATCTTCCAAGAGGCCCGGCCACACTTGTAAAGGCTGGTACGCGTTCAAGCACCGGGCCTCTTGGAAGGGGCAGGCCGGGGGACAGCACCATTGTTCAGTCTGCCAGCGCATGCAACTTACTTCAGCTCGGGAGCTGAAGTTATGCAAAAAAGGTTAAAAAAATAATTTAGATTTAGAGGTTGTGGAGGAGAAGTAGAAGGGAGGTTCCCTCCCAGTCCACTCCAATTAAGGATTGATAAAGCAACAAGGAAGGCTATCTAACCAAGCCCTTTTTAAAGACACTTGTTTCTATAATAAAGAATCCAAAAATTGGACATTCTGGCTTCTAATTTTCAACTTGTTGCGCTCCAATTAAGGAGCAGACTGGGAGGGAACTGGGGAAAGGCAAAATGCGAGAGGTATGCAAAAATCCTTCCCCCCCCATGCACGCATGGATTACAAAATCTGGCGCGCATGTGCGCGCGGGCCCATCTATTTTATAACTTGCATGCGCTGGCGTGCGTGCGTACATGTGCCGGGAAGCGCGCGCACATGGACGCACATGCGCAGCTATTAAAATCTACCCTCATATGCGTGGAATACATCTGGACTGCACTTCTAGGATGGGATTTTTTAACAATGTCCATCTCTGTTGCACATTCTTAACCTTTGTAGCCACACCTTTCAGTTTTGTTTTGTTTTTAACTATTTTCCTCATTTTATCAAAGTTTCCCTTTTGAAAGTTTAGTGCTGGAGCCGTGGATTTGCACACTGTCCCCCTTCCAGTCATTAACTCAAATTTGATCATATTATGATCACTATTGCCAAGTAGCGCCACCACCATTACCTCTCTCACCAAATCCTGCGCTTCACTGAGAATAAGATCTAAAATTGCTCCCTCTCTCGTCGATTGTTGAACTAACTGCTTCATAAAACTGTCATTTATTCCATCCAGGAACGTTTTCTCTCTAGATTGTCACGATGATACATTTACCCAGTCAATAGTGGGGTAATTGAAGTCTCCCATTCTTACCGCACTACCAATTTGATTAGCTTCCCTAATTTCTCTTAGCATTTCACTGTCTGTCTCACCATCTTGACCAGGTGGACGATAGTATACTCCTATCACTATAGTCTTCCCCAACACACAAGGGATTTCTACCCATAAAGATATAATTGTGCACTTAGTCTCATGCAGGATGTTTATCCTGTTGGACTCTATGCCATCCCGGACATAAAGCACCACCCCACCACCAAGTTGTTCCTCTCTATCATTGTGATATAATTTGTACCCCGGTATAGCATGTCCCATTGGTTGTCCTCTTTCCACCATGTCTCTGAGATGCCAATTAAGTCTATGTCATCATTCACCGCTGTACCCCAACTCCCCCATCTTACTTCTTAGACTTCTGGCA
Source organism: Rhinatrema bivittatum (assembly GCF_901001135.1). Classification (NCBI taxonomy): domain Eukaryota; kingdom Metazoa; phylum Chordata; class Amphibia; order Gymnophiona; family Rhinatrematidae; genus Rhinatrema; species Rhinatrema bivittatum. Next base: position 44,193,212 of record NC_042616.1, on the reverse strand, counting down.
TTAGCATACAAACTCCTGATTTTGCCTGCCCTCTGACTAGCTATTTTACACAGACACACAAACACCCTAAAGAATATACCCCGCTAGTTTAGTTCTCCCCAAAACTTCAAAGTTCTAAAATTTCCCCAAGCAGTGCTTACTGATTCCTTTCAGCCACCAGCAAGGTGATCCTCTCCTCTCAGAGCTCCCACTGCCAGGCATCACCATTGAGCAATGGCTTGTCTCCTTCCCAGGGACTCTGATCACTACTTCTGCAGTATCCCTTGCCACGGCTAATTTGGGGGAACAGAGACCTGGCCTGGGAATCAGACCCAAGTCTTCCATTTAGCAGAACACGGTGCTTGTCACTGCATCACTAAGCTGAACCATTCTCTCTCCTTTTTTTTATACTAATACATTTCTTACATTTTTACACTCTTTCAGAATTGAAGTGGGCCCATTTAATGAGGACCGCACCCTGTTTTTAAAATTCCCTTCTCTGAGTCCACTCGTCCATTGAGCGTGATGTTCTTGTGCCTCTGTAGACTTCCAATACGGATTAACACAGCAAATGTTACCTTTTATTAAATTCATAAAGGTCAAGGTGGAATATGCACATAAGGAAAAAAAAAAGACTTGTTACAGGATGGGATTCACTCAACTGTGGAAGTAGATGACAATAACAATGTACGTTTCCTGCACCTTGACTTAACCTACGTCGAGTAGCGCTAGAGCAGTAAGTAGCAGAAAGAGTAAGTTAAAGAAACCTTATATCCAAACCACATTTTAAAATGAGAAGATTGAACAAGCATGGCTTTTCACGCAGTATATCACACAGGAAATAAAGCAAGGCAGAAAAAAAGAAAAAGACGGGAAATATATATACACTAGGATGCTCTTTATAAGACACGATGGGAGAGAATGAGAGACTGAAATATTTGTATTTTCTTAATAAAAAATAAAGACGGACTATGCGAACAGTTCTCGTCTTTTTTTATACACCAAACTCAGTATTACATTATCTATATATCCTTCCATTAAAAAAGAGGCAGATGCAATAAGGTGAGTTCAGCTGAGCACAGTTTTACCTTCACATTTTGGGCATGTAATCTTCACTGCCAGTGCTCACAAAACGGGTGCTCAGCGTTAGCATTAGCTCTTCCCTCCCAATCTCGCCGATACAGTAAGGACGCGTAAGAAAGAGTGCAGCAGTGCCGGGCGCACCCTCGTTTGCCGCGCGCACAGTTTGGATCACCTACCGCTCGATACAGTATTCTCAACTGAATGAAAAATAGCGCCAGAGCAATAATATACATGTTGCCCATGGCGCTGTCCGGTACGAAGCTGACCGAACACCACACTAACGCCAGGGTAAGGGTAGGTGGTAAATTAGCAGGTTAAAGACGCGGCAAAATAGCTGGTTAAAAAGGCGATAATCTGGGCGCACGTTACTGTATCGGAGGGAATAGCTAATCCGATCATTAACATATCATATACATGCCGCGGGCGGAAAGGGATACGCGATTTCAAGAAGTGGTAAGGACGCGTAAAACCGGATACTGAATCGCGGGTTAGACATACACGTCCAAATTGTGCGTACAAAGCGGGTTAGAAACAGGGTAACTGCGGCCGCGCTTTACTGTATCGGCCTGAGAGAGAACATAAGAACATAAGAAAATGCCATACTGGGTCAGACCAAGGGTCCATCAAGCCCAGCATCCTGTTTCCAACAGTGGACAATCCAGGCCATAAGAACCTGGCAATTACCCAAAAACTAAGTCTATTCCATGTTACCATTGCTAATGGCAGTGGCTATTCTCTAGGGGGTAGATTTTAAAAAAGGGCGCCCTCGCGTACTTTTGTAGGCGCATCAGGCGCAAACAAAAGTACGCTGGATTTTAGTAGATACGCGCGTAGCCGCACGTATCTGCTAAAATCCCGGATCGGCGCGTGCAAGGCTGCCGATTTCGTGTAGCCGGCGCGCGCCGAGCTGAGCAGCCTACCTCCGTTCCCTCCGAGGCCGCTCCAAAATCGGAGCGGCCTCGGAGGGAATTCGCTTTCGCCCTCCCCTCACCTTCCCCTCCCTTCCTCTACCTAACCCACCCCCCCGGCCCTGTCTAAAACCCCCCCTACCTTTGACGGGGGATTTACGCCTCCCAGAGGGAGAAGTAAATCCCCGCGCGCCTAGATGCAACCCGGGGGTGGTTCCGGAGGGCGCGGCCATGCCCCTGGACCGCCCCGGGCCGAAACCACGCCCCCGGGCCCGCCCTTGAAACGCCGCGTCCCGCCCCGAAAACGCAGCGCCGATCGGCCCCGCCCCCGACACGCCCCCCTCGAAAAACCCCGGGACTTACGCGAGTCCCGGGGCTCTGTGCGCGCCGGCAGGCCTATGTAAAATAGGCGCGCCGGCGCGCAAGGCCCTGCTCGCGTAAATCCGGGCGGATTTACGCGAGCAGGGCTCTTAAAATCCGCCCCTAAGTGAACTTAATAGCAGGTAATGGACTTCTCCAAGAACTTATCCAATCCTTTTTTAAACACAGCTACACTATCTGCACTAACCACATCCTCTGGCAACAAATTCCAGAGTTTAATTGTGCTTTGAGTGAAGAAGAACTTTCTCCGATTAGTTTTAAATGTGCCCCATGCTAACTTCATGGAGTGTCCCCTAGTCTTTCTACTATCCGAAAGAGTAAATAACCGATTCACATCTACCCGTTCTAGACCTCTCATGATTTTAAACACCTCTATCATATCCCCCCTCAGCCGTCTCTTCTCCAAGCTGAGGGGTGCGGGGATAGCTCATTTTACTAGCCCTGGTATTTTCACGCCTGGTCAGAGGTGGAGTAAAAGTTCCAGCCCTAGGAAAGTTCAGGAGTGGCCCCAGACTATCAGTTATGGGGGAAGGAGAGGGGGTAACGGCAGGGGACTCCCCAGGGACAGGAGGAAAAGGCAAAGTTAATTTAGGGGGAGGGCAGGGGGGGGGGTTTCCCTTGATTTTCCTAAAGCAAATTTGCCAGAAAATCCCTAGATTTGGGACAGGGTTCTGCAGTTTTATTTCAGGGGGATCCTTACGTAGAACCATTTGGCGATGGTTTGCAAGTGAAGGAGAATGAAAGCAATACAGCAGCAGCAGCAGCTCCAAGGCGGTTCAGCATCGTCTCTCTTTGCACGCTACTGTGCTGGCAACCGGCTTTATTCAAACCCTTCCCCACACCTTGGCTACGTGCACCGTGCGCGCTTTATTTAACAACAATAATAATTTGACCACGGATAGGAGTAAATGGAGTTCTCTATAAAGAAAGGAGGGGGTTACAAATAGAAAGCCACAGGGATCGGTCCTTGGACCAGTTCTTTCCAACATTTTTGCAAGTGACATTGCGGAAGGATTATCAGGAAATGATTGTTTTTATTTTTTGCAAATGATAACAAAAGCCGCAATGGGCAGACAACCAAGGTGGTGTGGAAAACAAGAGGAGGGTTCCAATGAAGCCTAAGGAACGGGAGCTAAGATTTAATGCTAAAAAACTGAAGAGCCATGCGTACGGACGGCAAACACCAGGAAAGAGCTACAGTCCAGGGGGGTGAAATTCTTCCCTACACAAACAAGAGCGGGGTCTGGGAATGATCGTATTTGATGATCTCAAGGAGATAAGGTGACAGCAAAAGCCATGAAGATACCTGGACAGGAACGAACAGCAGAAAAAAAGAAAAGTGATATTGCCCCTGCACAGACCCCTCGGGAGACCTCATTTGGAACATCATGCACAGTCCTGAAAACTGCAACTTCCAAAGGATATAAAATCTATGGTCCCGAGGGTGGCCACTAAAATGGCCGGTGGCCTTCATCATAAAGCACATGGAAAGGTGGGATGGGGAGAAATGATAAAGCCACTTAAATACCTCCGAGACATTAATGCTCCAGCTCCAGGTTTCTTTCAAGGGAACGGAGGCTCTGGAATGAGGGTGAAAGGGAGAAGAGATGGGCGTAATCTAAGGAAGTATTTCATTACAAAAAGGGTGATGAATGCCTGCACCAGCCTCCCCGTGAAGGAGTCAGAGTCCAGAACAGTATCTGAATTCAAAATAGCATGGGTCAAGCACAGGAGACCTCTGACAGAGTACCAGAAATTGCAAAGCTGAGCAGCAGGTGGGTATAGGCTGTAGGATCTTTATCTGCCACCCTGCTTCTGGTTTTTTATTTTTCTAATTAGAGACCTTAAATTTGCATCTCTAGCTTTTACAGCTTTTGAGAGCATTGCTCTTTCTAATTTTTGGTGGGGTCATTTTTTGTACCCTTGTGAAATACAGATTTTGTGACATAAAAATAGCAGTTTATTATCTCCATTTCATCTTCAGGGGGCCCTGTCTGGGTTAGATTCTGACTTTGTGCATGACTGGTTTATCACGTTTCATTTTTTTTCTAGATAGTAGTAATATTGCTAGACTTTATTTTAAATTCCCTTAATTTCTTTTTTTTTCTAGGAAATAGAAGCTACATTTTCTGTTAATGTTTTATTTTCTTGATTTCCCCCCCCCCCCCAATAAATATTGCTTTTATTTCTGCTGTTTTAGATTCTGTCTTGTGTGTGTCTGATTTATTGTATTTCATTTGTTTCTAGGTAGTAGTAACATTGCTAGACTTTATTTTAAATTCCCTGTGTGCTTTTACAGAGAGAAAAACAGGGGCTTTTACATACAAGAGTTATTCCCTCTCACACTCCTCTCTCCCACCCCCCCTTAGGGGTTTTTTCTTTTAAATACTTCTCCCAAGGACTTATATTAACAATCCAATAACTTATAAATTAGTCAAAATAACACTATACAAGTCACCTCATTATCACTTATGTGCAGAATGTCTTTTATTCAGTGTAACAATTGTGGTGTTTATGTCCCACTGCATACCATTTGAAGACGTAAGAACTGTCCAATTTGCCTCCAGCTGTCTGCAATGAAAAGGAACTGACTCTAACAGAAGAAGTGTCTAAGCTTCAAAAAACCTCCCCTACCTCACATCATCCAGGAGTATCACCCCCAGCTCCACAGAGGATTCAGAAAAAAGAAATGGATTACAGTGGGGCTGTGGTAGAATAAGGCCTGTGACCTTGAGAAACCCAGTGTCCTTAACTGAGCAAAATCCAGGATATCTGCCCCATATTCCCACAAAGGAGTCAAAATTCCAGGGATAGATTTATGGTGGGTTCATGTAGAATAAGGCCTGTAACAGACAGACATCCTCTCGCCTCCATGATACCCTTGCACAATGCCTTTTCTACATGGCAGGATCTGTTGCCTCTGCAACAAAAAATGAAGCGATGTGTGGGAAAAAAAGGCAACACCCCTTGCACCCACAAACCCTTTAACATGAGCAAATCTCATACAAGCTTCCTCTGCTGGGAAATTCAGTCATTAGAGGAACTCATCTGGGATCTCGTTTGGAGGGGGGGGGGGGACACAATAGTGAAAAAAATGTTCCTGGAGCCTCAGCTGGTGCAAATGCAAATGAGGTAATCAATGCAATAACAGAAGAAAGCAGAAACTATACCATCAATATTATCATTCATCTGGGGAAACAGTATCCAAGCAGTGCAGAATGAGTTTTGGATCCTGCGGAAGGAGATCAGACATATGGCAAAGAATACTGCTTTCTCTGAAATATTAACAATTCATGAAAAGGGAAAAGAAATGCTAAGCCAGACAGAAAAATGTCAAAACATGGTGTAAAGAAAATGGATTTGGATACGTTGGCGGCGGGGGACCGTATATGCAGCAGCAAAAGATTATGCTGTAAGGATGACTTACATTTGAAGAGGCAAAAAAAGATGATCCTAAGCGATAAATTCAGATCATACCGCACCAGACATTTAAACTAGAGCATGGGAGTGGCTGAAGGTGGCTAATGAAAATTGGAACGTCAGCCCTGGCAATAGAAAATAACACAATCAATCACTTCAATATTCCACACTTAGATGAAGGAGCAGAAAAGATGACTAGGAAAAGCAGCAAGCCAAGGAAGAGAAGTTGGAAAGCTATGAGCACAAATGCTCATAGTCTGGCCAATAAGATTCCAGACCTGCAGGCCCTAATGGTGAAGGTGGCCTTGTTGCTATTACAGAGACATGGGTCAATGAGTCTCGTGACTGGGATACGACCATCCCGGGCTCTCACTTATTAAGAAAGGGCAGAGAGAACAGAAAAGGAGGAGTAGCAGCACTTTATGTGAAAGACAAAATGCAAGGGATGTGGGGGGTAGGGAAGAAGCTTTATGGGTTATCTTAAAAAAAGGAAGAAGGTGCTTCCATTTACACCAGTATGGTCTACAGGCCTCCGATACAAACAGAAGAATTGGACAGAGATCTGATCAAAGCCATCACAAAGATGGGAAAGAAAGGAGAAGCGTTGCTCCTAGGGGATTTTAATCTGCTGGACGTAGATTAGAATATCCCCAAGAAGTAGAGAAGTATGGATGTCCTTCAGGGACAAACAAATGGTAATGCAACCCATGAGAGAGGAAGTCACACTCGACCTAGTGCTCACAAGCAGGAGCTTAACTGAGCACCAGTGATCACCTGCCGGTATGGTTTGATATCACAACCAGACTAGACAGAAGTCACAGGAAGATACACGTTTTGAATTTCAAAGATACAGGCTTGGTCAAAATGGGAATGTACCTGGAGAAAGAACCAGAAGACTGGGAGAAAATGGGCAACATGGAACAACACTGGGCCAAATTAAAAGGTGCTATTTCCAAGTCAATAAATGTGTTAGAAAAGTAAACAAAAGCAAGAGGATAAAGAAATCAAATCTGCTTCTCTAAGGAAATGGCAAAGAAATTATCATTCAGGAAGTATAAAGGAACCTAAACAGAGGAAAACAAGGAAGAATACCTGGTGAAACTGAGGGAGATGAAGAGAGAAATCAGGAAAGAAAAAAGGTCAAGCAGAAAAAAGGATAGCCAAAGAGGTAAAGCAAGGTGACAAAACATTTTTTAGACATATTAGAGAAAGGAGGAAGGCCTGAGAGGGCATAGTAAAACTGAAAGATGACATGGAGCAATGTGTGGAAAAAGATGAAGAAGTAGCAGAAATATTAAATAATTCAGTTCAGTGTTCACTAAAGACGACCCTGCAGGACTGTTGTTGGTTTAAAAGACCATGGACAGGAGTGGGGAAGATGCAACCCCGTTCATAGAAAAGAATGAATGGGAAGAGCTAGGAAAACTGAAAATGGATAAGGCCATGGGGCCGGACAAGGTACATCTCAGTATATTAAGGGAAATCAGAGATGTCCTGGCAGGTCTGCTGAAAGACCTGGTCAATAGATCTCTGAAAATTGGGAGATGTGACGCCGGACTGGAGAAGAGCAGTTGTGGTCCTGCTTCACAAACGTGGTAGAGGAGAAAAGGCTGGAAACTACAGGTGTGCCCACTCTGTTGCACATCGATGATGGGAATATTAATGGAGACAGCTGAAGGAAAGGAGAGTGAGCTATCTTCAATCGGGTTGATTGCAGGACCTGAGGTAACATGGATTCATCAGGGGAAGGCCCTGTCGGACAAATCTGATTTTTTTGATTGGGTAACTAGAGAACTGGATCAAGGAAGGACCATTTGATGTGATCTACTTGAATTTCAGCAAAGCTTTTGATACAATCTTGCATAGAAGGCTCATGAACAAAATGCTTGAGAGTGGGCGCCAAAGTGGTGGAGTGGCTTACAAACTAGTTGACAGACAGGAGGCAGCATATAATGGTAAATGGAACCTACTCTGAAGAGAGAGTAGCATTACATGGAGAGCATCATTTTGGGGCCTGGTCCCGTTCAATATCTTTGTGAGCAACAATGCAGAAGGTAAAGTTTGTCAATTTGTGAACGATACTAAGATCTGCAACAGAGCGGGCAAGCCTGAAGAAGCAGAGAGAATAAAAAGTGATATAAGAAAGCTTGAAGAGTGGTCAAAGGTTTGGCAGCTGGGATTCAATGCTAAGTGCAGAGTTATGCATATGGGGGTGAAATAATCCAAAAGAGTTGTACGCAACAGAGGATGAAATGTGCACCAGTCAGGAGAGTGTCTTTGAGGTAATTGTGTCTGGCGAACTGAAGGCAGCAAAACAATGTGACAAGGCGATAGCTAAAGCCAGAAGGATGCTGGGCTGCACAGAGGGAGAGGGATAACCAGTATTATTTATTTAAGGCTTTTATATACCGACTTTCTTGATACAAATCAACTCGGTTTACATCGAACTAAGCAGTTAACCATAACCAATTAACAAAAGACAAAATTTGATGAAGCATAAAGTTACATTATAACAAGGGAGCAAAAACTGGGGATAGGAAAATAAAGGGGGGAGAACAGAGATAGTTTACTATATACAGGTGGGGTTGTGGGAGGGAGGCAAGGAGCCAATCTCGTTATGATGTATTAGCGAGTCTTAGTGCTAGTTTAGTCTTAGTGCTAGTATGAAGAAGGAGGTGATGATCCCCTGTACAGGTCCTTGGTGAGGCCTCACCTGGAGCACTGTGTTCCGTTCTGGAGACCGTATCTACAAAATGATAGAGATAGGATGGAAGTGGTCCAGAAAAGGCAACCAAAATGGTGTGGGGTCTGTATTGGAAGACTTATGAGGAGAGGCTGAAGGATCTAAATATGTATTCCCTGGAGGAAAGGAGGTACATAGGACATATGACATAGATGTTCAGATAACTGAGAAGTACTAATGATGTGTAAAGATAGTCTATTTAGTTCGGTGAAGAGGTTGTCCAGGAAGGTGGGCAGGTTAGCATGGCTAATTCATCCTGCTATCTACCTGCTGGAGTTTCAAACGCCTTATACACCGCCCGAAGAAGGTGGCACAAGCCTTCTTCTAAATCCGTAAATGTGTGGGGTATGGTGTGATCTGCCGACCCAGGCAAGATGTGTTGCTCGAGGGACTGCAAACACTCGTACAAATACTGAGTTATGTAAAGTCTGTATTGTTGAATCTTTGCATTCAATATCGCCGCTTGGAAGGTTTTACATCCGAATTCGTCCAGGTATCAATTATCTTTACCGGGAGGAGTATGAGAATGTAGGCATGATTTCTTTGACTTTTTCATCGCTGATTCGATAACTACTGAAGCATGGGGCAGCTGAACAGCCCCATAGTGTGGTGGCTTTCTCGGGGAACTTGAGGTCCATCGTTCTAGACGTCAATGGCCCCGAGAAGGAGGACTCCCATGTCTTGTCCATTACTGCACAAAGAACTGAATGAGCTCAGCCGGGACATCAAAGATCTTTAACATCCCTAACACCTCTGACCTCGGATCCGGCATCTTCTTTGGTTTTAATTTTTAGAATTTTTAATAAATTTGGAGTAGGATAGGTCATCTGGGAGTGAGGACGATACAGCTGGGTCTTCCGGAGGGTCTGACAGGATTCCTGAGGAAGATCCCGGTGAGGTTGGTGGAGATTTTCGAGTCTCTGCTTGCAGAGAGAATTGTGGTGGCTCTTCCATCTCATCCTGTGGACTGCTATCGTCCTGGATGAGGGACGGGGGCTTTCTCATTGGGGAAGAGTTCCTCAATTGAAGGACTGGGTGGCGGATGATCTCGTTTTACTGCTTCCTAGTAATGTGATAAAGTTCTGCAAAATTGTGGATATTTGTGACATGGGATGCGGGACCAGCTTCGCAGGCAAAGAAACCTGCTGCATCCTCTTTAGGGTGGTGGAAGTATCCCATTTTTGTCCCACACTCACCTTAGCAATCTTGGCTCTTGGTGGCACGGCTGCCAAGAGAATATTAGAATCAGGGTCTCTGAGATGCTCTACTGGGTCCTGGTCCCTGTGCAATACCTTGGAGTCTTTTCTTGAGGGGCTCCTGTAACTGAGGGGAGTGCATTTTCCTCTTTGACATTGAACATGTGTCCAACTACATCCGCTGAGATGATCCTGAGGATCCCACAGAATGTTGGTCATCTGAGGAGGGTGCTCTCTCTTCCACATCAGACGCCTCCAAACCCAAAAGTTCTTTCGGCAGGAACACAACTTGAGGGTCACGCTCCAGACCTATAGGAAGTCTGTTTCTGAGAAGACTTGTGGCTTGTGAGTCATCTGCATTTGCACTGGGGTTAATGCATGGCTGGTGTGCGTTGTAGCTGGATGCTGCGAGGCATGTGGGATGTGCCTCTGCATCTACTTTTTGGGAAGCACCTGTGTTGGGGTGCATGGCGTTTGCGAGGCATGATTTGATGCGCCGTGTGCATGGTGCAGAGTCTGTGTGGTCTGCACCTGACTCAACATATTCTCCTTGTGTCGTGCATCATGCTTGTCCAGCTTAGACGCATGCGGCTGATAATGATAAAAAAGTTCTTGGTGGCCGGTGACGCCTTCTTAGACGCATTTTCCAACGACGCATCCCCCAATGCCTGTCGTGTTTTTGAAGTGTAGGAAAGCTTGAGTGCTTTGGGAATATTTCCCACATGGCTCTGGTTTTTCCGACCACTTGATGGACCGAGAGGACGCTCGCCGTTCCTGCTCAGCATAGTGGGTCTTTGGCCCTGGCTAGGAGTGAAAGGAAAGGCGTTCCAATGCCGGGGCATACAAACCAGTGGACGCCTCATCTCTTAGCCTGGCGATCTTCTGAGCTCACTGTCTCTGGGCTTCATTCTCCCGCAGTCCTTACAGGTAGACTGATCGTGCTGCAGGCCTAGGCAAACATAGCAGTAGTTATGTCCATCTATGATGGACATAACCTTGCCACGTTGGCAGTATTTGAAGCCGGGACGCTTGGGTGCCATGGAAGCACTTAAAAGTACTGTTTGGAGTTTCCACGTGAGGAAGAAAATGAAGAATTTGAGAAGAGAGAAGTGGCTTCGTGCGTGCGACTAGCTGCACGGAAGAGGAGGATCAGTAATCGCACAGGAAGAGCTGCGCAAGCACACAGAGTCAAAGCTCTGTATTCTTAGAGAGAAGCTCCACCCAGGGCTGCATGGAGGATATCCAGATAGCATGACTGATTCAGCCTGCATATTGCCGGGAAAAGAAAGGGGTGCATGGGAATAACCTTAATGGAAGGAATGAGGGTAACCTACATGGAGCAGCAGTTACTACCATTGGCAACTTGCTGGGAAGACTGGGTGGACAATTTGTTCTTTATCTGCCATTATTACTATACTATTATATAACTGTACTTAGTCTTCTCAATTTTTTCATCAGTTTCTGTGGTCTGTCTCCTGCTGCACAGGGTCCATGAACAGGTTTGCCATAGCTTGTAATAGTACCAGAGGTGTTGTCTTAACCTATAGATTCTACACTATTGCTACCATTGTCATTAACCATAGTGTGGAGGCTAAGAGTGTGCACATTTTTATCCTAGACAATTTGAATTTTCCTTTTTGTCACATAAAGGTATGAAGCAAGACTTGACAAAAGAAATTCTTCCACTTCAGATCCCTCTTCCCTCTCTGAAATCATTAGTGTGCATGTTCTGGTGTCTTCTGAAACTTATCTTGGATCTATATCTTTTACCACACTCTGAACATGAAAATGGTTTCTCATTAGTGTGGATTTTCTGATGTTCTCTGAGATGTTTCTTCAGTTTGAAGCTTTTATAACATTCAGTACATGAAAATGATCTCTCACCAGTGTGGTTTTTCTGGTGGTTGGTGAGGCTTATTTTGTGCCTAAAGCTTTTTTCACACTCAGAACATGAAAATGGTCTCTTATCAGAATGGATTTTCTGATGTGCCGTTAGATGAATATTCCTCTTGAAGCTCTTACCGCACTCAGAACATGAAAATGGTCTTGCATTAGAGTGAATTTTCTGATGTTCTGTGAGGTGTTTCTTCAATTTGAATCTTTTATCACACTCGGTACATGAAAACGGTCTCTCACCAGTGTGAGTTTTCAGGTGACTTGAAAGGATTATTTTATGCTTAAAACTTTTATCACACATGGAACAAGAAAATGGTCTCTCATCAGTGTGCAATTTCTGGTGGTATCTGAGGTGTTTCTTCACTTTGAAGCTTTTATCACACTCTGTACATGAAAACGGTCTCTCACCAGTGTGCGTTTTCCAGTGGCTTGTGAGGCTTACCTTGTACCTGAAACTTTTATTACACTCAGAGCATGAAAACGGTTTCTCATCATTATGGGTTTTTTTATGTTTTTGGAGAAGATTTTTCAGCCGGAAGCTTTTATTACACACCATACATGAAAAGGGTCTCTCACTTGTGTGGATTGTCTGGTGATCCATGAGGCTACTTTTCAGCCTAAAGCTTTTCTCACACTGTGTATCTATAATTGGTCTCTCTCCTGTATGAATTTTCTGATGCTCTGTCAGTCTATTCTTAAGCCTAAAGCTTTTACCACAGTCAGAACATGAAAATGGTTTTTCACCAGTGTGAATTTTCTGGTGTGCATTGAGGCAATACTTCAGTTTGAAGCTTTTACCACATTCAGTACAAGGAAATGGTCTCTCACCACTGTGGTTTTTCTGGTGGATAGTGAGACTTATTTTATGCTTAAAACTTTTTTCACACTCAGTGCATTTAAACGGTCTCTCCCCAGTGTGTAATATCTTGTGCTGTTTCACGTGATATTTTGTTTTGAAACTTTTACCACACTCAGTGCATATAAATGGTCTTACACCAGTGTGGACTCCCTGATGTCTTGATAGGTTACCTTTCTGATTAAAGCATTTATCACATTCGCTACATGAAAACAATCTCTCACTGCTGTGAATTCCCTGGTATCTTTTGAAAACTTTCTTCTGAAAGAATATACTATCGCAATAAGAATATGAAAAATGTCTCTCAGTAATGTGAATTTTCTGGTGTTTGGTGAGGGCTGCTTTCCTATTAAAGCTTTTGTCACACTCAGGACATGAAAATCTCTCACGAGTGTGGATTTTCTGGTGTTTTGCAAGGGTTGTTTTCTGATTAAAGCTTTTGCCACACTCAGTACATGAAAATGGTCTCTCACCCGTGTGGATAAGCTGGTGTCGTTTGAGGGTGGTTTTCCGATTGAAGATTTTACTACACTCACTACATGAAAATGATCTCCCCTGGGGTAGAGTCTCCCCAGTATGAATTTCCTGATGTTTTTTAAGCTGTGCGTTCCTAGTGAAACTTTGGTGGCACTCAGTACATGAAAATGTTCTCTCAATAATGTGAGTTTCCTGGTGTAATGTAAGTTTTCCTTTCTGAATAAATCTTTTACCACACTCAGTACATGAAAATGGTTTCTCACCAGTGTGAATTCTCTGGTGCTGTTTGAGGTTGGAGTTCCGATTAAAGCTTTTACCACAATCAGTACATGAAAATGGTTTCTCACCAGTGTGGATTTTCCTGTGTCTTGAGAGGCTAGTTTTCAAATTGAAGGTTTTACCACACTCAGTACATGAAAATGATTTCCCATTATAATGGACTTTCTGTTTTGTGAGGTTCATCTTCTGTCTAGAGATTTTACTACATTCAGAACTTGAAAATAGTCTCCCCTCTGTTTCAAATTTCTGACATTGGTGATTTTCTTTATTAATGAAAGTATTCCCATATGCAGTACATGTAAATAGTCTCTCTCCTCTGTTGATTTTCTGATATTGCCTTAGACCTCCTTTCTTAATGAAACCTTTTCCGCTTTCAGGAAATGAATAAGGCTTCTCTTCAGGGTGTAATGTTTCTTCTTCCAGCAGTTCTCCCTTCTGAGTGAAGATTTTCCCATAGTCTGTACATGTAGACGGCCTCTCTTCAGTGTGAGATCTCTGCTGTGAAGGCAGACTTACAGGCTCCCTGACGAATATCCCATATACATCACACAAATATCTTTGTTCCGTTGTCTGGTTTCTCTGCTCTTCCCCTGTGTGTGTAAAATTATTGGCACTTTTCTCACACACAGTCGAGTTCTCAGGTGAGACGCCTGATAAATTTCTTTGCTTCTTTTTTGAGTTGCTTTGATTTCTGCAATTTCCCCTCCAGTCAGAACATGAAGAAGTTTCCTCTGTGTCTCCTTCTGATAACATCTTGTTCCCTTCCAGATTCTCACCGAGGTCCCAGTGATGTGTCTCTGTATTATGGTATCTGAGATCATCATTTTCTAGATAAAAAGGAAACATTTTGCTTGTTATTTTATGTTTTTTTCTTTTTGTCTATATTTTCTTTTTCCTTTTCTATCCTCTCTCAGGCACTTTCCTGTCTATCCCTTGTATGTCTCCCTCCAGATGCTCTCTCCCCTGCCTTCCTCCGGGCAGTTCTTTTCACCTCTCTCACAGCACCCCTTCCCTCCAAGCATTTTCATCCCCACCTACTTCCATGCATTTATTTATTTCTTCAACATCGCCCTTCCTCCAAACCCTCGCTCCCTGCAAGCGCTCTCTCCCTCCCTTGCCCTGCACTCTTCAGAACACTCCCCCATCCTCCATTCTTCCCCCTAGACACACCTGACTTTCCCTCCCAGGCTCCCCACCCTTTCACCAGTACAGCATCCTAACGCTAGGCCATGGTGGTAGCAGTTCTCTGCCTGTACTTCAGCAACACCGGCTTCTCAGCTTGCCCCTGACATATGCAACAGACTCTCAAGCCCTGGACCCTCTCCCACATCAGCCGGGATGGTTGCATGCCCCATGGTTACCTCTCCACTCTGCTCTCCGGCAGAGAATGGGTGCCAGTGAAAAAAATGAAAATAAACACAGAGCTGTAAAACCCTGCAGCGACATTTTCCAATTTCAATGGGCTAAACGCAAATAAAGCAACACTGTCCCTGACCTGTCTTCTGTTTTCCTTTCCCCGGATTTGGATTCCTGGGGCCCTGCTTTATGGAACTCTACACCGAAGGGGCCAAACTCTGCAAAGGAAGGCTTGGGTGAAGAATCCAGGCTGCGCCTGCACTGGAGTGTGGACAAAGTTTTGGGGCCACCCACCCTTCCCCTTGAATGTCTACCCCCCTTGGGCTTTGTTCCTTTCCCCCACCTCTTCCCCTCAAGAGTTTAAAAATAAACCTTGGTTTGGTTCTCTTCACTGGGGCCCTCTCTCTAGAGCAGGGTAGACATACTTTGAAAATGTTTTTTTATTAAGCCAGACTAGTTAAATTAAAGACCATTCTTGCACTATGGCATTGTACTGATCAGACTTGTAAAAAACTATTGAGAAATTACTATTTACCTGATAATTTCCTTTTCCTTAATCTAGACAGATGGATCCAGAACCAGTGGGTTATGCACCTCTACCAGTAGATGGAGACAGAGCATACTGACATCACAGTGCATATACACCCCTGCAGTGACATCAGCCTGCCAGTATTCTCTTCAAAAGCCAACTGTGGGCAGACCAGCAAAAAAACTTGATTAATAACAGATCACCATTTCAATACTTAACCAACAGGAAAACACTGAGCTCAGATAAAGAATGCATTAACACTTACCAGTAACCCCTGGAACACTTAGCCACTCAAGAGGACCATAATGCAATCATTTGGCAGCCAAGGGCAGGAAGCTGAATCCATCTATCTAGATTAAGGAAAAGGAAATTATCAGATAAGTAGTAATGTCTCATTTCCTAGTAACTAGACAGATGATTCAGGACCAGTGGGACGTACCCAAGCTACTCCCAAATAGGATGGGAAGCTGCCTGTGGTCCAGTCAAAACCGCACGTGCAAAGGCCACGTCCTCCCAGACTTGCACATTCAGACGATAATACCTGGAAAAAGTGTGTAAGGAGGACCAAGTCGCAATTTAACAATTTAACCTCTGCCCATGACACTGCCTGAGCCTTAGTGAAATGAGCCCTAACCTGAGTGGACAACAGCTTTCCAGCAGCCACATACGTGGCTGTGACTACCTCCTTAATCCAGTGCGGTATTGTAGCCTACGAAACCGGCGTGTTCTGTTTACCTCCACCATGAAGGACAAACAGGTGATCCATCTTTCAGAAAAGTTTAGAAACCTCCAGATACCTCAGTACATATCTCTTGACATCCAAGGGATGCAACAGGCGCTATTCCTTCGCATCTCTTTCCTTATCCAGAGATGGCAAGGAAATGGACCGATTCAGGTGGAAATCTGAGACCACTCTAGGCAAAAAAAGAAGGAACAGTGCGCAGCTGTATCGCCCCTGGAGGCACCCGAAGGAATGGCTCCTGGCAAGACAAGGCCTGCAGCTCGAAAATTCAATTCGCAAAAAACTTATCACCACCAGAAACACCATTTTCAAGGTCAGTAATCACAATGAAAGGCTACGTATTGGCCAACACCAGATTAAGACTCCACAAGGGTACCGGTAACCACAAGGGAGGAACTCCCCTCAAGAAACGGGCTACATCAGAATGAGACGATAAGGATCACCATTCACCTGAGCCCTGAAACAGGCAAGAGCCACTACCTGTACCTTCAAGGAATTAAGGGCCAATCATCGCAGTAGAATATCCAAGCTTCAACAAGCGAGCCCTCTCAAGGGCCAAACTGTAAGACACAACCGAGTCAGATCTTCGTGAAGGACAGGATCCTGCTGCAAAAGATTCCTGTGTGCCGGAAGACAGGGGGGAGAGTCTACCAGGAGTCCTTGCAGATCTGCATACCGTGGTCTCCTGGGCCAATTCGGTACCACCACAAGTACCATCCCCCTGTGGCTTTTGACCCTCTGAACTATCCTGCCCAACATGGACCACAGGGAAAGGCATACAGCTTGTCCGCCGGCCAGATCTGCACTACAGCATCGATACCCAAGAACTTAGGATCCCTCCTGCAACTGAAAAATTGAGGAACCTTTGCATTGCGAGAAGTCGCCAACAGGTCCAGAACTGGAAGGCCCCAGCAATCCACTATCAGCTGAAACGCCTTGTCCAACAATACCCATTCTCCTGGGTATAGTCTACTGAGAAAGTCTGCTCTTATGTTGTCTTTTCCTGCAATGTTTGAAGCCAAGATCTCCTGATCAAAGATTAAGGGCCAACCCTTTATTCAACCCATCCTGCAAAACAAATTCCAAAATGAGCAGGATCCTAACTGAACGAGGAAGTCATTCCTCGATCCTCACACCAAGCCTCAAACACTTGCCAAACCTAGACATAGGCTAAGGAAGTGGAGAATTTTCAAGCTCACAGCAAAGTGGCAAGCTTTTGGCAGAAAAGCTTTGCCCTGCCTCTTGTCGAACTGAACCCCCAGATACTCCAACGACTGAGATGGCCGAAAACTGCTCCTGGCCAGGTTCACCACCCAACCGAGCTCCTGCAATAGGGAGATCAGCTTGCGAGGACCAGGCGGCTCTCTTCTAGAGACTTGGCCCAAATCAGCTAGTTGTCCAAATACAGGTGGACTAGTATCCCATCCTCTCTCGACTCTGCCGCCACCATCACCGTAACCTTGGAAAAAGTTCTGGGTGTGGTGGCCAGACCATAAGGCAGCGCCCGAAACTGATAATGGCACCCCAACACCGTGAAACGCAGAAACGGTGCCCCAATCAGATGGGAATAAAGAGGTCGGCCTCGGATAGATCCAAGGAGGTCAGAAGTGCCCCCGACTGCACGGCCATCATCACTGAGCGCAATGTTTCCATGTGCAAATGATCACCCGCAAATGACGGTCGATTTCTTTGAGATCCAGGATGGGAAGAAAGGAGCCCTCACATTCTTGGACAAGATGTGGATACTGGGACCACAGCCCTCAGACTGAGGAGCCTCGATAGTGTACGCGCCACGGCCTGCGTCTTCTGTGGGGAGTGGCAGGGAGGCACCATGAACACGTCCCCGAGGAACACTGCAAAACTCCAGCGCATATCCTTCTCGTTTCACCTCCAGGACCCACCGATCCGATGTGATCTCGACCCACCTCTGATAAAAGAGAGAGAGGCGTCCCCCTAGCTCCTCTTCCCAGGGCTGGGTCGGCAAACCTTCATTGGGAGGCCTGGGAGGTTCCACTACCCGAGTCCGCGCCTTGCTTGGGCTGTCTGGGACGAAAGGACTGAGACGTGCCAAAAGGCCAAGTCCTCCGAAAAATTGCCCCCCTGGAGGTACGAAACCGCTTGGAGTCCCTGAGACGACCCCTCATACCAGAGGAATGCAACAACTGCTTATTTCCGGCAACCGAGGAACCGGGGATTCGCCCCTCTTACTGGCCAGGTTCTCTAACTCGTTCCCAAACCAGAGCGAGCCCGTAAAAGGCAATTTCGTAAGACCAATTTCGCAGCCATAACCGACACCTGGCTACTGTTACTGAAGCCTCTCCTCTGCCGAGGTGCGGACCAAATCGCAGCCTGAATCTGCTAAAAAGTCGGCAGCGGGGTCTACAACTGCCCTGGAATTCACTCCAGATTCATCGCTCTCCTGAGAAAGAACAAGAGCGCGCCACCAGGGAGCAAGAAGCAGCGACCCGCAAGGTCATTGCCACTGCCTCAAATGCTCGCTTGAGGATGGCCTCAATCCTTCTATCATGTACGACCTTCAAGGCCGCTCCTCCCTCCATGGGGAGTCATCTGCTGGGAGACGTCACATCTTTAAACACCGTCTTTAAGTTTTTAACTTGTACTTTCTATGGTAAAATTTCTTTTACCGGCCTATCTTCCTTCCAGCTTGTTGCAAGCTTCCAAGTTCTCTCCCCTTGTTGATTGTAATTTTTGACTTATTCCTACTTATTGTTATCTTTCATTTACGTGAATTTGTTACTCTTGTTGTTTTTCCCTTTGTTAAACTGTAAACCGATCCGATATGGTAATTTACTATGAAGGTCGGTATAAAAAACTGTTAAATAAATAAATAAATAAAATCCACTTTGGGAAAATGCCAGCGCTCTCTCACCACTGGATCCAGGGGGGACAGGCCTTCAAAAACCCAACCCCCCTTTAAAATTAGATTCTGGGGCGCCACACTTGAGATCAAGTCTTGAATGGCTTTTTTTTTTTCTTTTTGCACCGATGTGGAATCAGCCCCAGGTGCTCTCAGCACCTTTAACGTCTGGGAAATCAGAGCCATGAATTCTTCTCCATGAAGGAACGCAACGTGGTCCATGTATGGTTCTTAGCTCGGAGAAATGTCCCAATCCTCCAGAGAGGCAGGATCGGTCATCCATACCATCCGGATCCCTATCGGGAAGTCCTGCTGCCAATCCAGGTGTACTCTGGCGCTCAACCGAAATACCAGGCAAGAAGGAGGTCACCACCTGCGACCCTGGCCTGGCAAGATTCTTCGGGGCTGAGGACTGCGCCTGAAGAGAGGTCAGAAGGACCCATGCCAAGGCCAGGGGGGGCAGGAGTCCAGAGCCCATTGAACTACCTTCCCCTGCTGACGACCAGTTAGGGGAGCCCCAAGATCAGGCGACCCTTCCGACAGCCCCCCCCCCACTCCAAACAGTGCCAGGCTGAGATGCCCGAACATGGCACGCCACACACAGGGCAAGGCGCTTTTTTTTTTTTAACTAAAGGCGCCATTCCCAACACTGTGCCGAAATATACGCCCACCTGAGCTCCGACAGGATGCTCGGGGAACCTAACGTGCATAGGAGCACAATTTGGGCGCTCCTATGCTCTTAACTAGGCACCAAATTAGATGCTCAGCTAGGCACTCAACTGGGTGCGCAAGCCAACGCACAAGGCCGCACAGACGGGCACACAAGTCACGATCAGACAGAACCAAAGGGGACGGCATATGGCACACAAAACGCATGCGAAGGCTCTGCCGCGGCCTACGACACAGCAAACCAGCCGAGCCTCGGGGTGGGGCCTGGCCGCAAAGGCTGCTCAACCTGCCAGGCTGCCCCCTCCCCTGAACACCATCGGAGGAGGGAAGGGTCGTCGGACCGCTTGCTGAGCACGGAGACCGGAAGGAGGAAGGCAGGAATCCTAATCAACTCCCCTTCTCTTCTTAAATCAATTTAAAAAAAACCTTTACCTGAGCTCAGTCTGCCCTGGCCGAGCACGAGCAGTTGCATTGCCTCTTCGCCCCATTCATTAGATTTCAGCTTGGAAATGCAAACAAGCAAACCCTGTCTCTCAGTCCCCGGCCTTGCTGATTGCTAGGACTGCTGCCAGACCCAGGACAGGCAACACTGCCTCCCCTGCTCCAGGAGTAATCAGTTGGAGGGGGAGCAGGGGGACAGCAGATTTCTGGCAATTTTCCAGCCTCCCTAAATTAAAACTGGGCAGGCTAAGTAGACTACTGGACAAGGTGGGTCCAGTGCGTCGGAGAGCAATAATGAAACTGCCCATCCTGGTGCAGACCCCATGGGTACGTTTTACCTCTGGTATTTGCAACATTATAGGCATATTTTACTCTGAGGCGGGCCACAGGTGCAACATAGATGCAACGGTTGAGGATATGGGTAAATATTGACAGGAAAAGAGCATGCACAGGGAGGAAAAAGCAATTTCCGGCATTGGTTTTCTCCCCTGCGCTACACATACCCCCAGGAACACCTCCTGTCAATGAGGGGAACAACGCGAGGAATTTTCCCCACAACGAGGGACAGGCAATTTCCAAACAGTTTACAAGGTAAAAAGTCTTTAATGGCTTCCTTTCATTTATTACTTATAAACAGCCAGACCAGAGCAAGCCTGCACAGGGAGAGTTACATCTTCAATCCAATTGCAAAAGACAAAAGCAACAATTAAATCACAGTCCCCACATACACCCCCCAAACTTGCTCTCTTATGCTTTACCATATTCCCTGAGATGGTCTTATGGCAACCGGATGAGGAAAGGGACATCCTGTGGGATTGCCGCCTGTGACAGAAACCCTGTGAGTGATTAAAGCGATCTCCAGAGGAGCTGGTGCAGGGGTCTCTGCAGTTCCCAGCTGCTCCTTCCACTCTTCACCTCAGCAGTTTTACCCCGGTCCCTCTTATTCCTGCACTCACCTGAGCAGCTGCTTCTCCCAGTTTCTCTTTCCTCTGATCCCGGCTCCTCCCTGATGTACGGCTCCTCCCCTCGTTCAATGTGGGAGATAATATCAGGGGTGACGGCCGGAGAACCTGCTCCTGGGGGAAGAACGCAGCATTAGGTTTCCCATAATCACTCTGCTGTAATTCGCCTAAATTTAAGACACATAAACGTTTCCAACATAAAGATATTTGCTGTCTTCAATAAATAAAAATGTTCAAACCAGAAGAGGCCCTACACAGAGTTCATATTTTATGCCCAATTTGTGCAAAACTGAGAGTCAAAACTATATAGTGATTTACTAACAAAGAGGTCAATATTCACAAGATAACTCATGTTACCTGGCTAAGTGCCGAGACTACGAAATCCCCAGTACTTATCTGGTTAACTTCTAACTCTCAAATTAGCCAAATAAATAAAGGGTGTTCCAGGACACAGACAAGTTAGCCGATTAACTTACCTGGCTAACACCAACATTAGGAATTAGCCAAATAAGTTAAATCGGTTATCTCTAAATGTGACTGAGAGCAAGTCTAAAATTCCCCAGCCACGCTTCCCCTCCCGTCCCAATCCCTCTGAAAGGGTTCAGGACCTGCCAAATCCCCTTCACCCATCCACTCCCCGATTCATCATTAATTTTCCAAAATTAGCCTTCTACTGCCGCCCTTCCTACTTCTTCACCCCACCTCGCTAACCTTCCCACCCTCCCGATACCTCGCGCAATGTTAATCTTCAGTCGGGGTGGAGGTAAGTTGGTATTGATCCTGCCAGGTAACCTTAAATTTAACTGGCAATAGGTTTCACGTTATCCATCTAAAGTTAGGCAGATAACTCTAATCGGGGATATCCAGTGGGACATTTATCTCGCCGAATATCTAGAAGAATATAATTGTTTCAAATAAGTCTTAATGGAAAATCAGTCTATAAATAAGTTGCCAACTAGTGGTTGTATTGACAAACTGTAGTTGCAAATTAGTGTTTTAACACAGAATATAACCTTTGATCTGATTGGTCAAATGTAAGGCAGGAAGCTGCGCATTGTGGGAATTTAGCTTCACTCTCTATGTTCACAGCCTCTCCCAATTAAGCCTGGAGCTCCCCGTTACCTGCCTCCCTAATTCCCCACAGACAGCGGTTCCCATCTAAGCCTGAAGCTCCTGTAACCTGTTTCTCTATTTCAGTGTTTCCCAACCTTGTGAAGCCCAAGGCCTTCCTACAAAAATGTTGTGTGGCACATCACCCTCCATGGAGAGGCCGCATAGGTCAAAAGAAGAAATAGAGCAGCACCGAGCCCCACCAGTCTCGCTTCCAAATTTTAAAACAAAGGGAGAGAGGGGGCCAAGACCCCAATGGAATCATCACAATGAGCCACTTCCCCTTATATATAAGTGCACAAGAAGGGAGAAGCTGGCGTGAGGCGGGCAGCCGGCTGTGGCTCCCAGAGCTCCTCCACTGCGGCTGCTCCCAACGTGAAGAATGACTCCCATCCAGTGCTCGGTGCAGGCCCTCCCTGTCCCACTCAGCCTGGGATAAGGCAGGACTCAGAGGAGGAAGCTCAGAAGGGAGATGAGGAGGTACGGTGTCCACTGTGCGTGTGCCGCACAAAGCAGATGCCAACATGTCTTCAACTTCTTTGGGTAGAAGTAGTGATCAGAGAGAGCTCAACATCCATGCCATCAGTTTGAGAGAGAAAGAGGTTCAATAAGGTTATGTCAGCCCTAAGAGGGATCGGGGGGCTGACGGACAACTGGGCAAGGTATGAGAACCACACTTGTCTGGGCCATGCTAGTGCATGCAATAAGTATCAAGTGAGTCCGCTCTTTGAGCATTTTTTGCACTTTCCTGGCAATTAGGATAAACGATGGAAAAAGGGTACATGACTCCTGCATTCCAGTTGAGCGGAAAAGTGTCCAGAGTGGACTGGAGTTTCCTTGGAAGAGTGGAACAAAATCTTTCCATTTTCCCCTGATGTAAATAAGTCGATCTTTAGATGTCCCCAAAAGTCAAACAGTTTGTCTGCTACTGATTGATGCAGGGAACACTTGTGAAGATAAAACACCCTGCTGAGATGATCTGCTAATATGCTGGAAAGACCCAGAAGTTAGTTCGCTTGCAGGAAGACTTGGTGGTCACAAGTCCACTCTCAATTCATAGCCTCCTGACAGAGGCTCCATTATCCTATGCCTCTATTTATCGACTTAAAACAGTGGTCCCCAACCCTGTCCTGGGGGCCCACCAGCCAGTTGGGTTTTCACGATATGCATGAGCGAAAATTTGCATGTGATGGAGGCAGTGCATGCAAATTTTCTCTCATGTAAACTCATTGTGGATATCCTGAAAACCCGACTCTGGCCGAGTTTCGCTCAACGAGCTGCCTCAGGGGCTTAAGAGCCACCTAAATTGGCACCATCACGAACACATTATTACAGAAAAGCATGAATATCTCGTATGCTACAGTTGCATATTAGAGAAATATTCATCAGCAGAAACAAACTGCTGTGAGCAGCAGTTTGTTTCTGCTGATGAATATTTCTCTAATATCACCCCCGTCAAACTGATGGCATGGATGTTGAGCTCTCTCTGATCACTTCTTCTACCCAAAGAAGTTGAAGACATGTTGGCATCTGCTTTGTGCGGCACACGCACAGTGGACACCGTATCTCCTCATCTCCCTTCTGAGCTTCCTCCTTTGAGTCCTGCCTTATCCCAGGCTGAGTGAGACAGGGAGAGGGCCTGCACCGAGCACTGGATGGGAGCCATTCTCAGTGTTAGAAGCAGCCGCAGTGGAGGAGCTCTGGGAGCCACAGCTGGCTGCATACATCACACCAGCTTCTTCCTTCTTGTGCACTTATATATATATATATATATCATTGTGATGCTCACAGCAGTTTGTTTCTGCTGATGAATATTTCTCTAATATGCAACTGTAGCATACGAGATATTCATGCTGTTCTGTAATAATGTGTTCGTGATGGTGCCAGTTTAGGTGGCTCTTAAGCCCCTGAGGCAGCTCGTTGAGCGAAACTCGGCCAGAGTCGGGCAAGATTCAATAAAGTCCTAATTTACCGATCCATTTCCTCGTGTTCATTGCTATCAGCCATCTTGGATCGGCTTCCGGTTTGTTTCTTGGGACTATCCTGAAAACCCGACTGGCTAGTGGGCCCCCAGACAGGGTTGGGGACCACCGACTTAAAACATGGCTACTTGGTTATAGGTTTGGCTGGATATTCTCCTTCCCTGGAGAAGATGCAAGAAAGCGCTCAGATGTGTCTGCTTGCTTGCTTTAGCAGAATGAGTAAAAACAGTGGTTCCACTGATGATCAGGTTTCCCAAGTTCAGAAAGGACCAGTGTGTGCTCCTCATCCTTTGGTGGACACATCTGTTGCTAACGTGACTTGATGGGGAAGCAGACTAAGGAGGGCTCCCCTCCCTAAATTGTTCAGATTCCATCCACCACTGAAGTTCTCTCTTCATTTCCTGCGAGACATTCATCAGAGTTAACAAATGTTGAGTTAACTGGTCCCATCGGGCATGGTGGCCCTATTGGAGGATGTGCATGTGGAGGCAGGTTAGAGAAACCACATGAACCACTGCTGCCATGGTCCAGGAGAACTAACATTTCCTTAGCTGTCATGTGATCCATTTGTATCAACCGTTGAGCCAGGGATCTGAGACGGCACGCTTGATCTATTGGGGGGAAAAGCTTTCTCTTCTAGAGAGTCTATCCATGCCCTGATGAATTTAAATTTTCTGGGAAGGAATCAGATTCAATTTCTTGAAATTGACAATGACACCCAGTGACTGAAGGAGTTGGACTGTCTTCTGGGAAGCGTACGTTACTAACCAGCCACTCAGGTAAGGGAAAACAAAGATGCCTTGAAGATCCTTGGTGCTGCTGACAGCCTGAAGGGGAGCAGCTTGTAATGGTAGTGAGATTTATTTATTTATTTATTTATTTATTTAAAAAGTATTTATATACCGTTTTTTAAAAAAGAAATTTTATCAAAAACGGTTCACAGATTTAAAACCAAAAATAAAATAATCAAAATAAAATGGAATTTTTAAACTTTACATAAAAATTGGTAATAACTAGACAGAATGCTAGTATATAAGGTTATTAAAAATATAAAAAGTTTGGAACCATGGGCTTATTGTTTTGGGGGAAAAGGGGAAAAAGGGGGGAAGGGGAACGGGAGGAGGAAGGGGAAGTGGGAGAAATAGAGCGTAAAAATTATATGAGATAAAGGGAAGAAGGGAGAAGGGTATGATAGTTGGAAACGTGTGAATGAGCAGGTATGTTGTAGTTATGTGTAGTATAAATGGGATTGTAATGGGTGTAACTATGTTTAAGAGGGTAATTTCGGTATTGATGATTAAGTTTAATTAGAAGACGTGTTGAATGCAAGTTGAAAAAGATATGTTTTGAGAGATTTTTTGAAATGTGCAGGGTTGGATATCGAGCGAAGATGGTTTGGTAAAGTGTTCCAAAGTGTTGGACCGGCTATTGAAAAGGCTCTTTTTCTAGTGAGGTCTAATCTGGCTTGTTTAGGAGAAGGGATATCTAGTAAATTTTGGTTAAGTGATCTTAAGTGTCGCGTCAGTTTGTATATGCGCAGTATTGAACAAAGCCAGGTAGAAGTATGATTATGGTTATGAATTAAACTATGGATAATAGAGAGAATTTTGTATTTTATTCTGAACTTTATGGGTAACCAGTGTAATGATTGTAGAATAGGGGTGATATGATGACGTAAAGATGTTCTGGTTAGTATCCGGGCTGCAGAGTTTTGGATCAGTTGAAGGGGGTATAGTGAAGAGTCTGACAATCCTAGGAAGAGAGCATTACAATAGTCTAAGCCAGAGAAGATTAAGGATTGAAGAATGGTTCTGTAATCTCGGTAAAATAGTAGAGGACGAAGATGTTTTAACAGACGTAGTTTGAAAAACGATTTTTTTTGTAAGTGAGGATATGTGTTGTTTTAGAGAAAGATCTGAATTAATGTTAACACCTAGGCTTATAGCAGAGCGTGTTATGGGGATAGTGACATTATTGATTATAAGATGTGATGGTGGACCTAATGAAGAATCAGAGATGGAAGTTAAGTATACGAGCTCAGTTTTTGCTGGATTCAGTTTTAATCGATTGTGGGAGAGCCAAGAGTTGATTGTAGATAAGTATAGAGAAACTAAAGATAGAGTGTCTGACCAGGATGATTTATATGGGACAAAAAATTGGATGTCGTCTGCATAAATTTTGAACTGAAGATTAAGAGAGGATAGAATGTAGCATAAAGGAAGTAGATATATGTTGAACAGAATAGGAGAAAGAGATGAGCCCTGAGGAACGCCGGAATTAATGATATATGGGGAAGAGCAGTGCTGACTATAATTGACTTGTTGAGGTCGGTTGGAGAGGAAGGATGTAAACCAGTTCAAAACTGTACCTGTGATGCCTATGTTTTGAAGACCTGAAATGAGTATCTGATGATTAATGGTATCGAATGCTGCTGATATATCTAAGAAAACTATAATGTAGTCTGTATATGAGTCGAATGCACGGAAAAAAGTATCAAAAGAGGATAGAAGAAGTGTTTCTGTGGAATGACCTTTTCTAAATCCATGTTGATTAATATGAAGAATATTGTGCTCTGTAAGAAAATCGGTTAACTGATGGAGTACTACAGATGATTCCACTATAAAGCGTAGATAGTGTCAATGGGTATATGTGAGCTTCCGTGTCCTTCAGCTCCAGGGCACACATCCAACCTCCAATCTGAATGAAAGGTAGGATGGAATACAGGGAGTTCATTTTGAATTCCTCCCATAGGCTCTTGTTCAGAATTTGTAAATCCAGGATGAGTCCCAATCCCCCAGATTTCTTAGGGATAAGGAAATAGCAGGAGTAGAACCCCTGGCCATGTTGGTCGGGCGATACAGTTTTTTTGCCCACTGTCGGGAGAAGCAACTCCGCCTCCAGGCAGAGTTGAGAGGAGCGAGATAGATTCAGATGGAAGGCTGAACAACTGGGAAGCATTGGAAGCTGGGAGAAATGCAAGCAGCAACCAGATTCCACAATCTGTAGTACCCAGAGGTTCTTGGTGATTCTGCACCACTCCTCTACATAGAGGTAAATTCTCCCCCCTACTGAAGGAGCCGGGTTCTGGACTTCAAGACTGGTCAAAAACTGAGCCCAAATTTGGTGTGGGACAATAGCATCGTTTTTGGCTGACATCTCTCATGCTGTCATCCCCAGGCTGGAAGTTATTGACGTGGCAGCATAGGTGGAGCATTATACCACTGAAATTACCAGAAAGGGAATCTCTGGAAACAGGATCACTTAAAGAAAAGTAGGGGCACCTTGATGATTGTCATTCAGATACCATCGAGAGAGACTAGACCACCATGTGCTGCTCCTTGATCTGGGCACCATTTCCCGAGCTTGACTCCGAAGAGGAGATATCCAGTCCAGGGGGATAGCTGCCAATTTTTGTGGACATCGACACACAAACTGTTGGCCCTTAGCCAAGCCATTTGACGAGTTCCAATGGATGCCGATGATGAATGGGCTGTAGTATCGAACGACTTGTATATGGAGCAAGTGAGGTGGCATATGCGTTCTTCTGTATCCAGAAGCACCCGTGTCACCTGGGCCTAACATCAGTTTCAGATTCTGAATGCAATCATATAACTATTGCATCATACAGAATTAATGCACAACAATGTGGGCATTAAGCATTGAGCTCTGGAAAACCGTTTTCCCAAAATTATCTATCAGCCTAGGATTTTTGCATGCCGGAGTACTGGAGAATATCCTTGCTTTCTTAGCCCACTTTAATGCCGACACCACAGCATCCAATCGATAAAGCAGCTGCACCACCCCAAACCCCGGGTTTTTTCGGGCTCTGTATTTTAGATCTGGTTTTCTGGCTACCGGGGCACAGGAAATTGGATTTTCTTGTCTGTAATTCCTGAAGGATCCAGTGTATTGGAATTGCTGCAGGTTCCACTGGCGTGTTTAGGATCTGGAGAACGCAAGAGACTTCTCTGCGGAGATCCTTTACAAAATGTTGACGCCCATTTTGGAGGTTCAGATAGGGGGGGGCCAAAGAAATTCCTTTTGATCCCTCCTCCGAATAGAGGGGTGAAGTGACACTGACCTAGGATCTCAATGATGATGCAGGTTACTGAGGTGGGTTCCTTGGTCATCTCCGAGGGGAATATTTCTGAGCAGCTTCCTCCGACGGGACTTTGCTGTGAGAGAATGGTGAGCAGGATGAATTAGCTCCGCTCAAGGGGGATCTTGGTGCAGAGGAAAAAGGGACTCCCCTCTTGCAGGAGCAAATTCGACACTGGAGAGGAGAGGTTGAGGAGTGCCCTCCTTGTCCTTAGCCACTAGGGAGGCAAAAAAGGTTTTCACCAAGCCTGCAACTTGGTCTAACGGCTTTGTGCCCTCTGATTAGGCACTGGGGGTAGAACATCATCTTCTGAGACCAGAAGAGGTTCCTCTGGAGAGCCCCCTGGACTCTGTAGTTGTCCTGAAGGGCGCATGCAGATTAGGGGCACCACTGAACAGATAGGATCTGGCATCTCCAGATGAAGACTTTACTCTAGAAGTCTTGATGGTGATATTGCCCTGGAGATAGGAAGTGGTAAATGGAACATGTCCCCTTCCCATTGCTCCTTCCCACCCAGAATGTGCCAATGGAATTAAACGACAGTTGCCCTTATTTAAGAAATAGCTGTGTCAGAAGCACTGAGGACTGGCTCCCAGCCCTGACGTCAACAGGGCCAAGGGAAGCAGCATCACTAGTGCCAAGGCTTGATATATCGAAGGCATTGGGGCTCAATGCATTGACGGTATTGGGGTCCGATGCTTGTCCGATAGCTCCAGGGATCAATGTACGAGTGGCGCATCGACAACGCTGAGACTCTGTGCATCGATAGTGTTGATTCATTGGCAAAGATTTGTACCGCTGTCTCCATGAATGCCACGTCTTCTTTTTTGGCTTGCCCAGAGCCCTGTGGTGCCCCCTAGGGGCTCACAGCCACTGAGGAGGACATTTTCACTGCTTACTGGACCCCAGGGTGGAGGGGCCTAAAGCCTGCTCCAAAGTGGGCGAAGGCCTGCTCAAGGAGCCCCTGCTCATCTCAGCAGGTGGGAAGCTGGAAGAGGCTCCACTCCAGGAGGACCGACTGTGGCTTTTTACTTCCCTGTGCAACTCCTCCATCTTACAGGCCCACGATGGTAACAGGTGGATCGTGACTGGGCCCAAGACACCAATAACAGATGTTACGCTAGATGGTGAGAGACATCGTTTTGCCACACATGCGAACCTTAAGAGCTGCTGAGAGCGGCCTTCTTTTTTTTTTTTTTTGTAAGTAGCATTGAAAAGTGCTGCAAGGCAGCTGCTGAGGCAGTGAGACGAGGCAAGGCAAAGTAATGGAAAAAAATTAAGAAAATTCCAAAAGGAGCTAGTAAAATGAATCAAGAAAAAACTGAAAGAAGGGAACATATATCCATGCTGTAGCACGAGGCAGCGCCAGCACGGGAACTCCCGCACATACACAGTAGAACAAAAGCTCCATTAGCTAAGACAGAAGGGTCCGTTTGATGCTTTCGGCTGACACCACCACCACTTGTCATGGCTGAATTCGGCCCTGCTTTGAGGGAGAAATCTGCTTCTCTCTTATCTCCCTGATGACAGCCTGGGAAAGTCATGGCTTCCACTATGCCAAGTCTCAGGGATTGCAACTATATACAAATGTGTCTCCATGTCTGTCAGATACAGTGGTAGGGAAGGAAGGGTTGCCGAGTATTGAATTAAGTTTGGAATCTATGCTTATCAACCAAGGATGAAAGAGAACCTGTGAGAAAGACCAGAAGTATTAACTATAAAAAGAGACATTATTCTACAAGCAGAGAAGCTTCTATTACTAACAGTTTGGATATATCCTTAGCAGTAGACAGGAATAACTGGGCAGACTGGATGGAATTGGTCTTCTTCTGCTGTCATCTACTATGAAACTATGCAAAGTGATTACTACAGCACTGGTTCACTTTCTCACTTTCTTACCAAATCACAGTAAGTATTACTTAGGGAATAGCCACTGCTATTAATTGCATCAGTAGCATGGGATCTTCTTAGTGTTTGGGTAATTGCCAGGTTCTTGTGGCCTGGTTTGGCCTCTGTTGGAAACAGAATGCTGGGCTTGATGGTCCCTTGGTCTGACCCAGTATGGCAATTTCTTATGTTCTTAAGAAAACCTCAAATTCAGAATTACATTATTATTTTTTTTTTTTTAGCGTAGCCAAGGGCTCCTAATAAAACATAAAATTCTTCCTTACCCAATGAGATCAGCAACTGATAATTCTCCCTTATCACATCCTTGTAAAGCTCCTTCTGCTGTTTTTCTAAATATTCCCACTCATCCTGGGAGAAATAGACAGCGATGTCCTCAAAGGTTACTGGGACCTGAAACACAAACCAGGAACACTCAGCACCTTCTGCATCCCCTCCATCAGGAGACCTCCCAGCGCTGGGGCTCAGCAGGGCAGGGAGAGAGTTTTCCATGTGTTTGAAAGTCACAGGGAGAGAACAAGAGTTATTATTCTGCTTTCACACTCTCCAGAACAGCGGCACCAGCGAACACTCAGATTACGTCATTTCTAGTTAGAAAAATCAAAATCTTAAAGATACTCTTTCTTATTTTGACTTTTATTTCATTCCTGAAGTGATCTCATTGATCAAAGGACGAGGCTCCTAATTGTTATCCCAGTAAATTATTTTTTAGTATATAATACACATTAACAAAACTCAGAAAGGAGACCTGGGAATAAAACTAAAGAAAGAGAGAAAAAAAAAGGAGTAATTTAGTATTTCAAAGCCTTTAATCATTTCCTCTTATTAATTAATATACAGTATAAGGAACCGTTTTATCAGAAAAGTTTGCTTCAGAGTAGTTTTTGTGTAAAGGGGCCTCCCGGTGGTTCTGAAGCAGCTGCTGTGCTCTGCCTTGTGGAGAACATGGGTTCAATTCTAAGGTCAAGTCTTCGGGTCCCTGTGCTAGCCAGGGCTAAGGTGGCTGCAGAGGTGGTGCTCACAGTCCCTGTGGAGGAGACTCCCAGTCATCACACTACGGTGACATCTAGGAGGCAGTAATCAAAATTACCCACATGGTTGCAAACTCCACGGAAACGTTTTCCTGCAGGGTTGACACCAACAATCAAAATAATTTGATTTGATTTATCTATCAGCCTCTAGAGACAGGAAAAAGAAATTGGGAATATAAAGAACATAGCCTCATTTTAAAAGTTAAATTCACACGTAAATTTGTGGAAATGGTTTCACAAGTCACCAGCTGAGTCACACATTCAGATGGACTCACATTCCCCAATAGCTGAAGGAGGAAGTGACATCAACGCATGTAATGGCAGCCTCACTCTGCAGTTCCCGACCTAATCCGTGATCATCCTTAATAATGAAGGGCATAACGTGTGTTTGTGTGGGCCTATTGTGAAGGATTGGCTTGTGAGCTAACGGATGGTGTCCTAGAAGAAAAATGTGGACCTTAAAACAGTGCTCTTTTGCGAGTGTACTGACGCAAGGCGCAGAAGGCCCGGGTGATGATGCAGTCACGGATGGTGTCGATACAGAAACTGAGGTAGGCCTGCTTAATGGTGCAGCGGGTGACGCTCCTTCCCAATCCAAATTTCAAACCTGGTTTAAAAGACCTTCATTGTAACATGCTGGCAATTAAAGAGGAAACCGTAAACACAGCTGCTGAGATGAAAGGTGATATACTCAAGCCGAGGAGGCCGAGACAAGAGTTGAAGAGCAAGCTGGGGAGACGACAGAGCTATTTGGCATGTGAAAAGCTCTCTCTCTCATACTCGGATCTTAGTGCTAGTTTGGAAGATCTGGAGAATCGTTCAAGAGCAAACTTGCGATTCAGGGGGGGCATATAATTTGGCGATTGTTTTCATGTGATGGACAGTATCTGCCCCATGATCTTGGGCTCTGATAATCAGGAGGCTGAAATACCGCCAGTAAAGCTTGAATGGGCCCATCTATTTCTGGGAACTCCCAGGGGAAACCTCCCCCAAGGACATAGCAGCTTGTTTCCACAGCTTTCCTATAAAAGAGAAAAGTTAATGGCACAAGCCCATAAAAATGGCTCGATTTCATGGAAAGGGCACAGAATAGACGTTTTTCAGGACTATATGCAAGAAGAGGGAATTTAAGGATGTAATCTTTGTTCTGCGCAATTGGAATATGCAATGCCAGTGGCTGTTTCGCCGTCAAGGGAGTCACGTCGAGAGTACAAACTGTGGCTGAGGCAGCTCAGATTTTGGGAGTTGCCGGGCTGGAGGTTCCCAAGGCTCCAAAGGGTGTGCGGGAGATGACGGCGATGTGCGTTGGAGAGATCCCGCTCTAGATGGCAGTGTGTAGCCAACAGTGTTTGAAGGATGAAGCGTCAATATGGAGGGATCTCTTCCATCATTTAAGGAGGCTCCAGTGTGAAAAAGACTTGTGTACTTCTTGTTGGTTAATTTTCAGGGTATCCGGATATCCTGAGTCCCTTAGGGGCGGATTTTAAAACCCCTGCGCGCCGGCGCGCGTAAAGCCCCGGGACGCGCGTAAGTCCCGGGGCTTTCGAAACGGGGAGGGAGGGGGCGTTCCCGAAACGATGCGGCGTTTCGGGGGCGGGCCCGGGACGTGGCGCCGACCCGGGGGCGTGGTCGAGGCCTCCGGACCACGCCCCGGGACCGGAGGACGGAGCGGGGCTGCCGGCGACGCGCGCAAAGTTACGCCTGCTTTCAGCAGGCGTAACTTTGCCGACAAAGGTAAGGGGGGAGTTTAGATAGGGCCGGGGGGGTGGGTTAGGTAGGGGAAGGGAGGGGAAGGTGGGGGGAGGGCGAAGAAAAGTTCCTTCCGAGGCCGCTCCGAAATCGGAGCGGCCTCGGAGGGAACAGGCAGGCCGCGCTGGGCTCGGCGTGCGCAGGTTGCACAAATGTGCACCCCCTTGCGCGCGCCGACCCCGGATTTTATAAGATACTCGCGGCTATGCGCGTATCTTATAAAATCTGGTGTACTTTTGTTCGCGCCGGTGGCGCGAACAAAAGTACCAGCAGTACCAGCGCGCATATTGTTTTAAAATCCGCCCCTTAGGGAGTTTCACTTTACGCTTGATTGTTTCTATTATTATGTGAGAGGATGTGATATGCAGATTTCAACGTATTTACCGTTAAGATATTTCTAGGATCTTGACACAGGTTACGTTGTTGTCATTCCTTATAGAGGAGAGTCATCACCAAGGGTGATGGATGGTATTGGGGAGGGGCGGGGGGCTTCAGGGATGTGCTTGGGTGGGGGTTTATATTTCAACATAGTATTATGATATGGGATAATTCTGAAAGTGGGTACACTTATTGGGGGTATTTGGTATGGCTCTGAGGTATGTGTCTTATGGGGAGCGGTCATCTTATCAATGGGCACTCTGAAAAATATTGCATTAAACTCTATGGGGCTGAATTCCCTATGTAAAAGGTGACTGTTATGTCAAGAGGTCAAAAATTTCAAGGCCACTATTATATTCTGCCAAGAGGCATCTCAAATGAGGGTGTTTTATGCTCCAAGTTGTTTCCTCAACAATATTTGGCCCCGGTGACAGTAAGACACAAATATTGTGGGGGTGGGAATCTTGTTCTCTAACCATCTAGTGGTGGATGTAAAAGCAACTATAAAAGACACAGAGGGGTAGATTTTCTAAATCTACGTGCGCGTGTACTTTTGTTCGTGCACCAGGTGCGAACAAAAGTACGCCGGATTTTATAAGATACGCGCGTAGCCGCGCGTATCTTATAAAATCCGGGGTCGGCGCGCGCAAGGGGGTGCACAATTGTGCAACTTGCGCGTGCTGCCCGTTCCCTCCGAGGCCACTGCGAAATTGGAGCAGCCTCGGAGGGAACTTTCCTTCTACCCCCCCGCACCTTTCCCTCCCTTCCCCTACCTAACCCACCCCCCCGGCCCTATCTAACCCTTCCCCCTACCTTTGTTGGCAAAGTTACGCCGGCCGGAGGCGTAACTCTACGCGCACCAGCGGGCTGCTGGCGCGCCATCACCCGACCTGGGGGCTGGTCCGGAGGCCTCGACCACACCCCCGGGCCGGCGCCACGCCCCAGACACGCCCCCGGAACACCCTGAAAATCGTGCCACCCACTTGGCACGTCCCCGACAAGCCCCCCTTGCGAAGCCCCGGGACTTGCGCGTGCTGCCGAGCCTATGCAAAATAGGCTCGGCACATGCAGGGGGGTTTTAAAAGGGTTACGCGCGTAACCCTTTTAAAATCCGGCCGAGGGGGTAGATATACTGGGGTTAAACTCTATAGGGTTTAAAGGAAATAATGCAAGCTTCTACTGGGAGCCAATGTAATTGTTTCAGACTTGACTGACATAATCCCATCTACTGGTTCCCAGCAACACTAGCTGCCGAATTTTCCTGCATTTTTAATCCTTTTCATAGACAAATCGATTTATAGCTTTACAGTAGTCTGATAAATGCTGTGGACAAGTGAAACAGCACTTCCACGGTCCAAATCAAGATGAAGATTTGCCCTGGGTGGACAACGTAGCACCTTGATGTAGCAGCCCTGAAAAAAATTCTGCTTGACACAGGTCAAGGATCTCATTAGCAGATAAATATTGTGTCAACTACTATTCAACACAAGTTACCCTAAAAAGCAGATGTTAGATACCTGAAAACTATCTTCCAGTCACTAATATCCAAATGTGGCTTTTTGTCTTTTAACTAATAGCTTTATCCAGCAAAAAAAAAAAAAATCACCCCAAATTGTTTGCTGACCTTCATCTCTAAATACAGGTTGAGTTACTAAAATGTGTTACTGAACTTTATTACTGATTAAACCTCAACATAAATAAATGGGAGTGCCAGTAAATAACTAGCTTTACAATGATGTAGCACAATTTCCTGAATCATCCCGGAAGGGAAATAAAACCTAGGAAGATCAGCCAGCTCTATGCCAAAAGACCGTTGCTAATCCTGGTTTTTAGGGCATACAGAGTTGGATTACAACACGCTAAGGCCCTAAACTATATCAAGTTTAAAAGACATCACAGCATCACCAAAAAAACCCAAAAAACTGCAGACCTTGAAATGGAGTAATTTGCATTTAAAAGCACCTCATACTCTGAGGCCCTGAACTGTAATTCAGTTTGTGCTCACATCTTACACTAAATATAGATGTTCCTTAAAGGAAATGGGACTACATCTCCATGCATACATTGAGGGGGGGGCTCAAATGAGTTAGCCTGTGCCTTTAACTATGGAGCTGTTTGATCACACTAACCGGGCACAGAAACACTCATATCCCGTACAAGGCAGGGCTACTAATATATCAATCCTCGGCAAGAAGGTATGGGGACAGGCAAAAGTGTCAGACCCTACAGCTGGGGAGGGGAAGAAACTTTAGTTGGCAGATGAGACGAGGAGCAGGGCGCCGCTCTGTCTCAGCCCAGACCAGAAGGATTTGATCGCTCTCGCTCTCTTAAAAAGAGTCAGAGCCACCTCTGTTCCGTCACTGTCCTACCCTGCCCTTCCCCTTCACAGTATGTGTGGCTTTACGGCCATAAAAAGAAACATAAATATTGCACGGAGGTACGATGGTAGAAAAGCAACATCCACACGTTCACAGACAGAGCCCTTCTACGCGCAGCCTGTCCAAGATCGTCAAAGACAAACTTTCCGCAGAGATTGCGTTAGGACGTATTGCTGGACCTTTCCACACGCCCCCTTTTCCAGGATTGGTATTCTCCCCCCTCGCGGTCATCCCTAAAAAAGAGACAGGCAAGTTTAGACTCATCCACAATTTGTCCTTCCCAGAGGGTGGATCGGCAACGACTTCATTCCTCACGAGCTCTGCGCGGTAAGATACCAGTCATTCAGCTCAGCAGTGCGGCTAGTGCAGATATGCGGTCAAGGGGCATTGATGGCAAAGGCAGACATTGAGTCAGCCTTCAGTTTACTACCCATACATCCAGAGAGTTTTCCATTGCTGGGTTTTCAATTCGAAGGCGGTTACTTCGTGGACAAATGCCTACCAACGTGATGCTCTATCGCATGTGCCTTCTTCGAAGCTTTCAGCTCTTTTATACATTGGGTGCTCGAACAAGAATCCGGATCCACGAACATAGTACATTACTTAGACGACTTCCTATTTGTTGGTCGTCCTCAAGCGAGAGACTTGCAGACCTATTGTGTGGGTTGCCAATAAGTTCGGTATACCTATTGCAGAAAGCAAAACAGTCGGGCCCTCCACGCGGCTGGTATTCTTGGGCATCGAAATAGACTCTATATCCATGCTGTCACGGTTACCGGAAGAAAAAGGGAAGGAACTCAAGCGACTGATTTCACAAGCACAGAGTGCAAAGAAACTGATGCTGAAGCAGGTCCAATCACTAGTGGGTAGCCCAAACTTCGCCTGCAGAGTTATCCCAACGGGAAGAGCCTTCTTGCGGCGGCTGTCAGCCGCAACGACCGGAGTTAAGAAAAGTTTCCATCATATCCGAATCTCGAAGAGAATCCAGGAGGATTTGTTTATCTGGAACAGATTCCTGTCCAACTTCAACGGAACATTATTGTGGCAGTCCGAAGCCGTCTCAAATCACGACTTAGAACTGTTTACCGACGCGGCGGGATCGGTAGGATTTGGTGCATACTTTCAAGGAACTTTGTGCATGGCACAATAGCCTGAGGAGTGGGTGCAGTGCGGTACTACCAGGAATATCACCTTCCTAGAGCTTTTTCCCATCGTCGTAGCGGTCGTCCTATGGGGAGAGCGGATCAGGAACAAAAAAGTAATTTTCTGGTGCGACAACCAAGGTGTCGTCGAGGTTATCAACAAGAGAGCAGCAAAAAACATTGGGACACCTTCCGGAAACTTGCGCCAGAAGCGGATCCACAGGGAGCTTCAGTGCCTACTTTCCTTTGGCAGTTTGGTTGGAGATTGCTACAAATGTCACTAACCCCCTCCACGTGGTCTGCATACGTGAAAGGGGCTGAGAAGGTGGTGTCCTTTTTCTCCAAAAGGGGGTGGCGTGGGGGACCAGTTTCGGAGTGGGGCACAATGCGCTACATAGAGGTGGCAAAAGCGGAAGGGACAACAAGGGCAGCAGCGGCGAGACAACTAACGGGTTTTTCCTTCTTCATGAGAGCTCATGGTTGGGGTTTCCCAGTCGGACACTTTTTGATACGCCAGGTATTATCAGGTTGGGCAAAAGAAGGTGCACGTGCTGTAGAGAGGACAAGAGCGGCAGGGGGGAAACACCCCATTACCCATGGCATGCTACTAAGGCTATGGGACAGTTTAACAAACATATGTAGCTCTGAATATGAAACACGTTTGTTTGGCGTGGCTTTTGTGTTCGCATTCTTCAGCACGTTTCGGGTCAGCGAACTAGTGGCCAGGGCCACGAAAGGCTGGGAGTCTTCAGGCTTGCGTTCCCAGTTCATCTCACGAGAGACAGTCTCAATCATACTTATACCGCGTTCCAAAACAGATCAGATGGGGAAAAGCTCCTACGTAGTCCTCCGCGCCATTCCCAACTGCAAGACCTGTCCCGTGGCCAACTACATGGCTTTCGTGGAACTTCGCCCGGCTGAGGGATCCAGATTTCTGGTTCACTCAGATAGCAGACCACTTACCAAATTTCAATTTGAGGCAGTGCCACGCAGGTGCTTAACTTACCTCGGAGTGGATGCGTCCCACTTTGGGACACATTCCTTCCGAATAGGTGCAGCGACCTCAGCCGCTCAAGCCGGATTATCAGGAGGAGTGATTCAGCGGATTGGTCGCTGGAAATCAGGCGCCTTCAAAGGCTACATATGCCCGGGTCGCCTATAAACGATGCAATATACTAACACTCCTCTCTTGTGGGCTTTCAAGCATGCCCGGGAGCGCCCTTACGGGGTTCATTTGGACTTAAAGTACAATGCGACAATCCGTTGGCTGGGACGCAGAGGCATGGGCTGGGATGAACTGCTTCCCTGCCTACAGAGGAGCATAGTGAGATTCGGGCTACCACAAATTCTGATTATACACCTAGGTGGTAATGACTGGGGTGCGATGTCTGGACGCAACTTTATCGCTAAGGTCCGTTAGGACTTGACATCTGCTATGGCATTGCTTCCGTCTACAATCATTTGTTGGTCAGACATTATTCCAAGGCCTGCCGAAATGAACAGAAAGATTTGGAAACGCTGCCGGGCCAAAGCAAACAGGCAAATCGGTTCCTGGCTTAGCCTATTCGGGGGTCGTCACATTTGTCACGAATGGTCATGGGAATACGGGAAAGGGCTATTTCGCCCAGACGGAGTGCATCTATCCTTTATAGGACAGGACTTGTTCCTAAATTCATTTCAGGATGCCTTGGAAGCTTTGCTGCACTAGGGATCTAGGCCGCATCTTTGGGGGTCACAGGATGGGTTCATCCTGTGCCGGTGGCGGGGTTGCCCGAGCCAATTGAGAGGCAATGTGTGAGGGGCAGGATAATTTGGTGCAGTTGTCCTGCAGGAAGCTCCTTGCTGCAGGTGGCGGGAGACGGTGGTCACAACCCCTTGCTGATGGTGGCGGGGGTCGTGGATTTAATGCAGCGTTAATATCTGCACACCCTGCTGTCACGTGGCGGGTGCGCCGGGAAGTTGATGTAAAGTCTTGGCTCGGGCACCTAATTGTTGTACAATAAAGTTGCGGCCTGTTTGATCCCATTCTTGCCTGAGTCTCGTTCATGTCAACAATTACAATAATTGATAGAGTGAGAGGGTGGGTGCCGGGGAAAAGCCAGTCCTGGCTACCCATATTAGTGCATTTCTGTTGTTACATGTACACCGATTTGATATGTTTTCTTTCAACATGAAGGTCGGTATAAAAAAGTTCAAAATAAATAAATAAATATGCATTAGTATACAAAGAATTTTCTCTTGCACATTCATTGCGAATATCCTAAAAACCTGACTGGCTGCAGGGGTCTCCTGGATAGGTGTGGGAAGCTCTGAGCAGCACAGAGCAAACAGCAGTGGTGCCAGCTGCGCTGATGGGATGGATCAGGGAGGAGTCACAATAGGGAAAGAGAGCCCTTCTGCATGACATTTTCACAAGCACTTGCACTATTTTCCCCTTCTTGTCCATCCACACAAATGAGCAGGTGCACAACACATGGTTGCATTCAACTTACTTTACAGTAATTTTCAAAGAGAAACTTCTCTCTGACAATGAGTTTAAGGTTCCCACACTACAAGCACATTTTAATTAACAGCCACACAGGCTATAAGGAAAATTGTTTCATAAAGAACACCTCTCTCACACCCTGCTGTTACCTAGCTCCTTGCTCTAATTATACTCCCTATTCTTTCATTTAGTCTGCCCATCAAGTTCTTTTAGGGTACACGCCTCTCACATCGTTCTGACTTTCCCTGTTCGCAAAATCTTCCCCCCCTTGCTTCTCAGCTCAGATCTCTCCTTGTTCTCAACTCCACTCTTTTCACCACCTCCCAACCCCCCCAGTTTCACTTCTCCTGCTCCCGTTTCTCTCCTTGTTCTCAGCTCTCATTCTACAACCCCTGACCCACCTGTTCTCCCATCTCACTACCCGCCCCCTTCCCCAGCCTTGAAAATAGGTTCCCATTGCCAATGCTTTATTTCCTTGCTCTCCCCCTCCCGATCATGTCATATCCCCTCCTCCAACCCTTGCACTCATCTTCCTTTTCAGCCACTCTCTACACTCCCCCTGCTGTTCCCACTTTATTTTTTTTTTATTTTGTTAATTTAAATCATTTAAATTCCGCTATTTAACAGTGTTCTCAATGGATTACAATTTAAAACACATATGATCAACAAAATATTATAATAGTAATACAATATACAAATACAGAAACGTATTCTTGATCTCCAGGATGAGTGGGATAATCTCCATTAACATTTTACAAGCTTCAAGGGATTTATTACCTTTGGTCCCCTTACCAGGTAAACCTATGGGTTTTGTTTTTGTTTTTTTTAATCAGGATTGCAGCTGCCTTTAATGCAAGCAATGCACTATGTTCTAGCTAGGAAATACACTACGAGCCAAATTACATATCCACCACTCGTGCTTTTCTGTATCTCTGCTTCAGCCGTCTTAGCCTTGCCTACTAATATGTAAGTGACAAGTTGCTGAGACGAGTATGCGCGAGACGGACGCAGTCCGTGACGTCTCCGCGTGGATGCGCACGCATGCAGCACCTCCCCTCCCCCGCCTTTCCACGTGTCGGCCGGAGGGAGAGACTGAGTCACAGCCTCACTTTCCGCCGCCGCAGCACGGAGAGGAGGCGGTTAGCCTCGGTCTGTCTCTTCCTGCTCTCCTCTTACAATGTCCATGCGCCAATGTACCATAGGTGACGAAAAGGCAACAGCTCGGTTCTTGCCCATGTTTTCTGCATCATTGCTACCCTCGTCACTGTCCCAGAAATGGGGGGGGGCAAGTTCCTGGAGCCAGCTCCTGCCCTTCCCAGCCACTGTAGCCCTCCTGCTTTAACTACTCACGCACAGGCTGTGCTGCTGAAGTCTCCCGATGATCCCAGTCGAGGACCTGGCTGTGCGCTGCCTGTTCCCTTCTAGCAGCACCATCTGACAGACTGCTCTAACTCCCCCCCCCCAATCATTTATGTTTAAATAATAAAAATATTCGGAATTCTTTGAAATTGCCCTGCACAGTTATCTAGCGGTCACCTTAATCATTTTATCAGTATAGTTCTTTTTTTTTGTGGATACCAATTTGTCCTTTTTTTTGTGTTACCGATTGGGTACATAACTGGATCATTAGAAGGAAATGGGTTTCATAAACTGAAGTAAATAAAAGAAATAAATGGTTTTGAATAATTTTTCCTAATACATGGACAGGGAAGGGAGAATAAACATCCCTTAAAGCACACTAAGCTTTTAGCCATATCCCATATATATATATGAAGGGGCAAAATAAAAATAAATTGTCCATTTATAGAAAATCCACATAAATAGACACGTATGAGTTCTTGTAAATAGCTTTCTCTGCAAGAGTTGAACGATTTATACAGAAGAAAAGCCTTAATCGTGAACATCTAATTTGTTTACAAGTTTAATGTTGAAATTCTGATGCTTGTTCTTTACTGTAATTACAAGTATTTTTTTTATAAATCCTGACCTTTGTCCTTACAGGTCCCAAAGTACTTTTCTATGCCCCAGGTCTGCTAAAGATCCTATTAAAGTCAGGGCCGACTCTGCAATGTTTCAGGTTAGAAAGCTACAACAATGTTTGTATAGAGAGGGCAGGAAGTTGGGAGTAATCTCCTACCTGAGCAGAAGCTCCTGCAGGCATTTTCCTTTCTGCTTTTGCTGCTTTCAGGATTAGAAATGAACTGGGGTCTCTTTGGCTGGGAAAAAGCTGAATGTTTGTCTCTTGCAATGCTGGAGCAGAGAGAGAGCTCCAGCTGTAGGAGAAAAAGCCTTATTTCCTTTCCCTGCCTCTTTCCCTAGAAGCTGAGCAGTTCCTCCTCCTGACTGCGCACACTGATGATGTAATAAGAGGGTGGGGGGAGGAAACAAGTTGAGTCTTGAAACAGATTCTTAACATGCATGCTAATTTTTTTGGAAACTCCTGATTGAATTAGCAATAGTATACAAATATAGTAGGGTTAAAAAATATCCACAAATCCAAAACTGTGAATATAGAAAATGCTTAGCATCCATACAAACATTATTTATGCATATTAACCATGTTTTCTGTGCATAAAATATGATTTCTGTGCACAAAAATATTTTCAGTGCATAAAACTCTGACTACAGGCCCCTGCACTGGAACTTCAGATCCTACCCAAAGACTAACATGATCCCTGTAAACTATACTCCATCTCGGACTAGCAGTTACATTTTGAGTGCTAAAAAAACCATGAGGTAAGACTGCACACTTCTTGTGTATCTGACAGCCAGCCTTTTACTGTTCAGGCTTGGTTGTGCCATAGTGAGCTCAGTATAAATTGGGAGGGCGTTCCTTCCAGTCTAATCCCTAGCTGGTTGGAATGTCGCTCCTGCAGGGCCGGAGAGAGCAGGAATTAGACCCGCGCCAGCTAAGAAAAATAGGCCCCTTTGTAAGTTTCTGATGTGATACTTAATAAGAGAAATCATTTTCTAAGTTTCCCAAATAATTTTTATTTATTTAAGAAGGCTTTATGAGCTTTTTTTGTGAGCAAATGCTTCAGTTACAATTGAAATTTTTATTTATGCATGTAAGAAATAGATTATATTTAGCTTTTTTTAAAAATTTTGCCCAACAAAAGTAGGCCCCTTGAACATTGTAGGCCCTAGCCAAATGGCCATGCTGGCACCCCCTCCCTCCTGGAGTGCGC
Source organism: Rhinatrema bivittatum (assembly GCF_901001135.1). Classification (NCBI taxonomy): domain Eukaryota; kingdom Metazoa; phylum Chordata; class Amphibia; order Gymnophiona; family Rhinatrematidae; genus Rhinatrema; species Rhinatrema bivittatum. The sequence continues at coordinate 44,150,970 of NC_042616.1, read as the reverse complement.
TCCTGGGTGTTTTCAGGTTTAAAAAATGTTTAAGCAGTAGGAGCCCTGCAAGACACCTGGGCCTTTCGTGGATTCAGGGCACAGGGAACCCTGTATTTGGGATGCCCAGGGATAGGGAAGATCTGCCCATTAGTGGTGGTGACCTAGAAAAAAGCTCCAATGTTATTCTTGGTTAAACAGGAAAAGGACATCGAGTTAAAAGATCCAGAAGGAAGACTGTTTGACTGCCCCTTTCTTCCTGCATTAGAGCAGGGTAAGAAGTCACCTGCATCCAAGGACCCCTCCCCATGGGGGGGTGCAGAGGAGAAACTGAGAATATGAGAAAACGAAAAGGAATTTGAAGAGCTGCTAACCACGAGCAAAAGAAATGTAAAGAGCTTTGAGGACACCCATCCGAGAGAGAAAATCTACTCTCTGTGCAAGAACAGCTTTGTGGCCATCTCTGGAAGGGGTTTTCCAGCCAGCGTAGTGTGGCCCTGCTCCCAGGGATCACCATTCCAACTAAACCAGGAGGGTGGACGGATCCCCGGCCTGCACATAGGAATCTGCCCAGATAGAGGGAAAAAGACTGAAAGGAATCAAGGGACTGTATTTATTGTACATTAACACCAGTATTAACAGTAAAGACTTTAATTTTCGGACACTAACCCAGGGGCCGATGCAATACAGTTCGCTCAGCCGAGTGCACTGTATAACCTGCAGTTGGATGCAGGTTGTATAGGTGCCACCTAATCCCCTTATGCAATAAGGGGGATTAGCGCCTCCACAACACGCATCCAACGTGGAGTGAAACTAATAGCGCTCATCACATGCAAAGGCATGAGAATGAGGCTATTAGCTAGTCACTCCGGATGCAAAAACAAAAAAAATGTGCGTCTAAGACAAATTCTTTTATAGCTCTGCCCATTCAGGGTGGGGTTACATTTGTATTGGGAGAAATAGCTAATGCCATCATTAGCATGTGATTTGCATAAAAAGGCTTTAACCTGTATGAACATTAGTGTGCACAAAACTCTTTGCTACACTGGTAATAAAGTTTGTGCTAAAAAAAATGTATGCACAACTTCCGCCCTATATCCTGATATATGAAGGAGTATAGTAAAGCTGTGCTGTAATTCAGACATAGGGGTAGATTTTAAAACCCCTGTGCGCGTAAATCCGGGAGGCGCGCCTATTTTGCATAGGCCGCCGGCGCGCGCAAAGCCCCGGGACACGTGTAAGTCCCGGGGCTTCGTAAAAGGGGCGGGAGGGGGCGTGTCTGGGGCGTGTCCGGGGGCAGGGGGCGTGGGGACGGTTCGGGGCGGGAGGGCAGTCCCGAGTCCCCCGGCACTGCAGCCTGTGCCAGGGGATGCCGGGGCGGCGCGCGCAAGTTACGCCCAACAAAGGTAGGGGGGGATTTAGGTAGGGCTTGGGGGTGGGGTAGATAGGGGAAGGGAGGGGAAGATGGGGGGACGTGGAAGGAAAGTTCCCTCTGAGGCCGCTCTGATTTTGGAGCGGCCTCGGAGGAATGGAGGCAGGCTGCGCGGCTCGGCGCGCTCAGGCTGCCGATTTTGCGCAGCCTTGCGCGCACCGACCCTGGATTTTATAAGATACGCGTGGCTACGCGAGTATCTTATAAAATCTGGTGTACTTTTGTTCGCACCAGTGGCGCGAACAAAAGTACACGCGCGCGTATGTTTTGAAGATCTACCTCATAGTGTTTTAAAATACGCGGTAAAAAGACATTTAACTCCCTCTAGTAAGCAAAAGGTATGTTAATATACTGGGAGTTAAAAAGCATGCAAACAAATGAAAATGTGTGCTCAGCTTTTGGTATATGCTAAGTGCAAAATTTAACTCATAGGAAAAAAATCAGTCTCTTTGGTCTCATGATGTATGTGCAAAAAAATTAAGTACTTGTGTATAGTATAATATTTATGCACACAAAAAATGCTTTCAGCCAGATGTGTGCTTGGGGGAGGGAGAGATGAGTGTGTGGGGGACAGACATGTGCTTGGGGGGAGAGAGAGATGAGTGTGTGGGGGACAGACATGTGCTTGGGGGGAGAGAGAGATGAGTGTGTGGGGGCAGATTTTGTGCTTGGGGGCAAGAGAGAGATGAGTGTGTGGGGGACAGATATGTGCTTGGGGGGAGAGAGAGATGAGTGTGGGGGACAGACATGTGCTTGGGGGGAGAGATGAGTGTGTGGGGTCAGATTTTGTGCTTGGAGGGAGAGAGAGATGAGTGTGGGGGACAGACGTGCTTGGGGGAGAGCGAGATGAGTGTGTGGGGACAGACATGTGCTTGGGGGGAGAGAGATGAGTGTGTGGGGACAGACATGTGCTTGGGGGGAGAGAGAGATGAGTGTGTGGGGGACAGACATGTGCTTGGGGGGAGAGATGAGTGTGTGGGGTCAGATTTTGTGCTTGGGGGCAAGAGAGAGATGAGTGTGTGGGGGACAGACATGTGCTTGGGGGGGAGATGAGTGTGTGGGGTCAGATTTTGTGCTTGGGGGCAAGAGAGAGATGAGTGTGTGGGGGACAGATATGTGCTTGGGGGGGAGAGAGAGAGATGAGTGTGTGGGGGACAGACATGTGCTTGGGGGGGGGAGAGAGATGAGAGTGTGGGGACAGACATGTGCTTGGGGGAGAGAGATGAGTGTGTGGGGGACAGACATGTGCTTGGGGGGGGAGAGAGATGAGTGTGTGGGGGACAGACATGTGCTTGGGGGGAGAGATGAGTGTGTGGGGTCAGATTTTGTGCTTGAGGGCAAGAGAGAGATGAGTGTGTGGGGGACAGATATGTGCTTGGGGGCAAGAGAGAGATGAGTGTGTGGGGGACAGATATGTGCTTGGGGGGAGAGAGATGAGTGTGTGGGGGACAGATATGTGCTTGGGGGGAGAGATGAGTGTGTGGGGTCAGATTTTGTGCTTGGGGGCAAGAGAGAGATGAGTGTGTGGGGGACAGATATGTGCTTGGGGGCAAGAGAGAGATGAGTGTGTGGGGGACAGATATGTGCTTGGGGGCAAGAGAGAGATGAGTGTGTGGGGGACAGACATGTGCTTGGGGGGAGAGATGAGTGTGTGGGGTCAGATTTTGTGCTTGGGGGCAAGAGAGAGATGAGTGTGTGGGGGACAGATACGTGCTTGGGGGCAAGAGAGAGATGAGTGTGTGGGGGACAGATATGTGCTTGGGGGGAGAGAGGTGAGTGTGTGGGGGACAGACATGTGCTTGGGGGGAGAGATGAGTGTGTGGGGTCAGATTTTGTGCTTGGTGGCAAGAGAGAGATGAGTGTGTGGGGGACAGACATGTGCTTGGGGGGAGAGATGAGTGTGTGGGGTCAGATTTTGTGCTTGGGGGCAAGAGAGAGATGAGTGTGTGGGGGACAGATATGTGCTTGGGGGCAAGAGAGAGATGAGTGTGTGGGGGACAGACATGTGCTTGGGGGGGGGAGAGATGAGTGTGTGGGGGACAGACGTGCTTGAGGGGGGAGAGAGATATGAGTGTGTGGGGGACAGACATGTGCTGGGGGGAGAGAGATGAGTGTGTGGGGGACAGACATGTGCTTGGGGGGAGAGATATGAGTGTGTGGGGGACAGACATGTGCTGGGGGGAGAGATGAGTGTGTGGGGGACAGACATGTGCTGGGGGGGAGATATGAGTGTGTGGGGGACAGACATGTGCTGGGGGGAGAGAGATGAGTATGTGGGGGACAGACATGTGCTTGGGGGGGGGGAAGAGAGATGAGTGTGTGAGGGACAGACATGTGCTGGGGGGGAGATATGAGTGTGTGGGGGACAGACGTCCTTGAGGGGGGAGAGAGATGAGTGTGTGTGGGGGACAATTTGTTTTATTATTGTTACTCATAAATTATAACAACATTAATCTTGGAATATTATATATTTTTAATATAAATGAATGGTTTCATGAGATAGGTTGTGTCATGAAACATTTTATTTATGTATATACTAGCTATTAAGCCCGTAACAACGGGCTACATTTAACATTTTTTTTCAGTCCATTTCCTTCCCACTCATTCTCCTTCCCACCTCTATTCTCCCTCCCTCCCTCTCACCTCCCCCCTCTAGTCTCCCTCCCTCTCACCTTCCCCCTCCCCTCCCCTCCCTCAGTCACTCCCCCTCTCAGCTCATCCACAACCCGTAGACGGAAGATCTCCGGGGGGGGTCCCCCTCCCTCGCACGCGCCACCGCCGCTACTGCTCCTCCCAGCGCCATTTTTTTTTCAGGCACGCTCTGCTCTGACCGACGTGCTCGCCCGCACATGCGCAGTAGAGCTGCTCTCTACTGCGCATGTGCGGGCGGTCGAAATACGTGTGTCACCAACATGAAAAGTTTGGAAAGCTCTGATCTACGGGTTCTGCAAAGGTTAATTATTTCTCCTTTTAGGGCCTATCAATAAAACTTATTTCCTCCCCACAGTGTCCCAAATGTCCAGTAGTTCAAGCCTCCCTAAATCATGGGCTTTGGGTCTGACCCCTAATCTGTGGTTTTTGGGAATTGGTATTGAATGATTTATCAACTTTATTGGAGTGCCCAGTCCCAATGTGAGCTTCCATAGGCCTGTTGTAATTCTCTGGCTTACCACCTTCTGCTTAAAGGGGTAAGTATTGCTCTGAAATGTATCCTATATAAATGGATTCAGAGCGATGCTCCGACATTTGAGTTTCGGTTTGCAGAAATGTTGGACTTTGTTGCGCCCGGTCGCAGACGGCTGCGACCTTTGTTGCTCACCTCTCTTCTCCCTGCAACAGCGATTCTCAAGGCCACGGTGGCCTCAGCCTTTAAACGCCGCCTTCCTCGGCGTCCGGGGGACGGCGTGGGCAATCCCGTCTGCCATCTTAAATCTGGGATTACTTAGGGCACGCGCGCCAGGCCCTCTCTTATTCACGTCATGGCGGGAACCTCGGTGGTGTCCCCTCTGCATGACGTCACCCACCAGAAGTATTTAATCCATCCAGCCTATGCTTCCTACGAGTTAGCAAGGTCTTCCTTCCTGCTTAATTCCACTATTCTTGGAGAAGCTTCGCTTCGTTACGCTGAACTTGTTCCTGGACTTCTGGCCTTAGAACGCTCTAGGTACCCGCTCCTCGGGGTCCTTGTCACGTTCTGGCTATCCGCTCCTCGGAGGGCCTTCCTGCCTGAAGCATCCAGCCTATTCAGCTTTGTGAGCATGACTCTTGCTACTACCATCTTGCTGTTGAAACTGCCGGTGTACCCCATGCCTCGGGCCACTACCGTGCTCATCCCAGCTAACCATTGTCTACACTTCGGAGTGAGTACCATCATCTACCTTGCTCTGTTGTCCTCCTGCATCTCTCTGTTCTACTACTGTGCTGATTCTTGGCATACCCCACGCTGTAGGCCACTACCAGATCTACCTTGAGAGGTGTGACACGAGGAGAGGAGTTCCCTGGCGTACCCCACTCTGCGGGCCACTACTGGGGATAACATCTTTGAGCTACCATTCTACTCTGGACTGTGTCTTCCACTCGGTGAGTATTCCCCCACATTCCAGTCTAATAAAGCCTTGTTACTCCTTGTGTCCGTCTCAGCTGAGGCCACGCCTATCATAGTGAGTCCCCACAGGGCTCCTCCCTGTGGGTGGAGTCAGCTCTCACTATGATCCATGGTCCACAACCTCACCAGATTATAACTGACTTTTTGAATTTAGAATATTGAACGTGGATATTAACGAAGAAGAGTAGGCAATCCACCTTTTTCAAGATTTGGGATCCCTTCATCAAAAAACTTCCAGCTGCGTGGCAGAGTCGTTACAAGTCAGTTGGTTCAGAGATCACCTCCGGACACAGTAGCAAAGATAAAACTTCAAGATAATTGATTGTGGGTAATGTGGACTCTCAAGTAAATGTAGTTATGGTATTATCTTAGTGGCTCCTGGAAGGGGGGGGTGGGGGAAGTAGGGAGGTGAGGGGTTCAGGGGTGGAGGGGATAGTTTAGTAAGTTAGGGCTGATTTGTTCATTGTTCACTGTCTATTGCAGTTGGAGGTTGTAATGTTGTTAAAACAAAAAACCCAATGAAGACATTTATAAAAAAATAAAATAAAGAGAGAATTTCAAAATAGGCTTGTCATGAAAGCAAAAACTCATAATAAAACCCTTGTTCAATTACATTTGAAACAAAAAGCCTGAGAGGGACTCAGCTGAACCACTAGATGATCAAGGTGTAAAAGGAGCACTTAAGGAAGACAAGACCAAAGCAAAGAGACTGAATGAATTATTTGCTTTGGTCTTTACTGAGGAAGATGGAAGGGAAATCCCCATGCTAGAAATAGTATTTAAAGCTAAAGATACAGAGGAATTGAAATAAATCTCAGTGCATCTAAAGGATGTAATAGGGAAAATCACCTGGACCAGATGGTATACATTCCAGATTGCTGAAAGATTTTAAAAATAAAATTGCAGACCTACCATTAGTAATTTGAAAACTATCATTAAAATAGTCCATGGTAACTGAAGACTGGAGGGTTGCCAACATAATGCCAGTTTTTAAAAGGGTTCCAAGAGTGATCCAGGAAACTACAGAGCGGTGAGCCTGATGTCAGTGCCAGGCAAAATGGTAGAAACTATCATAAAGAACCAAATTACTGACTATAAAGATAGTCATAGTTTAATGGGACAAAGTCAATATGGATTTAGCCAAGAGAAGTCATGCCTCACCAATGTGCTACATTTTTTGAAAGCATAAACAAACGTAGATAAATCTGAGCCAGTTGATATAATGTATCTGGATTTCCAGAAAGCTTTTGACAAAATCTCTATAATGCTCCACTATCACGGCCAGCATGCCACAATTGGCATAAGAACATAAGAAATTGCCATACTGGGTCAGACCAAGGGTCCATCAAGCCCAGCATCCTGTTTCCAACAGAGGCCAAAACCAGGCCACAAGAACCTGGCAATTACCCAAACACTAAGAAGATCCCATGCTACTGATGCAATTAATAGCAGTGGCTATTCTCTAAGGGGCAGATTTTTAAAAAATACGCGAGCGCGTACTTTTGTTCGCACACCAGGCGTGAACAAAAGTACGCTGGATTTTATAAGATACGCGCGTAGCCGCACGTATCTTATAAAATCCGGGGTCGGCGCACGCAAGGGGGTGCACATTTGTGCAACCTGAGCGCGCAGAGCCCAGCGCGAGCTGCATGTTTCCTCCGAGGCCGCTCCGATTTCGGAGCGGCCTCGGAGGGAACTTTTCTTCGCCCTCCCCCCACCTTCCCCTCCCTTCCCCTACCTAACCCACCCCCCCCGGCCCTATCTAACCCCCCCCCTTAACTTTGCGCGCATCGCCGGCAGCCCCGCTCCGTCCTCCGGTCCACGCTCCCGGGCCCGCCCCCAAAACACCGCGTCGTTTCAGGAACGCCCCCGGACATGCCCCCTCCCTCCCCTTTTCGAAAGCCCCGGGACTTACGCGCGCCGGCGGCCTATGCAAAATAAGCGCGCCATCGCGCGCGGGCCTTTTAAAATCCGCCCCTAAGTATAATTGATTAATAGCCATTAATGGACTTCTCCTTCAAGAACTTATCCAAACCTTTTTTGAACCCAGCTACACTAACTGCACTAACCACCTCCTCTGGCAACAAATTCCAGAGCTTTATTGTGCGTTGAGTGAAAAAGAATTTTCTCCGATTAGTCTTAAATGTGTTATTTGCTAACTTCATAGAATGCCCCCTAGTCCTTCTATTATTCGAAAGTGTAAATAACCGCATCACATCTACTCGTTCAAGACCTCTCATGATCTTAAAGACCTCTATCATATCCCCCCTCAGCCGTCTCTTCTCCAAGCTGAACAGCCCTAACCTCTTCAGCCTTTCCTCATAGGGGAGCTGTTCCATCCCCTTTATCATTTTGGTTGCCCTTCTCTGTACCTTCTCCATCGCAATTATATCTTTTTTGAGATGCGGCGACCAGAATTGTACACAGTATTCAAGGTGCGGTCTCACCATGGAGCGATACAGAGGCATTATGACATTTTCCGTTCTATTAACCATTCCCTTCCTAATAATTCCTAACATTCTGTTTGCTTTTTTGACTGCTGCAGCACACTGAACAGACGATTTTAAAGTATTATCCACTTTGATGCCTAGATCTTTTTCCTGGGTGGTAGCTCCTAATATGGAACCTAACATCGTGTAACTACAGCAAGGGTTATTTTTCCCTATATGCAACACCTTGCACTTGTTCACATTAAATTTCATCTGCCATTTGGATGCCCAATCTTCCAGTCTTGCAAGGTCCTCCAGTAATGTATCACAGTCTGCTTGTGATTTAACTACTCTGAATAGTTTTGTAGCATCCCCTTACCTCCTTGCTACCCATACTATCGCCTCCCCTAGGCATGTGCACGGCTCACAGAAAAAATGCACTGCGGTGGGAAACTTCCCTGCGGCACCAGTGGATAATGTTATTGCTTCCAGCTATTTAAACTCCACTCAAACAGGTAGCCAGCGCCTCAGCAACAGGTCCTCCTGCGTCCAGCTGGTGTTTGTTGATCGTCCAGATACTGCCTTGTTCCAGCTCCTGCTTTGCCCTTCTGTTTCTGTCTTCCTCTCCTTCCCAGGCTTCCAGTCTTCCTTGTGCCCCTCTGACTGATTTCTCATTGCTGACTCGGACCACTTGCCTGGGATACTGACACCGCTTGATCGGCACCTGCCTTGACCCTCTGCCTGGATTCCAGCCTTGCTGTACCAGTGTGTGGACATTCTCCTATGTCCTGCTGGCCTCAGAACCCAAAGGCTCAGCCAGCAGGGGAAGAGGTTGGCATAGGTGAAGCCTCCTTCTCCGTCCCAGCCACTGACATATCTGCCTGCTGCAGGCATGGACCCAGCTCATGACTCACGGGTTGGGTAGTACGTTTCCACCACAGCCCAAGGACTCAGACTCCATGAGAAACTTCTAAGGAAATTATAAAATCATGAGATAGGAGCAAATGTCCTATTGTGGACTGCGAACTGGTTAAAAGATAGAAAACAGAGAGTAGGGCTAAATGGTCAATTTTTTAATGAAGAAAGGTGAATATTGGAGTGCCCCAGGGATATGATCCGAGACCACTGTTTTTTAACTTATTTATAAAGGACTTGGAAATGGGAACAACGAGTAAGGTGTTCAAATTTGCAGATGACACAAAATTATTCAAAGTTGTTAAATCACAAGCGGATTGTGAGAAATTACAACAGGTCCTTGCAAAACTGGGAGACTGGGCATGCAAATGGCAAATGAAATTTAATACGGACAAGTGCAAAGTGATGCACTTAGGGAAGAGAAACCTAAATTATAGCTACACAATGCAAGTTTCCACATTGGGAGTCACCATCCAGGAACAAGATTTACACGTCGTTGTGGATAAGATGTTGAAATACTGTGCTGTGTGCAGCGGCAGCTAAGAAAGTATTAGAATGCTAGGAATTATTAGGAAGAGAACGTAGAATAAAACAGAGAATATCACAATGCCTTCGTATCGCTTCATGTGCGACCGCACCTTGAGTATTGTGTGCAGTTCTGCTCACCACATCTCAAAAATTATATAACAGAATTAAAAGGTACAGAGAAGGAAGGGTGTCCAAAATGAGAAAGAGGATTCCCCTATGAGGAGAGGCTAAAGAGGTTATGGCTCTTCAGCTTGGAAATATGATAGAGGTCTATATAATGAGCATAATGGAACAGGTAAATGAAAATCAGTTCTTTACTCTTTCAAAAAATACAAAGACTAGGGGACATGCAATGAGATTATTAAATAGTACATTTAAAACAAATAGATAAGTAATAACATTATATTAACATATAATTAAGCTCTGGAATTCGTTGCCAGAGAATGTGGTGAAAGCTTGTTATAGTTAGTGAGGTTTGGGTGGACCCTTGGACACCGTGGCAGCTGGCCACGCCCACAGGAGGAAGTCCCGAGAGAGGCCACAGGTCAGGCTCAGCTCTGGCCACACAAACACAGATAGTTCTTTATTTAGACAGTTTGAGAAGCCACCAGAGGTGGCGGTAGTGAGTAGAAGATGTAGCCCGGCTGGGCTAGTATTCCCCAGGGCGCTGGAACAGCGGTTTCTCCGGTAGCAGTGCTGTAGTGGAGAGAACTGAGAAAGTGAGTACAATAAAACATTCACAGAGTCCCAAGAATGGAGAAGCCCCGAGCTAGGGAGAGCTGGCCCTCGAGGAGCGAGTACCAGATCCCTGGAGGTAGAGAGACTTGTTGGCAAAGTACTCACACAGTGGTTCCACGTAAGAGATGGCACTGGAACGGGGGCAAGCCCTCGAGGAGCGAGTACCTGGTTCCAGGGAGACAGCTCTGAGGAGTAGATGATAGTAGTACTCACTGATGGTGTCTGTAACTAATTCCTCCACCTAGAAAAGGAGATAGGTGCAGGCAGCGAGTCAGGGAACATGGGCCCTCGAGGAGCGAGTACCCCGTTAGCAGAAAAAGTCCAATAGAAGTTGGAGGCAGAGTAGCTGGGTACAGAGAGCGAATCCCATCCGTAAGATTCCCCTTGCTAACTCAACGGCTAGCAATAAACAGTAGGCTTAAATATCCGGGCAGCATGACGACATCACAGGAGACGCCCCTGAGGAACGCGCCAAGGAGGAAATAAGAATGAGGGCCACGTGGTGCGCTCACCCTAAAGGTACCTGGAGAGCATGGCGGGAGGCAGCGCCCAAGCCGGTCCGGGGACGCCGGAGAGGATGGCAGGCGGACGCCGCGGCAGCCAGGCGTCCATCAAGAGCAGGAGTCGCCGCAGACAAGGAAAGGTAGGCGGAGTGAAGCCGTCAGGCAGCGACGGTCGCAACAAAGCTGTTATTGTAGCTGGATTTAAAAAAGGTTGAGACAAGTTCCTTACTCTGGCAGGTAAAGAGGAGATAGAGCAGCCCTTCTGGGATAGCAAAGACTATTATCTGTCTTCCCCCTTTGAGCTACATCGAGTACCACTTACTTTTCAGCAGGTCATGGATTTTCTACGTTGGCCTTATAAAAAGCTATGTGGCAGACAACTTGTGTGATGTAGTGGTGTAAAGTAACAGCTTGAAAAACAACCTCATCCACTGCTAAACAGTTTCCCCGTTAGTTAAAGAGGCAGCATTGCTGTCCAACTAGAAGAAATGGATGTTGGAAACACTGGAAGTCCACTACCTAACGTACTACTCCTAAGCATTTCTAAAGCCATTATACATACACAGTACTACACCGACACGTAAGAGAGACCATGCTCCATGGAGTTTGGAAAGAGCCGAGTCTAGCCCCTAATTGTGAAAGTAGAAGCTACTACTGCCTTACCTCAACCCCATAAGAAAAAACAGGTCAGAGCATGCCAAGGATTCATAGAATGCTACCATGATTTATACTTTAACTTTGTAGCCTGAGCCAAATCACTGGCTAGTCTCCTCTAGAAAGTAATGCTAAAAAGAATAATATAGACCTAGGAACCAGGCTGCTGGCGCTAAACTTTAAAAAGGAGATACAGCAGCTTTTAAACTAGAACAAAGGTGAAAGCAGCAGTCACTCAACAGCGCATGGTTCGGAGGGAGGTATTTTGAAGGATACTAATGAAGTAGTAGACATAGGGCATCCCAATAGAAAGGTTCCAATAAAAGGAAAAGTTGTCCATGTGCCAATAAATAAAGAATCACCTGAGCTAAAAGATTCCCAATTATCCCTGTCAACTGAATAGCAGAATATTAATACAAATAAAAAACACACGTTTGAGATGATGTGACGTTACCTCCAATGATGGCGGCTTAAATGTGGAGCTCCTAGCCTGAAATAATCTATCCTCATCCGAACGATTCCGTGCCTTTATCCCAGAAACTGCACCTCAGCACAAATTTTATTCTTTTAGTGATGTCTCAAACCAAGAAAAAACCAGACCTGAAGAAGTTCTCTTTCACAAATCGGGAGGTGCCCCAGGCTCTAGATACTGCTGAGGAGGAAGGCCTTGAATCTGAGGCCTCAACGGAGAGCTGCAGTGGCGGCGGGACAGACTGCATCACAGAGCCGGAGGAAGAGATGCAGACATGGAGAGTATAAGATCTGAATTCGGAGCACTGATGTCGGAAGTTCGTGGGGAAATTGCTGAACTGGGGAACCGCGAGGCTGAGCTGGAGACACAAACAGAGAACCGTGACGCTGCGGTTGCATCGCATCGGGAAGAAATGACTTGCTTATCTCGCTCGTTAATGGGCTTAGAAGACTGAATGGAGGACTTGGAAAATAGATCGAGATCTGACCTACGTTTTCGTGGGGTTCCTGAGTTGCCTGCTTTTGCGGGCTGTTTTCAAGTAGTCACGCGCTTCTGGATATGGAAGACTCAGCCGAGTCCTTGCCCACTTTTAAGCTTCAGCGAGCACATAGGGCTCTAAAGCAGCCTAGGGGTAACCTCCCTCGTGATATAATAGTTTGTTTTCATTACTTTACATTGAAAGAGAAGGTTTCTCAGATGGCCAGGAAAAAAGGACAGATTCAGTGGCTTAGGCACCTGGTGGCAATGTTTCAGGATTTCTCGATGATTACTTTCTGCAAGTGCAGAGATTTTTGCCAGGTTATTTTCATATTAAAGCGTTAAGCTATTAAGTACCGATGGGCCTTTCCTTTCAGCCTTCGGATTCTCCGTGGGAGTTGCTTCTTATAAAGTGAAGACGGTGGATGAAGCTGTCATTTTTCTGCACAAAGCAGGGATAGCTGTTCGAGAGGGGGCCATCTCGTGCTAATCTCGGGACGAAGGGAGATTGTCCATTATGGCAGAATGTCCCAGGTTCCAGCAGTCACCTCAGAAGACAGCCAGAGGATCAATTGTCACCTGGAATGGTGAGTATTGGATGAGAGACAGTGTCAGGGTTTTTTTTTTTCCCTTCGGTTCTTCATGAATGACATTTCTCAGTTTGGGTTTAGGAAAATGTCTATTCTGGATGTGCTGGGTATGGTTAAAGTCTTTCTAATTGTCTCTTAAGGCTGGGTGTATTTGTTCTTAGGCGGGTGATTATTACCCACTTCTGTTAGCTTGGATGCTATGAGTTACTGAGGGGACTGGGGGGGCTGGTTGCCATATCTGATGGTGGTTTTCCTCCATGGGGGTGGGGAGCACCTAGTAGGGGGTAGGTGCCAGGAGGGGCTTTGGATGTTGGCTTCAGAGGATTAGTTATTTCCTGATTAGGCCTTATTAGTCCAACAACAACATTAGTGCACGTGTGTGGTTGGCAGGGTTTACCGTGGTCTATTAAGAGAGTTTCCCTTTAATTTTTCTCCCATGGTGACTCTTAAAGTTATATCTTTAAATACCAAAGGGCTTAACTCTCCAACAAACAAACGATTGCTGAAAGATACCGCTGCTTTAAAGGCAACCGTGAGCTTTTGCCAGGAGACTCATCTAAAAGAGAGAGATCTTCACCTCTTGCAGTCAAGTAGATTGCCACTCCAATATTATGCACCCGTCACTGAGGGATGATAAATGTGGAGGGGTGGAGATTATATTTGCCATTAATCTTATTGTAGCTGTGAAGGCAGTACTCCGAGACGTTAACAGGAAATTTGTGATTTTGAAGGTGATAATTAATGGTGAACATCTTACTCTACTGGATCTCTATGCTCCTAACCCACAACAAGGGGCTTTTCTTCATACGATATCTACCGCTCTGGAGGGTTGGGTGGATGGACAAGTCCTGATGGGGGGAGATTTTAATTTAACCAGACCTCCCTAAGATACGCACTATTTTATAAAGTATGCGCGTATGTCTGCAGCTTTAGACGCATAATCTTACAGCACGATTGGAGGGAGGCAGGGAGAGAGCGCGACTTTTTATAAGGCTTTGTGAGGGGGCATTTTGATTTGGGGTGAGTTTTCAGGAGGTGGGTTGGGGTTTGGGGGGACAGTGTTACAGAAACATTCAGAGGTATTCCTTGTAAAATTGACATCATTAAAGAATTTTAGACCTTATAAGTGATGAAAAGGAGTTGATTTGTACAATGCAGCTGGCAGAGACTGCAGTGTACAGATCAACTCCTCGTCAGTGCTGGCCCCGCCTCTGGAACGGTTAGGCCCTGCCCCTTTTCCGCCTACTTTTTCTGGGCGCGCACACATTGTCGCACGCCCGCCCTCCGCGGCTATTTAAAATTCACATAGCTCCCACCCAGCATATGTGACTTTTTGCAGGCGCATGGCTTTTTAAAATCTACCTCTAAGACTACAAAAACAAAACAACTTTAGTAGAGTCCAATACAATTGCCAGATTTGCACATCCATGGAAATATGAAAATCTTTTTCCATCTTTTATAATTTTATCCCTCAATCCCCCCCCCCCACCTACAATATCAATTTACAAAGCCTTTAGATGATGTCCAGGATTTGATCAGAATATCAGAGGGCATCTGTTTCTCATGCCTCCATGACTGAAATGATATCCGTTTAACCTTTCCTTGTCCCCCCCCACTTCTCCATAAATGGCTTATACATCAACTACTGAAGACTCAACACTTATACTAAGGATTGTAATATTTTCAATACCCAGGCTTCTAACACCCGGTGAGTGACCCTAAATATATTTTTGCTACATAGGCAGAAAATTTCCTCCGTCTCATAGATGTATGACGACTGGCCATGTTCTCCTCTGCACCAAAAAGTGAAGCTGGTTGCGCCAGTGCCAGTAAGAAAGTCTGTCCTTACCTTTCCAAACCAATAAAATCGATTTCTTGCTCCATAAAAGGGCTTTGCTCACAAGAAGTCTTTCTTCCTTAGCCCAAAATTGTGATACAGAGACATCAAAAAAAGGATAAGATTAATAGCACAGGGCACTTTATAACCAATAACTTTACTTAAAAAAGCAACAGCCACCCAATTCCAAAACGATTTTATCACAGGACAATCCCAAAATACACGTGGAAGAGATCCCAGAGCCCTCATGCATTTTTGCCAAGTGTCTGCCACCGTTAGGTTGGCCTTATAAGCCCTAATAGGAGTAACGTAAGCCCTATGCAGGAATTTAAAGACCATGCCTCTCAGGTATACATTTCCTATAAGGCCTCTTATCCTTTGAAAACATTTCAATAAGGTGTCTGCCAACAGGATGCATGGCAAGTCTGCATTCCATGTTACTGCCAAAATCACTACCAGAATTCGATTTTTCTATGTTCTGAAAAGCTTTTGGAAGCTCCTCCACCAACAACAATTGCTCAAATTTACAGATCGGGATCAAAATGAGACTTCTTTGTAGTTCCAGTCTTTAAAGTTTAAAAAAAAAAAAAAAAAAAGTATATTTATTTATTTAAAAGCGTTTATTTCCCATTCTGTGGAGCATAGAAAACATTCATAAAACAAACATTCATTTACAATAAGAAAACCTGACCACCATTTGTCCCTTACATTTTTACGCACTGGGCCATTTTCTCCTCTGCTTGAGGCCTTTGCCCATCTAACTTTTGTTAGATGGGCAAAGGCCTCAAGCTTTCATCATCCCAGTAGGGCCCTCCTCAATGCCATCAGGCATCCTCTTGAAGTTAGACCTCCCAAGCAAAGACGAGGTTGATATTCAAAGGGCTTGGGTCTGGCTGATATTTAGAATAAGCCAGTCAAAAACCAGAGAGAGATCTGAATACATCCCCCTGCTCTCTGGCTTAAAATTTTGTGTGGGCAAACTGTTCCCACCCAGGTTTATCTAAGTACAAAGAAGCAGTGCTGGGGGGGGGCATTCCTGGGGAGGGGGAGAGGAGGGCAGGACTGCACGTTTTCTAGGCAGCATTGGATATTCAGCACTGCTCGCACAAAGTTAGCTGTGTAAATCTGTCCTTCAGTTTCCAAAGAACTTTATTGGGATATATTTATTTAGTTACAAGCATTTATTTGCCATCCTCCAAATCCACAGCTCAATTTAATATATAGTAGAATATTCAGCAGAATATGTATCTGGGTAAGTTCCACTTAAAGTGAAATTACTACTTACCTGATCATTTCCTTTCCTTTAATAGAGTCAGGCCAGGCCAGATCAGTGGGGACAGCCTTAAGATCTACCCATGTATACCCTAGAGGAAAGGTGGGATAGGGGAGATATGATGGAGAGTTTTCAATACCTCCAAGTGTTAATGCACAGGAGTCTCTTCCAATGGAAAGGAGTCTCCGGAATGAGGGTGAAAGGGGGAAGACTTGGGAGTAATGTAAGGAAGGATTTCTTTACAGAAAGGGTGGTGAAAGCCCAGATCAGCCTCCCAGTGGTGGAGTTAGAGACAAGGATAGAATCATAATTCAGGAATGCATGCGACAAACAGAGGAGTGGCAGGGATTGCAAAGCTGAGCAGTAGGTGTGGATGGGCAGATTAGACAGGCTGTATGATCTTCTTCTGCCATGTTTCTATACTTTTAATTTTTCCAATTAGACATCTTAAATTTGTTTCTGTAGCTTTTTAAAGCTTTTCTTTTGATAGCATTGCTCTTTTTTTTCTAATTTTTGATGGGCTCACTTTGTGTATGCTTCTAATTTAAATACAGAGTTTGTGGCAGTACATTGTCTCCATGTCATCTTCAAGGGTCCATGTATGTCAACTTATTCCTACCAATTTTTCATTAGCTTCTATGGTCTGTCTCCTGCTTTATAGGGGCATCATGAACTGTAACTGTACCAGAGGTGTTGTCTTCACCTATAGATTCTGCACTATTGTTACCACTATTACCACTATCATAAACCATAATGCTAAGGGTAGACATTTGTTTTTTATAATGGACAATTTTAATTTTTCTTTTTTGCTTCAATAATAGGGGGTCACCCTACTGAGATTTGGTACAAATGTGATAAATAAAGGTATGCAGAAAGACTCAGCAAAATTAATTCTCTCTCTTCAGAAACTTCTTCCCTCTTTGAAATCACTAGTGTGCATGTTCTGGTGTTTTCTGAAACTTATCTTAGATCTATATTTTTTACCACACACAGAACATGAAAATGATTTCTCACCAGTGTGAGTTTTCTGGTGTTCTCTGAGGTATTTCTTCAGTTTGAAGTTTTTATTACATTCAGTACATGAAAATGATCTCTCACCACTGTGGCTTTTCTGGTGATTGGTGAGGCTTATTTTATGCCTAAAACTTTTATCACATTCTGAACATAAAAATGGTCTCTCATCAGAATGGATTTTTTGATGTGCTGTGAGATGTATCTCTCTCTTAAAGCTCTTGCCGCAATCAGAACATGAAAATGGTGTCTCAAGAGTGTGAATTTTCAGATGTTCTGTGAGGTGTTTCTTCATTTTGAATCTTTTATCACACTTAGTACATTTAAATGGTCTCTCACCACTATGAATTTTCAGGTGGTTCGTAAGGTTTATATCATGTTTAAAACTTTTACCACACTTGGAACAAGAAAATGGTCTCTCATCACTGTGCAATGTCTGGTGGTACTCGAGGTGTTTCTTCACTTTGAAACTTTTATCACACTCAGAACATGAAAATGGTCTCTGATCAGAATGGGTTTTTTGATGTTTTTGGAGGAGATTTTTCAGGCGGAAGCTTTTATCACATACCATACATTGAAAGGGTCTCTCACCCATATGAATTGTCTGGTGCTCTTTGAGTCTTATGTTAACCCTAAAGCTTTTACCACAGTCAGAACATGAAAATGGTTTCTCACCAGTGTGAATTTTCTGGTGTTCTCTGAGGCAATATTTCAGTTTGAAGCTTTTACCACATTCAGTACAAGAAAATGGTCTCTCACCACTGTGGTTTTTCTGGTGGATAGTAAGGTTTGTCTTATGCTTAAAACATTTCTCACACTCAGTGCATTTAAATGGTCTCTCCCCACTGTGGAATTTCTTATGCTGTTTCATGAAATATTTTGTTTTGAAACTTTTACCACACTCAGTGCATATAAATGGTCTTGCACTAGTGTGGATTATCTGATGTCTTGAAAGGTGTCTTTTCTGATTAAAGCATTTACCACATTCAGTACATGAAAATAGTCTCTCACTAGTATAGATCCCCTGGTTTCTTTTGAAAACTTGCTTCTGGAAGAATATACTATTACAATAAGTATATGAAAAACGTCTCTCACTAGTGTGAATTTTCTGGTGTTTGGTAAGGGTTGTTTTCCTATTAAAGCTTTTGTCACACTGAGGACATGAAAATCTCTCACGAGTGTGGATTTTCTGGTGTTTTGCAAGGGTAGTTTTCTGATTAAAGCTTTTGCCACACTCAATACAGGAAAATGGTCTCTCTTCCGTGTGGATAAGCTGGTGTCGTTTGAGGTTTGTTTTCCGACTGAATAGTTTACTACACTCACTACATGAAAATGATCTCCCCGGGGGTATAGTCTCCCCAGAGTGAATTTCTTGGTGTTTTTTAAGTTGTGTGCTCCTACTGAAGCTTTGGTGGCATTCAGTACATGAAAATGATTTCTCTTCAATGTGAGTTTCCTGGTGTAATGTAAGTTTTCCTTTCTGATTAAACCTTTTGCCACACACACTACATGAAAATGGTTTTTCACCACTGTGGATTCTCTGGTGCTGTGTGAGGTTTGATTTCCGATTAAAGCTTTTACCACAATCCGTACATGAAAATGGTTTCTCACCAGTGTGTATTCTCTTGTGTCTTGTGAGGGCTGTTTTCAAATTAAAGTTTTTACCACATTCTGTACAAGAAAATGGTCTCCCACTAAAATGGTTTTTCTGTTTGGTGAATTTCATCTTAAGTCTGGAACTTTTACTACAGTCTGAACTTGAAAATAATCTCTCCTCCGTTTCAAATTTCTGATATTGATGGCTTTCTTTACATGTAAATAGTTTTTCTCCTTTGTTGATTTTCTGGTATTGCATTTTATCTCCATTCTTACTGAAATCTTTTCCACTTTCAGAACATGAATAAGGCTTCTCTTGTGTGTGTAATGTTTGTTCTTCCAGGTCTTCCTTCTGAATGAATGTTTCCTCATAGTCTGTACATGTAGATGGCCTCTCTTCAGTGTGAGATCTCTGCTGTGAATTTAGAGTTACATGGTCCCTGAAGAATATCCCACATACATCACACAAACATCTTTGTTCTGTTGTCTGGTTTCTCTGCTTTTCCCCTGTGTGTGAGATACTACTGGCACAGTCCTCAGACCCAGTAGAGTTCTCAACTGAGATTCCCGATAAATTTCTTTGCTTCTTTTCTAAGTTGCTTTGATTCCTGCAATTTGTCCTCCAGTTAGAACATGAAGTTTCTGCTCTGTAACTTTCTGATAACAGCTTGTTCTCTTCCAGATTCTCACTGAGGGCCCAGTGATGTGTCTCTGTATTATGGTATCTGGGATCATCTTTTTCTAGATAAAAAGGAAACATTTTGCTTATTTTGTGTTTTTTCTTAGTTTTCTATATATCTTTTTCACTATATTTATCTTTTTCCCTTTTCTTTTGCTTTCTCTTCTACCCAGGTGCTTTGCCTGTCTCTCTCTGTTCTTGTATTCCCTTCCAGGTACTCTCTCCCCCTCCCCCACTGTCTTCCTCTGGGTATTACTTTTCATTCTTCTCCCAGCACCCCTCCCTCTAAGCATTTTCATCAACACCTCCCTCCATGCATTTTCTTTTCCCTTCCTCCATACCTACCCACCCTTCTTTCAGATGCTATCTGCCCCCTCCCTGCAAGCACTCTTTGACGTTCCCTCCCACACACTCCATGCTGGCAAAAGTACAGCATCCTAAGTGAAAGCAGACACTCTAAGCCATGGTGGCAGCAACAGTAGCAATTCTCTGCTTGGGCCCTACCAATACTGGCTTCTCAGCCTGTCCCGATATGTACAACAGACTCTCAGCCCAAGACGCTCTCCATAACATCAGCAGTTGTGGTGGCATACCGCATGGTTACCTCTACTATTCGCTCTGGCAAACAATGGGTGCCAGTGAAAAAATGAAAATAAAAACATAGGTAAAAAAAAACAAAACACCTGTAACTACATTTTCCAATTAGATGGAATAAACACAAATACAGCAACACTGCCCCTGACCCAGTTTCTGCTTTCTTAAATACAGATGTGGGATCATGGGAACTGCTTATGGAGCTCTCTAATGAGCAGGCCCAATTTTGCAAAGGGAGGATTGGTGTTGGTTTGGGTGAACAATCCAGGCTGGGCCTGTGCTGGAGACTGGAGCCACCCACCAAAGCCCCTTAATTTCTCCCAATCTCTTCCCCTCAGGTGTTTATAAATAAACATTAATTTGGTTCTATTCACTGGGGCCCTCTATCTCAAGCAGTATCGGGGTGCTTCGAAAAGGTTTTTCTGTGAAGCCAGACTTAGTTAAATACAAGATCATTATAGCACTTTTGCTATTGCACTGATCAGACTTGTAAAAACTATCCAAGGTTGCTGAAATTCTAGATGTATGCTGAAAGACAGAATGTATGTAAAAGGTCAAAAAATATGTCGAGTGTCAGCATTAAGTTTTATTCTGCCTTCTGGGCTCAATTTACAAGAAGGGATCTCTGCAGTTCCCAGTGCTCCTTCCACTCCTCATCTCAGCAGTTTTACCCCGGTCCCTCTTATTACCGCACTCACCTGAGCAGCTGCTTTTCCCAGTTTCTCTCTCCTCTGATCCCGGCTCATCCCTGATGCACGGCTCTTCCCCTTGTTCAATGCGGGAGATAATATCAGGGGTGACGAGCGGAGAGCCTGATCCTGGGGGAAGAACACAGAGCAGTAGGTTTCCCATAATCACTCTGCTGTGATTTGCCCAAATTTAAGACATTTAAACGTTTCCAGCATAAAGATATTTGCTGTCTTCAATAAATAAAAATGTTCAAATCAGAAGAGGCCCTACACATAGTTCATATATTATGCTCAAATTGTGCAACAGTGAGTCAAAACTATATAGCAATTTAATAAGGAGGCCAACATTTAAGGCATTCACAAGTTGTCTGGCTGAATGCAGCGTCTTCAAAATCATCAGTACTTCTCCGGCTACTTTTTATGAATATTGGCCTCAAGCTATAAAGTAAATTAGTAGATGACTAGAGAAAAATACCAAATTGGCCCTGCCAGTCTCCTCAGTTATTACTGTCTACACAGGATTTCAAGAGTGAAAACATACAGCACCAAAGCAGCAATCAGAAATTAGTAAATCCAGTTCTCTGGGTCAGGCTGGAGGAATCACTGTTTCTTTGTTCATCAGACGGGCAGCTTTTAAAGATGATTGCTTCAAATAAGTCTTCAACAATGCAAAATCAATAAATAAATAAGAACATAAGAAAATGCCATACTGGGTCAGACCAAGGGTCCATCAAGCCCAGCATCCTGTTTCCAACAGTGGCCAATCCAGGTCATAAGAACCTGGCAAGTACCCAAAAACTAAGTCTATTCCATGTAACCATTGCTAATGGCAGTGGCTATTCTCTAAGTGAACTTAATAGCAGGTAATGGACTTCTCCTCCAAGAACTTATCCAATCCTTTTTTAAACACAGCTATACTAACTGCACGAACCACATTCTCTGGCAACAAATTCCAGAGTTTAATTGTGCGTTGAGTAAAAAAGAACTTTCTCCGATTAGTTTTAAATGTGCCCCATGCTAACTTCATGGAGTGTCCCCTAGTCTTTCTACTATCCGAAAGAGTAAATAACCAATTCACATCTACCCGTTCTAGACCTCTCATGATTTTAAACACCTCTATCATATCCCCCCTCAGTCGTCTCTTCTCCAAGCTGAAAAGTCCTAACCTCTTTAGTCTTTCCTCATAGGGGAGTTGTTCCATTCCCCTTATCATTTTGGTAGCCCTTCTCTGTACCTTCTCCATCGCAATTATATCTTTTTTGAGATGCGGCGACCAGAATTGTACACAGTATTCAAGGTGCGGTCTCACCATGGAGCGATACAGAGGCATTATGACATTTTCCGTTTTATTCATCATTCCTTTTCTAATAATTCCCAACATTCTGTTTGCTTTTTTGACTGCCGCAGCACACTGAACCGATTATTTCAATGTGTTATCCACTATGACACCTAGATCTCTTTCTTGGCTTGTAGCACCTAATGTGGAACCCAACATTGTGTAATTATAGCATGGGTTATTTTTCCCTATATGCATCACCTTGCACTTATCCACATTAAATTTCATCTGCCATTTGGATGCCCAATTTTCCAGTCTCACAAGGTCTTCCTGCAATTTATCACAATCTGCTTGTGATTTAACTACTCTGAACAATTTTGTGTCATCTGCAAATTTGATTATTTCACTCGTCGTATTTCTTTCCAGATCATTTATAAATATATTGAACAGTAAGGGTCCCAATACAGATCCCTGAGGCACTCCACTGTCCACTCCCTTCCATTGAGAAAATTGCCCATTCAATCCTACTCTCTGTTTCCTGTCTTTTAGCCAGTTTGCAATCCACGAAAGGACATCGCCACTTATCCCATGACTTTTTACTTTTCCTAGAAGCCTCTCATGCGGAGCTTTGTCAAACGCCTTCTGAAAATCCAGGTATACTGTATCTACCGGCGCACGCGCCTAGGAAGGCCCTGAGACAAATTGTAGATGCTGTTATGGTTTGTGGGTTGGTGGACCCTTGGCTCGTGGTATGAATTGTTACAACCTGTGGGGAGGAGCCCCACAGGCCCACACCATCGGGAGGCAAGGTCAGGCACGGCAGGGAGCTCTAGGTAAGACTGTGGAGAGGTCCCGAGGAGTCAGGAGGATTTCTCCAGTAGACAAGTAGGCTGACGATAATATCATGTCTGAGACCCCCCGAAGGAGAAGGCAATGGGCAGGCCGTAGAGTGGAAGGCTTGAGACCTGGCGTGCAGGAAGGACAGTGGAGAAACCCCCCCCCCCCCGAGGGGCGGAGTGAGGGAGGTACGGCTGTAGTGACGCAGGCTAACCCGTGGAGCAGGGAAGCCAGAGTCCTGTCTCCGATGATGATGTAAGTAGAACCCAAGGAGCGGCGAGCACAGGCAGTCTTTGTATGATAGAGAAGCGCGACCCCGAGGAGCGGGGAAGTGCAGGTAGTCTCATAGCATGTAAGTGCGACCCCGAGAAGCGGGGAGGCACAGACTGTCACAGTAAAGCATAAGGACACTGTCCCGAGGAGCGGGACGGTGCTGAGAGTCTCTTGAGAAGTAGGACGACGCAGCCCTGAAGAGCAGGGAAGCTCTGACAGTCCAATACAGCACGTAGGCACAACCCCGAGGAGTGGGGAAACGCTAGAGTAAACTCCCGAGCGGTATGGATGTTCCAGGGGGCAGCCCTGAGGAGTGGGGAGCCTTGCAGGGTAGGACTTCAAGGGAGTGGAGGGCCAGCCCAAGGAGCAGGGGAGGCCAGGAGACAAGGTCCCCGTGAGAATGCCACTGGCCCCCGAGGAGCGGGTACCAGACAGAGAACAAAGTCCAAAAGCATAGACACAGGAACACGGTGCAGGAGCTAGTAGAGACGTACAGAACTTGTTGCCAAGTCGGTTAACTGAGGGCGAAGGTGGAGCTTAAGTACCTTGATCCGATGACATCATCAAGTAGGACCGCCCCCGAGGTTCCCGCCGAAGAGGCTTCAAAGGAGGGCCCGGTGACGCGCACGCGCCTAGGAAGGCCCTGAGACGATGTAGCTGGCAGTGGCTTCTCAGCCGCCACGAGGAGCCATGGGAAACACGGCGGTAGAGATTGGCCTGTGCCGCCAGCAGACCCGGGGTGGGCTGGAGAACGGTGCAGGATGTAAATAAGCGCGGTCGCAGCCGTCTGCAACCGATGGGCATAAGAGTTGCAAATTAGTATTTACGGCTTTTAAACACAGAATATAACCTTTGATCTGACTGGTCACATGTAAGGCAGGAAGCTGCGCATTGTGGGAATTTAGCTTCACTTTCGGTGAACTCTCTATGTACACAGCCACTCCCAATTAAGCCTGAAGCTCCCCGTTACCTGCAAGCAGAAGCGGACCCTGATCAGCAGCGGCAATAGACACATATTAAGCTAAGTGCGATCTTAAGATAAAGATTTATCATTGAAACTGGGTCAGCCTGCATAAACGGGAGCGCCATGAAGCACTATTCTTAACTATTCATAAAAAATAGAAACAAAAAAAGCGATTTTCAAATAAAATAAAGAATAAAAACGCGGACGCTGGCACATAGAGTCAAGCCAAAATAAAGGCTGACGCTACGCTAGCTACCGCACAAAAGAAACCACATAACGAGAAGTTCCCTTTTGGATGGGTGTTGGTTGTTGAAGTATAATAGACAAGGGAACGAGGTTGGTTATACATTAGTGGACCCTTCTTATTCAGGGCAGTGATGGGAGTAGTAAAGGTGGAGTAGTGTGGATATATTGGCAGTAGTAATTGGAAAAGCTTAAAAGCACTGGATGGTCTTAAAAACCACCAGTTCTTGATTGCAGACAGCTTGGAAGGGTCCATCTGGAGATCCCATGCTGATATAATATATCCCAAGAAAGGGAGCTCAGACTGTTCAAAGGCACATTTCTTTAATTTGGTACAGAAGCCATTCTCCCTTATCCAACAAAGCAAGTTAGGTGAGAAGAGGAGAATATTGTCCAGGTATACGATGACATGTGTACAGTAGGTCCCTAAATATGTCGTTGCATAGGCCAAAGTATTCATAATGGCCATCTCAAGTGTTGAAGGCAGTCTTCCCTTCGTCTCCATTCCAGATGTGAATAAAGTTAGACGCCCCCCCCCCCCCCCTTTAGAGGTCTAGCTTAATGAAGACTGACATTCCTTGAGTCAATCAAATAACTCAGTTATTAAAGGTAGGGGATACTTATTTTTTATGATGATGGCAATGCAAGGTCGTAAGGAGCTGTCCTTGCCCACAAAAGAAAGAACCCCACTCCAGCAGAAAAAGTGGAGAGTTGAATGAAGTTTCTCTCTAGAATTTGCCAAATATACTCCAACATGGCCTCTGTCTTTGGGATGGATAATGGGTAGACCCTGCTCTATAGTGGTGGCATTTTGCCAGGCATTAAGTCAATAGTGCAGCTGCAGGGTCGGTGGGGTGGCAGGGTTTCCGCCCGTTTCTACTGAACACATCAGCAAAAGGTATGTATGGCTTGGGTAGCCCCGAGACGTAAAGGAGATCTACGGAGCAGAGTTGCAAAGGAGCAGTGGGAAAGTGTGTGCCGGCTAGAAGTAGAGGGTATCCCAAAAGAGGATTTCCCTTTTTCCCCAGTCCACAACTGGGCAATGCTGTTGCAAACAAGGCAGTCCCAGCAAAACAGGACTGATGGACCTCTGGAGCACAATTAGTGAGAGACACACTTCATGCATGATTCCCACTCTCAAGGTTATAGGTTCTGTGGCATAACATATAGCACCTGGTAGCAGGTCTCCATAAACTGAGTGGATAAGGAGTGGTTTAGTCAGCAGCACCAGTGGGATAATGTACTGTCATACGAGGCTTTCATCTATCAAGCTGGAAAATTGTGGAAATGAAAAAGAGTGCATGAAGAGAACCTGCTTGGAGTGGCAGCTACCATCCTAACAGAAGACATGGGAATTACTTAACCAATTATCTTTTCATAATTTTCACACAACAGCAACATCACTCTCCACCCTGATGGGGGGGAGGGGGAGGAAACAGGATTCAGACAACAGCCAATGCTGGGCCCTGACTTTTACAGTCCAGGGTAAGGATACTTGGAAATTAAGGGAAAAGTGCAGAACTGCTACGGCCAAGTCCTAAAAGCAAAGCACATTCAAACAGCACTGTCTGAATTATCAAGAAGGCTGCCCACCCTGTAAAAATGTTGATAGCAGTAATTTTTGTTATGGGTTTGACAGCTGCTTGGTTTTGAATGTTAATATTACTAACCTTAACATAAGGCTTGGGGGTAACCTGCAGAGAACGGCAGTAACTACCATAAGAAACTTGCTGGGCAGACCGGATGGACCATTTGGTCTTTTTCTGCAGTCATTCCTATGTTAAGTTGCCAGCCGCTCCGGAGTCTAGAAAGGATTCAGTGAAGAATTTCTTTGCAAGCTATCTGGACAGTTAGCATGATTACATAAGCGTGTTCCAATTATAGACCTATTGCTAATCTTCCCTTCACAACTAAAATATTGGAAAGAGGGGACTTTCAGCTGCCTGTGACCTGTGAGAGAGAGCGCGGCGAGACCAAAGAATAATGCAGTCATTAGGGAGGCGCCAAGTTCCCCTACAAGACTAGCACGCCAAAGGGGCGCGCCCCTTCTTTCTGATTTTCTCTCTGGAATGCCATGGGCAAAAAAAGGAAGGGGAAGATCTGTTTTCCTGAGACGCCCTTGAGTGGTCTGATGGACTCCCATTTGATTCATTTTAATCCCAATTTAAATGCCTCCAAGGACTCCTCAGATGCTCTCGAGTCTGGATGATTGTCCACTACCTTCAATGCCTCAATGCTCACATTCAGAACTTGGTGTATTGGATTATAAGGTGGAGTTGGATTCCCCAGGGTTGGTACTGGGGAACTCACCAATTGGATCTTCAGAGAAATCTGTCCACATTCGGGCTCCCAACCAGTGTTCTTCTATATTGAAAATAGTTGTCTCTCAAGACCCTGCTCCTGTTTCCGATGGATTTTCTAATGAACCCAAAGTAGCAGTTCCCACACCGGTTTCATTGAGCCAAGTTTCTTTTTTGGCAGTCCCCTCTGAAGATGTTTCAGAGCCTATAGATATTTCAATAAAAGACATTTGGAGGCAAATCTCACGAATGAAGCTTTCACTGTCTCAGGACCATCTCTACACAACAAGAAACTGGAGGGAAGTGGAATAGATGAAAATCCTTTAAAGTAGAAAATGTGTGGGAAGAACTAAAGAACCTGAAAGTGGACAAAGCCATGGGGCCTGATGGGATTCATCCAAGGATATTGAGGGAGCTCAGAGATGTTCTGGCGGGTCCGCTGTGTGACCTGTTCAATAGATCCCTAGAAACGGGAGTGGTGCCGAGTGATTGGAGAAGAGCGGTGGTGGTCCCGCTTCACAAGAGTGGGAACAGGGAGGAGGCTGGTAACTACAGACCGGTTAGCCTCACTTCGGTGGTGGGAAAAGTAATGGAGTCACTGCTGAAAGAGAGAATAGTGAACTATCTACAGTCTGGAGAATTGATGGACCAGAGGCAGCATGGATTCACCAGGGGAAGATCCTGTCAGACTAATCTGATTGACTTTTTTGACTGGGTAACCAAGGAATTGGATCAAGGAAGAGCGCTCGATATCATATACTTGGATTTCAGCAAAGCTTTTGATACGGTTCCGCACAGGAGACTGGTGAATAAAACGAGAAGCTTGGGAGTGAGTGCCGAGGTGGTGACCTGGATTGCAAATTGGTTGACGGACAGAAGACAATGTGTAATGGTAAATGGAACCTTCTCTGAAGAGAGAGCGGTTTTAAGTGGTGTACCGCAAGGGTCGGTGTTGGGACCGGTCCTGTTCAATATCTTTGTGAGCGACATTGCGGACGGAATAGAAGGTAAGGTTTGTCTTTTTGCGGACGACACTAAGATCTGCAACAGAGTGGACACGCCGGAAGGAGTGGAGAGAATGAGACGGGATCTAAGGAAACTGGAAGAGTGGTCGAAGATATGGCAGCTGAGATTCAATGCCAAGAAGTGCAAAGTCATGCATATGGGGAGTGGAAATCCGAATGAACTGTATTCGATGGGGGGGGGAAAGGCTGATGTGCACGGAGCAGGAGAGGGACCTTGGGGTGATAGTGTCTAATGATGTGAAGACAGCGAAACAATGCGACAAGGCGATAGCAAAAGCCAGAAGAATGCTGGGCTGCATAGAGAGAGGAATATCGAGTAAGAAAAGGGAAGTGATTATTCCCTTGTACAGGTCCTTGGTGAGACCTCACCTGGAGTATTGTGTTCAGTTCTGGAGACCGTATCTACAAAAAGACAAAGACAAGATGGAAGCGGTACAGAGAAGGGCGACCAGGAAGGTGGAGGATCTTCATCGGATGACGTACGAGGAGAGATTGAAGAATCTAAATATGTACACCCTAGAGGAAAGGAGGAGCAGAGGTGATATGATACAGACTTTCAGATACTTGAAAGGTTTTAATGATCCAAAAACAACGACAAACCTTTTCCGTAGGAAAAAAATCAGCAGAACCAGGGGTCACGATTTGAGGCTCCAGGGAGGAAGATTCAGAACCAATGTCAGGAAGTATTTCTTCACGGAGAGTGTGGTAGATGCCTGGAATGCCCTTCCGGAGGAAGTGGTGAAGACCAGAACTGTGAAAGACTTCTAAGGGGCGTGGGATAAACACTGTGGATCCATAAAGTCAAGAACATAAGAACATAAGAAAATGCCATACTGGGTCAGACCAAGGGTCCATCAAGCCCAGCATCCTGTTTCCAACAGTGGCCAATCCAGGCCATAAGAACCTGGCAAGTACCCAAAAACTAAGTCTATTCCATGTAACCATTGCTAATGGCAGTGGCTATTCTCTAAGTGAACTTAATAGCAGGTAATGGACTTCTCCTCCAAGAACTTATCCAATCCTTTTTTAAACACAGCTATACTAACTGCACAAACCACATTCTCTGGCAACAAATTCCAGAGTTTAATTGAGCGTTGAGTAAAAAAGAACTTTCTCAGATTAGTTTTAAATGTGCCCCATGCTAACTTCATGGAGTGTCCCCTAGTCCTTCTACTATCCGAAAGAGTAAATAACCGATTCACATCTACCCGTTCTAGACCTCTCATGATTTTAAACACCTCTATCATATCCCCCCTCAGTCGTCTCTTCTCCAAGCTGAAAAGTCCTAACCTCTTTAGTCTTTCCTCATAGGGGAGTTGTTCCATTCCCCTTATCATTTTGGTAGCCCTTCTCTGTACCTTCTCCATCGCAATTATATCTTTTTTGAGATGCGGCGACCAGAATTGTACACAGTATTCAAGGTGCGGTCTCACCATGGAGCGATACAGAGGCATTATGACATTTTCCGTTTTATTCATCATTCCTTTTCTAATAATTCCCAACATTCTGTTTGCTTTTTTGACTGCCGCAGCACACTGAACCGACGATTTCAATGTGTTATCCACTATGACACCTAGATCTCTTTCTTGGGTTGTAGCACCTAATATGGAACCCAACATCGTGTAATTATAGCATGGGTTATTTTTCCCTATATGCATCACCTTGCACTTATCCACATTAAATTTCATCTGCCATTTGGATGCCCAATTTTCCAGTCTCACAAGGTCTTCCTGCAATTTATCACAATCTGCTTGTGATTTAACTACTCTGCACAATTTTGTGTCATCTGCAAATTTGATTATCTCACTCGTCGTATTTCTTTCCAGATCATTTATAAATATATTGAACAGTAAGGGTCCCAATACAGATCCCTGAGGCACTCCACTGTCCACTCCCTTCCACTGAGAAAATTGCCCATTTAATCCTACTCTCTGTTTCCTGTCTTTTAGCCAGTTTGCAATCCACGAAAGGACATCGCCACCTATCCCATGACTTTTTACTTTTCCTAGAAGTCTCTCATGAGGAACTTTGTCAAACGCCTTCTGAAAATCCAAGTATACTATATCTACCGGTTCACCTTTATCCACATGTTTATTAACTCCTTCAAAAAAGTGAAGCAGATTTGTGAGGCAAGACTTGCCCTGGGTAAAGCCATGCTGACTTTGTTCCATTAAACCGCCAATGAAGAGTGGGTGACTCGCCAGAATGATGGCTACTGCCTGGACACAATACCCTTATTCAATAAACATACACATGCTTACTGTGACTCCAACATCGCTCTAAGCTTCAACAGCAAGAGGAAATAGAAAAAAGGATTTGCACTCACAAAGAGGGGAGTAGCTGGCTTGTTAGGCGGTTACTACCCCAAACCAAATATGCCTGATACTTCACTTTCAATGCATATACAGCATAGCTCTCTGCTTCAACGACAGGGGAGAAGAATATCTGATACTTCACACATCCAGCAGAGCTCTCTGCTTCAACGGCAAGGGAGAAGAAAAAGGGTTCGCACTCACAAAGCGGGGAGTAGCTGGCTTGTTACGGCGGTTACTACCCCCAACCAAATGTGCCTGATACTTCACTTTCCATGCATATCCAGCATGGCTCTCTGCTTCAACGGCATGGGAGAATGACTGATACATCACGCATTTCCAGCATAGCTCTCTGCTTCAACAGCAGGGGGAAAAACAAAAAACAAACAAAAAAAAACAAACTGATGCTTCACGCATATCCTGCATAGCTTCAACGACAGGGGTGAAGAAAAAAAAGGATTCGCAATCACAAAGCGAGGAGTAGCTGGCTTGTTATGGCGGTTACTACCCCAAACCAAATGTGCCTGATACTTCACTTCACTTTCAATGCATATCCAGCATGGCTCTCTGCTTCAATGACAGGGGAGAAAAAAACTGATACTTCACGCATATCCAGCATAGCTCCCTGCTTCAACGGCAGGGGAGAAGAAAAAACAACCAACAAGGGCTGTACAACATAGTCTAGGTAAAACAAATAAGCATGGGTGTAGCTTGCTTATCGCGGCGGTTACTACCCCTACTACCCCTAACTAATCAAGCTAGATATTTCACTTGGATGCAGCTCCATCACTGCTCTCTACATTAATGGTGGGGGTGGAAGGGGAATAGAACAAAGAGCTAAGAGAAACAGATAAGTATGAGAGAAAAAATGTGTGAAGCTTGCTGGGCAGACTGGATGGGCCATTCGGTCTTCTTCTGCCGTCATTTCTATGTTTCTATAATCTATATTACAGCTTTCAACATTTTCAGTAGATGCCTCCTCAACACTGACTGAGTTAGATCATTTAGTTGAAAATATTGAGTCTATATCTGTGTCACATATTTCAGAATTAGGGTGTCTGAAATGGCTATAATAAGAGACAATTTAAGTTTACGTTATAAAGTTGAGTTGATGGCAAATAAGTCAAGGTCTAAGAACTTTAGACTTATAGATTTTCCTAAAACTCTCTGGTTGTCTAGTTTTGAACTATTTGACAGATATGCTCTAAAAATATTGCAATTTTCAATCAAGAAGTTTTTCCTGATAGCCAATTGTTATATTCCTGACAGGAAAAAAGATAATCAAGCTTTCAATGTTGTAGAGGTTTCCTCTGTTGTGCATCTCCTTTAGATTGTCATGATCTTACACAGTTTAATTTGGGCTCTCAAGATCCGATAAAAACCAGAGGGACTTTAATTATTTCCTTTGTTCTTGAGTCAGATAAGAAATCAGGGTTTTGATACTATTTTACATTTAAAAATATTTCCTTCTTTGGGCAAAAAATCCAGATGTATCGAGACATTTCAAGGGAATCCCAGGAAAGAAGAAAGTCCTTTCTCCATCTTAAACCTTGTGTTTTAGGGATTGGGGCTACCTTCTTCCTGCAGTTAGTTGAATTTTATGTTAGGTGGTACCACTAGGACCTTATCTGCACTTAATTTTTTTTTCCTTTGTTATATTGCCTATTAGCTTCCCCACTATTTGCCTCTTATCAATGTGGGCATATGATATTGGCGATCATTATCGAGTACTAACCTTTTGGAAAATGTTAAGGTAAACGTTGAGGAATTCTTTCAAATAGGGGAGCAGAGGAAAATGAGTATTTCTCGTTTATATAAAAGTGTTATCCACACGCCAAGCTGCAGTTGAGCTAGGTCATTTGTTGGAGAAATGGAAGGCTAAAATTCTGGTTCAGTTGGAGGGAAGACAGCTAGTCTCCTCCTTTGCTAGGATTTCTGGGCTGGTGGGGAATACTAATTTACGGGAAATAATATAAAGTTTTTTTTGTTAACTTTTTATTTAAGTAAACGCCAGAATACAAGCAAAGCCTCCTTACAGTACACAATCCTCCAACAATTTAGAGTAAAGTACAGAACAATGGTTTTGCCTTCCTCCCATTACCCAGAATAGACCCTATTCCCCGAACAAAAAAGATATAATTGCGATGGAGAAGGTACAGAGAAGGGCTACCAAAATGATAAGGGGAATGGAACAGCTCCCCTATGAGGAAAGACTAAAGAGGTTAGGACTTTTCAGCTTGGAGAAGAGACGGCTGAGGGGGATATGATAGAGGTGTTTAAAATCATGAGAGGTCTAGAATGGGTAGATGTGAATCGGTTATTTACTCTTTCGGATAGTAGAAAGACTAGGGGGCACTCCATGAAGTTAGCATGGGGCACATTTAAAACTAATTGGAGAAAGTTCTTTTTCACTCAACGCACAATTAAACTCTGGAATTTGTTGCCAGAGAATGTGGTTAGTGCAGTTAGTATAGCTGTGTTTAAAAAAGGATTGGATAAGTTCTTGGTGGAGAAGTCCATTACCTGCTATTAAGTTCACTTAGAGAATAGCCACTGCCATTAGCAATGGTAACATGGAATAGACTTAGTTTTTGGGTACTTGCCAGGTTCTTATGGCCTGGATTGGCCACTGTTGGAAACAGGATGCTGGGCTTGATGGACCCTTGGTCTGACCCAGTATGGCATTTTCTTATGTTCTTATGTTCTTAACATTTAAAGAGATAACATTAAGGGATGAGCTAACCAAAGTCTGTGTTCATATATGTAATAAAACTCCAAAGCTGTAGAACGGGAGAACCATTGCCTGCATCTGACAGTTTCAATACCCACACTCCTAATTTAATCTCAACTGACCCACCCCTTACCCTCCCCTTCCCCCGCTTCCCTGCAACCAACCCAACCAACACTCATAGCATCCAGGCACCCACACTGAGATAAACCTAAGATGACCCAACCCATTTATTATCCCCTATCACCACCCATCCTAACAAGAGAACCAACACAAGTGGGGGACACCCCAAGGCCAGCCCTCTTCTTCCGACATCAATCCAACACCCTGTCACCCCAATTCCACACCTCCCCTTCAGTCAGCCTCCACTCTATCTTATCAGAAGTCCAGCACCCCCAAACTCTGTCCAGTGAAGGTACACCAGCTCTCGGTGAAGGCACAGTCCGCCCTGAAGTACTGCCCTGAGATATCCTCAGCTCTAGCAGATTGGGCAATGTGCTTATTCCATAATTTCAGGCTGGACCATCGTTATCTGCTTTAAAGGCCTCCATCGATTTAAAAAGACCCAGGAGTGCAGGTCTCTGAGACATCATGAGCAGGAAAAAAAGGAACCATATTCTCCTCCAACTTCCCTCCTCCCCTGAATACCCGCTCAGCTCTATCCATAAAATCCTTATTACCCCTCCTACCTCCAATCCTCCCCGCACCTTCCTAAGACAAAATATATCACGTTATCTAAGATAACAGCTAAATGTCCATCATGAAACTGAAATGCACATTGGAGGCACAAAAGTTGTGAACTCCCTCCCCGAAGAATGCTTAGAGAGAGATAGAAGAAAGAAAGAAAGAAAGAAAGAAAGAAAGAAAGCCCCTCCCCCATGCTATTAAGGATATTGCGCATCAAGTTTCTTCAGACGACATCTTCTGGAGCATCGTCTTTCGCCTTTAGCAACTTCTGCAATAGGACCTGAGCCGCTTGCACAGACTCACAAACCACCAGCTTGCCTCCTTGGAGCACCCGTAGCCGTGCTGGGTAAAGCATGGCATATTTCAGGCCCTGATTTCTCAGCTTCCGCTCGACCTCCACAAACGCCACGCGCCACCTCTAGACCTCCGCTGAAAAATCTCGAAACAGGAAAATATCTGCTCGATATCGCAGCTCCTGCTGCCGCCTCCCTGAGCCCGCATTTGTCCAGGAAATTATGAACTCTTATTATTACAGCCCTCAGCCTCTCATTTACTTTGGGAAAGGTGCTAAGGCACGGTGTGCACGATCCAGTTTAACTCTGCTTCCTTTAAAAATCTGCCTTAACCAGTGCTGGTAGCCAGGTAGAGAAAAACCCCACTGCATCTGCTCCTATTTTCTCCAGCACTCTGATTATCCTTACGTTTTTGCACTGGTTCCGGTTTTCTGTTTCTCCAGAGTCCTGCCATGTGCTCATTCCAGGATCTCTAACCTCTGACTTGTCGCGGTAAAGGACATCTCCATCTCCTCAACCCACTGGGTGATATTATGTAACCCCGCCGTAGCCTCCCCCACTGTTGAGACTACTTGCGACATCCGATCCACCACCAATTCCAGTTTTGCATTGAGGCTGACATGTATCTTGTCGCCGAGTTGGTTGATGGCGATTTTTCCCGCTTCTACGATATATAAGGAAGCGTGCCATAAGCCATGATGTCTTCATTGGATGCAGGCCACCTTTTCTGCAGGTACGTTTTTTGCCCCCACCGATTGGTCCCCCCTACAACACCGGCAGGGACTTCTTAGTTGTCTTTTCAGCCATAGCTGATAATGTTCGCCCGAAAAAAGAAGGAGGTGGTATAACCAATCAGAAGGGCTCAGGGTCGGAAGTGCGAGGGATCGGCGTCTTCTTACCATCACGTGACCCCTCACAATATAAAAAATGTTTTATCGAGAGCATATTTGCCACCAACTCAGTTGTTTAAAGCGGGAGTGTTATCCTCTGATTTATGCCCTACGTATTTGTCTGCTAGGGGCACTCTGCGCCATTTCTGGCTATGCCCGGTAGTCCAAACATTTTGGGATAAGTTGAAGAAATATTTACTGCAGCTTTTGGGTTACCCTCTTATTTCTGACTCCAGAGGCGCTGACTTTAGCGGATAAAGGGGAATGCCTGTTTCTTAGAAAAGCGCGGCTGTTGGGGGGGGGAAAAGCCAGTGCGTTCTGTGTGGTATGAAGAGGATGCTCCTGCTTATTGGGCCTGGAGAAACAGTTTGCATGTATTAATGCAAATGGAGAATGCCGACACCACGAGATATTTTAAAAGTAAGCAGTGGTGTCTGCCGATCCGGGACCAATATATACAGCTGCTTCCCCATGCGGCTAGAAGTCAGGTGCTCGATTGCACTCGATTTGCTGTTATGACAATGCCTATAATTTGGAGAAGGAACAAATCTTTCTTACATGCAACTGTCACGTTTGCCTTCCTATTTCGGTTTTATTGCAGACTGTATAAGGGAGGGGGAAGGGGAAGAAAATGTAAGCTGACGTTAACTTGTACAGTTGTTCTGGTGAACCTCAGAGCCCAAGGTACACCAGTGATGGCTGTTTTGCTTATGCTTACAATAAGCTGCTTTCAAATAAATAAAAAGAGGGTGGCGGGAAAACGTTGTTCAGCAGCAGATGTCTGGGGTGCGGATGCTGCGTCCACAGCTGGCCCGCAGAGCACGGGTGTACCCTCGGGGGGGCAACCCTAGGGCAGTCAGGCCTGACAGCGAACCACAAGGTAAAGGTTCTGCGTGGGGTTAACTCCTTAGTCTGTGGTGTTGCTAGGAAAATTAAAAAGAAAATCTGGAGTCGTGAGTTTCCCTCATCAGAGACCACGACAGTGGCGAAAGCAAAGCCAAGGATAAGGGCGTGGAGGGGGAGAGGCGAAAGGCAAGAAACCAAAACTTCTGAAGACTATTCAAATTGGGTGGCAGCGTTTCACATATTCATGAGTATCACAGTGGAGCACGAACCAAGTGCAAGCACCTTATCTGATCAGATATTTAAACATCATCATGAAAGCACACAAGGGCGTGGGGTGGAGGTGGTTAAAATGATGGTATCAAGTTTCGGAGGAGCATGGTGGAGGACAGCTCTGTCTCTTGGAGGCACCGGGTGCTGAACCTTTGGCTCAATGGGATGACTGGTTCGGAGAAGCCAGGTTTCAGTGCTGGTGGGGCCAGAAATAGACTTCTACCACCCACTGGGGGTAGAATTGCCTACATGCGACACGTGTATGCAATTCAATGCCGGACACTACACGTGGGCTCATTGCAAATTTAAGCATGTCTGGTCTTTTTGTGGCAATGGGCACCCGGCTACCAGCAGCCCGCCATCCCTACGTGCAGCACTGAGGGGTTTAGCTCCCCCACCGGTCAACGGTGAGGCTATGAGGCCGTGGTTAGAGCACTCCCGGCAAGAAGTAAGATGCAGAGATTACTTTGAGTTTCACTGTCTTACTATCCCTTGCCATGCAGACCTCTCTGTCCGGGTGTATCTTGTGCGCAATGCGAAGTCCTTATCTGCTCATGAAATGCAGGCAGAGAGAAAGATTACATCAGAAATTGCTTTGGGTAGAGTCGAGGGCTCCTTTCAAATCCCTTCTTTTCCTAATATGGTTGGGGATGGTTCCGAAGGAGGAGCCCAGGAAGTTCTGGGTCATTCATAATCTGTCCTATATGGCGGAAGGTTCACTGAATAACTCGATTAACCTGCAATTGTGCGTGGTCTCCTATGCATTCTTGGATTCGGCTACAGCCATTATTAGGGAGGCAGGCGACCAAGTCGAATTAGCAAAGGCAGACATAGTCTGCCTTTCGTCTTCTACTTGTCCACCCCAGCTCCTACCCCCTCCTCGGTTTTCAGTTCAGAGGTCAGTACTACTTCAACAAGTGCATCCTGATGGACTGCTCAATCTCATATGCGTATTTTGAGTTGTTCAGCTCTTTTGTGCATTGGGTAGTTGAGCAGCAATTGGGATCCATGAGCATTGTGCACTACTTTGATGATGTAGGTAGACATGCACAGGACTGTAGATGCCTACTGGCCACCTTCCAAGGCATCTCTGCGGAGTTTGGTGTTCCGCTGGCCAGCAACAAAACTGAAAAATCATCCAGGTCAATAGTTTGCCCGAGTATAGAGATGGACGCGCAGGCGCAGATGTCCAAGTTGCCTAGGAATAAGATATTGAAACTGCGCAAAGCCATTTGGGATATGTGCAGGGCTAGAAAGGAGACACCGTGGCACTTTCAGTCCCTCATCAGGCTACTTATCTTTGCCTCCCGGGTAATCCCGATGGGTAGGGCTTTTGTTTGCAAGTTAGACTTCGCCACAGCAGGTACTGCTAGAAGACATCATCACATCAGGGTTACTAGGGTGATCAGACAGGACATACAAATATGCAACCTTTTCTTGCGGGATTTCAATGGGGTGGCCTTTTGGCAAGACCCTCCGAGGGAAAGTAATTAACTGGAGCTGTTTACCAATGCTTCCGGTGGCATGGGATTCGGCCTATACTTCAGGGGCGCCTGGTGAGCAGAGCCATGGCCTGCAGGATGGCATGAGTGTGGGATCACCAGGTACCTGATCTTTTTGGAGCTTTTCCCCAATTGTAGTCACCCTGAAACCATGGGGGAGGCAGTTGTCTAGGGCTAGCATTGTTTTTTGATCTGACATGTCCATAAGTGGGCTCTCTGCCAAAACTATGGGTACACAAACACACTCATTAGGGAACTAGTACTTACCTGCCTCCAATTTAACATAACATTTCATGCAGTGCATATTCCTGGTACTGACAATAATACAGCCGATTCTAAGAACATAAGAACATGCCATACTGGGTCAGACCAAGGGTCCATCAAGCCCAGCATCCTGTTTCCAACAGAGGCCAAACCAGGCCACAAGAACCTGGCAAGTACCCAAAAACTAAGTATATCCCATGTTACCGTTGCTAGTAATAGCAGTGGCTAATTTCTAAGTCAACTTAATTAATAGCAGGTAATGGACTTCTCCTCCAAGAACTTATCCAATCCTTTTTTTAAACACAGCTATACTAACTGCACTAACTGCACTAACTGCTTCAAGTGGGCTTCTTTCAGGTGCTTCGCTCCAGAGGCAGAACGGTTTGCCACCCCAGTGCCTATGGAGATATGGCAGCTTGGACCACAACATTTGGGAGCCAATCATGGGTTCTTTGGCGGAGAGCACAGGACAGGGCTACTGGCAAGCTTTGTGTGACTTTCAGGCGCTCTTTTCCCAAGGAGGGCAGAGCGGGGGTCTGGCCTATATCGGTTTGCACGTTGATCCAATACATCTTGCATTGCAAAGACCGGGGAACAGCCAGATCTTCAGTGGCTATCGGCTTGGCAGGCCTGTCATTCTTTGAGGGCTTTGGGCTTCCCTAGCCCCACTGCTCAATTCCCAGCCAAGAGGCTCATGATAGGTTGGGCCAGAGAGAAGGGTAGGTCTCAGAACGTGAGGTGACCTATCACACACAACTCTCTGAAGCACCCTCTTGCAATGTTAGATGGTATCTGCTTTGATAGTTACAAGGCATGCCTGCCTTTTTCGCTGCAGCTTTTTTTCCTTGAGTTCTTTGCGGCGCTGCAAGTGAGTTGGCA
Source organism: Rhinatrema bivittatum (assembly GCF_901001135.1). Classification (NCBI taxonomy): domain Eukaryota; kingdom Metazoa; phylum Chordata; class Amphibia; order Gymnophiona; family Rhinatrematidae; genus Rhinatrema; species Rhinatrema bivittatum. The sequence goes on along the minus strand of NC_042616.1, from coordinate 44,112,880 downwards.
GCTCAGTCCACATTCAGGCTGGGTAAGTCTACAGTTAGGTGACTTAACATTAGGGCGTGATACGTTAGTGCTGGCCATTCGGAAATCCAATACTGATCAGAGCGCAAAAGATTTCAAAATAGTTTTGCATAGGTGGGTGGGGGAAGTACATGGTTCTATCCATTGCACAGAGTAATATCTACGGGTGGCGCCTACCTCTTAAGAGGCAATTGCTGGTGCATGCTGTTGGTAGCCTCATGACCTGTTACCAGTGCGTGGTGTTCCAGTTGGCCCTGTGGGCAATTGGGGCATCCGGTAAAGGTTTCAGTACGCACTCCTTCCGGATTGGGGTAGCCACGACTGCCGCAGAGCTTGGATTACACCCAGCAGCAATAATGTCTGTAGGTAGATGGTGCTCCAGGAGTTTAAGCTTTACACGAGACCAGAAGAATATTTCTTGCCTTAATCACTAATTTAATCTCTCTGTCCCCAGGTCCTATGCCATGAATGCACTTCATCTGGATAAAAGGGCATTCCTATGTACAATGGGCACATAAGGGAGCCCTGGATCAGCCACTGGACGAGCACCTGGGCATGGCACTGCATCGCCTGACACTGATTTGGACAGGGATCATAGAGCTGAGGTGGGACCAACTGATGACAAACATTCTGAACATGAGAAAACCTTTCACAGCCCCCCCCGTATGATAATTATCCATCTAGGGGTGCAACGATTTGCCATCCTCACCTAGCATTGAGCTAGTGCAAAAATTTAAAAACATCGAATCGAGATTTCAGGAATCAGTCATTGTATGGTCCTGCATCACCCCCAGGCGGGTTTGGAGAGGGAAATGCTCACAGCAAGCATTGGATAGGGCAAGGAGGAAGATCAATAGATGGATGCGTAGGTTCATGCCCATTGTGCAGGAGCTGCACATCCTGCACAATTTAATAGATGAAAGCTGCCCGGAATTACTTCATCAAGATGGGGTGCATTTTTCGGAAATAGGCTGAGATATTTTCAACAGCGACTTACAGGATGTGTTGGAGATATTGCTAGACAGGTTTGGCCGCAACATCTAAGGTGGGTGTCCCGCTGGCAAAAAAAAAGTGTGCTTTACCAAGGGACAGTGGCATGGTGACCAGCACGTTAACGGGGCCTCCCCATTCTCCCATTCATTCTGGTTTTAGTCAAGGGCAGCTGCCCATGAGAAAAAGCCGGAGATTTGGGGGGGGAAACGACATCTCAGAGCCAGTGGCCTACTCAGAGATCTGGAAGCCTGCCACTTCAACAGTGGTCAGGGGAGAAGAAAGAGGCAGCGCACAAGCAGCACTCAGCTGAGATCAGGTGACTTCTACGGTCCGGATCTTGGCCCGTCAACAACCCTGTCAATGCATTAGCTTCTACGGCTTGCTGGCTTATAGCATAGGGTGCTGGTCATCTGGCGGAGAGAATTTCGTGATTACCTTGATATGCCGATGCAGGTTGTTTTTAAGTATTAGTTTTGTAATTGCAACTAATCTATAAGTCAGAAAAGTAAACAAAAGCAAGAGAAATAAGAAACCTATCTGGTTCTCAAAAGAGGTGGCTGATAAAATAAAAGCAAAAAGTACAGCGTTCAAGAAATAAAAAAGATCCCAAAGGGAGGATCACAAGGAAGAATAGCTGGTGAAACTGAGGGAGACAAAGAAAGTAATCAAGAAAGCAAAATTTCATGCGGAAGAAAGGATTGCCAAAGAGGTTAAGCGAGGTGACAAAACATTTTTCAGATACATCAGAGAAAGGAGAAAGGTCCAAAGTAGTATAATGAAATTGAAAGGTGAAAAGGATCAATGTGTGGAGAGAGATGAAGAAATGGTAGAAATATTAAACAAATATTTCAGTTTGGCATTCACTAAAGAAGACCCTGGAGAAGGACTGTGGCTAGTTAAACAGTAAAATGGAGGTGGGTGGAGTAGACGAAACTCCATTTACAGAAGAGACTGTATGGGAAGAGCTAGGAAAACTGAAAGTGGACAAAGCCATGGGGCCTGATGAGATTCATCCTAGATACTGAGGGAGCTCAGAGATGTACTGGTGGGTCCGCTGTGTGACCTGTTCAATAGATCCCTAGAAACGGGAGTGGTGCCAAGTGATTGGAAAAGAGCGACGGTGGTCCCGCTTCACAAGAGTGGGAGCAGAGAGGAGGCTGGAAACTACAGGCCAATTAGTCTCACCTCAGTGGTGGGAAAGTTAATGAAGTCTCTGCTGAAAGAGAGAATAGTGAACTATCTACAGTCAGAAGAACTGCTGGACCAGAGACAGCATGGATTCACTAGAGGAAGGTCCTGTCAGATAAATCTGATTGACGTTTTTGATTGGGTGACTAAGGAATTGGATTGATGAAGAGCACGCGATGTCATCTACTTGGATTTCAGCAAGGTTTTGATACAGGCCCGTGCAGGAGGCTTGTGAATAAAATGAGAAGCTTAGGAGTGAGTGCCAAGGTGGTGGCCTGGATTGCAAACTGGTTGACGGACAGAAGACAATGTGTGATGGTAAATGGAACTTACTCTGAAGAGAGAGCGGTGTTAAGTGGAGTGCCATGAGGATCGGTGTTGGGACCGGTCCTGTTCAATATTTTTGTGAATAACATTGTGGAAGGGATAGAAGGTTAAGTTTGTCTTTTTGTGGATGACAGTAAGATCTGCAACAGAGTGGACATGCCGGAAAGAATGGAGAGAATGAGACGTGATTTAAGGAAGCTTGAACTGTGGTCCAAGATATGGCAGCTGGAATTCAATGCCAAGAAGTAAAGAGTCATGCATCTGGAGTGTGATAATCCTAAAGAGCTGTACATCTTGGGGGGTGAAGGGCTGTTGTGCACGGAACAAGAGAAGGACCTTGGGGTGATAGTGTCTAGCGATCTGAAGATGGTGAAGCAGTGTGACAAGGCGATAGCTAAAGCCAGAAGAATGCTGGGCTGCACAGAGAGGAATAACCAGTAAGAAAAAGGAAGCGATAGTCCCCTTGTACAGGCCTTGATGAGGCCTCACTGGAGTATTGTGTTCAGTTCTGGAGATCGTATCTCAAAAGGGACAGAGACAGGATGGAGGCGGTCCAGAGAAGGGCAACAAAAATGTTGGGGGGTCTCCATCAAATGACTCATGAGGAGAGGTTGAAGGACCTAACTATGTATATCCTGGAGAGAGGAGGTGCAGATACAGACCTTCAGATAGTTGAAAGGTTTTAATGATGCACAATCAACAAACCTTTTCCACTGGAAAGAAATCAGTAGAGTTTCATTTCGCAACTAGGGGTCACGTAATGAAACTCCAGGGAGGACGACTCAGAACCAACATCAGGAAATATTTCTTCACGGAGAGAGTGGTGGATACCTGGAATGCCCTTCCGGAGGAGGTGGTGAAGACAAAAACGGTGAAAGATTTCAAAAGGGGTATGGGATAAACACTGTGAAGCCCTAAAGGCTAGAGGATGGAAAATAAAGAAAAAAAAGAGTGCATGGGGGTAACTTGCTGGTGTGGCGGTTACTACCCTTAACCAATTAGCCTTCATACTGTTGATGCAACTCCATTATTGCTTTCTGCTTTTACACAGGGGGAATAGAGGAAAAGGGGAATTAGATTCAGACAGCAAACAACAAGTTCTATATATACTACATATACCATTGAATTAATGGTTCAACTTTTACACAGAACATACAGTCTGCCAATATTTTATCATAAAATACATCTAGTAGCGGATACTGCTTGATGCAAAGGGTACAGTGAACAGGATTATATTTACTGCCAAGGAGTCAGACATTTCTGAGCACAGATCACACAAGAAATAGCAGATAGCCTCAGTTTCCTAGTGCATATTGTGCCATTAACGGGTCACCTTGGTAGATAGGATGGTTCTTTAATTCCTTGAAAATACAGACCTTCCTGTTTATAGGAAAACCAATTGACAAATACAGAACAGTCCTTTATACACCTCCGATATCTCAATTCTTTAATGAGAATTTATAAAGTACCAAGTAGTTTTATTATTACAAAGAATAAACTTCACTTATAAATTGCAATGCCCACACACGTCCACACTTGCCCCAATCATTTGCTCTCACACAACAAATCACCCTGACCAGTCACTCATTGCCAAAAACTCACATGCAAGTTCAAACAAGCCCCACATTAAAAAATGTTCTGTATTTGTCGATTGATACATGGCTTTCACCCAAGCTATAAATTGATCTGTGCTGGAGGACGGTAAATAGGAAAGGCCAGGATAGTCGATCAAAGGTTTTTCCACATCTAACGAGACAATCAGGCCTGTAAGGCCTTTTTGCTTGGCCAAATGTATAATATTAAACAATCTTCTAGTATTAAATGTAGAAACCCTCCCCTTCACGAATCCCATTTGTTCTCTATGGACCAATGTTGGGAGCACCATTTCCAACTGAATTTGCAAAACCTAGCCATAATTTTAAGGTCTGAGTTAAGGAGTGAGATTGACTGAAATATGTGGCTCATGTAGACCTCTCTCCCTGTTTTAAATATCAAGGAGATGTTTGCATCTGCCAGGTCTCCTACTGCAGATTCTCACTCTCTCACCATATTATAAAGTCCTACTAGAAAAGGAGCAACCTCATTCAGTTACTTTTTGAAGAAGTCTATGGAATAACCATCTGGGCCAGGGCATTTCCCTCCAAGCAACACTTTTGCAGCCGCTTGTATTTCAAGTAGAGAGCAGGGCCTGCAAGCATCTCCTTTTGTTCCTCTGTAATCTGTGGCAAATCTGAATTAAGTTCTTAATAGTCTCATCAGCTGGGTCTGAATCTGTATACAGGTGAGAGAAATATTGCACGAATAGTCTTTCAATCTCTTCTAGGTTTACTATTCCCTTATCATTTAGCCATTTAATAGTCATACTATGAGACCTCCAAACCCACTTGATCCCCACTGCACAACCTCCAATAGAAGAAATTCTCTACCCTCTGATTTTCTCTCTCTCTCACCACCTCTGGGCTTCTGTGTGAGATCAGCTGTGCCAGAACAGTATCTGGAAGCCTAAGGTAAATCGAATGGTGATGGGAGGGAAATAATGGAGGACTAACCTGGACAGAGGAAGAAATGTCAGGTTTGCAGGGCAAAGAGGACTCCTTGAAGTGGATTCATGGCCAGATTTAAGAATATGGAATCCACAGGCAGAGAATCAGGGGCGGGGAGTTTTGCCACTGGAAATCAGAGAGTAGCAAGTGAGTCCCAGTTTTTGGGAGCCTTCTGAGTCAGTGAGGGAATGGCTGAGGCACAACTCCTACACTAGGGGCAGCAGAGGGCAAACTCTCACTGCCTACAGGAGAACCTCCATTTTTTCCATCATTCTGGTAATATTTCTTATAACTTCTGAATTCACCTCTTTTCCCTCCCTGCAGGTGTTGTTAAAAATCAAGATTAAATTGGTTTCTGTCCAATCTCCCAAATTATAGCCTGGGAAAATGACAACCTAATCATCATATGCAAATCTGCCTCCATGTCTGGGAGATATGGTGGTGGGGGGAGAGGGTGCTGGGTATTGAATTTATTGAATTAAGTATGGAATCTATGCTCATCTACCCAGGATGAAAGAGAACCTATGAGGAAGATCAAAAATATTAAATGTAATAAGAGACAATATCCTACAGGCAGTCCAGCTCCTATGACTGGCAGCTGGGCTACATCCTTAGCAGTGTGGTCAGGAATAACTGGGTGCACTGGATGGGCCAACTGGTCTTCTGCTATCATCTACTATGTTACTATGCAAAGTGATCACTACAGCACTTGTTCACTCTTTCACTTCCTTACCAAATCACAGTTGGAAACCTCACATTCAGAACTGTATTTTCTATGGTGGCCCCAGCTCCTAATAAAAATGTAAAGTTCTTCCTTACCCAGAGAGATGAGGGTCTGATAATTTTCCATCATCACATCCTTGTAAAGCTCCTTCTGCTGTTCTTCTAAATCCTCCCACTCCTCCTGGGAGAAATAGACGGCGATGTCCTCAAAGGTTACTGGGATCTGAAACACAAACCCTTCCACACTCAGCACCTTCTGCATCCCCTCCATCAGGAGACCTCCCAGCACTGGGGCTCAGCAGGGCAAGAGGATTGTTTTCCATGTGTTTGTAAGTCACAGGGAAAGAATCACTATTCTGCCTTCACACATCCCAGAGCAGCAGCACCAACAAACACTGAGCAGACCAATCCACTTCTAGTTAGAAAAAGCAAAATCTTAAAGATCCTCTTTCTTATTTTGGCTTTTAGGTCATTCTTGTGGTGATCTCATTGTTCAAAGGAAGAGAGATCTGTGAGAAAGATGCATAACAACACGGTGTATATGCACATTAAGAGGCTCCTAATTCTTATTCCATAAAATGAGAATTTTTAGTATATAATACACATTATTCAATACACAGAAAGGAGACCTGGGAACAAGACTAAACAAAGACCTGAAGAACAAAAAAATAAAAATAAGAGAGGAAATTAATCTTTCAAAGCTGCACGTTTTACTCTCTCTGAAATTAACGCCTGCCTTAATTTCAGACGGCACCGGGCAAGTGTACAGAAAAGCAGAAAAAACTGATTTTCTGTACACTCTCTGACTTAATATCATAGCGATATTAAGTTGGAGGCCCAAAAATTAAAAAAATAAAAAATCTGCCCGCGGGTTGGAAAAGGGACGCTCAATTTTGCCAGCGTCCGTGTTCCGAACTCGTGGCTGTCAGCGGGTTTGACAAACGACACCGGTAAAATTAAGCGTCGTCTGTCAGACCCGCTGACAGCCGACACTTCCAACAATAAGGAGGCGCTAGGATGTGCTAGTGTCCCTGGTGCCTCCTTATTAGTGTGGGCCCTAATTTAAATACTGAATCGCGCACCTAGGAGAATGGACGCTCGCCTTGGAGTGCTGGCTCGCCCACGGAGTTTACTGTATGGGCCTGATAGTGAATTACTGCAGATAAATACCCAATGGTCCATCTAGTCTGCCCAGCCAAGTTTTTCTTTTCCCCCCGAGGTAGTAGCCTCTCACAAAGTTCTAATCTTCCCTGTTCTCAAACTCTCTCTCTCCCCCCCCCCCCTTTGCTTCTCAACTCTGCTCTCTCCTTTCTCTCAGTTCCACTCATTTTCACCACCTAACATCCGTGTTCACTTCTCCTGCTCCCACAGCCCTCCCTCTCACTTGCTCTCAACTCTCGTCCCATACCCCTTACCCACCTGCTTCCCCCCTCTCACTACCCCCCACACTCTCCACCTTCTTTCACCCTTCCTTATTCTCCTGCTCCCCCTCCTCACTCATCTCCTTTTTATCTTCACTTCTTGTTCTCCCCCTCCCAGTCTTGTCAGATCCCCTCCTCAAACCCTTGCTCTCGTCTTCCTCTTCAGCCACTCTCTACATGCAACCCCCTCTGCTAGTCCCACTTTTATTTTGGTCATTTAAAATCATTTATATTCCATGATTTTATACTCTGTATAAAGTTAATCATTTCATCTCTGCTCTCCCCTCTTTATTTCTGACCCCCAGTTTTGCGCCCCTGTTATAAATGTAACTTTTTTGCTTCTTCAATCTATGTCTCTTGTTAATTGTTACGGTTAACCACTTGTTCGATGTAAACCGAGTTGATTTGATTTGTATCAAGAAAGTCGGTATATAAAAGCCTTAAATAAAATAAATAAATAATTTATTCATAGTATTTATAATCCGCTTATAATGAGACAGGCTAAGCAGAGTGCAGGCACTTCATAAAATATATATATAAATAAAAAAGTAACAAACATATTTTACGCTTAAAATATGATAAAAATCAAACAAATGTAGTTGAGAAGGCCTCTTGCAATAATATGGTCATCAATCTTTTCTGGAAAACCTTAAGATCAGAAATGGTCTTTAGATCTCCCGCTAGTGCCTTCCATAGCTTAGGGCCAATAGAAACGGCGCGATTCCAAACTTCCTGAACATAAGCCTCATTCAGACCGGGTAACTCAAGGAGACGCTGTGAAGGTGACTGCAATAATCGAGCGGGGACATATTTCTTAAAATAATTTTGATAAATATTCTGGAGCATCCTCCTGAAATGATTTCACAATTAACATCATAAAACTTTAAAACTTTATCTGCTGAGAGACCGATGGCCAATGCAGATTTTGCAGGACTGGGGTTAAATATGCTCACATTTGGAAGTCTTTCTAATCAGCCTAGCAGCATAATTCTGAAGATATTGCAACACATGCAACCGAGTTTTAAGTAATCCTACAAACAAAGAATTACCGTAATCGATGCAGCTAAACCTGGTGCCGTCCATGTGGCAAAAAAAATCTTCAGAACGATAACCGTGTTAGTCTGCTGTAGCAAAAAATGACAGGAGTCGGGAGGCACCTTATAGACTGATCCAGTGGTTCTCAACTGATGGGTCACAACACACCAGTGTATCGCCACACTTCCTGCTCCCCCTGCCCCAGCGAAACAGGAACGCATCCTCCACCCAGGTTTAAAATGCTGATAGCCCTGGCAGAAGGCAGCAGGAGAGCTGGAGTCAGCAGCACCAGCATGGTCTCTTCTTCATGCCCCCACCCCCTGGAAGAGGAAGTGGTATGCAGCGCTGCGCACGCAGGAAGAAGAGACCGTACCAGTGCGGGCAGTGTCGGCCCGAAGAAGAGCAGCGTGGTTTGGAGCAAAAAAGAGGAGCAACATCAGCCCCCGTGGCCGATGGGACTTTCTCGAGGCCGCAAGGGCTGGAAATGGAGAAGGCTGCTGCTGCTGCCACTAGGGCTGGAAGTGGAGGAGGCTGCTACTGCCACTAGTTTGGTGGGGGGAGAGAGAGAGAGTGGATGAGCATGCATAAGTTTTTGAGATTGTGTGTGTGTGAGAGAGAGAGAGAGAGACAGCATGTGTGTAAGTGAGAGCCTGTTTGTGTGATTGAAATCTTTTGTGTGTGATAGAGATAGCATGAATGTAAGCGTAGGATTGAGAACCTGTATGTGTGAGAGAGATCATGTGTATGTATGATTAAGAGCTTGTGTATATAAGTAAGTGAGAGCATGTGTGTCTGTGCGTGATTGAGAGCCGGTGTAGGTGAGAGAGCATGCGAGTATGTGATTGAGAGCCTGTGTGTAAATGGGAGAAAGAGAGAAAGCCTGTGTGTATGAATGAGAACCTATGTGTGTGAGAGGAAGAGACAGCACGTATGTAAATGTGTGATTAAGGGCCTATGTGAGAGAAAAAGCATGTGTATGTGCATGACTGAGAGGCTCTGTAAGAGAGAGAGCATGTGTGTGACAGAGGAGAAAGCTGCAAGAAAACCATCTCCCCTCCTCTAATTCAAAACACTATCAGGGCATCTGGATATCAAAAGTTCCCAGGTATGCAGAGCAAAGCTTTTTTTTATCCTTATAATTTTTCATTATTGGGTCTTTGTGACTGTTATTTTGAAATATTTCAATAGTATCTGGAAATTTTTTATGAGTTTTTAATTATTGGATATTCCATTCATCGGCTGTTTGGAAATAATCTTCTTTTTGTTAGTATGGTTTTACTGCTATTGATTTTATATTTCTTGATTTGTTTTATGAGGTCTGGTGATGTTTCTCTTTTTCCTTTGTTACACGGTCTACAGAGACTCTGGCTTATTGCAGTTTCCAGTTGTTTTTGTCTGCATGTTTCTAGTTATGCTTTATGGTCTCTTTACTCTTTGTTAGGTGAGGGTCAGCACATGTGACTGAGGTGAGGTATTCTGCTGGTGTGTAGTTTCTGTGTAGGGCTCTTTAACAGTCTGACTTGGTCCGTTTTCCTAATAGGAGGTGTATTGGTGTCATGTTTTCAGTGTTGCCTTTTCTTAGGTAAGATGGCTACTGTTTGTATGCTGGAAATTGGTGGTTTTGGTATGGGATATTCACTATGTATGCAATTTCTGTTCAGATAGAGTACTTATCTTTCCCTTGTGTCATTCTTAACAATAAAAATAATACTGGGCCTTTATTTTTTATTTCCGCCATGAATTGTAATGAGCAGTGTGTCACACATGTGAGTGTGGTCTGGCAGGTGTATCATGATGGGGAAAAGGTTGAGAACCACTGAACTAATCAATTTAAGGATTGAGCTTTTAAGGGCAGAGTCTACTTAGATACACGAGGTGGTCTCTGTCCTCGAAAGCTCATGCTTCAATTGGTTAGTTTATAAGATGCCACCCGACTCCTTTTTACTACACCAGAGTAACAGGGCTATCCTTCTGAAGACTTTTCACCACAGTAATCAATTGTTGTTAAAATAAAGGCTTGCGCAATGGTTGTAAAATCATCTTGCTCTAAAAGAAGTCTAAGGTGACATCATTATTTTAAATAACATTTAACAGTGTTGTCAGTGGAGTATAATTTAAAACACATAATCAACAAAAATATTACAACAGTAATACAATATGAATCTAGAAACATATTCTTGGTCTCCGAGATGAGTGGGATAATCTCCATGAAGATTTTACATGCTTCAGGGTTGGTTTCGTTACAAGGTAATTTTTTTTTCCAACCAGGATTGGAGCATGCAAGCTTTGCTGCAAGCTACCTGATAAGTGGCAAGAGATGGGAGCTGTAAGGAGCGTGCGCAGTAGTATCAGTCGCCGCGAGAGCAGGAGCAGTCCGGGTCGTCCCCACGTGGATGCAAACGCGTACAGCACCTCCCCCTGCACGTGTCGGCCAGCGCTGGCAGCACTGATTGCTAGAGGAGGAGGCGGCATGACTGAGCTACAGCCTCCTTCCCTCGCTTCCAGTCACTGCACGGGACAGGAGGAGAGAGCAGGTCCACAAGGCTCTCCCCTTCCCCTCGTAAGCAGAAGAAAAAGCAACAGAGCAGTGGTTCTTGCCCGTGGCTCCCACGGGACTGTTACCCTCTATCACTGTCCCACGTGGGAAAGAGGCCATGCCCCTGGAGCCTACCCTGTGAGGGAGCCAGCTCTGGCCCTTCTCCCTTTCGCGGCTACTGAGCTCCTCCTGCTTTACTGATCAAGATGCTGTGCTTCTGAAGTCTCCTGATGATCCCAGCTCAGGAGCTGGGTGTGTGAGACAGTCTGCTGTAACTCCTCCACCAGAACTCCAGATTTATTTTTAAAAAAATTTGGAATTCATTACAATTTGTTCTGGATAGTTATGTAGAAGTCATCTTCATTTTGGCAGTAGAATTCTTTTTGCTGGGCACCAATTAGACTTTTTCTTTTGTTCCGATTGGGTACATAAGTTTGGGTCATTTAGGAGGAAATGGGATGCATAAATTGGAGGAAATAAACGGCTTCAAGTATTTCTTCCAAATTACACTGGGACAGGGAAAGGGGAATAAACATCCCTTTAAAGCATGCTAAGAGCTCTTAGGGATATACAGGAGAGGTCAAAATAAAACAAAGCATTATCCGTTTAAGGAAAATCTTCATAATAGATATAAGGAGCTTTTCTAAATAACTTTCTCTGCAAGACTTAAGGGAAACATTTATACAGGAGAAGAAAAGCCTTAATCCTGAACACCTAACTTGCTTACAAGATTAATGTTGAAATTCTGGTCCTTGTTCTTTACTGTAGTTACAAATATATATATATATATTTTTATAAATCCCGACCTTTGTCCTTACAGGTCCCAAAGTACTTTCCTATGCCCCAAGTCTGCTTGGGGTGCTATTAAAGTCAGGGCTGACTTTGCAGCGTCTCAGTTTAAAAAGTTGCAGCAGGGTTTGTACAGAGAGGACAGGAAGTTGGGGGCAATCTCCTACCTGGGAAGAAGCTCCTGCAGGCATTTTCCTCTCTGCTTTCAGGATTAGAAATGATTTGGGGGCTCTTTCTCTGGCTGGGGAAGAGCTGAGGGTTTGCCTCTTGCACTGCTGGGGAGCTCCAGCTGGAAGGCTGCAGGAGAGAAAGTCTGCTTTCTCCCCTTCGGTGTCTGGCTGTTTCCCTGAAAGCAAAGCAGTTCCTCCTCCTGCCTGGCACACACTGATGATCTCACTAGAAGAAGGGGGGGGGGGGGGGGGAACTAGCTAGTTGAGCCGGTAGGGGGCGGGGCCTGCCACAGTCAGGCCTCACTACTTATGATGGTCAGATTCCTTTTCAGTATTATTCAAGATACTGAACTAATATGTACTAATAGAAGAAACCTAGGCCTCTATCGGGGCCACAAACACCAGCTCCACTGAGGCCAGGCACCTAGTGTGCCTGGCATGAAAATAAAAAATAATAAAAAAAAAAACCCCAGAAACCAAAATCTATGAGAGTTCTGCCAAGGCTGCACTTGGGTGACCAGCAGCAGAAAAAAAGAGGAAAGAAAAAAAAAAAAAAATGGGGAGGCTGTCACCCTGGCAAGAAAGGCTGTGGGGTTGCTCTTGCTTGTCCAAGGCACGACCCCGAGGCTCACGGAGGAAACCGAAGCTGAGTGTTACGTTTGCCTGCTTGTGGGCAACCCCCACGAGCTGGCGCACTCACCCCAAGCCGCCGATGCTCAACTCAGCCTCACAGTAGGGACCCATCCCGACGCTCCTCTCTAGGCACGTGCCTATATTGTAGGCCCCAAGGCAGGAACCTTTTCAGACAGCTTAGGGAGATGACTGCACACAGCCGGGTATTTAAATCCCAGCTGTGCAACAGACTGACGCCTCAGCAACGAGTTGCCTGCATCCCTGCAGTAGGGAGTTGCTGCTCCTGACCTCCCGATCCTGTGTTCCAGTGCCTGCATTGTCTCTCCAAGCCCTGCTTGCCAGGCCTGCCTCATCCTCCCCTTCCTGGTGTCCTCATCCTTCCAGAGTCTTTCCTGCCTGCTCTCAGACCAACTACTGGAACTGACCATAGACTGCACCCTGACTATTCCTGCTTGTCACCCGGCTCTGACCTCAGCCTGGACCACGACCATCCTTGCCTGCCACCTGCCTCTGACCGTAGCAATGACCGGGACTTCTCTCGTTACTACTCTCCACGAGGCTCACACCATAGTCCTGCCGGCTCCCCAGAACCTGAGGGCTCAACCTAAGGGGAAAGGGGCTGGTATAGGTGAAGCCCTAGACCAGTCTCGCACCAGCCCAGTCCCGCCAGTTACAAGGGCCTATCCTGTAGATTGAGTCAACGTCCCCACAGCAACAAGGGTCCACAAATATTACAGGTTGCTGAGGCCATGGACCCGGCGGTCATATCTTCACTTCAGGCCATCCCGGGCCTGGCCCAATGTGTTCTCGGTTTTCTGTGGACCCTTAGTCTGGAGGGTACTCACCAAGGAATAGTCCTGACGAACTCCTCTCCGGAAGGTGGAGCAGCAATGTCTAGAGAGATTCTAGACAAGTGGTAGCAAGCGGGAACAGAGTTCAAGCAGGATCAAGGCAGACGGCCAGTAAACAAGGTCCGGGTCTTGGCAGGGTCAGGACAGGTGGCTGGCAGGACAGAGTCCGTGTCCAGGCAGGGTCAAGGCAGGCGGCAGGCAAGGCAAAGTCCATGTCCAGGCAGGGTCAAGGCAGGTGGCAGGTGAAGCAGAGTCCGGGTCCAGGCAGGGTCAAGGCAGGTGGCAGGCAAGGCAAATTCCATGTCCAGGCAGGGTCAAGGCAGGCAGCAGGTGAAGCAGAGTCCGGGTCCAGGCAGGGTCAAGGTAGGCGGCAGGCAAGGCAAAGTCCGTGTCCAGGCAGGGTCAAGGCAGGCGGCAGGTGAAGCAGAGTCCGGGTCCAGGCAGGGTCAAGGCAGGCGGCAGGCAAGGCAAAGTCCGGTCCAGGCAGGGTCAAGACAGGCAAAGCAGAGAAGAACCAAGAAGCACACAGGAACCTTATTGCAAAGGCGTCTGTGGGAACCCAGGGAGAGGTTTAAATCTCCCTGGGTCTTGACGTCATCTTCCAGGGCCAGCCTGGACCACGCGCCGCGGCCCCTTTAAGGGGCGGGACTTGCCGCGCTCTCCCCGACGCCGTAGTAGAGATGCCGGGGAAAGCATGTCGCGCCAGAGGAAGGCCCCGCTCCGGAGCTCCGAGGGAGGTAGGGGTTCCTGGCCGAGGGCTACCTCAGCCAGGAATCGCAACACAATTAATCCAGGAACAACAGACTATCTTGAATTAGGTCACCATGGCCTTGGAAAAGCTGGCAATCTGCATGGATGCCATGACCCCAGCACCAGCTCCTCCTGTTGCAGTCGTTTCTTCCCCTAATGCCACTATGGTATCCAGGCCGGTATCCCAACTTCCAGTATCACCTCGCTATATGGGCAATCCTAAGGAATGTTGAGGTCTTCTGAACCAATGCAGAATGGATAATAGGGAAAAATAACCCATGCTGTAGTTACACAGTGTTAGGTTCCACATTAGGAGCTACCGCCCAGGAAATAGATCTAGGCGTCAGAGTGGATAAATTTTGAAACTGTCGGCTCAGTGTGCTGTGGCAGTCAAAAAAGCAAACAGAATGTTAGGAATTATTAGAAAGGGAATTGTGAATAAAACGGAAGATGTCATAATGCCTCTGTATCGCTCCATAGTGAGACCGCACCTTGAATACTGTGTACAATTCTGGTTGCCGCATCTCAAGAAAGATATAGTTGCGATGGAGAAGGTACAGAGAAGGGCAACCAAAATGATAAAGGGGATGGAACTGTTCCCCTATGAGGAAAGACTAAAGAGGTTAGGGTTGTTCAGCTTGGAGAAGAGACAGCTGAGGGGGGATATGATAGAGGTGTTTAAAATCATGAGAGGTCTAGAACGGATAAATATGAATCAGTTATTTACTCTTTCAGATAATAGAAGGACTAGGGGGCACTCCATGAAGTTAGCAAGTAGCACATTTAAAACTAATCAGAGAAAATTATTTTTCACTCAAAGCAAAATTAAACTCTGGAATATGTTGCCAGAGGATGTGATTAGTGCAGATAGTGTAGCTGGGTTTAAAAAAGGTTTGGATAAGTTCTTGGAGGAGAAGTCCATTACTTGCTATTAATCAAGTTGACTTAGAAAATAGCCGCTGCTATTACTAGCATCAGTAGTGTGGTATATACTTAGTTTTTGGGTACTTGCCAGTTACTTGTAGCCTGGATTGGCCACTGTTGGAAACAGTATGCTGGGCTTGATGGACCCTTGGTCTGAACCAGTATAGCTATTTCTTATGTTCTAATGCATTTCGAATTTCAGTCCAGCTTGTTCTCGGTGGATCACTCCAAGGTCCTCCACATCCTCTCGCTCCTTAATGGTACGGCGTTAGCTTGGGCTTCCGCTATATGGGAGAGGGAGGACCCCCCTGCTCCACAGTCTGCCAAATTTCCTTCAGCAATTCAGGCTTGTCTTTGAAGAACCTGGACAAACCTCTTTCCTGGCAGCCAATCTCCTGTAGATCATCCAAGGGACGTGCACCTTAAGCAAATATGCTATAGAGTTCCACACCTTGGCCTCCGAATTACGGTACATTGGAGAGAAGACAGTCTTATGACTATATTTTTATAGGGCCTATCAGGGAGGATCAAGGATGAGCTAGCGGGCCTTAGATGTCCCTGTCTCATTGGATCTCTCTATCTGGCTGTATTGACCACTGTTTTCAAGAGAGAGCTAAAGAGCATAAACCCTTGAGGTGACCGATATCCCTGGCACCACGGGTCCAGTAGCCTTTATCTCCAGCACCCACTTCAGATACCCAAACACCGGAGGAACCCATGCAACTGGGCAGAAGCAAACTTTCTCCAAAGTAGAGACTCTGCAGAAGATAGATGGGCCTATGTCTTTACTGTGCAGGCCGGGGACACATGGTGTCCAATTGCCCTGATAAGCAGGGAAACTGGAATGCCTAGGGTTGACTGGGGAGGCAACTCTAGGCTGTACCTCTTCCTTCCCTAATTAATTGTTCTGGTCATAATCACCATAGAGTGACCCAGTTTCATCTGAAGCCTTTCTCGACTCTGGAGCCAAAGGAAATTTTATAGACCAAGCTCTGTTCCTTCAACACCAGATTCCTACCACTCTGCTGAAGCAACCCATGAGCATTTCCTCCATCTATGGGGATTCTCTTCCTGGCCAACTCTCTGAGATGACCAATTCCGTGTCTCTCCATAGTGGAATTCTTCATTCTGAAACCTTCTCATTCCAAGTCATCCTGTGAGCCATGAATCCCATTATATTGGGCCTGCCATGGCTTCAGCAGCATCAGCCTGTGATCGACTGGAGCTCTCTGGAACTAACCCAATGGAGTCCTTCTATTACCACCTGTCTCACATCTATCCTTGAATTGTTCACCAAGCAGCATCGACTTTATCGAACTTCTTCCTGATAAAGTCCCTCCATGGGGAAGAGTTTACCCATTATCTTTATCGGAGACCAAGTCCATGTGTGAATATATTAAAGAAAATTTAGCCAGGGGCTTTATCTGGCCCTCCTCGTCTCTCACAGGAGCAGACTTTTTCTTCGTAGCCAAAAAAGATGGAACACTCAGACCTTGCATTGATTAAAGAGCCCTTAATGCCATTATAAAAAAAAATTGTTAACCACTGCCACTCATCTCTGAACTGTTCAATTGTCAGCAGGGTGCTAAAATCTTGCCTGCAGGGTGCTAAAATCTTCACCAAACTAGATCTCGGAGGAGCCTATAATGTTATTCACATCAAATAAGGAGATGAGTGGAAAACAGCCTTCAATACCCACAATGGACACTACGAGTACCTCGTTATACCCTTTGGGCTTTGCAACGCTCCAGCCATTTTAGAACATGGTCAATGAAATCTTCCAAGACATTTTTTATTCCTCCGTCATGGTCTTTTTAGATGATATCCTCATCTCCTCCCATTCCTTAGCTGCTCACTAGTGACATGTGCGACAGGTGCTTTAGTGACTCCGGGAACACCACCCCTATGCTAAACTCGAGAAGTGCCTTTTCAAACAGGAACAACTTCCCTTCTTAGGTTACTTCATTTCTCACACTGATCTCTTGATGGAGCCGGTGAAAAAGAAAGCCATCTTGGATTGGCCCCAGCCATTCGGCCTTTGAGCCCTACCACACTTCCTAGGATTTGCCAATTATTACCTCCAATTCATTCCTGGGTATTCCACCCTAGCAGCTGTGCTTACAGCTTTGACCAGAAAAGGGGCAGACACCCGAAATTGGTCTGAGGAAACCACTGAAGCCTTTCAGGAGTGAAAACATGCCTTCGCTCAAGATCCCTGCCTGTGACACCTGGACCCTTAACGTCCCTTCATTGTGGAGGTGGATGCCTCTACCCTCAATGTAGGGGCTGTCCTCAGTCAACACAATAATGAAGGGCCTTTGCTACCTTGCTTCTTTTTCTCCAGGAAGTTTTCCCTGGCAGAGAAAAACTACATGATTGGAGATCGTGAACACCTGGCAATAAAATTGGCTTTGAAGGAATGGTGGCACTTCATAGAGGATGCCAAGCACAAGATCACCATCTATATGGACCATAAGAACCTAGAATACCTTCAGCAAGCCCATAACTCAATCCCCAACAGTCTCAATCCCTCGCTGGTCTCTTTTTTTGTCAGTTTGATTTTGAACTTCGCTCAAAGAACCTATGGGCAAATGTGCTTTTACGTTCCTTCTTAACAGAAGATGTAATGGAAGCTCCCCGACACATCATCAGTCCTGCAAGTATCATCCTTGCTTCTGCCACTTCTGTCCCTGTGGGGAAGATGGTTGTCCCCAAGAGGCTCTGGGAAAGAGTGTTTAAAGCGGATGGGACATCCCAGAGTATCACGAACTGTCTGCCTCCTTCAAAGCCATTTGGTGGACCCAAGTAAAAAGAGAGATTTAAAAACTATGTGGATTCCTGACCTACTTGCATGCAGAGGAAACCTGTTCATGCCCGACCCTGGGGAGTGTTACAGCCATTGTGTTGTGATCTACTCCTCCAGGAGTTAGCAATCTTGTTATGATCTAACTCCTCAGAGGGGAGGAGCCAGCAATCTGTATGATCTCCGGGAGGAGTTAGCAATCTTTTAGGATAGACTACAGAGTAGCAATCTGTTATGAATCTGTTGCTGAAGACTCCTGATGGAGAAGGGAGTAGCAATCTGTTACCAGCGGAGTGCTTGAAGAAGGCACTCAGCTATAGATGAAGGTAGATAGGGGAATCCTTGGGCCGATGGCAGATGACTGCGTACCCAAGCCTAGCCGGTGGTCCCTCTCAGGATATCCAGGAGGATATCCTGAGAGGGACCACCGGCTAGGCTTGGGTACGGAGACAGACACAGGTAATTCTTTTATTAGACAGGAGGTAGAACCACCAGAGGTGGCAGTAGTGAGCTGATATGCCCGGCAGGGCTGAAGTCCCTCAGGTACTGGAACCACGATCCCAGGGTTGAGCTGTAGAGAAACTATAGATAGTGAGTAGACAGGGTATGCTGTGTTCATAGCCAGAACTGGATGACAAAACTCACATAAGGTCTTTAGGAAGCTCAGTAACTGGAAAGGGCTAGGCCCTCGAGGAGCGAGTACCTGGTTCCAGAGAAAGCTCTGGGAGAGCGATGGTAACTCACAAATGTCTGTATCTGTGATAGCTTCCAGGCAGTAGAGAATCTTCAGAGTGTTCAGGACCATGGGCCCTCGAGGAGCGAGTTCCTGTTCCTAGCTGCAATCTGAAATAGAGAAAAGAGAGCGAGGCTCCCGAGGAGCGGGTACCCCTGGTAAGTCTGAGGAGGCAGAGTAGCTTGGAAGAATCCTTGCTAACTCGATTAGTTAGCGAATACCGAGACCTTTTATATTGGAAGCGGATGACGTCAGCTCGGGGGATGCCCCCGAGGATACACGCCCTTGCTGGTACATCAATGGGAGCACGCGCGCGCCCTACGTCATCAGGAACATAGTGAATCCGCAGCGACTTGCCAGTCCAGGGACACAGAAGGAAGACGGCAAGAAGATGCCGTGGCTGCTAACCGTCCGTCAGGCCCGGAGGGAGTCGCCACAGAGGTAGAGAGGGCGGAGTGAGGGCATCGAGCAGCGACGGACGCAACACATTGCTAGCCCCCAGGAAACCCTGGATCCATATTTCGACAGAATTCACTGTGGATCTCCTCCTCTCATATGGCTTCACTGTGATGTAAGTCATAGTGGACAGATTCTATAATATGGCACATTTTGTACCTCTCACTAGGCTATCTTTGGCTCCTGAACTGGCTTGTCTCTTTGTCTGTGTTTTCAGATTACTTGGCCTACTAGCTCACATCCTGTCTGACGGGCATCCAATTCACTGCCTGCTACTGGAGAGCTCTTTGTCAAAAATTTGGCACTATCCTAGACTTCACTACAGCCTTTCACTCTCAGGGCAATGGGCAGACTGAGAGGATCAACCAGGTTCTTAAAACCTTAATTTGGTTGTATGTAAATAAGAGGCAGTATGACTGGGCCACTCTGCTACCCTGGGCAGAGTTTTTGCATAACAACCATGTGAGTAGTACCATTGGTTCCTCTCTGAAACACATCATTTACAGAACACATCCCTGGGTGCTACTGCCTCTACCTCTCAAGATGGGAGAATTAGAATGTATAGCAGTGAATGATGACTTAGACTTAATTGGCATCTCAGAGACCTGGAGGAAGGAGGATAACCAATGGGACAGTGCTATACCGGGGTACAAATTATATCGCAATGACAGAGAGGAGCACCTGGGAGGAGGTATGGCGCTTTATGTCCGGGATGGCATAGAGTCCAACAGGATAAACATCCCGCATGAGACTAAATACAAAATTGAATCTTTATGGGTAGAAATCCCTTGTGTGTCGGGGAAGACTATAGTGATAGGAGTATACTACCGTCCACCTGGTCAAGATGGTGAGACGGACAGTGAAATGCTAAGAGAAATTAGGGAAGCTAACCAAATTGGTAGTGCGGTAATAATGGGAGACTTCAATTACCCCAATATTGACTGGGTAAATGTATCATTGGGACACGCTAGAGAGATAACATTCCTGGATGGAATAAATGATAGCTTTATGGAGCAATTGGTTCAGGAACCGACGAGAGAGGGAGCAATTTTAGATCTAATTCTCAGTGGAGCACAGGACTTGGTGAGAGAGGTAACGGTGGTGGGGCCACTTGGCAATAGTGATCATAATATGATCAAATTTGATTTAATGACTGGAAGAGGAACAGTGTGCAAATCCAAGGCTCTTGTGCTAAACTTTCAAAAGGTAAACTTTGATAAAATGAGAAAAATTGTTAGAAAAAAACTGAAAGGAGCAGCTACAAAAGTAAAAAATGTCCAAGAAGTGTGGTCATTGTTAAAAAATACCATTCTAGAAGCACAGTCTAGATGTATTCCACACATTAAGAAAGGTGGAAAGAAGGCAAAACGATTACCGGCATGGTTAAAATGGGAGGTGAAAGAAGCTATTTTAGCCAAAAGATCTTCATTCAAAAATTGGAAGAAGGATCCAACAGAAGAAAATAGGATAAAGCATAAACGTTGGCAAGTTAAATGTAAGACATTGATAAGACAGGCTAAGATAGAATTTGAAAAGAAGTTGGCTGTAGAGGCAAAAACTTTTTAAAATATATCCGAAGCAGAAAGCCTGTGAGGGAGTCAGTTGGACCGTTAGATGATCAAGGGGTTAAAGGGGCACTTAGAGAAGATAAGGCCATCGCAGAAAGATTAAATGATTTCTTTGCTTCGGTGTTTACTGAAGAGGATGTTGGGGAGGTACCCGTAATGGAGAAGGTTTTCGTGGGTAATGATTCAGATGGACTGAATCAAATCACGGTGAACCTAGAAGATGTGGTAGACCTGATTGACAAACTGAAGAGTAGTAAATCACCTGGACCGGATGGTATACACCCCAGAGTTCTGAAGGAACTAAAAAATGAAATTTCAGACCTATTATTAAAAATTTGTAACCTATCATTAAAATCATCCATTGTACCTGAAGACTGGAGGATAGCAAATGTAACCCCAATATTTAAAAAGGGCTCCAGGGGCGATCCGGGAAACTACAGACCGGTAAGCCTGACTTCAGTGCCAGGAAAAATAGTGGAAAGTGTTCTAAACATCAAAATCACAGAACATATAGAAAGACATGGTTTAATGGAAAAAAGTCAGCATGGCTTTACACAGGACCATCCTTGTCTGCCACCTACCTCTGACCCTAGCAATGACCGGGACTTATTTTCTTACTACTCTCCATGAGACTCACAACTTAAGTCCTGCTGGCCCCTGCAACCTGAGGGCTCAATTTAAGGGGAAAGGGGCTGGTATAGGTGAAACTCGATCAGTTTTGCACCAGCCCAGTCCTGCCAGCTGTCAGGGAGGACCTACAGGGCCTACCCTGTAGGTTGTGTCAATCTCACCACAGCAACAGGGGTCCACAAACCGTACATTGAGCCTTAAAAAAGTTTCTTAACATGCATGTTGAAACTCCTGATTCAGCAAACTAATTGTATGCTAATGCAGTGGTAGTTACAAAATACACAGAAACCCAAAAAATCTGAGTAAAGAAAATGTTTAATATGCATAAAACATGGTTTCTGCATATTTATATGCAAAAAAAAATCATATTTTTTTGTATAGAAAACATGCCCAGTCTGAGGTCATAGTGAATGGTCCTGTGGGATCCAATGAACACCAGATGGTGTGGATCAGTATTAGAGTGCAGGCAGTGCTCTATTTTATTTATGGATTTATTTATTTATAAGTATTTGATATACCTTTTCAGCGCAGAAAACATTTTTGTACGTATAAATCATGCCTTGTTTGCAAAACATATTTTCTGCACATAAAATCCTGACTAAAATTCCCAGCACTGGAACTTCAGCTTTTGTCCAAAAAATAACATCAGCCCTGAAACTTTACTCCATCTCCTACTAGGCATGTTTTCTGTGCATTAGATATTTTTGTGTGCATAAATCTTATACTATATGCACACAAATGCTTGATTTCTTTGCATATAAATCATGAGAGCAAAAGATTTCTTTTTTCCTGTCAGCATATAGAAAAGGCTGATCACACATTTTAACTCCCAGTGTATTAGCATACCATTTGCTTACTGCAAAGGGAGTAAAATGTCTTTTTTTGCATGTTTTAAAACAATAGTTTTTCTGCGTCCCTTTCTTATATTGGGACATGGGGGTGATTGTGCATACCTTTTTTTTTTGCACAAACTTTATTGCCAGGGTAGCAAGGAGTTTTGTGCACACCAATATTCCTACAGATTAAAGCCTTTTCATGTAAATCCCATGCTAATGATGTGCAAACAAGTGCATAGTCTTACTTCATGTCTTCTGAGCACTGGAAACAACTTCTGGTCTGAGTGGAGTAAAGTTTTCAGGGCTGTTAGTTTTTAGGCTTAACCTGAAGTTTCGCTGCATTAAAGATTTTATGCACAGAAAATAAGATGTATATGCAGAAACCACGTTTTTATGCAAGTTACGCATTTTCTTTACTCACATTCTTGGGTTTGTGCTATTTTTAAACCCTCACTACATTAGCATACCCATTAACTAACAAACAGGTCGATCCAGTAAGGCCGCGGTAGAAACAGTGCGGTAGTGTCAGGCGCACCCTTCCTCCCCGCACGCACAGTTCTCTTCACTAACTCCCCGATACTCTCCTCTAATCGCATGCAAATGCATGCCGCGGCTTTAAAGCGGTAGGGAAGGGTTATGGCCGCGTAACCCATTTTACTGTATAGGCGCTTAATACAGCGCCTATACAGTAACCAGGGTGCGCTGGTACCTGTCATTTCAAATGACATTTGAAATGACAGGTACCAGGAAGTGTAAAAATCAAAATTTTTAAATACCTGTCGGAGGGCCGCGTGGGTCCAGGCGGCCGGCGGGATCCGGGGGGCCGGTGGTCGCGTGTTAAATCTAGGCCGCGGGCGGGTGGGCGCCTGTTCCGGGCGGCGGGGGGTGGACGCGCGTTAGTTTCAGATGGCCGCGTGGGTCCAGGCGGCCGGCGGCGGCGGGAGCCGGGTGGTCGCGTGTTAAATCTAGGCCGCGGGCGGGTGGGCGCCTGTTCCGGGCGGCGGCAGCGGCGGCGGGGGGACACGCGTTAGTTCGAGATGGCCGGCGGGTGGTCGCGTGTTAAATCTAGGCCGGGTCCGCACAGGCGCGCATTCACTGCCGGTGGGGGCTGCCTCTCCCGGCAGTGAATGAATTCATTCATCCAGGTGGAGGAGCCGGTGGCGAAAGCAGCCGGCTCCTCCGCCTGGATGAATGAATTCATTCACTGCCGGTGGGGGCTGCCTCTCCCGGCAGCCCCCACCGGCAGTGAATGAATGAATGCGCGCCTGTGCGACCCCTGCGATTCGGCGCTCAAGGCAGTCACATGCCGTGACGTCACGCCTTGAGCGCCGAATCGCAGGGGTCGCACAGGCGCGCATTCATTCATCCAGGCGGAGGAGCCGGTGGCGAAAGCAGCCGGCTCCTCCGCCTGGATGAATGAATTCATTCACTGCCGGTGGGGGCTGCCTCTCCCGGCAGCCCCCACTGGCAGTGAATGAATGCGCGCCTGTGTGACCCCTGCGATTCGGCGCTCAAGGCAGTCACATGCCGTGACGTCACGCCTTGAGCGCCCAATCGCAGGGGTCGCACAGGCGCGCATTCATTCATTCACTGCCGGTGGGGGCTGCCGGGAGAGGCAGCCCCCACCGGCAGTGAATGCGCGCCTGTGCGGACCCGGCCTAGATTTAACACGCGATCGCCCGCCGGCCATCTCGAACTAACGCGTGTCCCCCCGCCGCCGCTGCCGCCGCCGCCCGGAACAGGCGCCCACCCGCCCGCGGCCTAGATTTAACACGCGACCACCCGGCTCCCGCCGCCTGGACCCACGTCGGCCGCCTGGACCCACGCGGCCCTCCGACAGGTATTTAAAAATTTTTATTTTTTCTTCTGACAGGTTTTATGTGTCCCACATCATTACATTTTCTCGATCATCTCTGTATCGCTTTTTTTTTAAATTGTGTTTTATTGTTTTTGAGTATCTTAAGCGGTGTCGATGGATTTATTACTAGACTCACAGTCCTAACTCCTACTAGGGGGAGGCGGTAAACTAACACGTTACGGCCGCGGCAAAACAGTGCGTTACTAATGAGAGAACCTGAGCGCGCGTTACGGTATCGGAGGGGAATAGCTAATTCCTTCATTATACAGCTAATTCGTTCATTTACATGCCGGGTGCGGGAAGGGTTACGCGTCTGTTTTAAGAAGCGCTACAGACGCGCAAAACTGGAGACTGTATCGCTGGTTTGCCTTACGCGTCCGAATTGTGCGCAGCGAGCTCGTTACAGACGAGAAATCTTCAACTGAACTTTACTGGATCGAGCTGTTAATCGGGAATTTCTGCAAACTTAAGAATCTGAGTTAAGGTTCCGTTTCTGTTTCCTCCGCCCTACTCTCCTGTGACATTATCAGTGTGCGCCAGGCAGGAGTTACTCTGCTTCTGTGCAAAGAGTCAGACACGGAAGGGGAAAACGAGACTCTTTCCTGTTTGCAGCCTTCCCGCTGTGGTTCCCTCTCTTCCGAGTCTTTCCCCCCAGCGCTGCAAAAGGCAAAGCACTCAGCTCTTCCCCAACCAGAGAAAGAGCCCTCAATTCATTTCTAATCCTGAAAGTAGAAAAAGCAGAAAGGAAAAAATGCCTGCAGGAGCCTCAGCTCAGGTAGGAGATTGCCCCAATTTCCTGCCCTCTCTTTACCAGAGTTCATACATGTCTCGATTATGTGGATTTTCCATAAATGGAAAAATGCTTATTGTATTATTTTGCCCCCACCTATATATCCAGAAAAGCTCTTATGCATGCTTTAAAGGGGTGTTTATTCCCTCCTCCACGTCCCAGTGTATTGGGAGGAAATATTTAAAGCAATTTATTTCCTTCAGTTTACGAATTTCATTTCTTCCTAAATGACCCAAAGTTATGTACTCAGTTGGTAATGAAGAAAAACATTTCCAATTGATGTCTAGCAAAAAAACAAAAAACTCTACTGCCAAAATTATTAAAATGACTTCTAGATAACTATCCAAAACAATTTCAGTGAATTCCAAATAACTTTTTTTTTTTCAATATACATTTTTGAGTGATTCAGGAGGAGTTAGAGTAAGCTGTAAAAGGGGGCTGCCAGAAGGTAACAGGCAGAGCACAGCTAGCTTCCAGTAAGGGAAACACTACAGACAGCTCCCATAAGGGACCATCAGGAGACTTTAGGAACAGTAGTTAAAACAGGAAGACTATAGTAGCCAGGAAGGCAAGAAGAGGCAGGAGCTAGCTCCCACACAGGGCAGGCAGTTGGCTCCAGGTGCATGGCCTCTTTCCTATCCGGGACAGTGACAGAGGGTAGCAGTCCTGCAGAAGCCATGGGCAAGAGAGAACGGGAAGAGACAGACCCTTGTGGACCCGTTCCCACCTCCTGTCCTGTGCAGCTCAGTCACTCTTCCCACTCCTTACTCCTGAGGGAATTCTGCAGAATGCAGAGTTTCATCAGAATTCTCCCCTCCCGCAGATTTCCCCTTCACTTTGCAGAATCCAGCGCTTCCAGGCTACACAGTCAGGTTCGCAGCAATAATGGCTCTGCAAGCCCTGCCGGAAGAGGAAGAGGCTGCCCAGAGCCGTGTGGAAGACTTGTGGCAGGCTCACGGGAGGCAGCGCGGCACGAATCAGAGTGGCTTGCGGGAGGCATTGCGGCTTAAGTCAGGATCGGGACTAAGCAGCTTGAAGACTCAAGAAGGAAGCAGTGGCGTGCAGCATATTATTACTGCACTGTCCGTAAGAAAGAGGGCAATAGGCTGTAAATGTTCTAGATGACGATATTCAAAGGGAGAAGGAGACTAAATGGTGGGTAGTGGTCGGGGAGAGGAGCTAAACAGGGACAGAAGCAGAGGAGAGGATTCATATTATTTCTAATTTGTTCTAGGCCAGAGGTCAGCAGCCTATGGTATGTGTGCCATGGCACTAGACTGACTTCCACCGCTACTGAATCAGGCACGGCACTGGACCGCTGAGCAGACAACGACCGCCGCCGCTACTGAATCAGGAAGCTAGCTCCTAGCCTCACATGCGGCAGCAGGAGTCGCGTTTAACCAGACGTCGTCTCCACACATACCACAGGTTGTCGACCCCTGGCCTAGAACAAATGGAAATATGAATCCTCCTTTGACCTCTACTTCTGTCCCTGTTTACCTCCTTCAACCCCACCCTCACCACGGTGAAAGAGAGAGAGAGGACTTCCGGTTATGGCGGAGAGCTGAGCGGAGGTGGGGTGCGAGAGCTCCGTGACTCCCTTTCCCGCAAGTCACTTAACTTGGCTCTAAACCAGACCCGAATTGTGTCTATTTTTGTTTTAGTACTTTACCTTGACTTCTTGTGGGCGCTGACTGAGGAGTTTCCCTGAGGAGAGGGAGCCGGATTATGCGCCACAGAGGCATTTGGTGCGGGAGAGTGAAGACCAGCGGCGGCTTCAAAATGGCGGCCGCACCCGAGCCCTCAAAAACATTAGACGCGATGTCCGCGGAGGTGCTCACTCAGATTTCGAGTGGTGTCTCTTCAGCGCTGGACGATCGCTTGCTCAAAACACAATCCTCTATGGGAGGATATTAAAAGCAGCTTGGATGGGCAGATGAAACACATAGACCAGGCAGGACAGCAAATATCTGACCAGTAAGACGGGTTTGCTGATGCTGAATGGTGACTGATGGAGTTGTCGGAGTGGAATGCGGTGCTGACGGAACGGATTGAAGAGCAGGAAAATCGCAGCCGTCAGAATAACGTTAAAATCGGTGGGTTGCCTGAATCCCTGCGAGAAGATGAACTGCACGGTTTTCTTGAAAAGTGGCTGCCTGAGCATGTGGGCCTGGAGCTCTCTACAGATCGCCTGAGGTGCAAACGGATACATCGTATATTGGCCCACCTCGGGACAAGGACAGCAGGCCTCGACCGGTTATGGCGCGCATCCTGAATGGGTCTCATAAAACTCAGCTCATGTGCGTGTTTCGGCAGCACTCGGATGTGGAGTCCCAGGGCAGCCGGATTCTACTATTTTAAGGATTTTTCTGCAACTGTCGCGGCACTGAGGCAGGAGCTGTCGCCTGCCTGCTCCGAGCTGCCCGGAAGAGGAATTTGCCTTCCTTTCCTGGCCCCTGCCAAACTTCGAGTCCACCATAATAATAAAGTGCTGCATTTCTCTAAAAAGGGATGAGGCTGCCGCGTTTCTGGCTACCCTAGACCGAGGAGCGGTGGGATGATGTGACGGCGCTGTGACTGATTTTTTTGTTCCCCGTTTTTTTTCCCTAGTTTAGGTTTCTGTTTTGGGACCTGGAGACACCGTATGAAGCTCTCCCGCATCCGAAGTTGCTGTTCGGCTCATTCTGTGCTGCGGAGACCTTCCCGGTTTGGGATCATTGTTTGTTTGGCGGGGTGCTGCTTAGCTCCTCTTTGGCGATTCGTTTGCAGTCTCTTGCCTTAAGGATCCCATTTCAGTTGGATTGTTTGAACTTGTTATAAATTATCTATTAGCTCTGTTGCTCGGATTCTCGACGCCTTGGGTGCCGATGGTGGGGTTTTCTCTTGACCCATATTTGCCCTCGCCTCGCCTAGTGTTTATTAATCTGTTTTATATTTGTATTTTTTTTGCCACGAGTTGGGGGTGGGGGTGGGGGGGTGGATTTCTTATTTCTTTGCATTTTGAGGGCTGGTGTAATGAGGAGCCTCCAGAGTGGAGCAGCTCCGATGCAAGGCCAAGACTGAATGATGGAGCAGCCCTTTTATAGGGCTGGCAGAAAGTCCATTCCCTAGGTGGGGCCGGCCACACTTCCTGTGGCTGGCCCTTTAAATCCTGAAGAGAGGTGCGTGCCGGTGCCTAAGGAGAGCAGGCAGAGCTGGGCAGGACCGCAGACTCAACTGCAACTCTTCAGGCCTATTTCCCTGATAAACTCAGACATCAAGATATTAGCCAAAATCTCACAACTCCAGCTTGATTCGATTCTTCCTCCGCTCGCTCTCAATCATCCAAGTTGTAACCTTAAAAATCCTTAAATAATTTCAAGGTTTTGGCAGACTCTGTACTGTAAATGGGGTAATTAAAAAAACGTTAATAAAAATAGAAACTACCTAGGTCCTGACTGGGTGCCCCTGAGAGAGAGAAGCTAGCGCAGGGCCTGTCTGGAGACTGAAGTGAGCTGGAATCTGTCGCAGGTCCCCGTGGCTGCACAAAGGACAGCGATGGAATGGCCTGGCCTCAGATAAGAGAGCCCTGGAGCACCCAGGAATCCATCGCGAGTATAATCCTGAAGCTGTTTGCTGGGGAATGTAAGGTCCTCAAGTAAACCACCTGGTGATGAGACAGACAGAAAAATCCAATGACAGTTTTAGAACTGAGAGAGAGAAAGAAGGCTAAAGTCAGAGGGCGGAAGCACTGTCTTGGCGCTCAGTCCCAAAAGGCCATAAAAAAGTCATAAACATCTTATAATTGAGAAGGAACGGTGGGAAGCATTATAGATTGTGAATGTCTAGTGTGAATGTGTATGTTAGAAGCACTGGTTCCCATCCAGGTAAGGGAAGGGATAGGACAGTAACATTAAGAGTAGTGTTGTTCGGGGGTGAAT
This sequence comes from Rhinatrema bivittatum, assembly GCF_901001135.1. Classification (NCBI taxonomy): domain Eukaryota; kingdom Metazoa; phylum Chordata; class Amphibia; order Gymnophiona; family Rhinatrematidae; genus Rhinatrema; species Rhinatrema bivittatum. The sequence continues at coordinate 44,084,385 of NC_042616.1, read as the reverse complement.
TTAAGCATAACTATTTAGTGATATGAAATTGAAAAAAAATATGACTAAGATCTCACATGCTGTAAGAGGAAGGCTGATAGATAAAGGGAACAATTGTGGGGTAGAGAAAAATACTTGACACAAAAGTCGTATTTTCTTTTTCCAGCCCAGCAGTTTGGGCCTTCAGCTCCGTTGGATCCCAGTCTCTGTTGGGCCTTCATTTACAGCCGCCGAGGGGATTTTCCTCTTGCCTTACATCCCTCACTCCAACGACTTTAGTCCAACCATTACAAGAACAATCATTAGCCAGGGGAGCACGCGACAGGGCTGCTTCTTCTACAATCCAGCAATCACAGGCCGCACAGGTGCACAGAAAAGCAGTAAAAACTGCTTTTCTGTGCACCCTCCGACTTAATATCAAGGCGATATTAAGTCGGAGGTCCCGAAAGTTAAAAAAAAAAAATAGAAAAAGAAAAATTTGAAATAGGCTCGCGGGTTGAAAACCGGATGCTCAATTTTTCCGGCATCCGGTTCCCGAACCCGTGGCTGTCAGCGGGCTCGAGAACCGACGCTGGCACAATTGAGCGTCGGCTGTCAAACCCGCTGACAGCCACCGCTCCTATCAAAAAAGAGGCGCTAGGGACGCGCTAGTGTCCTTAGCACCTCTTTTTACCGCCGGCCCTAATTAAAATAAATTAAAATACTGAATCGCACGCACAGGAGAGTGGCCTGTGTGTTCGCCCGCTCTCCTGCGTTTTTACTGTATCGGCCCAAGTGTAAGGAGTACATTAATTTCAAAATTTAGATAGTTAAACACAGTTTTCACTATGTCGTTGAGGAGAAAAAACACTGAGGGAACTTGTTAACGTTTAGGCTGCGGAAGAAGCTCTGTGCAGGGAGGGAAGCCTTTCTTATTGATTTTGTTACGTTTAAGATAGTGGGGAAGAACCACTGAAGAAGGACGTCCGAACCTGCAAGACCTTTCTCTACTACCATTCTGGAGGCAAGAAAGACAATTCAAGCCAAGTGTATGCACCTTAATAATATAGCTGATAAAACACACAAAAGACAAACAAGAAAGAAAGAAAAAAAGAGCACAGAGGAAAAGAGGGAACACACACAGGAAACACAGCAATTAGAAGGGAAGGAAACAAAAGTACATTCTTATCTGAATGAGAACTCCAGGCAGAAAACGTCTCTCTTACCTGGAAAACATTAAAGAGCTCACAAAGATTCAGTTCCTGGCATAAAGTATTAATGAGCAAATGCTGAGTGACTTAATAATCCAAAGAGTATAAATCAATACTTATCTGACTCTGCTGCTGGATAATATTTGCTTGATAGAATCGTGAGCTCAGAGTTTATTTATTTATTTAAAATCTTTTCTATACCGTCGTTAAGCTAGTTGCCGTCACAACGGTTCACAATAAGGCACATAATTTCAAACTTAAAATGTGTTGAGTTATATTAACTAAACAGGTGCCATCAAATACTGTAACATAGTTTCATATTAAATATTACTTAGTGGTTGTGATAAGTCATGTCTACTTTAAGTATATCGGCTGTAAGATAAATTAACACTTCAGTCTGGTCCTCTGTTGTTGCAGTCTAATAGAGCTTTATTTATTTATTTATTTATTTTTAAAGTAGTGGTGTCTAAGAGAAAAGAAAGGTTCAGGAATTTAATGTTATATGCACATTTTATTGAGTAAGAAAAAAAGTATTGTTTTTCTTGAAAGGATAAAACTATTGTGCGAAATAAAACTGTACCACTGGCTTATATTGAAAGAGCAGTTGAATCCTTTGTTTATCCTTGCCTCCCTTCTTAACCTAAGGAGACTTGGCTGGGTGGGTTGTGGGCCCCTGTCCCTTTGGGAGACCTGGTTGGGGAGGACCCATGTGGGTTCCGTCTGAGAGCTTGCCGCCCTGGTCACATGACTACACTTCTATACCAGCAACCCCAGCCTTGACAGCAGGCTTCACCCCACCCGTACACAATGGCAGGAGAAGTCTGAATTTGCTCCTAAAAGTGAGCCAAGGAATGCATTAAGTTAGTCTTTAGATATTTTCTTTTTGTTTTTGTTAACCTTTAAATCTGCATTTATATGCAGTACCTGTGTACATGAAGAGCTGAAGCGAGTCAAGTCTTTTCTAATGACTGACAATGCACTCTTCATCGACAGAAACAAGACTATGACTTCTCTAATGGAGCTTTCTGCATTTAATTGTAAATCCAACATTATGTGAACACTATCCTATTAGTTAACAAACTGTCCTGTAACTGAATGAGCTGATTTGGATACCTTGTCTCTCCTACGTGGGTCAGGAAACTTAAATCTAGACTACATAAGCTTTTGAGGAATGTGAGTGCATCTGAATGTGCGACTCAGCTGGTGATCAGATGACAGCTGGTGACTAGAGAAACCATTTCCACAAATTTACTTCTGAATTTGACTTTTAAAATGAGGCTCTGCTCTGGATATTGCCTGCTTTCTTTTCCAGCCTCTAGAGGCTGATAGATAAAGGGAACAATTGTGGGCTAGAGAAAAATACTTGACACAAAAGTCATATTTTTTTTTTTTCCAGCCCAGCAGTTTGGGCTTCCAGCCCCGTTGGATCCCAGTCTCTGTTGGGCCTTCATTTACAGCCGCCGAGGGGATTTTCCTCTTGCCTTACATCCCTCACTCCAACGACTTTAGTCCAACCATTACAAGAACAATCATTAGCCAGGGGAGCACGCGACAGGGCTGCTTCTACAATCCAGCAATCACAGGCCGCAAATTCAGCCGCAAAGAGGGCAACGTTCAGAGCCCCTTCTGTGGGCGGAAAGGCACTTTACACAGGGAAATGGAAGCTTTCAATATTGGCCAAAATGTGTGATTCATCAAGGCGCACGCTTTTATCCACAGACTCTGCAGGCATCTCTGGGGCGGGGAGAGGAGCAGCACATGAAAGTTTGACTGTTCACGCCTGTTTTTTTCTGATTGAAAAATACCCCTCAGAGTGCCGGTGCTAATTGTGGGATAAACACTGTGGATCCATAAAGTCAAGAGGCTGCCAATGAAGAGTGGGTGACTCGCCAGAATGATGGCTACTGCCTGGAGTCAATACCCTTATTAAATAAACATCCACATGCTTACTGTGACTCCAACATCGCTCTAAGCTTCAACAGCAAGAGGAAATGTGGAAAAAAGGATTCGCACTCACAAAGAGGGGAGTAGCTGGCTTGTTACGGCGGTTACTACCCCAAATCAAATAAGCCTGATACTTCACTTTCAATGCATATACAGCATAGTTCTCTGATTCAACGGCAGGGGAGAAGAAAAACTGATACTTCACACATCCAGCAGAGCTCTCTGCTTCAACGGCAGGGGAGAAGAAAAGAGGGTTCGCACTCACAAAGCGGGGAGTAGCTGGCTTGATACGGCGGTTACTACCCCAAACCAAATGTGCCTGATACTTCACTTTCGATGCACATCCAGCATGGTTCTCTGCTTCAACAACAAGGGAGAAGACTGATACTTCACGCATATCCAGCATAGCTCCCTGCTTCAACGGCAGGGGAGAAGAAAAACAACCAATAAGGTATAACATAGTCTGGGTAAAACAAATAAGCATGGGTGTAGCTTGCTTATTGCGGCGGCTACTACCCCTAACTAATCAAGCTAGATATTTCACTTGGATGCAGCTCCATCACTGCTCTCTACATTAAAGGTGGGGGTGGAAGGGAAATAGAACCAAGAGCTAAGAGAAACAGATAAGTATGAGAGAAAACATGTGTGAAGCTTGCTGGGCAGACTGGATGGGCTGTTTGGTCTTCTTCTGCCGTCATTTCTATGTTTCTATGTTTCTATGTAATTTCCATGGACATTTTTTCATTAGGCAATAAATCAAAGGACTTTTTTGTTTCGTGGTACAAACCCTGCGGGAAAAAGTTTCCATGGAGTTTGCAACCATGTGGGTAATTTTGATTACTGCCTCCTAGATGTCACCGTAGTGTGATGACTGGGAGTCTGTCCCCTCACGGGGGCTGTGAGCAGCACCTCTGCAGCCACCCTAGCCCTGGCTAGCACAGGGACCCGAAGACTTGACCTTAGAATTGAACCCATGTTCTCCACAAGGCAGAGCACAGCAGCTGCTTCACAACCGGGAGGATCCTTTACACAAAAAACTACTCTGAAGCAAACTTTTCTGATAAAACGGTTCCTTATACTGTATATTAATTAATAAGAGGAAATGATTAAAGGCTTTGAAAGACTAATTTACTCCTTTTTTTTTTTTCTCTTTCTTTAGTTTTATTCCCAGGTCTCCTTTCTGTGTATTGAATAATGTGTATTATATACTAAAGTTCTCATTTTATGGAATAAGAATTAGGAGCCTCTTATGTGCATATACACCCTGTTGTTAAGCATCTTTCTCACAGATCACTCTTATTTTGAACAATGAAATCACCATAGGAATGAACTTAAAATCAAAATAAGAAAGAGGATCTTTAAGATTTTGCTTTTTCTAACTAGAAATGGAGTAATCTGCTCAGTGTCTGGTGCTGCTGCTGTTCTGGAGAGTGTGAGATCAGAATAATGACTCTTGTTCTCTCCCTGTGACTTACAAACACATGGAAAACTCTCTCCTTGCCCTTCTTAACCTCCAGCACTGGGAGATCTCCCGATGGATGCAATGCAGAAAGTGCTGAGTGTGGAAGGCTTTGTGTTTCAGGTCCCAGTAACCTTTGAGGACATCGCCATCTATTTCTCCCAGGAGGAGTGGGAGGATTTAGAAGAATGGCAGAAGGAGCTTTACAAGGATGTGATGATGGAAAATTATCAGACCCTCATCTCTCTGGGTAAGGAAGAACTTTACATTTTTATTGGGAGCCCTGGGCCATCATATATACAATTCTAGATGTGAGGTTTTCCTACTGTGATTTGGTGAGAAAGTGAACAAGTGCTGTACTGATCATTTTGCACAGCAACACATATTACAGTGAAGGAAGACCAGTTCCATCCAGTCTGCCCAGTTATTCCTGTCTGCTGCTAAGGATATATCCCAAGTGCTAATCATAGAAGCTTGTCTGCTTGTAGCATAATGTCTCTTATTATAGTTAATACTTGTGGTCTGATTCATAGGTTCTCTTTCATCCAGGGTTGATAAGCATAGATTCCATGTTTAATTCAATACTCGGCAGCCCCTCCTTCCCTACCACCATATCTCACAGACATTGAGGCAGATTTGTATATCGTTGCAGTCACTGAGACTTGGTATAGTGGAGACCATGATTAAGATGTGACTTTCTCAGGCTATCATCAGGGAGATGAAAGAGAAGCAGATTCCTGCGATGACAAGCAGGGCTGAATTTAGCCATGACATGTGGAGCTGTCATCAGCACCGAATGGACCCTTCTCTTAACTCAGAGAGCTTTTGCTCTGCTGAGCATGTGCAGGAGCTCCCACGTGGTGCTGCCTTTCGAGCCCCTCAGTCTTTTTTTTTTTTATCCGCGTTACAACATGGACATGTACCTTCTCTGGTTTTTTTTAGGAATTTTCTTAATTTTAGAATTCACTTTGTCTTTCTTTACTGCCTCGGCAGCTGTCAAACTGCACTTTTCAGTGCTAGTTAGAAAACAAACAAAAAAAAAGAGGATAATGTCTGACTTCAGGAAGGCTGCCCTTAGCAGCTTTAAGGATTGCATATGTGGCAAAACAGTATCTATCACCGATGGCCATGACATCTGTTCTTGGTGTCTTGGGCCCACCCCAACCATTGTCCATCTATTATCACTATGGGCCTGAAAGGTGGAAGAATTGTGCAGGGAAGTAAAGAGCCATAGCCACTCCTCCTGGAATAGATCCTCTTTCAGCTCTCTGGGTGCTGAGTTGAGCAGGAACTCCTTCAGCAGGCCTTAGGCCCCTCCACCTCATTGGGGTCAAATAAACAGTGGAAATACCCCTCTCATGTGTCTGCAAGCCCCTCTTGGGCACCACAGGGCTCTATGCTGGCCAAAAAGAAGGCATGCCATTCATCGGAGCCAGCAGTGCAATCGGTGCCAACAAAGCAGCTCCATCGATGCACTACTCATGCATTGAGCCCTGGAGCTGCCTGCACATTGATCCCCAGAGCTATCAATGCATTGAGCCTCAGACATTCATTGGGCCCCCGACACCATGCATGGAGCCCCAGTGCCTTTGGTTCATCAAATCTTGGCACCAGTGATGCTGCCTCCCCTTGGCACCATTGACACATCCGGGCAGGGAGCTAGTCCTTGGTGATCCTGACGCAGCTATCTCTTTAAATCGGCAACTCTCGCCAATTCCATTGCATTCTGGCAGGGTGGGAGGAGCAGAAGGAACATGCTGCATTTATCACCACCGATCGACGCCTAGTCAGAGGGCCCAACAGCCTTTATACTAAGTTGTGGAATTGGTGAAGACTTTCTTTGCCACCCTGATGGCCAAGGACAAAGAGGGCATTCTTCAACATCTCCTCTCCAAAGTCTCAGGTTTGCTGTTGCAAGAGGTAGTCCATTTGTGCCCAGAGACCTCTCATCAGATCCCTCCACGAGCAGTTTGTAGCCCTCGTCACTCTCTCACTGCAGAGTCCAGCAAGTCGGAGGAAGTTCTCCAGAAATATTCCCCTCTGGGGATGACCGAGGACCCCACCTCAGTCACCTTCATCATCATTGGGAATCCTGGGTTAGTGTCCTTTCACACTCTGGTTGGAGGAAGGATCAAAAGGAATTCCTTTGGACCCCCTACCTGAACATCCGGCTCACTCGTCACTAGATGAGGATCTCCCATATTCCAGATTTCTGTTTTTGTAATTTAAACTTTATTTGAGAAAGAGTTACGGTAGCTGAATATACAATACAACAAATAACAGAATGTGACCATAATTGTACAAATGTTCGCAATCAATAAAATGAATAAACTTATATAGTAACTCGATCTCCTTTTACCTCATTAAATCCCTTTCCGCCCCCCCCCCCCCTTTTCCCCTTGGGATCCCACAAAAGTTAAGTTCAAGCCAGGGTCTGTGGAATGTTATCTGTTACAGAATATGAAAGAAAAAAGAACAATTCAGGAAACCCGACTGATTCTGTCTCCAGATTAAATAAGGGTTCCAGACATGGTGGAATATCCCCCATTTTTTCCCGTCTATGGGCCGTTATTTTACTAAGAGTATAAAGCTTAGAGACACTGGATTGGATCTTAACCAGCGTAGGCGCAAGGTCTTGTCTTTCCAGTGAAAAGCAATTTCACATCGAGCCGCAGTAGCCACAAGTTTAATAAATTGTTGGAAAAATCTATCCCCCCGAGGGTATGCATAGTTCAATAAGGCTACTGAGGGTGTGAGAACAATGATATTCCAGATTTCTGGCTAAGTTGGGTAAGGCCCTTGGAGTCCTTGCTTGTAAAGGACTCCCAGCATAGAAGTCTCTGGACTTCTCCATATGCTAAACAATCCAGTGGAACCATTAGCAATTCCAATACACTCTCTATCCTGCAGGAATTAGACAAGAATGTGGGAAAATCCAATTTCCTGTACCCCAGTACCCAGAAAATGAGATCTAAAATATAGAGTCCAAAAGACTCCCCAGGGTTTGGGGTGATGCAGCTGCTTCATCAATTAGTCGTTGTGGTTAGCGTTAAAGTGGGCTATGAAGACAAGAATATTCTCCAATACCCTGACAGACAAAGATCCTAGGTTAATAGACAACTTTGGGGGGAAAAAGGTTTTCCAGAGCTCAGTGCTTAATGCTCGCTTCACTGCGCATCAGTTCTATATGATGCATTCAGGAACTGAAACCGCTGTTAGGCCCAAGTGACACGGGCCATGCTGCATATCCACAGGTGCTCCTGGATACAGTAGATTGCGTACGCCACCTCATTTGGTCCATATACGAGAGTCATTTAATGCTACGGCCCGCTTATCATCGGTGTCCATTGGAGCTCATCAAATGGCTTGGCTGAGGGCCAGCAGTTTGTGTGATGTCCATGAAAAATTGGTAGATTTTCCCTGCACTGGATATTACCTCTTTGGAGACAAGCTCAGGGAAATGTATGCCCAGATCAAGGAACTTGATGGGCTCTGAATGACAGGCATCATCAAGGTGCCCTTTTGCTTTTAAGCAATCCTGTTTCCAGAGATGCCCTTTCCGGCAATTTCAGTGGTATCGTGCTCCACCTGTGCTGTCACGGGAACAGGTTCTGGCTCAGGGATGACAGTGTGAGAAACGTCAGCCAAAAATGATGCTACTATCCCAAACCAAAATTGTGGCCAGTTTTTGACCAGCCTTGAAGTCCAGAATTCAGCTCCTGCATTAAAGGGTTGTATTAGTGTATAATTTTCTGTCTTTTCTGAGAGAAAAATACTGTCATATGCTTTACAACCTCTTTTGGCCCCTAACTTTGCTCACAGAAAGTACAGCTTAGAAGGGAGTAAGATTACACAGACTCACAGGACTGCTTATAAGCTTGTGGGCTGCCTACAGCCCACTCTTCTCCCCCTTCACAGATTCCCCTACAGCCCCCCTTCACACAGTTTCTTCCTTCTTCTAACAATTCTGCAACGTTTCAAGGCCATGAACAATGCTAAGTGGTGAAACATCTGGTAACTGTCCAGGGCAGAATGTATTAGGTTAAAAGACAATATGGTAATCATTAGCAGTGAACAAGAAATGTCCAATTTCAGAGTTAATACGCAGAAAGTTTTTCTTATCAGTGGCTTGGCAAAACTTCAGAATTGTTCTGGGCATGCACAAGTGAAGGATACAGTGTACAGATGCAAGGTGGAAGAGGGGAGATTGCTGCAGATCAGAACTGAACAGAGACAGAGAGAGAGATTCAGCATCTCTGATATTGTATATCTGTTTGTTTGTTTTATTATTTGTCACAGGTGTTCTCATAGCTTGTCATTGTTTCACAAAAGACATAGCCAGTGTTGTTATTCTCTTACTCTGTCTGCCGTAAGTCACACCTCATTCCAAAAGAATGTACAACGGAGTAAAATTCACCTTTACCTGGAGGAGACGTGCAAAATCACCAAGAGCTGCTAGGTACTCAGTAATGTGGAATCTGGTTACTGCTTGCATTTCTTCCAGCTTCTGGTGCTTCCCCATTGTTCAGCCTTCAATCCAGATCAGGCTCCTACTTCTCAGCTCCTCCTGGAGTTGCTGCTTCAACAGTGGACGACAGAACCTGTCCTGCCCAACCAGCATGGCCAGCAGTTCTACTCCTCATTCCCAAGAAATCTGGGGGATTGAGACCCATCCTGGATTTATAAGTCTGGACAAGAACCTATATAGGGAGAAATTCAAATTGAACTCCCTCCGCACCATCCTACCTTTCATTCAGGTTGGAGAGTGGATGTGTACCCTGGATCCTAAGGGATATGTATGCTCACATACCCATTCATCCCTCCCATTGGCACTACCTATAGTGGAATCATCTCACTAGCAATCTAAGGTGCTTCCCTTCAGGCTGTCAGCTGCACCAAGGATCTTCGAGGAATCTTTGTTTTCCCTTACCTAGATTACAGATTAGTAATGAGAGCTTTCCAGCTGGGGTGTTAAACTTCCTGCAGAAGACAGGCCAACTCCTTCAGTCACTGGGTTTCACTGTAAATTTCAAGATTCCATCCTAAAAAAATTAAATTCATCAGGGCATGGATAGACTGCAGAGAAGAGAGGGAGAGTTTCTCCAATTAGATCGTGCACTGTGCCTCAGATTTCTGGCTCAACGATTGATACAGGCAAATCACACAACAACCAAGGAAGTATTTGTTTTTCTGAGCCAATGGCAGCAGCGATTCATTTGTTTTTTTTTTCCTAACCTGCTTCTTCTTGCGCATCCTCCAGTGGGGCCTCCATGCCCAATGGGACCAGTTAACGCAACCTTTGTTGACCCTGGTAAATGTCTCGCAGGAAATGAAGAGGGAACGACACTGGTGGCTGGAGCTGAACGTTTTAGAGAAGGGAGTTCTCCTTCATTTGCTTCTCCAACAAATCCTGTTAGCAACAGATGCATCCACCAAAGGATGAGGAGCACGTATTTGTCCTCATCCTTAACTAGGAGAACCTGATCATCAGTGGAATGGCTGTTTCTGCTCGTTCTGCTAGAGCAAGAAATCAGACATGCCTGAGAGCTTTCCTGCATCTTCTCCAGAGAAGCAGAATACTCATCCAAGTAGCCATATTTTACATCAACAAACAGAGGCGCACAGGCTAATGGAACTTCTGTCAGGAGGCCATAAGGGATTTGGGATTGGGCTTGAGACTACGAAGCCTTCTTTCAACCAGACCACTTTCTGGGGATTTCCAACACATTGGCAAACTACCTCAGCAGGGTATTGCCTTGACAAGTGGTCCCTGCATCAATCAGTAGCAGACAAACTCTTCAGTCTTTGGGGCAATCCATTGATTGATCTATTCACAGCAGAGGGAAGCAGAAACGAGGAAATGTTTTGCTGTATTCTTCCAAGCAAGCTCAGGTCCACTCTAGACCCTTTTCTGCTCAGCTGGAATGCAGGTCTCGGGTACACTTTCCCATTGCTTCCCCTAATAGCCAGGATAGTGCAAAAAGTGCTCAAAGACTGGACTTGCTTGATAATTATTGTTACTAGCATGGCCCAGACCAATGAGGTTCTCATACCTTGTGCAGTTGTCCAGCAGCTCCCCAATCCTTCTAAAGGCCGATCCAACCTTATTGATTCAAGAATAGAACCATCAATATCATTTGAACCTCTTCTCTCCCAAACTGATGACATGGATGTTGAGTTCTCTCTGATCACTTCTCTTATAACTACCCAGAAATGTTGGTTTAAATGTACCGTATTTGATGTTTTAAATTGTGTGTTTACTGTAAACCGCCTAGATGGCCAGACCCTGGCAAATTCACGGTATATAAAAACTTTTTAAATAAATAAATAAATAAATGTGTTGGTATCTGCCAGAAAGTCCTCAACCAGAAAGCCTTGCAACTTTAAATGGAAATGGATTTTTTTTTCTTGTTATCAGAGCTTCCTGGACCCATTCACTTGCGAACCAGGGAAGCTGCTTCAGTTCTTATCTCTCTCTCATCTTTGGGTCTCAGTAATTGTTCAGTCAAGGTGCATTTCAGTGCCATAGTGGCTTACCATATTCAGATTGAGAGAAAATCGATATCCACTCAACGTTTAGTGTCAAAGTTCATGAAAAGCTTATAGCCAAACCACCAGTGCCATAGGATCTTAATATGTTGCTGGCACAACTTGTAAAATCATTCTTTAAACTGTTGGAGTCAGCTTCTTTGAGGTTTCTCACATGGAGAGTGTTGTTCCTTGTTCCAGTCATGTCCGTTAACTTCCGGCTTTGGTGCATTAGTCTCCTTATATGCAAGTCTTCCACTGTAGGATGCTGCTTTGCACCCACCCTAAGTTTGTACCAAAATTGGTGTCAGCTTTTCATATAAATCAAGCTATTGTGTTGCATTCTTTCCAAGGCCAAACAAAAATGAAGGAGATTGTAAGAGACCCTTGGTTTACTCCCAAAAGAGAACTCGGCCTCATCGTCAGTCCTCATGACTATTCATCTCTTATGATCCTAATCATTTGGGCATAGCAATTGCCAAACATGCTCTGACAACCTGGCTACAGACTGTATTGCACATTATGCTCTCTCTGGCATCCAGAACATAGACTTCCTTAAGGCTCATCAAGTGAGGGCCATGGCCACATCAGTGGCTCATCTATGAGCTGTAACTAGCCAGTACATCAGTAAAACTGCAGCTTGGTCATCAGTTCACATCTTCACATCCCAATCTATCATGAAGTGACAGTAAATTTGGACAAGCAGTTTTGTGCAGCCTGTTCATCCAGTAGTCCACTCTTCATGGTGGGGTCTTGGTTGCTTTTTCAGTACGTGTCACGTGTGTCATGACTAATTCAACCCCTGCTTGTCAACAGAGAAGCAAGTTCGTTTACCATAAACAGTGTTCTCCATAGACAGCAGGATGAATTAGCCATGCTTAATACTTGCCTGCCTCACTGGCAAGTCGGCTACATGGCTAAAGCTTAGCTCTGAATTCAACTGAGGGGCTCATGAGGCAGCGTCCACTTGGGAACTCCCACATATGTTCAGTAGAGTAAACGCTCTGTGAGCTAAGAGAGAATGGTCTGATCAGTGCTGTCTCTTCAGCGAGAACCTCGGGGACATCCCTGGTTGATGATTTCCTCGGACCTGTGTATTTAAGCTCCACCTTTGTCCTCAGCTAGCCGACTTGGCAATAAGTTCCGTACATCTCTACAACTCCTGCCTTTGTGTTCCTGTGACTATGCTATCGGTCTCTTGGACTTGGACCCTGTCTGGTACCCGCTCCTTGGGGGCCAGCGTGCGCTCCTGCGGGGACTTGTTCTCCTGGCCTACCCCGCTCCTCGGGCTGGCTGTGTGCCTCCTGGGTCCTATCCTGCAAGGCTTCCCGCTCCTCAGGACTATCCCTGGAACACCTCTGCAACCTTAGGGCTTCCTTGCTTCTCGAGGTTGTGCCTGTGTTCTGTACTAGACTGTCTGCGCCTCCCCGCTCCTCGGGGCCGCGTCTACGTGCTACACTGAGACTGCCGGCACTCCACTGTTCTCCGGGACTGTGCATACATCATCAGTAGAGACCTGGCTCGGCCTTCCCTGCTCCTCGGGTTGGCCTGTGTCATTATATCAACACCCTCTACGCTGCACGGCTCCGCCCCTTGGGGCTGCCTCTCTGGAATACCTCCTGCATGGCCAGTCTCGCGCCTCCTGCTCTGCGGTCTGTCTGGTGCCTTCCTCTTCGGGGTCGCAGCCAAGGCATCGCCTCCAGCCTGCCTCCCTACTGTGGGGTACTCTCCTGGCTCATTGGGACCTCTCCATAGCTTCGCCCAGAGCTCCCCCCGCTGTGCCTAACCTCACCTCCCAATGGTGCGGACCTGTGGGGCTCCTCCCCATAGGTGGCAGCAACTCGCATTCGGGTCAAGGGTTCACGTACCCACAAACCTTAACACAAACTAAGGCTAAGGGTTTGACCTTCAAAAGATTAACTTCACAATAATGAATTATAGTGCTGAGAAGGCCCTATTGGAAATTCAAGATCTGGAAAATACAGAATAACTTTGATCAGCGGTAAAAGGGGAGTATTGAGACAGAGGCAAATTTCTGTATAAAGCTGGTTACCAAAGGGAAAATGAGAAAGTGGCTGATATAATTCTGTAAGAGAATAGCAGAAATGGTAAGAGCAAAGAGGTTAGCATTCAAAACACAGGAAAAAACACATACAGCCCAAATTTAAATGGCTGGGGCTTTGCTAGGGGGCGTGTTGGGGGAGGGGGGGCGGCACGACATTCGGGGCATTCCAGGGGGCGTGGCTGAGGCCTTCGGATCAGGTCAGGTGATTGCGGGCCAGCGGGCCACCGGCGCAACTTTTGCGATAAAGGTAGGGGGGGGGGTTAAAAGCCATAAATACTAATTTGCAGCTACAGTTTGGCAACATAAAAGCTAGTTAGCAGCGTATTTATTTATTGATTTTGCATTGCTGGAGACTTGTTTTGAAGCAATCATTTCTAAAAGATGCCTTGTGAGTTATCCAGCTAAATGCCTTTGAATATTGGTTTCCTTATCATTAAATTGCTATGTAGATTTGACTTGCTGGTGCACAAACTGGGCATAAAATATTACCTGTGTGCAGGGCCTCTGATCCAAGCTTCTTCTGGTCTGAACATTTTTATTTATTGAAGACAGCAAATATCTTTATGCTGGAAACTTTTAAATGCCCTAAACTTGGGCGAATCACAGCAGAGTGATTATGGGAAACCTAATGCTCTGTGTTCTTCCCCCAGGAGCAGGTTCTCCGGCCGTCACCCCTGATATTATCTCCCACATTGAACGAGGGGAGGAGCCGTACATCAGGGATGAGCCGGGATCAGAGGAAAGAGAAACTGGGAGAAGCAGCTGCTCAGGTGAGTGCAGGAATGAGAGGGACCGGGGTAAAACTGCTGAGATGAGGAGTGGAAGGAGCAGCTGGGAACTGCAGAGACCCCTCACCAGCTCCTCTGGAGAGCTCTTGAATCACTCACAGGGTTTCTGTCACAGGCACCAATCACACTGGATGTCCCTATCCTCATCCTGTTGCTTTAAGGCCATCTCAGGGCATTTGCGAGCGTGTTTGGGTGGGGGCTGGGGGTGATTTAATTGTTGTTTTTAGCTTTTGTGATTGGATTGAAGATGTTGCAGATCTCCAAAGGCAGGCTTGGAGTGGTCTAGCGGTTTATAACTAATAAATGAAAGGAAGCCAAGTTCAGTGAATTAAAGACTTTTTACCTTATAAATTGACTATTTGGAACTTGCCTGCACTCGTTGTGGGGAAAAGTCCAGGTGTGCATTGACAGGAGGTGTTCCTGAGGGGCTTGCACAGCTCAGGGGAGAAAAATAATGCATGGAAATTGCATTTACCTCTCCGCACACAATATTTTCCTTTAGACAGTTACCAGGTCTGGTGCCACCGGGTGTGCATACTGTGCATTTGCCTGGGGCGGCACACTCGGGCGGGCCAGCGGCAACCGGAGATGCTGCGGGGCCACCGGCAGAGCTTAACCCGCCAGTGGCTGAAGGAGAGAGGCCACAGCCGCCGGTGGAACTCAATCCGCCGGCGGCTGAAGAAAGTGAGGCCCGTGTTTTTATTTGCGTGTGCTCGCATTCCCACACACAGCTTTCCGCTCCCCCATCCCAAGCAGGAAGGTTGGTGGGCTGTGGTGGAGCTCATCCTACACGTATGTGTGTGTGAGTAAGAGCCTGTGTGTGTCTGTGAAAGCCTGTGTGTGTTCTTGTATGTTTGTGTGCCTGTGAGAGCCTATGTGTCTCTCACACTCTCACTCACACTCACACTCTCCACACACACTCTCACACACACACACACAATATGTATGTATCTGTAAGGAAGAAGAAGCCCAGACAGTGTGAGTGAATGAATGTGTTACTGTGCATGTGTGAGAGGGAAAATAACATTTGCAAGGCCCTACCTCCTCCAAACCACTATGATCTCAGGGTGACTGGAAATCAAAGGATCCCAGGTATGGAGAGCAGGAGATTTTTAAATCCTTATTAGTTTTAATTATTGGGTGTAATTTGATGTTTCTGCTCTTTTGAAATATTTAATTTTTTTTGGGGGGGAGGGGGGGAATAGAACATTTTTAAATTATTGGATTTTTTTTATTTTCTCATGTTTTGAAATATTTTATTGGTGTTTGGGAAATTGTGGATATTCTATTCATTAACTGGTTTAAAATATTTATTCTTTGTACAAATATGATTTTATTATTATGATTGATGTTTTATATTTTTTTATTTTATTATTTAATGTTTTATGAAGAATGGTAATGTTCCTGCTTTTCCATTGTTGCTGTGCATGTAGAGGTTTGTTGTGGGTTCCAGTTCAGTTCTTCTCAGCACGTTTATGTTGTTACTTTCTGATCTCTTCATTCTGTATTTGGTGAGGGTCTGTCTGTGTTCTGCATATGTGACAGCGGTGAGGGGGTGGGGGGCCTGTCAGTTTTAAAATATAGATTGGGGGAGGGAACTTGACTTTATTTGATGGGCTGGGACAGAGACTGAATGAATCATGAGGGGGGAGGGGCAGCACAGTATTTGTTTGTACAGGGTGGTGGGGAAAGTGCCTGGAAAGGAGAAAGAGCAAAGAAAAGAGAAAAAGAAATTTCTAATGTAAAATAAATAGCAAACTAAAACAATGTAAAGTAAGCAAAATGTTTCCTTTCTATCTAGAAAATGATGATCCCAGATACCATAATACAGAGGCACATCACTGGGCCCTCAGTGAGAATCTGGAAGGGAACAAGATGTTATCAGAAGGAGACACAGAGGAAACTTCTTCATGTTCTGATTGGGGGGGAACTTGCAGGAATCAAAGCCACTCAGAAAAGAAGCAAAGAAATATATCCGGCGACTCACCTAAGAACTCTACTGTGTGTGAGAAAAGTGCCAATAATTTTGTACACACAGGGGAAGAGCAGAGAAACCAGACAACGGAACAAAGATGTTCATATGATGTATGTAGGATATTCCTTATGGACCCTGTAACTCTGGAGTCACAGCAGAGTTTTCACACTGAAGAGAGGCCGTCTACTTGTACAGACTATGAGGAAACCTTAGGTCAGAAGGAAGAACTGGTGGAAGAACAAATATTACACACAGAAGATATATCTTATTCATGTTCTGAAAGTGGAAAAGGTTTAATTAAGAAAGGAGATCTAACACAATACCAGAAAATCAACAAAAGAGAGAGATTATTTACAGGTACTGCACATGTACATACTAATAAAGAAAGTCATCAGTATCAGAGATTTCAAACAGAGGAGAGATTATTTTCAAGTTCTGAATTTATTAAAAGTTCCAGACTGATGATGAACGTTACAAAAAAGAAAATCCATTTTAATGCAAGACCGTTTTCATGTACTGAATGTGGTAAGAGTTTTAATTTAAAAGCAAACCTCACAAGACACAAGAAAATACACACTGGTGAGAAACCATTTTCATGTACTGAGTGTGATAAAAGCTTTAATCAGAAATCAAACCTCACACAGCACCAGAGAATCCACACTGGTGAGAAACCATTTTCATGTTCTGTCTGTGACAAAAGATTTAGTCAGAAAGGAAAACTTATATTACACAGCAGTACTCACATTTTTGAGCGATCATTTTCATATACTGAGTGCCAACAAAGCTTCATTAGGAAAGCAAAATTTAAGAAACACCAGGAAATCCACACTGGGAAGACTCAACCCCAGGGACGATTATTTCAGTGTACTGAGTGTAGTAAAATATTCAGTCGAAAAACAA
This sequence comes from Rhinatrema bivittatum, assembly GCF_901001135.1. Taxonomy (NCBI): domain Eukaryota; kingdom Metazoa; phylum Chordata; class Amphibia; order Gymnophiona; family Rhinatrematidae; genus Rhinatrema; species Rhinatrema bivittatum. The sequence continues at coordinate 44,067,557 of NC_042616.1, read as the reverse complement.
CCCTGAAACGCCACCTACTTATCCACACTGGTGAGAGACCATTTTCATGTACTGTGTGCGGAAAAAGGTTTAATCAGAAAGCAAGCCTTACAAAACACCAGAAAATTCACTTGAGTGAGAAATATTCATGTCCTGAATATGTCAAAAGCTTTAATCAACAAACAGCTCTTACAAACCACCAAAAAATTCACACTAGTGAGAAACATTTTTCATGTACTTATTGTGATGAAAAAGTTTTCAAAAGATACCTGGGAATCCACAGTAGAGAGAGACTATTTTCATGTACTGAGTGTGATAAGTGCTTTACTCAAAAAGGACACCTCGCAAGACATCAGATAATCCACACTGGTGCAAGACCATTTTCATGCAATGAGTGTGGTAAAAGTTTCAAAACAAAATATCATGTGAAACAGCACAAGAAATTCCACACTGAGGAGAGACCTTTTAAATGCACTGAATGTGAGAAAAGTTTTAAGCATAAGAGAAACCTCACTATCCACCAGAAAGACCACAGTGGTGAAAGACCATTTTCTTGTACTGAATGTGATAAAAGCTTCAAAGTAAAATATTACCTCCAGGAGCACCAGAAAATTCACATTGGTCAGAAACCATTTTCATGTTCTGATTGTGGTAAATGTTTTACAGTTAAAAATAGTCTCACAGAACACCAGAGCATTCATACAGGTGAGAGACCATTTACAGATAAACAATGTGAAAAAAGTGTCAGGCTGAAGAGTAGCCTCATGGAGCACCAGATGTTCCTCATGGAAGAGAAACCCTTTTCATGTAAGTTGTGTGATAAACGTTTCCGGTCGAAAAATCTCCTACAAAAACACCAAAAATCCCATTCTGACGAGAGACCATTCTCATGTTCTCAATGTAATAAAAGCTTCAGGTACAAGGTTAGCCTATCACTTCACTGTCAAACTTACACTGGTGAAAGGCCATTTTCATGTATGCTGTGTCATAAAACTTTCCAGCTGAAAAGTCTCCTCCAAAAACATAAAAAAACCCATTCTGATGAGAGACCATTTTCATGTTCTGAGTGTAATAAAAGCTTTAAAGTGAAGAGAAACCTCAAAAACCACCAGAAATTGCACACTGATGAGAGACCATTTTCTTGTTCCAAGTGTGGTAAATGTTTTATTCATAAAATAATCCTTACGAACCACCTGAAAACTCACACCGATGAAAGACCATTTTCTTGTTCCGAGTGTGGTAAAGGTTTTAAGCATAAAATAAACCTCACAAGCCACCTGACAACCCACACTGATGAGAGACCATTTTCATGTACTGAATGTGATAAAAGATTCAAAATGAAGAAACACCTCACAGAACATCAGAAAATTCACACTAATGAGAGACCATTTTCATGTTCTGAGTGTCATAAAAGTTTTAGGCAAAAAATAATCCTCACTAACCACCAGAAAAGCCACACTGATGAGAGACCCTTTTCATGTTCTGAGTGTGATAAAAGTTTTAGGCAAAAAATAAGCCTCACCAATCACCAGAAAAGCCATACTGGTGAGAGATCTTTTTTATGTACTGAATGCAATAAAAGTTTCAAACTGAAGAAATCCCTCAGAGAACACCAGAAAATCCACACTGGTTGGAGATAATTTTCATGTTCTAAGTGGTAAAAGTTATAGATCTAAAATAACTTTCAGAAGACACCAGAGCAGGGAAGAGGGGTCTGCTGAGTATCTTTGTGATGATCTTGCTGTGTTACAACTATACTAAATATCAGCATGGTAATCCCCTATTATTAATGTATGAAAAGAAGTAACAAGCAAAATTCAAATTGTCCAGGATAAAAAAAAAGGTGCCACCTTATCCTCAGTACTATGGTTAATGATAGTGGTAGTTTTATGCAGAATCTGTAGGTGAAGACAACGCCTTTGGTAAAATTACAAGCCATGATACCCCTATAAATCAGGAGATAGACCACAGAACTAATGAAAAATTGAGAGGACTAAATACAGCTATATGTACCTCTGAAGATGAAATATAGATAATGTACTGTTATTTTTGTTATAAACTCTGTATTTAAATTACACAAAGTGAGCCCACCAATTATTAGAAGACAGAGCAATGCTATCAAAAGAAAAGCTATGGAAGCTAATTGGAAAAATTAAAAACATAGAAACATGGTGGCAGAGAAAATCATACAGCCTGTCTAAACTGACCATCCACACCTACTGCTCAGCTTTGCAATTCTTGCCACTCTTTCAGAGATTCCCTGTGCTTGTCCCATAATTTTTTGAATTCAGATTCTGTCCTTGTCTCTGACTTCTCCCTGGGAAGCTGCTCCAGGCTTTCACTAACCTTTCTGTAAAGAAATACTCCCAATTCTTCCCCCTGTCACCCTCATTCCAGAGCCTCCTTTCCATTGAAAGAGACCTGCCTCCTGTGCATTAATATATTGGAAGTATTTAAATGTCTCTATCATATCTTCCCTGTCCCACCTTTCCTCTGGGGTATATATATTTAGGTCTTAAATTTGTCCCCATATGCTTTTCCGTGAAGACCACCTGTCCTTTTAGTAGCAGTCCTCTGGACCAGGGACAACATCACCTCCTTTTTTCTGCTAACCATTCTTCTCCTTATGTGTCTAAGGAGAAATTACTACTTATCTGATAGTTTAATTTCCTCTAAAGAAGACAAGCCGATCCACATGAGTGGGTTATGTACCTCTACCAGCAGATGGAGTAAAGCTGACATCAGGCTGACATCAGCCTGCCAGTATTCTCTGGAAAAGCCAAACTGTGGACAAACTGATTATACCTGAACATGACTATTAACCATCAACCACTCATGCTTCCAATCAAATAGGAACACTGAGCTTAGACAAATGAATGAACATTCACTAAACTGAGGGATTGGTTATGATACTTACCAGTCCTCCAATGAATAACAGGAACAACACTGCGTTATCTACACCGAAAGGATGAACTAAAGGCAAGTTGGCAGCTGAGGACAGATTGTGGATTGCCCTGCCTTTCTTAGAGGAAAGGAAATTTCTCCGGGAAAGAGTAATTTCTCATTCCTCTGCACTCAGGCAGGCTAAGCCACACAAGTGGGATGTACCAAAACTACTCCCGAACAGGGCGGAAGGCTGCCCATGGTCCTGTCAACATCGCACATGTGAATGCAGTGTCCTCCTGAGCCTGAACATCTAAGTGGTAATGCTTGGAAAAGGTGTGTAAGGAGGACCACTTCATTGCTCGGCAAATCTCAGCGAGGCAATAATTGAAGCTTCGCCCACAATACTGCCTATGCGCTAGTGGAATGTGCTGTAACTTGTTTAGGCAAAGGAATCTCAGCATCCACACTGGCAGTTGTGATGGCTTCCTTAACCCAATGGGCTGTAGTTGCCTGCTTTGCTGGCTCACCCTGTGTACCTCCACTATGGAGTACAAACAGTTGATCAGACCTCCTGACAGATTTAGTAATCTTCAAGTACAACATCAGATGCCGCTTGACATCCAAGGCACACAAGACACGAAACTCACATATCTATCCCTGTCCAGCATGGGCAGGGAAATAGACTGATTGAAAACCATTCTCAGCAAAAAGGAAATTATAGTCTGAAGCTGTACTGGCCCTGGAGTCACATGCAGAAATGGCTCATGGCACAAAAGAGCCTGCAGTTTGGAAACCCAACATGCTGAACAGATTACCTATGAGAAAAACTGTCTTCAAGGTAAACAGCCACAAGGAGAGGCCGTGCAGCAGTCAAAAGATAGTGCCAAGAAATTCAAGACCAGATTAAGGTCCCACAGAGGCACCAGAAGCCATAAGGGAGGATGAAGACCTTGACCTGACTTCCGCTAAAGAAGTGGAATCTATTCTCAGAAAACTTAAACCAGCTTCCCACCCTTCAGACACCATTCCCACAAAATCCCTCCTCTCCATCCCGAACACTATATCCAAACCCATCGCAGACATCATAAACTCCTCCCTCTCTTCAGGCTCTGTCCCAGATGCTCTTAAACAAGCTATTGTCAAGCCCCTCCTAAAAAAACCAACACTAGACCCTAAAGACCCCGCTAACTTCCGCCCTATCTCTAACCTGCCCTTCCTATCCAAAATTATGGAAAAGATTGTAAACATCCAACTTACAGAATATCTAGAAAGCAACAACATTCTGCATCCAGCCCAATACGGCTTCCGTAAATACCTCAATACAGAAACCCTCCTGCTCTCCCTCACGGACCACTTACTCATAGGCATGGACCGAGGCAACTGTTACCTCCTCGCCCTACTCGACATCTCAGCTGCCTTTGATACCATCAACCATAACCTCCTCATCAACCGGCTATCCGAAATAGGCATCTCAGGCCTAGCCCTACTATGGTTTAAATCCTACTTATCTAACAGAAAGTTCTCCGTCAAGATAGGAAACGCCAACTCCACACTCTATCCCTTGTCTCAAGGTGTCCCACAAGGCTCCTCCCTCTCCTCCACCCTTTTCAACATTTATCTCACACCTCTATGTCAGCTCCTCACAGACCTCGGCCTCAAATTCTACCTCTATGCAGATGACGTTCAAATCGTCATTCCCATTCACAACTCTCTCTCAGATGCCCTTGCCTTCTGGAACACATGTCTTGCCAACATCAATGACTTCCTCACCAACATCCACCTCGCTCTAAACTCCTCCAAAACAGAGCTGCTCCTTATCTCTCCTCACCTCCCTCCCAAACCACCGATCTCCAACGATCCAGCTTTCAACGTCATAACACCCCAACCCACAGTAAGAGACCTTGGGGTTATCATAGATCAACAACTCAATCTCAAAAAACAGATCAACTCCATCCTCAAAGAAGGTTTCTTCAAGCTTCACATCCTGAAGAAACTCAGACCCCTCCTCCACTATCATGACTTCCGCACCGTCGTCCAAGCCACCCTTTCCTCAAAGCTGGACTACTGTAATGCCCTCTTCCTTGGCCTACCCTCCTCCCCCACCAAGCCCTTACAAATGCTCCAGAATGCCATCGCCAGGGTCATCACCAACTCAAGGAAAGCTGATCACATTACCCCAATACTCAAAGAACTCCACTGGCTCCCCATCGCATCCCGAATTCTCTTCAAAATTCTAACCATAGTGCACAAGTCCATCCACTCGCACAATTCCAATTGGCTGGATGAACCCTTTCGTCCTATACGCACTGAACGACCCACTCGCACTGTCAACAAAGGCACCCTCTCCATTCCCCCTTTGAAAAAAGCCCACCTCTCCTCTACTAGGGACCGTGCACTATCCATTGCAGGCCCTAAACAATGGAACACCCTCCCTACCACTCTCAGGCTAGAGCCATGTTACGCCAAGTTCAGAAAAAAACTTAAAACATGGCTCTTCCGACAAGCCTACCCTGATTAAGTACACCGACTTCCGCAAGTATCTTGCCTACGCCTTGTATATTCCTGTAAATAGTCCGTTGCAGTTTTTATTTATTGCTTTAATTCCTCCACCTCCTGCTCTTTGTATACTCCTCCTTGTTCGCCCTCCCTGTTCATTGTAATTTCTACCTTTAAAGTTACATTGTAAACCGGTATGATGTATGCATACTAATACCGGTATATAAAAGTTTTTAAATAAATAAATAAATAAATGAAGATGCTTAACTCCCTTCAAGAACCAAGACACATCTGAATGGGAAGACAAAGGCCAACCATTAATTCGCCCCCTATGATAAGCGAGAGCTGCCACTTGCACCTTCAAGGTGTTAAGAGCCAAATCTTTAAGCAACCCTTCCTGTAAAAATTCCAAAATTAATGGAATGTCCACTTTGAGAGGCTTAGAACTTTGGTCCTCACATCAGGCCTCGAAAACTCTCCAAACTCTAACATAAGCCAAAGACGAAGAAAATTTTCTGGCCTGGAGCAAAGTGGAAATCACTGGAGCAGAATAACCATGCTTCAATAACCGAGCCCTCTGAAGGGCCAAACCATAAGACAAAATCGACCTGGATTGTTGTGTACAATAGGTCCCTGATCCTACAGATCTTTCCTGAGCAGTAATCGGAGAGGGCTGTCCACCAGTAGCCTCTGCAGATCGGCATATCACGGCATCCAGGGCCAATCTGGAGCCACCAGAAGTACAGATTTGGTCTGGCCTGCAATCCTTTGAATGATCCTGCCTATAAGTGGCCATGGAGGGAAGGCATATAACCCCTCGTCCTGTGGCCTCACCTGAACGAGAACATCAATACCCAGTGCTTTTGGATCCCTTCTGCAACTGAAGAACCGCTGAACCTTTGCATTGCCAGAGGTCGTCAGCAAATCTATATATGGGTGAACCCAGCATGCCACTATGAATTGAAAGGCTCTGTCCATTGTCTCCCACTTTCCTGGGTCCAAGCTCTGCCTGCTGAAAAAGTTGACCCAGACATTGTCTTTTCTAGCAGTGTGGGAAGTGGATATGTCTTGAAGATGCTTCCCCCGGAACTAAGACTTGAAGATTGCTTCCCCCGGAACTAAGACTGATACATTGCCACAACACTTTCAAAAAAAAGACTCAAGACTTGGATGTTCGGTCAAGCGTTCCCATAACTCACTGAGTCTACCACAGCCACCACAGACTGTTATCAACATATCAACGACCATAGCCTAGGCTCAAGCCTTTTCCTTTAATTATCAAGAATAAATTTCCCCTCCCCAGCAGCTAAGCTCCCTACCCATAGGCTTGTTCGCTTTAGTTCTGTCCTGGTTCATAGTCATGTTATCCAAGTTATTTCACATCCCTTGTTCCTTGTAAGACATAAGTCTGTCATTGTTTATTATATGTTGCAATGTAAACCGGAGTGATAGGCAACACTGTTACCTGAACTTCGGTATAGAAAAGTTAATAAATAAATAAATAAAGATGTTGCTCTGCCCATACCATGAGAGCATCTATCTCCTCTGACACCTGTTGGCTTTTGGTTCCACCCTGATGATTGATATAAGCCACCGTCGTCACATTGTCGACATTATCCTGATTGCCCGAGTCTCTAGAAGCTTGGCGAACCTCAAGCAAGCCAGCCAAACTGCAAGTGCTTCCAATCAATTGATGCTCCATTGACATTTCTCGACACTCCAGCAACTTTGCACCAGCAACTTCTGACAGTGAGCCCCCCAGCCCAGAAGGCTCACTTCTGTTGTGAGCACAAACCAATCCGGTGACTCCAAGGATACTTCCTTCCTGAGATGAGCCACTTGAAACCACCATTGCAAGTGGATGCTCACCTCCAATAGCTAGTGAAACCTCACTTTGTAGTCCTATGACTGTGGATTCCACCGGGAAAGCAAGATGCTCTGAAGAGGCTGCATGTGTGCCCTCGCCCAGGGGATAATCTCTAAGATGGCTGCCATCAAACCCAGGATGTGTAGCTATGACCACATTATCAGGCGAATAGTCCTATTCAGGGTTTGAACTTGAGCGATCAACTTCTGAATGCGACTCTCCGGCAGAAACACTCTGCCCTGCTTTGTATTGAAACAAATGCTGAGATACCCCAGTGTCTAAGATGGCTGTAAGCTGCTCTTGGCCAAGTTCACCACCCAGCCTAATTCTTGCAGTAAGAACCCAGGTGACTCTCCTCCACACTCTTTGCCCGAATCAACCAGTCACCCAGATATGGATGAACCAGGATACTGTCCTTGCTCAAGAACGCTGCAACCACCACCTTGACCTTGGAGAAGGGCCTGGGCGCAGTGGCCAGCCTGAAGGGTAGCTGAAACTGATAATGACGTCCCAGAATGGCAAACCGCAGGAACCGTTGATGTTCCCAGCAAATGAGATGTGAGAAATTCTCCTGATTGCACTGCCATTATTACAGAGTGCAGAGTTTCCATTCAGAAATGACTTACCTGCAAATACCGATTGACTCCATTGAGATACAGGATGGACCGAAAGGGCCCCTCCATTTTGAGTATGACAGAATAATTAGAATAGCGGCCTCTATTTTCTTGTGATTCGGCAATAGTAATAACAGCCTTCAAGTCCAACAGCCTCTTTAAGGTTGTATCCCCTGCCACCCTCTTCTACAGGGAATTGCAAGAAGAAACCATAAAGGTGTCCGGAGGAATGTGAAGAAACTCTAGAGCATAGCTGCCCTGATCACTTCCAGGACCCCTCAGACCAACGTGATCTGGATCCACCTCTGATAAAAGTGAGATAGACGCCAGCCTATCTCCTGCACCCGCAGATGAGTCCGCACACCTTCATTGTGAAGATCAAGGTGCTCTGTCCCCGGAGCCCACATCCTTCCAAGGCTTTTTAGGCCAAAAGGACTGAGATCTACTGAAGAGATAAGGCCTCCGAGTAGCCGCTCTCCTATAAGGATGAAACACCTATAATTTCTAGCGCGGCCTCTTGCCCTATAAGGATGCGATGCTGGCTTCTTATCCTCTAGCAAACGAACCTGGGATACCACCCATCTATTTTCCATTTTCTCCAACTCACTATCAAACAAAAGAAAACCCTTAAAGTGTAACCTGGTGAGATTGGACATGTAAATTGTGTCCACCGACCAATTTCACAGCAACAGCTGATGCCTAGCTTCTATCATGGAAGCCACTCCGCTGGCAGCAATGCGAACAAGATCATAACCCGCAGCAGCTAAGTAAGTGGCTTCCAGTTCTATTACCGCACTGCTATCTGACCTCGCTCCCTCAGTCTCCTGAAAGAGAGACGCAGACTAGCCTGAGCCACCAGGGATCAACATGAAGCAATTTGTAAATTCATCGCCATGGCCTCAAAGGCCTACTTAAGGATAGCTTCAGTTCTCCTATCCTGAGCATCCTTTAGAGCTGCCCCTCCTTCCACCTGAATTGTGGTAGACTTGGTAACAAAACACATCGGCGCATCCACCTTCGGGGAAACGTAGCTGTTCCCTTGCCTTCAGATCCAAGGGGTACAGACCCACTGAAAGCATCTCCCTGTTTAAACTCACCTCTGGAGCACTCCATTCAAGGTCAATCAACTCTTGAATCGCAGCAAGGAGGGGAAAGAAGCATGATGCTTTGCGTAGGATGACCAATAATGGGTCCTTCCTTTGCATACCAAGACAGTCACCCCCAGCCACACCAAGCATCTTCAGAGTCTGAGATAACGGACTCGCCAACTCATCTCTATGAAAGAAACGGAGCAGAGTCTTATATGGCTTTAAATCCAAGGGAATTTCCCCCTCTTCCACAGGGGAGAAACTCAAATCCCCATCAGAGTCATCTGATGTATCCTTATCCACAGCCTCCGAACATCATCAGGGACTGCATTACCGTGGTGCTTACACACATTGGCAGACAAGCGGGAACCCTGAGCATGCAAACCTGATTTAGAAGGTATCACTGATTCCAACGGGTGACCCTGCAGAAAGATCTTTAGTCCCTGGAAAAATTCCATCCAGGAAAAGGACGTTTGGGCCCATAGGCCCCAATCATATACTCTTTGACAGAACATCCCCTGAAGATGTCTCTGTCATTGGGTAAACAGAAGAAGGGGACACCCCCGTTGTGTCGCCTTCAGATCCAATCCCCTCTGTCCAAGGGGATGGACCAGCATCGGCAAAATCAGTAGAGGAAAAATCACCTCAAGCATTCAGGCAGCGCTGACACAGACTCGCAGAAAGCCCTGGCTGTATTGCCCGTATATGGCAAGCAGCACAGATCGCTAAGCGCTTATACCTCTTCATCACTGGTGCCATACTGCCCTCCGCTGAGCTGTGTGTGGTTTCTTGTGTTCACAAAATAAAGTACATGCTCAAGTGTGTGCTCAAAGCCGCTCTCAGTATGCGCTCACTGGAAGGCCACTGAAGTACATGCACAGGAAAATGCAGCGTGTAACTACCTGCACAAATATAGGGCGCGACCTTGTGCGCAGAAGTAGGCACGCACATGCCCGCTGGCGTCAGTATATCACCGCGTGGTGAGAATGCGCACATGCAAATGCGCAAAAAACGGCACTGCGGTTTACCACATGGCTGAAGAGACCAAGCCTGGGAGCAGGGCTTAGTGAGAGGCTGCTCAACCTGCTGAGCCTGTGTCACCTCCATACCTCGCTAAAACTCCCCAGAGAAGTGAGAGGGAAGAAAGGAAAAGAGGCCGACCACCAACGCCAAGGGAAGAAGACCTGGTAAGGAAGGAGTAGAGGAAATAAAACTTCCCTAATCTCTCTCTTCTTTCTTTCTTTATTTTTTCACCTGAGCTCAGGCTTTCCTGGCTGAGAGCATGAACGGGTCTCCAGCTACAGGGGCAGAGAGCGAAAGCGTTCACCACCGAGCCTCCCTCATCCTCCAAACCACCTTTTTTTTTTTTTTTTTTAAGTCCATGCCTGGCAAGGCTTCCGGACTTAAGAAGCTCAAGTGAGGGAGGGATCCATCGGTGCCACCTCAGGAGCTTAAACAGTGCTTGCAACTTCTCCTTTTCTTCTTATTTTTCCTCTTTTTTTTTTTTTTTTTTTTACTTTAAACAATCCTCAGTAGGGAGATGCACATCCACCATCTGCTGGAGACGGAGAATACTGGCGGGCTGATGTTGGGGCGGGGCTGTATGCCAGTGATGTCAGCTTTTCTTCGTCTCCATCGGCTAGTAGAGGTGCATATACCCACACGTGTGGACTGGCCTGCCTGAGTGCAGAGGAAGCATCTTCATGGCTTTTGCTGTTACCTTATCACCTTGAGATTATCAAACGTGATCATCCCCAGATCCTGCTCTTGTTTGTGTATGGAAGAATTTCACCTAGACTGTACCTCTCCCTTCAGGTTTTGCAGCCTATATTCATGACTCCAGTTTTTAGCATTAAATCTTAGCTGCCAGACTCTAGGCCATTCCTCAGGCGTCTTTAGAACCCTTCTCTTGTTTTCCACACCACCCTGTTTGCCTGCCCAGTACACCTTTTGGTATCATTTGCAAAAAAAACAAACAAACAATCCTTTCTCGATAGTCACTTGCAAAAATAATGAAAAGAACCAGTCCAAGCACCGATCCCTTTGGCTAATCACTTATAACCCATTCTCCTTACAGAGGCTTTGTTGCCTCCCACTCAACCAGTTTCTATTCTGGTCAGTCACTTTAGTGCCTATTCCAAGGGCATTCGGTTTATAAGTCATCGATGTGGAACCATGTCAAAGGCCTTACTGAAATCCCAGTACACTCCAGCTAGCGCTCTCCCCTAATCCAGCTGTCTGGTCACCCAGTCAAAGAAGCCCATATGATATCGCCTTAAAACAGGTGGTTTTCCTTTGAACACTGACTGCAGTATACGCAGGCTAAAAGGGCCCACATGCATTGCAAACAAACGGGCCCATGCATTAATCTGTGCATTAAAAAAAACTGTGCACTAGATTTCAGCACCCAGTTTTGGGTTTTTTTTTTAATTTTTATTTTCAAAGTTTTCACATTTATTACATGAAATATTGCAAAAGAAATTCGGTACGAATACATCAAAAAACCCCACATTAACATCTCTAGGATGAAAAACAAGTCTAGTAAGTATGTACCTTGATATAGGTATTGTTGGAGGCAAGAGGAAAAATAAGAGCGAATAACACTTTCCATGTACTCAAATTAGATAGGAGAGTTACTCCACTTCTTAATTAAGTCCATCACCCTTCAGGAGTTACATTAGGGTGACCCAACAAGAAATCCTTCAATTGCTTAGGATCAAAAACCACATAATTATTTCCCTGATATCTAACACATCCTTTGCAGGGAAGCTTTAAGACAAATCGTGCTCCCATACTGATAACCCTTTCTTTCATATCAAGAAATTCCTTCCTGCGTAACTGTGTCATTTTAGCAACATCGGGATATATCCAAAGCACCCAGTTTTAACGCACAAATTAAACATTTGTTTAAACTCCCAATGCAGTAAGGCAATGATATGCTAATGCAGCGAGATTTAAAACGTGCATACGATGAGTTAAAATGTGCGCGTAGCACAGGCTGAATGCACGTTTTAACTAAAGGGAAGGAGTGGGGTGTAGAGGCAACCTTGCTGCCCCATGCGGGTTCAGTGTGCAAAGACTTGGCGGGGGGATGGGGAAAATAAAAACCCCAAGCAGAAAGGATGGATTGGGGGAGGGGATGCAAGGACTGCTTGACCGGGTTGAGCTGCACCAAATCCTCACTTCTGGCACTGGCAGCCTGGAGAGAGGTGCACGGGAGCCAGATCCACTCCCCCCAGCCTTCGAAGTAGGGAAAGAAAAATCTGACGACATTGTGGCAGTGGAAAGTTTACTCCATCTCTGACCAGGAGTTATTCCAGTGCACCTCTCTGCAGTGGGTAGTAATACTTAATGCCTTCATTTGTATGGGATTTCCATGCAGGGGGGGCGAAGCATTTACTCAAGAGTTTTAAAGGAACATTTTGTGAACATAAAACTCCTGCAGTGCCAGTAGGTGCTCAAAATGTACGTTCAAGTGATGGTCAAAGTGTGGGTTCGACTGAACGCACCTTTCTGTATCAGCCTGGATGCATTATTGATAGGAATTCAGTCATGTGCAATTAGTTAGCCAAACCCTTTTATTGGAAGGGTAGATGGATTATGTACTATTGAGATTGGTGTATAAAAAGATGAGAACTGTTTGCATAGTCTGTCTGTATCCTGTATTCACAAAGTACAAATATTTCCTGCTCAGATTACGTCTTGTAAACAGCATCGTAGTGTATATATTTACCTTTCTTCTGCCATGCTGTATTTCCTGTGTGATATATGGTATGAAAAGCCATGCCTGTTAAATCATCTCATTTAAAATGTGGTTTCTACTACTTAACTGCTATAGCGCTACTCAATGTAGGTTAAGTCAAGATGCAGAAAATTTACATTGTTATTGTCATCTACTTCCACAGTGGAGAGAATCCTGTAACAACAAAGTCTCTTTTTTTTTTTTTTTTCTTTCGTGCATATTCCAGCTTGTCCTTTATGAATTTAATAAAAGGTAACATTTGCTGTGTTAATCCATATCAGAACACTATAGAGTCATTAAGAACATCATGATCAATGGACGAGTGGACTCAGAGAAGGGAATTTTAAAACCAGGGTAACCGGACCCTGTAAAACCCGGTCAGGCAAGGCCAGGGGCAATCAGCGGTGGCAGCCTGGCAGCCCCCCCAATCACCTGCCTGTTTTCGGGGTTCGGTCTGACTCTCCTCCTCCTCTGCCTCTCCCACAGTTGTACCGGCACTTGTTGCTGCTTCGCGCCATCCTCCTGAGAGTTGCACAGGAAGAGGAGAGTCAAACCTGAACCCCAAAGACAGACGGACAGAATCAACGCTCGATTTGAAAGGGAAAAAGGGGGAGTGGGGTGGTGGCTGCAGCTGGCCAGCCCCTGCCCCCCCCCCTCCCAAGTGTCCGGTCCTGCTCCATGGAAAAGTTGGCAACCCTGTACTCGAGCCTTCAAGGCATCAAACTCCACAGTGGAAACAAATGACAAGTCCTTTTTGTAAGTCTTTGTCTTCAATAATGGTAAGTCCCTGTGAGAAAAGATTGGTGCCTTGAGATAAACCTAAGGGCTAGAAAATCGAGGTGGCTGGCAACATGCTGGACTTGGGCAGTCAAGGGCCAGCAGGGCAGATGATGGTTCTGGAAACATGGCCCAGTTGTAATCCTAGGCTAAGACTGCAGCGATTGCGTGTGGGTCCTTTGATTGTGATGATATCGAGCCAACAGTCACCAGAGATCTGAATCCTGCCGGGGTTGCTGCTGTCGTTGAGAGTGTGATCTGGATATTTTCTGCGGAGTGGTGCTTTGGAATTGCATATCCGACCCCGAGAACGCTGGTCTCACAAAGGACGAGAAGGGTGATGAGAATCTACAAATGACGACGAGGTACAAGAAGCACCAAAAGAAGGATGTACGTTCTCATCCTCCGATGAGGTGTCGAAAATGACTCTTCTCAAGAGTTGACAAACTGTGTTCATCCATGGGTAGATGAACCCGTGGGTAGATTGAGGATTGGGGGTACTAGGGGAGGTGTAAGTTTGGGGAGGGCTTTTATGGGTTCTTTAAAGTTTATTTTGATACAGCAACCAATGCAGTGTGTGCATGAGGATCAGATCGGACATGGTTTATTTCTGCCAATGACCGACCGACCTGATGACCTCGTGGAGCTGAGTAGCACTAATGCCATTGGCTGTGGTTGCACCTCTATCCCCATGCGATGGCACTCTTGGAGTAACTCTGGTGCCACTGCTTTTTGCAAGTGAGGTGCAGCTACTTAAACTGTGCCAGGAAGCAGCGCTCGCCAATGACTTCACCAGCAAGGACAGGCAGAGGGCCGAATGTGGAACTCTGACAGTGTGCATTGCTCACAGTCACATTACATCATCTAGGAATAAGATCTGCAGCCAGGGCTCTGCACGCGCTCCGGGAGATATGTTTTTTTTGGACTGGAGACTCAGTTTGGGGGGGGGGGGGGGCTGATGAGGGTATTGCTTCTGTGGGGAAATTGGTATTTTGGAGTAGTTTCTAGACTGCAGTGCCTCTCCCTTGAGGTTTCTCCTGCAGGGGTGATTCAGATGGCTTTCTTGGGAGGGGGCTGGAATGGTTGTGGGGAGGCAAAGCAGGGATTGAAGAATACTGAGATCCCCTGTATGATTCCTTCCAAACCATTTGTTTGGGGGAGGAAGAGGATGGTGGACTGGAGGGAGTGAGAGTGGGATTGAGGGAGTTAGGTTACTGTAGTTACAAGTTTCATATATAAAAAAAAGTCAGCAGATGTACTAGCTTCACTCAAGGCCAGATTTTAATACGCCTGTGCATGTATTTTAAAATGGGCCCGGCCACACGCATAAACCCCGTTATGTGCACGAGTGCCAGGGCTCTCCGAAGGGGCAGGCCGGGACAGCACCATTTTACGCTGTCCCGGGGAAACGCGGGCCGGCAGCCGACTGGCACGCAGATTATTTCTGCTCCACAGAAGTAGTAAGTAATAAAACAAAAAAAAATGTAGTAGATAGGAAAGGTTTAGGGGGAGGAGAGGAGAGGGGAAGAGGGCGGAAGTTTAGGTAGGGGGGTAGGGAACTGGGGGAGCCCTGGTTGCGTTGCTGTGCGTATAAATGGAAAATTCACCACCCTGCACGCGCCCATCTGATTTTATAACATGCGTGCACGTGCACCTTTTAAAATCTCTCTCTTAATGTAGCAATGTGCAGTCTAAAACTTCCATTGTCAAAAACTTGCTCGATGCAGTGAGCTCCCCAGCCCCGGAGGCTCGCATCTGTCGTGAGGACCAGCCAGTTCGGCAGGGACAGGGTTACACCTTTGCCCAGGTGAGTTTCCTGCAGCCACCACTGGAGCCAAGAACATACTTCCATCAGTAGGTGGAGGCAAATTGAACAGTCTTGAGACAGCGGCTTCCAACGTGACAGCAGGGAGCGTTGAAGTGGTCGCATGTGTGCCCTTCCCCCACGATACTACCTCCAGGGTTGACGCCATCAAACTGAGGACTTGAAGATAGCTCCACACCACCGAGTGTATTGTGTTCGTCAACTGATGTTCTTGGTACATCAACTTCCTTATCCGCATGGACGGGAGGAAGACCTTGCCCTGCTTGGTGTCAAACCGGACTCCCAGATATTCCAAGGACTGGAAGGGTTTGAGACTGGTTTTTGTCCATGTTTACAACCCAACTGAGTTCCTGAAGCAGGGAGGTCACCTTGCTGGTCACCTGGAGACTCTCTTCCATGGACTTTGCCTGGATCAACCAGTTGTCCAAGTATGGGTGCACCAGGATTCCCTCTTTTCTCAGTGCAGCTGCTATGACCACCATAATCAGCACCCGGAACTGATAATGGCAGCCCAGTACCGCAAAGCATAGGAAATGATGTTCTTGCCAGATTGGAACATTAAGGTAGGCCTAAGAAAGGTCCAGGGAGGTGAAGAACTCTCCCAGTTGTATGGCCATTATCACGAAGCGCAGAGATTCCATGCGGAAATGGATTACTTGTAGATGTCTGTTGACACTCTTGAGGTCCAGGATGGGGAAAAAGTAACCCTCTCTTTCTTGGGTACGATGAAATAGATGGAATAATGCCCTGTATTTTCCTGGAGCACAGGTACTGGAATTATAGCCCTCAACCTGAGGAGCCTTCCCAAGGTGGATTCCACTGCCTGCTTCTTGTGCTGGGAGTGGCAAGGAGACATCATGACCATGTCCTGAGGAGTGCTGCAAAATTCCAGCGCATATCTTTCTTGTATAACATCCAGTATCCATTTGTCTGAAGTGATCTCGACCTACTGATTGTAGAAGAGGGACAATTGACCCCCTATCTCCTCGTTCCAAGGGTGGGTTGGCAAAACTTCATTGGGGGGTTCGGAATGAACCTGAACCCGAATCTGCCCCTCTCTTGGGCTGTCGACTATAAAAGGACCGAGACCTCTGAAACATTGAATTTCTGTAGGAACGAAAGTGTTGGGAGCCCCTGGATCAAACCCTCATGGGCGAGGGGCGCGTTAACTGCTTTCTCTTATCTTCTGGTAACTGTGGCACTGGAGATTCACCAAATTTACTGGCCAGCTTTTCCAATTTGCTTCTGAAGAGGAGTGATCCCTTAAAGGGCATCTCTGTGAAGTTTGCCTTAGAGGTTGCGCCTGCTGACCAATTTCGCAGCCATAGCTGTCTTCTGGCCGCTACCACTGAGGCCACTCCTCTGGCCGAGGTACAGACTAGGTCAGAGCCTGTGTCAGCTAAAAAGGTAGCGGCGGGATCCATAACCTCTCTGGAATTCGCCCCCGAGTCATCCACCTCCCGAGAGAGGAGCAGGCACGAACGAGTTCCCAGGACACAAGAAGCAATCTGTAAGATCTTTGCTATTGTGTCAAAGGCTTGTTTAAGGATGGACTCCATCCGCCTATCATGCGCATTCTTCAGGGCCGCTCCTCCCTCCACTGGGATAGTTGTTCGCTTCGAGATAGCGCAGACCAATGCATCCACTTTAAGGAAACGTAGACGTTCTCTTGCCGCCGTAGTGAAACCAGAATGAGATTCTTCTTTGGTTCCATCATAGAGACCGTCCCAGGAACTCCCAGCATCTTCAGGGTCTCGGCAGCCAGGGCCAGCAAATCATTTCTATGGAAAAATCATAACATTGTCTGATATGGTTCTAAACCCAGAGGGATTTCCCCATCTTCCAAGGAATCTGGATCCCCTTCTTCGTCCATGCTGTTTGGATCTGGCCAGGGATACCCTTGATGAGGCGAGGCATGTCTCGAAGTCTGCCGATAGGGCTGGGAGAGGGAGGCATTACCGACTGGGGTTCTATCCGGACAGGGGCAAGTGAAGCAGACTGCGCCTGTATGAAGGCTTGAAGGCCTTGAAAAAAATCTACCCAAGAGAAAGCCGCCTAGCCCAGGAGGTACTGGGGTAGGAGCAGCTGGATTTCCCTCTCCCATGGAAGACCCAGTCCCAGGATTACTCAGATCCAGGATACTTCCAGTTAAGGTTGTGGCTGACCCATTCTCTGACTGGGAGGAGGCGGGCTTAGTAAAGTCTGGGGAGGCCAACTCTCCCTGGGCCTCCTCACAGTGCTGACATAAGAATCCAGGTCAGAATGTGTAGCCCTAATATGATAAGCAGCGCAGAAAGAATAGCGCTTATGTTTCTTTGCTGCCAGAGCCATTAGGAATGGTAACTGCGTGTTCAGCTGGCACACGCTTAAAAATTTTGTGTGCAGATTTTGTGCACCTACGTGGACTACGGTGAAGCGCACGCACAGCCTGTGCACCTGGCTTTACCTAAATTCTGCGCCTAGAGTTGTGCATGTACGCATGTGCGTGGTGTTATGCGCACAGCACGTGCGCAGAGCCAGCATGCACCATGCGTACCGACACTCTATGGTGAGCAATACAAGACCTACAAAAATGCGCACAAGATGGCACCACTGCGGCCTACCACATGGTGTGCCTACCGAACCTGAAGCTGGGCCTAGCCCACCAGGGAGTGCCACTCAGCCCACTCGGAAGCCCAATTCCTCTTACCCCAATGGGATCGGTAATGACGTCAGTATGGCATGCCAAGCAAGGAGACCGGAGGAAGTCTTACCGAAAACCCTCCAATGTTTCTGAATTGGGAGGAATCCTCTTCTCTTTCTCTTTTTTTTTTTTTTTAACTTACCCAGGCTCAGCGCTTACAGGCTGGATAAGACACGGTCTACGGCTGCAGGGAGAGGGCTTTGGCCGTCACTGCCATGCTCGGCTTCCTGCACCTGCTGCTTTTCAGCTGCTTAAGCAGCAAAGTCCATGCCGGAACCCAGCTACTGGACCAAGGCACACCTCTGAGGGATCTCGGAAATCACCTCAGGAATTTCTTCTTCCAAAAGGTACATCGATCCCCATAGGGAAAGCACATTCACATCTGCTATGAGACGGAGAAATACTGAAGGGCTGAGGTCACTGCACAGGTGTATCTAGGGTGACATCAGTTTTGAAACCTGACTCCGTCTCCATCCTGCTTTCAGGATTAGAAATGAATCAGGGGCACTTTCTCTGGCTAGGGAAGAGCTGATCATTTGCCTCTTGCAGTGCAGCCCCGGGACTGTTACAGGGTCAGGAAAGGCAGAGAGAGAGAAAAGGGCACACGCTTAGTTCTGAGGCATTATTGGTTGTAGCTCTTAATCTGCAAATGAACGGATGAAAAACTTTTTACGTCTTGCTGTCTCAGACGGGACAGCTTTTCTTCCTGCTGGGCGCAGACTGATTACATCACACGGGGGCGGAGCCTTACACTGAGCTCTGAAAATGCAAGGGGATTCTCTCTCTCTCTCAAGCCGTTGCAATACCGTGCGCTGGCTGCAGCGCACGCCTCAACCTGCAATTGTTTGCGCATCCATAACCCCCCCGATGCAAATCAGGGGTTAGCGCGTCCAATTGCGTGCGTAAGTAATATCGCTCATACTATGCAAAAAAAAAAAAAAATGTGCGCCCTAGATGCTCATTTTTACTTGCCAAAATTAACACCTGGCATTAATTTTGGAGGAGTCCAAAAAGTGTACAGAAAAACAGATTTTAAGTTAGAGGAACTACAAAATTAGAATGTCCCCCCAAAAATAAAAAGCGTGCAGGCGGTCAGGTTAGGAAAAGGGACAAGCAATTAACGGGCATCTATTTTCCTAACCTGTGACTGTGCACAGGTTAGGAAAATGGATGCTCTAAAATTGAGCATCCATTTTCCTAAGTGGCTGACAGCCACCTCTCCCATTTACATTTTGCATTGGGCGCCCCGGAGAGGTAGATCGGTTGGCATTAAGGGGGCAGGAGGAGCTCAGTCATGAC
This sequence comes from Rhinatrema bivittatum, assembly GCF_901001135.1. NCBI lineage: Eukaryota > Metazoa > Chordata > Amphibia > Gymnophiona > Rhinatrematidae > Rhinatrema > Rhinatrema bivittatum. The sequence goes on along the minus strand of NC_042616.1, from coordinate 44,048,301 downwards.
CGCCTCCCTTTAACAGGTGCCAATCTTGCATCGGGCCTGTCTGTGCAGCTCCTATGCGGCGACAGGGTAGGGGCTCTTTTCTCTTTATTCTGTATTTTTTTCCCGTCATTTTCTCCTCAGTCTGTTTTATAGATCCATAAATTTCTGCCTTTGGGCACGTTATTCTGCAAACACGTGGTGAGGCTGCAGGCGGCATCAGATTTCTTCACCCCGTTTAACGTTAAGGTCTCTCTGCAGCTCCCGGTATGTCTTTCTCTATGTTAGGGAGGCATCCCTAGAATACAGGACAACCCCTTGGTTAAAAGCTGTAGCAAAGATTGCCACGCTGACCCTCCTCTTATCTCTGCCCTGGTAGTCACAGCAGGCCAGTGGGGTGGGGCCACCGTAAGCAAGTAGGGGGCCGATGCAATAAATATGTGCGGAAAATGGACGCTCAGTGTTGTGTCCACTTTCCTAACACGTGCCCAGCCAGTGATCATGAAGGGTCACGCTAAAAAGGAGGCACTAGGGACAAATGTGTGCCCCTAGCATCTCCTTGGCCGCGGGTGCCCAGGAAAGGTGGCTGTCAGTGGGTTAGGAAAATGGATGCTTGTTAATTGAGCATTCATTTTCCAAACCTGACCACCATACACTTTAAAAATAATTTTTTTTTAAACATTCTGGTCCTTTTGGTTCCTCCAACTTAATATCACCAGGATATTAAGTCGGAGAAAGTACAGAAAAGCAGTATTTTCTGCTTTTCTGTACACTTTTTGGGCTGCTCAGAAATTAACACCTGCTCTGGGCAGGCGTTCATTTCTGAGGGTAAAAATGCGCAGGTCGGGCGCACTTTTTTTTCAGTCAGGGGAGAATAGCTAATAGCCTCATCAGCATGCATTTGCATGTGATAAGCAGTATTAGCATCGCGGGGGGAGGGGGGGGTTTGGACGCGCAGTTTGGACGCACTAATCCCCTTATATAATAAGGGCTTGTGGACGCACATCCAAAACCAGCATCCAACCACGAGTTAAACAGGGCGCTGGGATGAGCAAACTGTATTGCATCGACCCCCAATATATCAGTCCCTGCAGCTGCTGCTCTTCACCCCACACCCCCACCAGTGTAGCCTGATCACAACGGAAATGCACAGCACAGGGGAAGAGAAGCCACAGGGACAGGGCCCACATGCTTAGCCTGTCCCTACTCCGCCAAAAGAATTGTGCCCCTACAAACCGAGAGGAACCTGAAGCATAGGAATGGGAAGAGGAAAAGGACCTGGGAGTGGTTTCTAATCCAATCCACCACCTTGGTAACCCCTTTGAGGTCACTCAGTTTATTAATTAGCCTCCTCTATCAAAAGATTTGCTGAAATCCAAGTAAACAATATCGAGTACATCTACTTGATCTAATTCTCCAGTCCCCCACTCAAAGATATCAGATTTGTTGGAGTGGGAGACTCTGCCACTGGTAAAAACCATGTTCCCTCAGCTCCTGCAGTCCACTGGATTGTAGTGAGCTACCCCCTCCTTTAGTTGAGATTCCATTAATTTTCGCATCCCGGTAAGGCTAACGGGCTGGAAATGTCCATCCTCCTCTTTCTCTCTGAAGAGGGACCACATCTGCCCTTCTCCTTTCTGTAGAACTACCCCCCGTCTCCAACAATTTACTAAAGAGCTCCCTTCAGTGAACCCAACAGAACTTCTTTGAGCTCCCTAGGATGCATCCCACCCAGCCCCATGCTCTGTCCACTTTCAGTTTTGCTAATTGCACAAAAAAATATAAATGAAGATACCAGTCACTAGTGTTTCACTTTGACCACAACCTCAGTTATCTCCTTTAGTTGCTCGAGCAGCACACTTCTGCGGCTTCTCTCCGAATCTCCTCTTTCCTTCTGCAGCATCAATCATTTTAAGAAGGTATCACCAACAAGCTTGTTTTCATTTGCCCAGATAAAGATCTTAAATTATCATTTTATCTTTTCCAGATTCCCTCATATAATATTGTCACATTCCAAATGGTGAGGTTTTTTTTGTGTATTTCCTAGATTTAAATATAGGATTTATTGCATTGTAATGGCAGTACCTCATCTCCTTTCACATGAGTGTTGCCAGCCCTTTTCACGTTTTCATTAGTGGCTGTGATACGTTCACTCTTGCCATGGGTCCATGGTCTAGAACTGTAGCAGAGATGTTATCTTCACCCTAGGATTTTGCAGCATTGCCATCACCCTCACTAGCACTAGTGCTGAGGCTAAGGGTGGGCACATTTTTATCTTCAATGATGTTGGTTTGTCATTTCGCTTCTTTTTATGCTTAAATAGTAGTAGTTGCCTTGAGCAGATTTGGTTGAGGTGTTGTTGAAGGAGATCACCATGAGAATGTACTCAACAAAAGACTTGCCTAGAGCATCGTATTTTGCAATTATTCTCCCCCCAAAGGCCTCTTTTATGGATTAGTGCCTCCAACTGGGTTTGTTTTGTAGATATCAAGACAAGAAAGAATCTCACTCATAAATCAGAGGCATGCAGGATACAATCTCAATCTCTCAAATGTAGTGTTAGTGCTTTTCTTAATCTGCGAATTGTGTCAAAAAGAGCTTCCAGCTGGCGGTCACAGGGCAGGGGTGGCCAACTCCAGTCCTCAAGAGCCACAAATGAGCCCGGTTCTCAGGATATCCACAATGAATATGCATACGATGACTTTGAATATGATGATGAAAGTGTATGCAAATTAATCTCATGCATATTCATGGGGAGGAGGAATAGCCTAGTGGTTAGAGCAGTGGACTATGAACCAGGAGACCAGGGTTTGAATCCGGCTGTCACTCCTTGTGACCTTGGGCAAGTCACTTTACCCTCCATTGCCTCAGGTACAAACTTAGATTGTAAGCCCTCTGGGGATAGAGAAATACCTACAGTACCTGAATGTAAACCGGTGTGATATCTTATTTGAGATTGAATGTCGGTATATAATAATAAATAAATGTTGGATATCATGAGAACCTGGTCTGTTTGTGGCTGTCAAGGACCAGAGTTGGCCACCCCTGACATAGGGTGTAGTATATAGGCAACATACTGTGGGGCGTTTGGAAGTTCTTTTTAATCAAACCTTTGAAACCCGAGACAACAGGACCTATTTTTATATCTTTCTGCCATATTTTCCTATTCAGTTCCTTTCTAAGGTTTATATATCACTTTATTCCGCCAAAGTGGTTTATCTCATATGTGATAAATGCATCAATAAAGCATAGTATAACAGTATAATTAAATGTCTTGATATTTAATGATGATCCATTTCTCCAGACATATTACTGAAGCATCTCTTCATGCAGACACTTCCATTAGCATCACAGTTTTTGTGCATTTCTCATTTACTGCTAAATCTGGTTTTCTTGCGAAGAGCCATTTATTGGTTGGAATGAGGTATATCCCAGGTAATCGTAATGTCTTCCTGATCAGCAATTCTGTAATTGCCGGGTCATGATCTTAGAGCTTTTCAGGTACAGCAAAGTTACAGTATCTACACAGATCCCAGAGGATGAGCCGGGCCACCTTACTGTGCCCTTCTGTAGATAGGCCTTCGAACATCAGCACATCACACCCAGCAGTGAGATGTGAACCATTTCCAGATCTGTGCTACAGAGCCTGCGTTTGTCTGTTTTGCTGATTTTTTTTAAATGCTTGCTGTAAACCACCTAAGTCCATTGTCTCCTGTGCTTGCAATTATCCATCGCTCATCTTCAGGCCCAGGTTTAAGCACAGACAACCTAGGCAACTGCCTCTGGAGCCCAATTTTCACTGGCTCCGCTGCCTTATTGCCGATTCGGGCTGGAGGCCGGCACTGTTACAGAGGACAGTGGCGGTGACAACTGCATAGTGAGGGAGGGATTTGGACAAGAGTGATCGGAGGATGTGATGATCCCCCCCCAACACCACCAAATTGTCTATGGACACCTACATAGTAAAGCTGACCCTGCTCACCCTTAAGTTTAAGTTCTCTTCTCTTATCCATTCCTGGTTAGTGCAGTAGCTCTCTTCTTCTATACCCTTTTAGTATTAAAACAGAGTGAAGCTCTTATCACGCAAAGTATATACATATAATTTATTTCATGGTAAAGCACCTCCAAATAGCATTGTTTTGTGCAAACCTTCATGAGAATGAATCTCACTCATCAGCCAGGGTATGTTGGGTACGATCTTATTCTCTCAAATTTACTGCTAGTGCTCTTCTGAATATTTGAATTGTGTGAAAGAGAGCTTCCTTCTTGAGCTCACAGGATGTAATATGTACAGGCAACATATCAAGATAAGCTTGGAAGATTTTTTTTTTTTAATCAGGATACTGGTACCTAATATAATTCGGGATAATTTCTGTATCTTTCTGCCATATTTTCTTGGTCTTTGATTGCAATTTTAATTATTTAAGGATCTTCTCTTTCTCCACAAGTTGCACAGAATAGTTGCTGGATACTGACACTTCTATCAGCAATTTCATTCTTGCTTTTTATTTCCCTTTAATACAATGTTAAATTTTCTTGCATCATGCTTTTCATCAGTTGGAATGGAAATGTCCCAAGTGATTATACCACCTTAATTGTTTGCAACTCCATCACAGTTGTGATCCCAATGTTTTCCTGGCACAGTAAGGTTCACCATTGAAAAGCTGGCATGAATTAGATATGCTACGTGGGTGATTGCATCTGACGGCGACAAGGACCCAGCTCTCAGAGCTCATTGAGGACTTTACTGAGCATGCACAGGTATTGCCGCACGAGCATGCTGCCTTATAGGCTTTTCAGTCTTTCCTTGTCTGAACTACTATACAGACATATCATCTCCCTCAATATTTTCTACTTTTTTGGTATCAAGTGTCCCTATCTGCCTCATTGCTTTAAAAAGTTTTCTGCTACTTCATTAGCAGCCCTGAAACAGAACTTTCTAAAATTATACCAAGACACATAATCAAAGAAGATGTCAAAGAGCACACAGAAGTCTAAGACCAAGAAGCCTGTGGTAAGCAGCCTGCATCTGTGGTTACCAGAGGTCCATCACAGATACAAACGCCATCTGCTAACAAGACTTGGGCCCGGACCACAACTCCTCCAGCTGCTATAGCTGAAATTGTATAAGAACCTAAGAAATTGCCATACTGGGTCAGACCAAAGGACCATCAAGCCCAGCATCCTGTTTCCAACAGTGGCCAATCCAGGCTACAAGTACCTGGCAAGTACCCAAACCCGTAAATAAATCCCATGCTATTAATGCCAATAATAAGCAGTAGCTATTCCCCAATTCAACTTGATTAATAGCAATTTATGGACTTCTCCTCTAGGAACTTGTCCACACCTTTTTTTAAACCCAGCTACACTAGCTGCCTTAACCAAATCCTCTGACAATGAATTCCAGAGCTTAAATATGCTTTGAGTGAAAAATAATTTTCTCCAATTTGTTTTAAATGAGCTATTTGCCAACTTCATGGAGTGCCCTCTAGCCCTTTCCTTATCTCAAAGAGCAAATAACCGATTCAAATTTACTTGTTCTAGTTCTCTCATGAGTTTATAGACATCAATCATATCACCCCTCCTAGCCATCTTTTCTCCAAGCTGAACAACCCTAACCTCTTCAGCCTTTCCTCATAGGGGAGCTGTTCCATCCCTTTTATCATTTTGGTTGCCCTTCTCTCAACCTTTTCCAGTGCAACTATATTTTTTTTTAGATGCGGTGACCAGAATTGTAGTATCACACCTGGAAGATGGAAGCCTTAGGAAGGCACTGGCAGATAAGAGTCCCAGGCTTTAGCATGAGGCTGAGTGATAGACACTCTTCCTCAAGGAGTGAAGCATTCTTGAGGTCCTGGCACAAGAAGTCGAAGGAGGAAGCTTCTTCTTCTCAATCTCTCAGGCTCAGAAAGGCTCCCATTCCATGGTGCTGACCTCCAATCTGCCTCATCAGGGATTAAGTGTGGCACAGAAGCCTGTGACACCAGAGAAGGCACCAAGAACAGCAACTAAGCAGCATGGGAACCCCTTTTGGGGATCATCCCCTTTGGAGCTGAATAGAAGATCGGTGTCATTGGCACACAGATCTGCAAGAGTTGGGCCCCCTCCTCGATGTTGACACAGGATATAGTCTTATCAGTGCAGGTGCTGTCTTCATGGCGCCAAGCCATCTGTTTTATCTGAACCTGAGGCTAACCAGGACGTTGTCTGTCATCAGCACAGAGTTCGCATTCCAAGGTACAATCAACACCCTCAGCATGGTAGATCACAGTGCCATCAATGATGTTGGCGTGGAATACTTTGATGCATATCTCCAAGATTCCCGTGGTGGATGTCATGGTGGGGAAGGAGCTACCGGTGCCACCTTTGGAGCAGGGTACTAATTGATGGGCATTCCTGATGCAGCTAGTATGGAGCACCTCAAAGCCAGCCACTGATCTAGCAGGAGTGGCTGTAGCACTGAATTGCATTCAGCTTTAACATCTATCCTGAATGAGGATGAGCCAATCTGGAGAGGATGTCTTTCCTTCACCTCCGGCTCAGAGGGACCTCCAACCAGTGGAAGACCAGTTATGAGAGCTAGTGAAGAATTTATTTGCATTCTTAAGCCCAGAAGACTAAAGAGGGAGATTAGAACTTCTCCTGCCCAAGATGGAGAAAAACTTCCTGCATAGCAGGGCAGATCCAAGTTCCCCACAGGTCCTTATTCCACTGCAAGACTTCCAGCATTAGGAGTAAGTACTTGCCATGAGATGGTGGATTCTTCTCCTATAGGAGAGTCCCTTTATGAATTGAAGGTGAAGACGTAGTGCAGTATTTGCACAAATGTGTCCAGAAGCTAAAACCCTTGATGGAGTTGTCAGATCCAGGGCAAGTGGACTTCTGTCCGACAGTGGAAGAAGTGGAGGAATGTGAAAAGCACCTTATCTGTTGCATAGACAAAGTTTTTGATACTGCAGCCATGACTTTGGCCCACATGGTTGTGGACATACACGATCATCTCATGGATGTGCCCTATGCAGGATTCAACCTGTTCGGTGACAGAGTTCAAGAGATGACAGATGTAATTAAAGAGTATCAAGCAAGCTTACATTATCATTATCAGCTGCAGCAGGGAACCAACTGGCCCCTATCCAGCACTCTCTTTAAAAATGTCCAATCTTTCAAAGACATTCCTTCTGCTCTTTTCAGCATCAAGTGCTTCCCACCCTTCAACAGCAGCAGCAGCTGCCTGTTCGAGGTCAGCAGAAGGTAAAGCGTCAAACCAAGGTTCAGCAGCAAACACAGGCACCAGGTTTTGATGACACTGCGATCCGCCTCCTCATCTCCTCCACTGGGGGAATGGTTCAGACCTTCCTCTTAGAATGGCTCCAGATCACTAAGGAGCGGCGAGTCTCAAAGATTGTGGAATATGGGGATCATGTGATACACTAGCTGAGACAGCAGCACGGTGTAAATTAAAGTACTTCTTTTAAATATTTGCTGGTGCTTGTGAACAAAAAGATATCGAAAGATACATTAAAACGCTGTAGCCCTAAGATGTGGGCTGATTGAGCTGCTGAAGTAAAACATGTTGAAAATGTGCCTGCTTCTGGAAATGAAGATGTTTGTCCAACAGACAAGCCATCCTCGGATGGGGAAGAATGGAACGAGCCTGAGATGCTGCCAGGAGCCACTGAAACAACCAGGCAGGTTTTCAGCTATTTTGCTGAAAACATCTCTAATAATATTGACACAAAACTAAGAATTGTAGTGGAGAAAGCTGATCAGTAGGTATCTTTTCTTTTTGAGAGCAGGAGGAGCAGTTTTTGTATTTCTGCTGTTTTTTTCAATTTGCTATTGGAGTAGATCTTCTTCTCTAAGTGCAGCAAGCTTCAGCTTGAGCTTTTGAATTATTTTATTTTTAATTTTTATATACCGGAATTCCTGTATGCAATACAAATCAATCCGGTTTACAAGTAACGAAAAGGTTGCCCTGGTCTTGGGGTTAGACCGGGGTTTTTTTACATGGAACACAGAACAATAACTAATCAGATGTTATTCTCATTACTGTTGGTGTCCTGGATTATTTTCTCGATGGTTCTGTATGCAATGATTTTATTTTTTAAACTCTATACATTGGTTCCATGGAGGAGTTACTATTCCTCTTTTCTTTTAGCCTTGAGTCCTTGCTGGTAAGACTCTCAGTCATGATTTTTGCTGCACAATGTTGCATCCACCTGATTTCTGTGTTAGCCTGTGTGGATTATTTGGTGCAGTTTTGGCTGTGAAAGGAACCATCGAAAAGGATGGGTAAAAAAGGCAGGTATGTGCATATACATGCTGCCTGATTATTCCTTCCTCCCTCCACCCCATAGAATCCTGCATGACATCGGGCTCACCTTTCAACATGTACGTATTTGTCATAGCAAGTGAAAGTACGCAATTTGTTGCACAGTGCACGTACTTTAAACTACAGTGAAGCTGGACTATGTTGTGAAGCTCAGTGTGCCCATGGACTGATATTTGCACCCCAGAACACACATAAAAGGCCAAACTCATTTTAATTGTATTTTCCCTTTAATTATGATTCCTAAGGAGCAATTTAGCAAGGGGCAGGAGGAGGGGAGTCTAAGGAAGTGCAATCAAACATCAAATGGCCCAAAAAGGCATTGGGGCTATTCATCAAATCTTGTAAGATCTTAGAATTCTCATCTTGCTGGCATTTTAAGCTCTCTGTTAGGACGATAGTTTATGAAGATCCCATCTGAGGCCATTAAATTCAACAAATTACCAAAACTGGCAAACCTTATTCGTTTTAACCACTGCTGACTGCTTGTACTGCTACATCAACTGTATTCTTCTCCACAATTTTTTCACACTCCTTCCTTTCCTGCTCTCTCATTCTGTCGTCTTGCATTCATGTTTCTGGTTTTCTGTAATCCTTTATTTTCTGCCCATTCTCTACCCTTCTGCAGCCGCATTTCTCTCTTTTTTCCATATCTCTCTCTCTGTTTCTGTAGTCGTTCTCCTCTCTGCTTTGAAGTTTCTTGTAATCTCTTCTTTGCATTTCTCGCTTTCTGTTTCTCTAGTCGTATTGCTCTCTGCTCAGTGGTTTCCTGTGATCTTTTCTGTGCAATTCTCTCTTTGTTTTTCTGTAGTCGCATGTCTCTTTGCTGTACAGTTTCCTGTGATCTTTTCTTTCTCGCTTGTTCTCTAACCTTCTGCAGCCGTGTCTCCTTTTGCTCTATAGTTTCATGTAATCTTTTCTCTGCTACTTTTTCTCTCTGCATCTTCATCCGTGTTTTTCTTTGCTCTATAGTTTCTTCTGATTTTCTCTTTGTCTCTTCTTCTGTCACTCTCTGTACACATTCACTGTTCATATTACTCGCATCTGTGGAAACCATTGGCAACAGAGCATCATAATTGCTATTGTCTAGTTCAACATTGAACAACAGAGATACATCTGTTTCACTCATTACTTGCCCACCTATAAAATTGGGTGGTCTGGTACCATGGAATTCACTGTTAAAATAAGTACTAATAGAGTCTGTCTGGTGTTTTGTTAAACTTTGTTTCTGAGAGACATTCTTATCACAATCAGCACATGTAAATGGTTTCTCTCCAGTGTGATTCATTTTGTGCTTTTTCAGGTAAAAGAGAGAAATTAAATTCTTATCACTTTGACTATATTTAAATCCTTTCTTTCCTTTGTTTATTTTTTGGTGCGATACTGGATCTTTCTTTTGAAGAAAGCTTTTCCCATACTCAGAACATGATAATGTTCTCTTTTCTATGTGCGTTATTAAGGTTTTCTCACCAAAGAAATGTTTGTTACATTCGATAGGTTTCACTTGAATTTGCCTGAAGCTTTTATCACAATCAGAACATGAAAATGCTGTCCTACTAGTGTGGCATGTCTGGTATCTTATGAGGCTTTTTTTCTGAAAGATTTTGTGACATATAGTGCAAGAAAACAGTCTCTCTCGGGTGTGAATTCTCTCATGCTGTACTAAAGCTCCCTTCCTAGTGAAAACATCCCCACATTCAGAACATTTAAAAGGCATCTCACTTTGGCTTTTTTCTTGTTCCTGTGATTCTCTCTTCTGCCTGAAAGCTTTTCCATTCTCTGTCCATGTAGATGGTTTCTGCTCAGTGTGAAATCTCTGATGAGATCTTAGAGTTGCAGAATCCCTGAGGAATACCCCACATACATCACAGAAACATCTTTGTTTTATCTGGTTTCTTTGCTCTTCCCCTCTTTGTGAGATATTACTGGCACTTTGCTCACACATAGTTAAGTTCTCAGCTGCATCTCCTGATGAATTTCTTTGCGTTTTTTCTATTATGCTTTGAGTCCTGTAATTTCCCCCCCAGTCACAACATGAAGAGGTTTCATCGCTGTCTCCTTCTGATAACATCTTGTTCCATGCTGGATTCTCACTGAGCTCCCAGATATATGATTTGCTATTTTTGGTTTGGGGCACATCAGCTGCTGGATCAGATAAAAAAAAAAATATGGACATATATTAGACACACAGAGATCCATAGTGAAAGGGTTTGTCTGGGTAACTTTTGATTTACCTGGGCAAACCCCAAGGTTTAAAATTTCTGGCCCCTCTTAACTGGATACATGTTATCTAGGTAAGTCGTTACGCAGATAAAGTTTATCCGGATAAATCAGAGGGCCTTCTAGGATGGAGTTAAGTTAGCCAGATAACTTACTCAGCTAATTCCAATATTCAGAGTTAACCATAGAAACATAGAAATGACGGCAGAAGACGACCAAACGGCCCATCCAGTCTGCCCAGCAAGCTTTCACAGTTATTTTTCTCATATTTATCTGTTATTCTGACCACTGAAGTCAGGGCCCTTATTGGTAACTTTTTGGTTCTAATTTTCCTTCCACCCCTGCCACTGATGTAGAGAGCAGTGCTGGAGCTGCATCAAAATGAAGTATCAAGCCTAATTGGTTAGGGGTAGTAACCGCCGCCATATAACCAGATAAGTTATTCAGCTAAGTTCGGACAGGCCTGAGAGCAGATCCAAAATGTACCCAGATAACTTTAACCAACTATGTTCGAAAGATAGCCAGTTAAACAGCAAAAAAAGAACACAAATTTTAGATAAGCCTCCTGGGTCTTCAGGCCTGACTGCTTGCCCTCCATCCACCCAAAATACTTTAAGGAATGTATGGGCTAGCACCCAATTCCCCTCCCAAACTCCTAACCCCAAAAATATATTAAAAAAAAAAGAAAAAAAAAAGAAAAATGATGTGGGCCTTAGCAGCTCAATACCACCCCCCACCTCTTCACGATATTTAACACAAAGTCATCAAAGCCCCCTCTGAGCCCCAACCTTCCCAACCTACCTGCAACCTCTTCCCACCCTCCTGGACCTCCTCTAAATTCCAGCTGGACGCATAGTACAGTCTTACCCACTCCCGGCCACTTGCAGTGCTCTCTGATAGCAGGGTTTAGCGTACGCATCCAGCGCTGCTGTCAGTTGGAGGGCAGGAGGCGGCTCTGTGACTTTGCATTAAATATTGGGGAGGGGGAAAGGCTGGCCTGCAGTCACTATGGCCCACATCTTTTATTTAATTTGTGGGGGTGGGGATTAGGGGTAGCGATCAATTTTATCCTTTGCCTCACCCATAGGCACAGTGAGTGCAAAATGCTGTGCTGCCACCCTCCTGGACCTCCAGGTTTCTGACGTGCTCCCACTCCACTCCAGGCCGATCTGGTTCTTTTCTCCCAGTTTTCTCTCTCCTGCTGTACCCGTACACACACACACTGACCATAGAACGGATGCTGGCACTGGTGCTGCTGTTCTGGCAAAGCAGCGCGCGTGAGGGGACAGAGTCAGCCCAGGGTCCTACCCACTCTCTGGGCTTCCTTGGGGGAAGCAAGCAGGGGCTGCAGGCTGAAAGTGCCTGTGCGTGCACGCTGCTTCGGCCGAACATCAGCGTCTGAACGTTCCAGGGGGGGGGGGGGGGGGGGGGGGGGGGAGAGAAACACTGACAGCAGCAGGAAATAATCAGAGACCTCACCAGGGAGAGCGATCAATGGACAAAAAAATAAAAAAAAGAGGTGGAGATTTGTTTGGGATGAATGGGGACGTGGATGTATGTAGTGGTGGGTAGAGCTGTGTGGGGAGGGATGAGTGGGTGTGAAAGTGCAGAAGTGTAAATGGTAACATTTAATCATGTATATATTATGTAAACCACCTAGATATTAAGTAGAAATATAAACAGTTTAAATATTGCTTAAAAAACAATATAAAGGTTTTCAAAAAACTGATTTTTTTGCATAGTAAATGATATGAAACTTTATGCAAACTTATGCAAATTTGCCACATAATTGCTCAGAATTTTTAAAAAACATGCCACAGAATTTGCTAATTCTTGACATCGAATTTTGAAAAATCTGCCCCAGGAAACTGGGGGGCTAGCATTATGATCCTCAGATGGTCTTAGGGCTTTATGTGAGCGATTAAAGAGATCTGCAGAGGAGCTTGTGCAGGGGTCTCTGCAGTTCCAGCTGCTCCTTCCACTCCTCAGCTCAGCAGTTTTACCCCGGTCCCTCTTACTCCTGCACTCACCTGAGCAGCTGATTTTCTCAGTTTCTCTTTCCTCTGATCCCGGCTCCTCCCTGATGCACGGCTCCTCCCCTCGTTCAATGTGGGAGATAATATCAGGGGTGATGGTCCGAGACCCTGTCCCCAGGGTAAGAACACTGCATTAGGTTTCCCATAATCACTCTGGCTTTGAGTCATCCAAATTCAGGGTATTAAAAATGCTCTAAGATAAAGATATTCACCGACTTCACTGAACAAAATCATTCAAATCCTAGTTAAAGAATCACAGGTCAGTGGGCATCACTAAAGTCATGTGAGCTCTCTCTATGCCTCATGTTTAGTCCATCCCCTTCTCTGAAAACTGCAATAAATTACCAGCCTCATTTCCATATGGGCAAACCTCATTATCCCTCACACAGACTACACGAGTCTCCATCATTATCTATTCAGAAATCTCAGTGGGTTCAGACAGTGGGTCATGTGATAGTTTTGTGCTGAGTTGAGGTCACGTGACTCTGGTGCTGCATGGTTAACAGCTTCCCAAGTTGTCAGTATGCAATTTTTTTTTCCCGGCAGTTTCTTCCTTCTCCTTGGGGCTTCCAGTTCAATTGGAATAGGCCTCTATTGGGTGGTCATGGAATGAACTTACATTCATGACATCCCAGGGGTGTGTTTTTATCATATTTGCTATCCGCCTCCTAATTAACTTAGTTCAATTACTGTAACAACAGTCCTTAGCCGGAGACCAATCAAGGGGTCCTAATAACATATCCCTTTCTTTGTAATATCCGCCTGTCAACACTGTTGTAAAAAATTGTTCTTGTAATAACTTATCCTCTTAGGTTCTGCCCATTGCGCTCTTATCAATTTTTGAAAATATTTAATGATATGGTCTGCACACTGCATTTATTTTAGTTATTGAAATTCTCTTATGCCTTAATTCCTAGTTACAAATGCCCTTGTTCAATGTAAATTACTTTTCTCGTTTCCCTTGTTCCATGTAAACCAGCATGATGTATCTACGAATGTCGGTAGATAAAAAAAACTTTAAATAAATAAGTAAATAAGTTCAACCACTAGGTGTTGCCATTGCTTGATAAATAAGACTCCCTCCCTCCCCCCTGGGGGCTGTCATTTTGACTTCCGCAGCATCTCTAGCACTAGTCCGGCCCAGGGAAACTGGTCTGGGAATCGAGCCTAGGTCCTTCAGATTTCCGTGCACAGCACTAACACTGAGCAGGCCTGTTTGGGATCTTGATACTTTTAAATTAGTCAAGAAGCAACAAGGCAGCCACACTACCAGCAGCCACTCAAATGCTCCTCCGCCCCCATGCCATTTAAAGCACAAATATTAAAGACTTCATAGCAGGCATGTCATTTAGGTTCATATTTCAGTGCAGGATCAGAGATGTGTCATCATGACTGGCCTTCAGAGGCCATCTCATAGGGGCAGTGACATTCACATCCTTTCATCCTTGGTGTAAAGAAAGATAATGGACCTGTCAGAAATCACATTCCCATAGGACCCCATCCCTGCTAGTTCCTTAAAACTAATTCATAGCTCAATCACGCCAACAATCACATCCTTAATCAATCAATCTCTCTCTCATGGAAGATCTAGTCCCAGACAGGGAGAAACAAGCAGCAATAAAACCTATCCTAAAAAATAAAACCAGCTGCATTGACAACTGGGAAAATTATCGACCGATATCTAACCTGCCTTTTCTATCCAAAATTCTTGAAAAAGCCATATTATCACAACTAGAAGACCATCTAGAAGTCTATCTATCACATTTTACATACAAACCAATTTGGATTCAGAAAAAAATTGCTCTATCGAGACTCTACTCGTATCCCTAATGGACCCATATTACAGTGTTTTAACAATGACGAAACTTAAATCCTGGTGCTAATTGACCTCTCGGCTGCCTTCGACAGTCAACCATACCCTTCTATGCCATTAGCTGAGAAATATTGGTATTGACGGCGATAAATACCAATAATACCAATATTGGTATTGATGGCAATCAATACCAAGAAGTGGATCACCCCCTTCTTATCAAAAAGGACATTCCAAGTCAAACTGGGCAAGCATATTTCAGACACCTTCCCGATCGACACTGGTGTCCCCCAGGGTTCAGCACTATCCACAACTCTATTCAACATCTACATGCTACTACTATGTAAATTACTATCTGATCTAGGAATCACTTTCTACCTATATGCCAATGACATCTGTTGTCCTTCTCTGTACCTTTTCTAATTCTGCTATATCTTTCTTGAGATGTGGTGACTAGAACTGCACACAATATTCAAGATGAAGTCACACCACAGAGCTATATAGAGGCATTATGATATTCTCTGTTTTATTCTCCAGCCTTTTTCTAATAATTCCTAGCAATCTATTTACTTTCTTGGCTGCTGCTGCACACTGAGCAGAAGATTTCAACGTATTTTCAACGATGACGCCTAGATCTTTTTCCTGAGTGGTGACTCCTAATATGGAACCTCGCATTCTATAGCCATCACTTTGTACATGTCCACATTAAATTTAATTTGCCATTTGCATGCCCAGTCTCCCAGTTGTGCAATGTCCTCTTGCAATTTCTCACAATCCTCTTGTAATTTAACAACTTTGAATAATTTTGCACCATTTGAGAATTTGTTTACCTCACTCATTCCTATTTCTAGGTCATCTATAAATATACAGTATAAAAAGCAATGGTCCCAGAACAGATTCCCTAGGGCACTCCACTAATTTACCTTTCTCTATTGAGAAAATTTACCATTTAGACCTACTCTCTCTTTTCTGTCTTTTAATCACTTTGCAATTCACAATAGGACACTGCCCCATTCCATGACTTTTTAATTTCCTAAGAAGTCTCTCATGAGGGACTTTGTCAAATGCTTTCTGGAAATCCAGATACACTATATCAACTGGCTCATATTTATCCACATGTTTATTTACACCTTCAAAAAAATGTAGCAAATTTGTGAGGCAAGACTTCCCTTGGCTTAATCCTTGTTGGCTTTGTCCCATTAAACTATGCTTATCTATATATTCAGCAATTTTGTTCCTTATGATACAAACTATCATTTTGCCTGGCACAGACATCAGACTTACTGGTCCGTAGTTTCCTGGATTACCCCTTGAAACCTTGATCCCTTTTTAAGAATTGGTATCGCATTGGTCTTCAGATACCACTGACAATTTTAATGATAGTTTACAAATTTTAAATAGCAGGTCTGCAATTTCATTTTTCAGTTCTTTCAGCAATCTGGGATGTATACCATCTGGACCAGGTGATTT
Source organism: Rhinatrema bivittatum (assembly GCF_901001135.1). Lineage (NCBI taxonomy): Eukaryota > Metazoa > Chordata > Amphibia > Gymnophiona > Rhinatrematidae > Rhinatrema > Rhinatrema bivittatum. The sequence goes on along the minus strand of NC_042616.1, from coordinate 44,032,460 downwards.
GCTACTCTTTAGTTTGACAGTTTTGCCCTAGGATATCTTCCAGGTACAATGAGATTTGTTTCAGTTCCTCTGTCTGAATCATCATCTTTGATTATCAGTTCTGACATGAGTACCCCTCTTACATCTTCCTCATATTTCGATTGAATGTCGGTATATAAAAGCAAGCAAATAAATGAAGACTGAAGCAAAGAATTCACTTAGTCTCTTTTCTATGGCTTTGAAATTACTAAGTGCCCTTTTATCCCTTGATCACCTATGGCTTTTAATTTATGGAGGCCTTGGTGAGAAATAATATATCCCAGGAAGGGAAATTCCTCTTGTTCAAAAGTACACTTCTCTAATTTGGCATAGAAGTGGTGCTCATGGAGCCTCTGGAGGACCTGTTTCACATGACGTCGATGCTCTGACAAAGACTTTGAGAAGATCAGGATATCATCCAGGTAAAATACCACATGAGAGTACAGAACATAAGAACATAAGAAATGCCATACTGGGTCAGACCAAGGGTCCATCAAGCCCAGTATCCTGTTTCCAACAGTGGCCAATCCAAGTCACATGTACCTGGCAAGTTCCCAAACATTAGACAGATTGCTTATTAATTACCGTAATAGCAGTTTATGGATTTAACGTCTAAGTACTTATCCAAACCTTTTTTAAACTCAGTAACACTAACTGCTGTAACCACATCCCCTGGCAATGAATTCCAGAGTTTAACTATACACTGAGTGAAAAAGAATTTTCTTTGATTAGTTTTAAATGAGCTATTTGCTAACTTCATGGAGTGTCCCCTGGTCCTTCTATTGTCAGCGAGTAAATAACCGAAAGTCCCTGAAGATCTTGTTTACCATGAATTGGAAGACTGTGAAGAGTGCACAACCCAAAGGACATCACCAGGCATTCTTAGTGTCCGTCATGGGTGTTAAAGGCAGTCTTGCATTCATTGCCCTCTCAAACTCTGATCAGGTTGTATATCTCCCAAAGATCCAGCTTGACAAATATGTGTGCCCAAAGGTGATTAAATAGCTTGTTAACTGCCTTAGGAAGCCATATAAGCTAATGTACTCTTAGTGCATGAGGCCAATCTGTGTGGTGAGCAGAACTGTAGCCATCATGACTCGCCCTGGTAATGATTCTCCATGAACAGAGGAGTTGGTGAACGTGGTGTCCAATGGAATGGTTGAAATATCATATTGTTATACCAATGATTTGTGGATGAAGCTGCCTCCAAGCACTGGTATCTAGGAAGGCTTGCATCATATTGACATAGGTTTCCGCAAATAATAGTCGTACTGATACTAAAATTTGTGGAGAGGTACAAGGTCAACTTAGGGTGGCTTCTCCCACCAGACCTAGGTCCTGGAATTTCCTGGCTTAACCAGGCAACGATTTGCAAAGTGCTGCAATGCTGCACAATATAAGCACAGATTGAGGTGCTGGTGCCTCAGCTTCTCTTCTGGAGTTCGTTTGAAGCGATCCACTTGCATGGGCTCCTCAGGGAGAGTACTGGATTCAGGAACAGACATGGTAACTACAGGACAATGGAAGCTGAGATTAACTGGATTGAACATTGAGTTGAGCCTCTCTCATGCACTCGCTCATGGAAATGGAGATAAAAGTGTATGGCCAAGCTGATCAAGCCCTCCAGGGTGTTGGGTAGATTAAGTTCTGCTGACTTGTCTTTGATCCTCTCTGACAGCTTTTGATGAAAGATGGTGATTAGGCTGTCATTGCCCTATTGGTGTTTAGCTGCGAGCATCTGAAAGTGAACTGCATATTCACCTAAAGTACTAGAACATTGTCAGATGTCAAGTAGTTCAGCAGCCATAGAGGGTGTCCATCTAGGTGTATGAAATATCAACCAGAACTCCTTTAGAAAATTGCCTAAGTTTCCCAATAGTGTGTCGTCATGCTCCCAGAGGGGGGAAGCCCAGGCTAGGGCAGACCCTTCCATTAGGGAGAGAATGTAAGTGAGAGAAAGAGCAGCACCTGTAGTTCAAATTGCATCCTGCACTGATTCAGGAAACCTATGTGCTGCGGCATAATTGTCACAGCCTCGTAGGTGAGCCTATGAGGCCTACGCTAACAGCTGGAAAATGCATCCAGTAGTGGGACAAACTTGAGCTTCACCTCCCCCGCAGGATGAGCCTTTGGATTGTGGCAGCAGCAAACACAAATGGAGGCAGGCTAAGGTCAGGACCAGGCAGCAGGCAAAATGTGTTCAGGTCCAGGCAGCAGGCAAAATGTGTTCAGGTCCAGGCGAGGTCAGAATCTGGAAGTCAGGCCAAGAGTGGACGGAGATAAATTGAAGACACTGGACAAGACAGACAAAGAAGGTTGGACATGGCTGGAGAAGACAAACAAAAGCAAGGCAGGAGAAATGAAGCTGAAGAGAAAGGAACTCGGGAACACTGGCGACATGCACTGCAAGGCAGGAGACCATTTGCTGAGGTGATGCTGAGTTGTCTGCAGAGCCCTTAAGTAAGGAAGGCTGGTCAACGTCATCAGAGGGTGTTGTGGAATTTCCCCCCCGCAGGCCCTTTAAGAGCAGGCACTGCACATGCCCTAGGAGAAGCATGGCTTGGCAGTGTTCCTGCCATGCAGTGGTTGGGGTCTTCTGGTGGTGTCAGGATGAATACGGTAGCACACGGGGCATTCCCGTGAGTCGGGAATGCTAACACTTTGCATCTAACTTGCCAGTGCTTATACTGTTTCCTGTTTTCTTCGTTCGGATCCCTTTTCCATTTCTTTAAAGATGTTCTTTTAGCTATTATAGCCTCTCTCTCTTTTTTTTTTTTTTATATACCGACATTCGATCTCAATCGAGATATCACACCGGTTTACATTCAGGTATTGTAGGTATTTTTCTATCCCCAGAGGGCTTACAATCTAAGTTTGTACCTGAGGCAATGGAGGGTAAAGTGACTTGCCCAAGGTCACAAGGAGCAACAGCAGGACTCGAACCCTGGTCTCCTGGTTCATAGTCTACTGTGAACTCTCTTACCTCATCTTTTAACCATGCCGGTAGTCTTTTTTTTTGTAATAAACTGTTTATTCACAGGGTATCCATCAGTAAGAAAGAGACACAGCCAGTACATAGTAAGAAAAATTATGCAAAGAAAAAGAACAGCAATAATACAGGCAGTACATCCAGCCCACCAGAACAACCCCGTCTTTTTAAACATTAACAAAACCACTCCCAACCCCCCTCCCCCCCCCAATGAAGAGAAGCAAGTAGCTAAAAAAAAAAACGTTGTACAGAAATAAAGAAAATATAAAACGAAATCAGAGAACATGGGCAGCAAAAATAACCATTATCCCTATGTCCAAATACAAGGCCTCACCCAAAACTACCTTATCATAAGAACAAAAAGGGACAGTCCCAACCACTTAACGCCAGTGGAAAGGTATGTTCAAAGAGGAACCTGACAATGTGTCAATTGCCACTGCCGATACCATTTCCAAGGCTCAGCAAAATGTGCTAAATGGTCATATTTAATTGCAGTTAATTTCTCCATATAGTACACCCAGTGAAGGCGCCTCAAAACACTATCAAACGGGGGGAACATGGGCACTCCGCCAATCACGAGCTAGGACCCCCCGCAAGGCCATTAGAACAGCCTTCACAAAAGAACATTGAGATTTAGACAAAGTATCCACAGGGAAATTCAAAAGCGCAATTTGAGGAGATAATGTTACTGGGGTGAGCAACACCTCACTGAGCCAGCTCTCCAGCTGACGCCACAGGGGCCTGAGAGCGGGGCAAAACCACCACATATGAAAGTAGTCGCCAATCTGTCCACAATTTCTCCAGCATTGAGTACTTCTGCCAGAAAACATTTTAGCCAGTTGAACCGGCGTATAGTATCATCGTACTAAAACTTTATAACTATTTTCCACTATGGAGGCCAAAATAGTACTCCAGCTAGTCCGCATAAAGCACTGGTCCCAATCATCTGCCGGGGCCTTAATTTCCAAATCTTTTTCCCAAGCCAGGAGAAATTTTGCGGAGTAGTCGCTCACCGTTATTAATACACCATAAAGCTTAGAAATAACTCCCCGCACTTTATGCGCCTTATCACACATACCTTCAAATAGGGATTTCCCTTTAAGCATATCCGGTAACACCTCTTTAGAGTACAAGAAGTGTCGTAATTGGCCATAGGCAAAATAATCCGTAGATTTCAGGAGGAACTGTGCTTTAAGATCATCAAAAGACATGATGTTATCCCCCCTCCAAACCTGTCCTAGGGTAGTAAGGCCTTTCGTCGCCCAGTGTAAAAATACCCTCCCATCCCTCCCCGCAGGGAAGGCCGCACAACGACGGATAGCAGTAGAAAAAACATAACACCTTGGGCCCACTATCCGAGAACACCAGGCCCTCCAGATTGCCATTGTTTGTGCAGTGCAGGGGGAAATTACAGCTATAGAAGGCAAGCGAATATCAAAAGACCAAAAGCATTCGCGTAACAGAGGGTCATTCATCATGCCTTCTTCTATCGCAACCCATTGTTTACCAGTTGTTGTATTGTGAAATTCAACAATCGCCTTAAGATGGGCTGCTACATAATATTTAAGAAAGTTAGGAACCCCCAGTCCCCCATGAACTTTAGGTTGATAGAGAACTGTCCGGGACACCCGTGGGGGCTTCCTTTTCCAAATAAAATGAAATACTTTCCTTTGTATAGTACGAATATAACTCGAGGGCACTGGACATGGCAATGTCTGGAAAAGATAACCAATTTTGGGCAACAGGGACATTTTATGGCTGCAATACGCCCCAGCCAGGACATAGTGAGCCTGTCCCAACGACCGAGGTCATTGACCAATTGTTTGAGCATGGGGGGATAGTTTAAGGAGAAGAGCGTCTCAAAAGTAGGGCCCAAAAAAACTCCTAAATATTTAATTGCTTTAGAGGCCCACTGGAATGGAAAAAGGCCCTTAAGGCGCTGCTCAGCCTCCAAGCTAAGATAAACAGGCAACAGTTCCGATTTAGTAGTATTAATTTTAAAACCCGATACTTTCCCATATTCCTCCAATTCCTGGATCACAGTGGGAAGAGACTGATCAGGATTCGTGAGGGTGAATAATATATCGTCAGCATATAAAGTAAGCTTATGCTGTTCTCCCCCAATAAATATACCTCGAATCAGTCTATTCTGCCGGATTCGTTCAGCCAATGGTTCAATGCAAAGGGCAAATAAAAGGGGCGACAGAGGGCATCCTTGGCGTGTGCCTCTCCAAACCTCAAAATCAGCTGAGTAGCCTCCATTAATTTTTAGGCAGGCGGCGGGCAAGGCATACAGAGCCCGAATCCAGCAAAGAAAATACGTATCCACCCCCATCTTAGACAAAACCTTATGCCAGTAGTCTTTTAGCCTTCCTTCCACCTTTTCTAATGCGTGGAATACATTTGCTCTGGGCTTCCGAGATGGTATTTTTAAATAAAGTCCAAGCCTGATCTAAACTCTTAAACCTTTGCATTTGCTCCTTTCAGTTTTTTCCTAACCATTTTCCTCATTTTATCATAGTCACCTTTTGGAAAGTTATATGTGGTCACAGTAGATTTTAGTGTCCCCCTCCAGTTATTAAATCAAATTTGATCATGTTGCGATCACTATTGCAGACCTATGATTTACTGCTGACATCAACTGGGAGATCCATCCTATCCTCACTATGACCCCACTGACAAGCCACAGATAACATATATTCTACTCTCACTATTACCCCCTGCTCAGCCATGTGTGACATCCATTCAATTCTTTACTCCCTTGTCATGTTACTTCTGCTGAATGTTTACAAGTGACAGGACATAAAATGATCACTGCAGCACTCGCTCACTTTTTTTTTTTTTTTTTTTACCAGATAACATTGGGAAGCCCTCACACTCAGAACTATTTTTCTCCTGATGGCCAAGGTCTTTTAATAAAAATGTAAAATTTCCACTTACCCAGCGAGATCAGTATCTCATAATTCTCATTCATCACATCCTTATAAAGCTCCTTCTGCCATTCTTCTAAATCCTCCCACTCCTCCTGGGAGAAATAGACAGCGATGTCCTCAAAGGTTACTGGGACCTGAAACACAAAACCCTTCCACACTCAGCACCTTCTGCATCCCCTCCATCAGGAGACCTCTCAGTTGCTGGGGCTCAGTAGGGCAGGGGGAGAGTTTTGCATGTGTTTGCCAGTCAGAGAGAGAGAACAGAGTCACTATACTGCTCTCACACTCTCCACAGCAGCGGCACTAGTAAACACCGAGCAGCAACCTAAGACCTATCTTCCAGCGAGAATTTTTTTTAGAAGGGGGGACATACTCAAAAGAGGTACACAAGTATTTCATCAAATGGGAGTTTTTAATACATAATGGGGTAAATAATCCAATTATCAGAATTATTACAAACCCCAAATGTAGTTTTTATCAATAATCAAAGCAAAAATATATGGTGTGTTTTTTCGGCTTTATCGTCCCTGGCAAAATTACCCACAGAAATCTGCACCTGCTTTCTCTGTGGGTGATTCTGTCACTGAAAATAACACGCATAGTTTTCATTCAACAAAGCGATGCAAGTTGTTTCTCCTGCCAAACAGATTCTGCTCTCAGGAATGTCTCAGTACGATGCAAGCAGATGATCAGGGATGGATAACGTTTAGGTCTTTAAAATCTGACTTCGAGGACAGATTTGGAGGATTTGTAAATGAATAGTAGAGGGACCTTATCTTAGACTGAATGGGATTAGGTGGAATAGGAGGGTGCCCACTAGAGTCAAAGCAGTATGATGATTGCTGATGAGGGAGGCAAAACTATTTCTTCAGTATTATAAGGCAATTATTCAAACTTTGGAAGACAGGGCTCCCATGACAACTCTGTCTGACCAGTGGGAATGTAGATCTAGGCCTGAATTTAAAGGAGAGCCACTAGAAACAGATCTGGAAGGTGGGCCCATGCTGTATCATCATGTCAGCCGGGGGTCTAAGCTAACGTACAGATTGTTGCAGAGTCTGTAGAGGTAGTCGATCTTTCATGTCAAATGTTCTCCCTCCTCAAGACCCCGTGGGAGAGGTTGTTGTGAGGAAGGGACCTATATTCATACATGGTGGTCCGGTCATTCTGGATGCAGGTAGAGACCAAGACTGGGATAATCCTAGGGTCCCCAGTACACTTGTTTTATGTCTGTTGGGGTCGGGGTGGGGAGATCTTGGGACTTTGGATAAGTTCTCATGTTATGTGGGCAGATGTTGGTTGCCCGGTTTAGGAGAGCCACATTCTGGACCTTCAATTTGTACACTGGAAGAAGCAGGTGCACGAGGTGGCCCTAACTGAGAAGCCGACGTATGAGTTGCAGGATAACAGTGCTATGAACGGCAAAATATGGGGAAGGCACTGGGAATATGTTTCAAGAAGACAATGCTCCATTTTGATGTCTGCTCGATAACTATTGGGCTAATTTTGTAAGACTGTGGGCTCCTCTGTAATAATCTTTCACCTAAGTGATGCTACTGCGCGCCATGGTGGTAGTTTCCCATTGTTGTTTTATATTTTATCTGCTGATTTCAATAAAGAGTTAAAAAAAAAAAAAGACTGCAGATCAAATGACACACGATACCGATGAATTCCTGTACTTTTCCCTGCATTGAGGACGGGCAATACTCAAAGAGCCCAGTACTGCCAGTAAAACACTGCTGAACCTGTGGAAACGCCTTTCCTGATTGCTCTCTATAGATATTGTGACAACAGAGAAAGGAAACCTGGGAGGAAGACTAAGAAATGAGCAGAGCATAAAACTAGACAAGGCTAAACTGATCTTTCGACAACTCGAGTTAAAACCCGTTGTAAACATCTGTGTAATGAATACATCAGGGCAAATTTATTACAGGATTTTGCCTTCGCTGCAGATAAGTCAGAACAAACCACAGACACTCTCTCTCTCTCGCTCTCTCTGTGAATGCCTCTTGCTTCTTTCTTGGATCTCCAGTTTTTCATGACTTAATTGAGGGCCAGCTGGGCAGCACCATAGGGAAATTTTTAGTTTTCCCTTTTCTGTCTCAAGATATTCTTCACTGTAAGAAGAACCAGAGAAGTTTTCAAGAGAGCAGTTTTCTGTTTAAAGCATCTCTCAGCTCAGAACAGACCCTCCCCATAAGTCACCACCATCGCTTACCATCTCTTTGCAAACCAGTAAAGGAAAGCAGGAAGTGCACAGCAGACATTTTAAAAGGATTTTATTTTTTTTTACATTTTTGGCCCGGCAGCTTCCTTTGCTCTTTTTCTTGGCTTCCGCCTCAATCAGACCTGGCTTCTACTTGACCTACAAGGGCCATGAACCTTCCCCTTTCCCAATGCACCTAAGCCCAGTCATTGCAGTACCAGTCCTCGGCTGGGGACTACCCCGTGGGCTCCTGCCAAACCACTGTAACCGGGGACCCTAAATCCAGCCACTAAGGTGACTGCAACAGACAGAGTGGGCAACCCCTGAGGGAGTAGACAGAATGAGAAGTGATCTAAGAAAGCTTGAAGAGTGGTCGAAGGCTTGGCAGTCAAGAATCAACGCAGAGAGTCTTGCATTTGAGGTGCAAAAAAGGGAAGGGAGCAGGGGCCTGAAAAGCTGATGTGCACGGACCAGGAAAGAGATCTCAGGGTGATAAAGTCTGATGATCTTAGTTAGATGAAACAGTGATAGTAAGAGCCAGAGGGATAGTAAAGTGCTTAAGAAGAAGTATGACCAGCAAAAAAAAAAAAAAAAGGTGACAATGCCTCTGTACAGGCAACTGGTGACTGAAGACCTCAACTACAATATTGGGTCCAGTTCTAGAGGCCCTAACTCTGAAAGGTTAGAAGGCCTGGAGGCAAGCCAGAGAAAGGTAACCAAAATGGAGTGGGGTCAGCACCAAAAGCCTTACGAGATGAGAATGAAAGACATAAATACGTATACCCTAGAGGCGAGGAGAGCCAAAGCGATATGATAGAGCCATTAAAAATACCAAAAAGGTGCTAATAATGCTCAAACAGCAAACTTTTTCAATGGAAAGGAAACTGTGGAACTAGGGTTCATGATATGAAGCTCGAAGCAGGTGAACTCAAACCACAATTTGAAGTATTTTTTTTCACCAAAACGGTGGTGAATGCCTGGACTGCCCACATGAAGAAGGTGATAAAGTAAAAAACATTATAGGAATTCAGGAAAGTACAGGATAAACTCAAAGCATCCCTCGAGACATGAGGATGTTAATAACTTGCACAGAGCAGCGGTTTGGCAGAGAACATCAGCGATAAGATTGCATTGTGCTTCCAAGAAAGCAGTGATGCAGCCTGTACGGAGCAGTGGTTACAAGCCTAAACAGCAATAGTATGATTGCATCGGGCCTCCATGAAAGCACTGGGGTAATCTACATGGAACAGCAATTGCAACCTAAAAAGATTAACCTGCACGGCAAGACCATGGTCAAAACTCCAATGGAGCATCTGGATTTTTCACAACAGCCTCACAAAGTGGGGATTAATACAAAACTTGGCAATAAGACATAGGAGGAGGCCTGGGTATTGGTTTAAGCACTGGCCTGATCAGAATCAAAGCTGAAGATGGGAAAGCCTGAAAAAGCCTATTAGTAGAGGTTTGAAAGGCCATCACTTTTAACAGATTTTGGGAATGCTTGGGACAGCTGTGGAGGGCAGTGGTAGGAAAAACATATAAAGGTCGATGGTGTTTGGTTGCATACTAAAACGTACACAAGAACATAAGCAATGCTGTACTGGGTCAGACCAAAGGTCCATCAAGCCCAGCATCTTGTCTCCAAAAGAGGCCAATCCGGGTCACAAGCACCTGGCAAGATCCCAAAGAACAGATCCAGTCGTTGCTCATAACCACGAATTGGCAATGGCTTTCCCAAGTCTACACGGATAATAATGGTTTATGGACTTTTCCTCCTGGAACTTGTCCAAATCCCTTTTAAACCCAACTATGCTAACTGCTTTCATCACATCCTCTGGCAACAAATTCCACAGTTTAATTGTGCAATGAGTGAAAGTGTTTTTCCTCCAATTGATTTAAAAGTGCTACCTATTAGAAAAGTGCTACCTATTTAAAAGTGCTATTTAAAAGTACCTATTAAAAAAAAAAAAAAAAAAAGTGTTAAATAAATATTAGCTTCCTGGAGTGTCCCCTGGTCCTAATACTATTGGAATTCTTCCCTATTTACCCGTTCCACCCCTCTAGATTGTATAGACCTCTATCATATCTCCTCTCAGCCGTCTTCTCCAGGGTGAAGGGCCCTAACTTATTAAGCATTTCCTCCTAGGGGAATCGTTCCATCCCCTTTATCACTGTAGTCGTCCTTCTCTGTACCTTTTCTAGTTCCATTATTTAACTTTGAGACAGGGCAACAAGAACTGCAGACAGTACTCAAGGTGCAGTTATGCCATGGATCGGTACAGAGATATCCTGTTTTATTTTCCATTCCTTTCCTAATACTACTTAACATTGTTTGCTTTTTTTGACTGCCGCTCTTCACTGGGCTGAGGATTTCAAAGTATTGTCTACAATGATTGCAAGATCCTTTTTCCTGGGTGGGGATGTCTAATATGGAACCCAGCATTGTGTACCTATAGTTTGGATCATTCTTCCCGATGTGCATCACTTTTCATTTGTCCACATTAAATTTCATCTGCCATTTAGATACCCAATACCCCAGTTTTGCAAGGTCCCCTTGCAATTCCTCACAAATGGCTCAAGATCTGACAACTTTGAACAATTTTGAGTCATCTGCAAATCTGATACCTCTCTCCTTGTTCCCTTCTCCAGATCATTTATAAACGTATTAGAAAGCACTGGCCCCAGATCCCTGGGGCACTTCACTATTTACCTTTCTCTATTGAGAAAAATGACCATTCAGTCCTACTCTGTTTCCCATCCGTTAGCCAGTTACCGATCTACAACAAGACGTGTGTCTACCCATAGGTGGAGGAATCTCAACTGGGCAGACTGGATGGCTCATTTTGTCCCGTGTCTGCCATCATTTGCCATGTTGCTATGACAACAGCTCCCCCAAGGTCTGTGAAAACATGACCAGGGAATCAAACCCAGGTCCCTCAACACAACAATGCACAGTATTTGCTGCTGAGTCAACAGCTAGACTTTATTTTTCTAACTCCTTGTATGAATTCTTCACATCTGGTTGCCCGAGAAAGACAGGGGAGCCAAAGATAGACCATTGGGATTTGGGGAAATTTCTCCATAGGTTAAGTGACCCTTGAATTATGTCATAGACCATGTTCTAGTCTCTGAATCTCATCTGCCAGTGAAAGGCTTAAAATATTTGTATTAAGTTTCCATTCCTGGCACTTCCTACCCTCTCTTCTTTATATACATTGGGAAGGGTGGCGTAGGGGTAATAAACAAACATTCTTTTTTTTTTTTAAGAAGAGACAGTTTAACCTGCCCATACAGAGCCATGCTAAGGTCTTCCAGGTCATGCGCAGGGGCAAATATAAGAGAAAAAGCCGGAGGCGGGAAAATGAGTTTGAAAACTCAGGCACCAGTCAAAAAATTAAAAAGCCGGCGCAAGACATTGTTTCTCTTTGGAACCGTTTTTTCAATTACTTTTACTATTTTTAATTATTTTGTTTGTTTTCTCTTTCTTTGTTTTTGTTCAAAATGTTTTCTGGTTTTGTTTATGCTTGACATTTTTTTTTTTTTTTTGCCTTTTCTTCCCTCTTCCATTCTTGCTTTTTGGACCCCCCTCCCTCTCTCCCCAGTGGTGGGTAGGGGCTTCTTTAGGACATGGGCCTCCTGCAGAAGTAGCAGCGTCACCGCTCCTCCAAAGCCTCCCCTTTAGAAGTGCTAGGGAGGCCATAGCAATATTGGTGGCGTTCATCAACTTCCGGGCCTTACCCAGCTGAAGTGCAGGCTTTTTTCAGGCCCAGGCCCAGGCCAGCAGCAGCACTCAATTTTTAGATGTCAGGGCGAGCTGGCACCTGACTTTTCTCCTCCCCTGGAAAAAGCATTTATGCTCTGACAGAAAATCCATTCAACAGAAATATATGAGCTCCTGTAAATAACTTTCTCTATACCTGGGGAATGACAAACTGTATATAGGGGGAGAAAAACTTTAATCCCAACTATCTAATTACTTAATTCACTAAGGGTTTTCCCCCCATAGACACAAAATGGGAGAAAAGCCTTAATGAATCTGGCCCTAACTTCCTCAATAGATTAAAGCAGTGTTTCCCAACAGATGGGCCTTCAGACCTGATCGGGTGTGCCACAGAAAAGCCACGACTACCTGATGCGCAGATCTAGACCATCACCTCGGCTCGGTTCTCATCACCTCAAGCAACAAGAGTCACCAACAGTGGCTCTTAAACACAGAGGAGCTCTTGTCTGAGAACATGTGTTATCACGCATGCCTCCTCTTCCTAGATACAGCACGAGCCTTGGAGAATGGTAATTCATGGGCAGCATGCGGGGTACGAAGAGCTAAGCCCTGCTTTGTGCAGTGCACACACTAGGCACAGCACCGCCTCATCTTCCCCGCCCTGAGCCTCCTCAGATTCCTTCCAGCCCCTCTCCTGTCTCCAGGCTGAGTGAAACGGGGGGAGCATACACCGAGCACTAGAGGCGACTTGCTCTGAAAGTTGGGAACAGCAGCAGTGAAGGAGCTCTGGCAGCCACAGGCGGCAGCCGAGGTAACTAACATAGTCGGTTGCCTGCCCCAAAATAATTTCTCCCTTATCTTGCACTTGTATGCGGCGGGAGCTGGTCTATCCTGACATGTTCATATATATCTCTTCCCCCCCCCCCCCTCCCTTAATTTTAAAGTTTAAAAGAGAGACTGGTGGGACTCTCAGTGCTTCCCTAGCTTTTCTTCTCGCCATATGAGATCTCTCCGTGTCCACACTGCCTGCCCCGTGGAGGCTGGTGTGCCAGCACAACGTTTTTATTAATGTAGGTGAACCTTGGGCTTGATACAATTGGGAAACTCTGGATTAAAATGTGAAAGCCTGATTTTTTGTTCTTTTCAGCAATAAAAACGCACTTTCTGGGACTTCTCTCTCTCTCTCCTTACACTCAGTAACACAGTAACTTAGTAATAATAGTAAATAAGGGCAGATAAAGACCACAGTGGTCAGTGCAGTCTGCCCAGTTTATTTATTTATTTAGATTTTTATATTCCGCTTTTCGGCACTTCAAAGCCGATTACATTCAGGTTACTTTGAGCAGATGCACGCTGACATTCCCATATGCAACTCCTCTCCAGCTCCTCCCTCCCCCATGTCTTTAACCTGACCGCTCCACGCTTTTCCCAACATTACCCTCCACATCTGCCTCAAGTTATGTCCAAAATCTGTCACAATGATGACCTCCACTGGCAGGCCATTTAAGGTCTTAATATCTTCAATTTTGTTTCTTATAAAACCAATGCTTAAGCTGAATGCCAAGGCCCCCATTTATGTCTTGTTACCAAGTTTTTGGGGTTTTTTTTATATAAACACTAAGGTTAGTGATGTTGTGGTAAAATAAAGGGAGAGATCCAGCTGCCCTATGCTCATTGAAGTTTTGGGTTTAACCATGTTCCCTCCATTAAGGTCACCCTGAACTTCTTAGCAGCCTAAATCCATTATGGTAGGCACTTCTTGACTGGCTACAAATCATAGTCACTTTCAGTTTTCAACTTGCTAGCCCACTTTTCTACCAAACATCCTCAGTGTGGGTTAAAGCATAAAAATACTTAACACTTAGGAGTTAAATAAGTAATGCAATTAAATCCTAACAACATACAATTTCTCATCCAGGGAAGGTTGACATATTGTTGAGGTCCATGACCAGGATGCCTCAGCGTGTGGCCACACAAAGCCAGGACTATGCCAGCCAGCACCTCCTGACATACAGCAATGCCTAACCCCTGTCAGTTTTAGTCCTGTGGCTGTCCTCAGCCCATCTGGGACCTTCCCTGCAGAGGCCACACTCATAAACGCCCAAGGATGGACCCATCTGGGCCCTGTTGCTTCTTGCTGAGTGACTCAGACCTCTGCCAGACCTAGGGAAGGAAAGAGAGGCATCTCCCCCCTCCCATATGTGAAGGCAGCACTGTTGTACCACTGCTGTTTTTATGGTTGTAACTGCCGCAGCATGCATGTTACCCCAGCGCCTTCCGGGAAACTCCAAGCAATCATACCACTGCTGTTTTAGCCTGAACCACTGCTCTGAGCCAGTTACCCCAGTGCTTCATTACCATCCTGTCTCCAGTGATCATCTGTGCATATCACATGATTTTTTGAACTCCAATACCATTCTTGTCATCAACATCTCCTCCACTGGCCATTTTGTTAAAAACAAATATTTCCTGCTTTTGTTCCGAGTCTGCTCCCTTGGAGCTTTATATCATGAACCCTAGTTGAAAAAGGTTTGGATTTTGAATATTATTAATACCTTTCTGGTATTTAAATGTCTCTATCACATCCCCAGTCTCTCCTCAAGGGCAGTGTTCTTCCAGGCAAGGCTCGAGGGCCAGTGGTGACCTCCCATAGGCTTGTCCAATTGATCCACTGCCATTGGGAGGACGAGTGGGAGCCCTGCACATGCTCCGTCTATGACTGAAGGCTTCCACACCCTGCACAGCTGGAGTGGAGGCTTAGAAGGGCAGAGGGACTGTGACAGCAGGAAGAGCCCTGCCCCTGCTTCAGCCCCAGCAGTGAATCAGGGAAGAGCAGGAAAGGCAGACTGCTGAGCCCTGTCCCCGCAGTGCATTGACAGGCAGATGCAGAAAGGTGCAGTCTGACCAACGCACAGCTTTGCCTGCATTTGAATGCTCATTTTGTGAGTGTAAACTTTACGGCCAATGCAGCAAGGAGCTTTACACTTATAAAATGAGCATTCTAATATGGGAGGACCATTTAGAGCCCTCACATGGAAATTCCATGCAAACGAGGGCATTAAGTATTGCTGCCCAATGCACAGTAGTGTGTTGGCCCAGCTGGCATTTTCTTAGCACTTGAAATTTAACTCCAGAGTCAGAGATGGAGTTAAGTATACAGTGCTACTGCACTAGCACTTAAAACCAGTAAGAAAAAAAAAAAAAAAAGAAGAGTAAAAACTAAAAAAAAAAGTCAACACTTTGCAGATAAGTACTGACTTATCTAGTTATCTGACAAGGTTCACCGCTAATTAGCTAAATTGCAGTTCACAGTTTTAACGCTCAGAATTCTGCATCAGCCAGAAGAACAGGAGCAGCCAGGTCCTGATGGCCATGGAAATTAGAAGGCATCCCTTCTTCTGATGCCAGAACAGCTGGAAACGTGGCATAGGTTGACTCCAGCCTAGCCAGCAGCAAGAAAAGCACCACAAAGGGAAGGGTTTAGGCACAAGCTGTAGACTGTAGGCACACTTTTTCAGTGTTTTAGCTGTTGGTAAGGAGAATCAGGATCAGGGGACAAGAGAAGAGGGGTAGTAATTAACAAGGGGGAGGGGGACTGGAAGTGGAGGAGTAATGGTAGAGGTACAGCCCAGCAGCAGCATTGGAAGCCACATACATATACACCTGTGCTGGCTGGAAGCAGCAGGGTGGGAGGGACAGAGGAAGTGGCAATGGCCAGTGGGAGGTTATGAAAGGACCTCCCTGGTGTCAGCTGTGACATTGGAGGGGGTTGCCCTTCCCCCCCCAGGTCAACAACATTAGAGAGAGGCCCGCCTCTGCTCTAACCCCCATTGGATCCGAAATGGTAGTGAAGACCACTACTCTCGGATATACAGATTTAAGTCTCTCAGTCTTATCTGGCTTTTGGTGCAGACCCACACCATTTTGCCTGCTTTTCTCTGGAATGTCTATAGGCTATCTCTGTCCTTTCTGAGATGGAGCCTGTAAAATTGAACAAAATGTTCTAGGCGAGGCGTCACCTATGCAGAGGTGTTATCTCCTTTATGCTGCTGGCTATGCCTCTCTCTATGCACCATAGAATCCCTCCGTATGCCACCTTATCCTACTGTTTTGCTACCTTGACATAATCAGATATTATCACCCCAAGGTTTTATTCTTCCCTGGTGTACATCAGCTCCACACATCCCATCATGTACCAATTGTCCCAAAGTGTCCGTGGCTCAGATCTGCTCGGGGTCCTATTAAAGTCAGGGCTGATTCTGCAGTGTCCCAGGTTAGAAAGCTGCCGCATCGTTTGTATAGAGAGGGCAAGAAGTTGGGGGGCAATCTCCTACCTGAGCAGAAGCTCCTGCAGGCATTTTCATCTCTGCCTTTTGCTGCTTTCAAGATTAGAAATGAATCGGGGCGCCTTCTTTGGCTGGGGAAGAGCTGCGTTTTTGTCTCTTGCAGTGTTGGGGGGAGAATATATAGAGCCAGAAGCTGAGATTTGGAGCTAAAGGGTATTCTGGTTTTGACTTGCAGCTTTTAATCTGAAAAGTAAAGGATAAATGAAGACTGCCTGTTTCTGATAGAGAAACAGCTCTTCCTGTGGGGCGCAGACTGATGACATCACACGTGGGGGCGGAGCTTTAGGCTGACCCCCCTAACCTAACACCCATGTGTCACTAATACCACGCACTCGCCTTTGGCAGAAAACTTAATTGTGGAGCAAGGAGTCTGCTACTGTGCCTTTAAAGTGTGTCATCTGCTGCGCATTCCGTCTAAAGGAAAAGAAAACGCTAGTGAGTCTCAGTGAGGTCTGAGACATTGCTGGGAGCCATTGCTCAGCTGAGTCTATTTAGATTTAGCTCACACCTTGGTAGCACAACCCACGTTATATTCAGGTACAGTAAGAATTCCCCTGCCCCAGAGAGCTTACAGTCTAAGTTTCTACCTGAGACAATGGAGGGTGAAGCGGCTTGCCCAAGGTAACAAGGAGCAGCAACAGGATTTGAACCCTGCTGCTCTAACCCCCAAACTCCTCCTCCTGGTGCCAAACAGCTCAGGAGGTCTCCAAGTGGACTGTTATCTATGTTCTGATGTTACTAATCTTCTGTACTGAATCCTGCTCTATAGAAGTATTGGATTGGAAACTACTTCACTTTTATATTGTATGCCTTCTCTTCTGCAAATAAAGCAAAAGTCTTTTGAAACACCAATTAGCATGGGATTCCGTTTTTGAGAAAGGGTTGCTCCCCAGATTTCAAGAACTGAAGATCAATTTAATTTGTGCATCTGTGAAAATTGCATATCATCTCCAAGCTATCTGAGACCCAGTGCTGCAGTAGCACTACAGAGAGAATTCATAGTCAGTGATTCTAGATATACAATAAAGATCATACTTATGTAATAATTGGGCCCATCACAGGATGGGCAAAAATGTAGAATAAAGGAAAGTTTCTTACCTATAACAGGTGTTCTCCTTGGACAGCAACGCAAACAGCCACACAAGTGGGATGTCATCCGACAGTGCAGAGTATGGGCAGGCTCTCCATATATGCACAGAAGCTTCTAGATTCTTGTTCTGAGCATGCACAGGTCTTCCCGCTCAACAGTCACTATACATGAAATGACCGGTTTTAGTCCAACAGATGAATATCCTAGCTTTCCGGGCAAGTGGGAGGGATTGTGTGGCTGTTTGCATAGCTGTCCATGGAGAACACCTGTTCCAGGTAAGAAACTTCACTTTCTCCTTGGACAAGCATGGAAAACAGTCACATGAGTGGGACTCCCAAGCTTGGGTTGCTTTTTTTTTTCTTTTGCAATCCCATAGTATTCACGGGAAGCATCTCTTTTGTGTTCATATTACGTTCAAAACAGTAGTCTTATAAAAGTGTCCTTAGTAGACCATGTTGCAACTTGCAGAATTTCTGTTATAGGCACAATGCTTTGATATGCTGTTGAAGTTGCTATTGTTTGTATGTGGTGAGACTTTATCAGTTGAGGTGGTGTGAGTTTCTTCAAAGAGTACCAGTAATTGATGCACTGGGTCAACTTGCACAATACGGTCTGCTTGTTAATACTTTTTTATGTTCCGCATAGGACATGAAGAGCTGTTTGGGTTTATAATAAGACTGAGTTCTATTAAAGTAATATAATAAAGCTCTTCTAAAATCCAGGGTGTGATAAAGCTGTTCTAGCTTTGCTTTGTGTGGTTTTGGGTAGAAGAGTGGCAATTGTATAATCTGGTTTAGGTGAAAATCTGAGATAACCTTGGGCATAAATTTAGGATGAGTTCTAAGAATCCCTCTGTTGTCATAGAATGTTGTAAATTTATTTATTTATTTATTTATATATACATACCGAAAGTTCCTGTATAAAATACATATCACTCCGGTTCACAGGTAACTGAAATAACTACCGCCAAGTGGTTTGTACTTTACTAAGGCTTGTAATTCACTGATGCATCTTGTTGATGTGTCAGAAGGCTCTGTTGATAAAGCTGGTATTTAGCAATCTGTAGTTTATTTAGAATAGTTGGATCAGCGGCAGATGACCACGCCCTCGGGGGAAATCCCAAGAGGGACCAGTGGTCAGGTTTAGTGTAGGAGACAGACACACACTAGTTCTTTTATTAGACAATATAGTAAACCACCAGAGGTGGCAGTAGTGAGCTGGAAGCACCTGGCTGGGCTGTAGTCCCTCAGGTTCTGGAACAGCGATCCCAAGGTGGCTGAGCTGTAGAGAAACTAAGAAAGCAAGGAGGCAAAGCATGCGGGGTTCAGGAACAAGTCCTTGATGGTAACACTCCCACAATAGTCTCTTAAGGCAGCCCAGAAGTTGGTATACATTAGGCCCTCAAGGCGCAAGTACCTGGTTCCAGGGAACGCTCTGAGAGATAGATACAGACTCACTGATGTTAAGCAACAGAGACTTCTTAGAAGCAATATATTAAACCACCAACGGTGGCAGCAGTGAGCTGGAAGCGCCCGGCTGACCTGTAGCCCCTCAGGTATTGGAACAGCGATCCCAGGGTGGCTGAGCTGTAGAGAAACTAAGAAAGTGAGTAGGCAGGGTATGCAGAGTTCTGGAACAAGTCCTTGATGGTAACACTCACACAATAGGCTCTTGAAGCAGCCCAGGAGTTGGAATGCAGTAGGCCCTTGAGTGAGTAAGTACCTGGACCCAGGGAAAGCTCTGAGAGATAGATGGAAACTCACTAATGTTGTAAGCAGCGATGACTTCTTAGCGAACCCTTGCTAACTTGTTTTGTTAGCAAAAACTGAGACCTTAAATATCCCGGTAATTCTCCTTCTTCAGACTCGGACTCTGTTAGTATCTAAATATGCTTGGTCATTGATCTTGATTTCCACTAGTAGTGGCAATGTCTTTGTTTCTTAGATCTCCTTGTATCCTTCTTTACAGGTAATATTTTCTTTGTGCTGTTCTTCTTATGCAGTTTCATGTCCATGCCAACACTCGGCTCTGTGGTTTCCACACCAAGAGTTAATGGCGCTGTAGTTTCCACACCAAATGTTTTCGGCGCCATGTCTTCACGCTCTTTTTTTTTGTTATCTTTGATTGAGATTTCTTATAAGAGTCTCCCAGTAAATTGGACTGCTCTTTCACTTTTCAGTGCTTGTGATTTTTATATCGGGGTTCCAAAGACACCTCATATTTTAATTTCATTTAAATATTAAATATTCAGTAGGCCCTCACTTATGGGGCCATGTTTCTGAAGAACTTTCAATTTGACAAATCATGAGGCCCCAGACATCACAAGCATAAGTAGTGTAAATCTCTGCTGCACATCTTTGATAACATTTGAAGGGTACCATTCCTTTCTTTAACATGTTGATAAAGAGAGCGCTTTCACCATCTAGATGTGTCAGCGGACAACTAAAAACTGATCATCTTGTGAACAATGACTGTTGAGCGGGAAGACCTGTGCATTCTCAGAACAAGAATCTAGAAGCTTCTGAGCATATACAGAGACCCTGCCTGAACTCAGCGCCGCCAGATGACGTCCCACTTACTTGTGTGGCTGTATTGCATGCTTGTCCATGGAGAAACTATTTTTCTTACTGATTCATGCTAACATTCTTTCTGCCGCAGTTGAACGAAAACTTGTGATAGGAGACAGAACTTATTTGTTAACCTCTTCCATCGAGCCTGCTGTGCCTGGCTGATTTCGTGCTCTTCCTCCTGGTTACCTGCAGCCAATCAGCTGATTCTGATTAAGCCCTTGCACCTACCTCCTGCAGCCAATCAACGGAACCTGAAACTTCCTTTGCCAATCCTGCTAGTACTAGGAGAGAGCAGAGGTTTCCTTCTACTCTCTACTGTAAATTGAGTCCTTCTCCCTGTAGGTAGTGGAGAGGGAAGGGTACAGCAGAGTTGCCTTCCTTTCCCAAGATTATCTTCCATATTCCTTCCCACCCTTACCTGCAGTGCAGCCAGTCAGAAGAGACCTCTCTCCTGCAGCCACCTGCCTGCCCCGGGAGCCCAATACAATAAGGGGCAATTAGCAGAGCTCAGAGTTTTACCTGCACATTTTGTTTGTGTACAAACTTTCCACACGATGCAGCAAGGAGCTTTGCACTAAAAATCTGTGCATGGAACTGCACACAGTTCTTGGGCCCTTGCAAGGAAATCCCATGCTAATGAAGGTATTCGCTATTACCCTCCAATGCAAAGAGGTTTGGCTAGCTTAACTCAAATTTTATTAGCACTGGAAATTTTTCAGCTCTGTTAGTCTACGGGCAGAAGCAGGAACTCTCGTAATCAGGACTGTGTTAAGAAACTGCGCTAAATTTCAGCGCACAAGTTTTAACTCTCTGCTGATTACATTGGCCCCTGAGTTAGGGCTGAGGTGGAAAGAACTTGCTGCTTGCTTGATCAGCCAAAGTAATTTTTGTCCATGCACATTTACTCCTGATTTAGTAAGGGCTACCAGTGCAGAAATGGAAGTTAAACTGTGCACACACACGGGTATGCTTCCATGTAAATTCCTTGTTAATGAAGGCATTAGCAGAGAGATGCAGTGACTTACCTCGTTTTTTTTGTAGCACTGGATATTTAACTCCTACTCATAGTTAACATTAACTCACAGTTCTGGGGCTAGTCTATAGTGCTGTGCCGCAGCATGGTCCTGGTCCTGGAGTTCAGAGTTCCTAAATGTTGTGTGCATTACGTTTGCAAGCACCTCTTTGTGCTCCTGACTGCATGTTTTGTGCTCCAAACCAATGTTTGCTAGAAGCCGGGCACTTATAGCCCGGTCATGAAACAAGTGCACGCAGGAAAAGGAAAAAGGGACGGTATTTCAAAGAACACAGGGGCGGATTTTCAGAGCCCTGCTCGCGTAAATCCGCCCAAAACCGGGCGGATTTACGCGAGCAGGGCCCTGCACGCCGGGAAGCCTATTTTACATAGGCCTCCCGGCGCGCGCAGAGCCCCGGGACTCGCGTAAGTCCCAGGGTTCTCCGAGGGGGGGCGTGTCGGGGGCGGGCCCGGTCGTCGCGGCGTTTCGGGGGGCGTGTCGGCAGCGTTTTGGGGGCGGGTACAGGGGCGTGGCTACGGCACGGGGCGGTCCGGGGGCATGGCCGCACCCTCCGTACCCGCCCCCAGGTCGCGGCCCGGTGCGCAGGAGGCCCGCTGGCGCGCGGGGATTTACGCCTCCCTCTGGGAGGCGTAAATCCCCCGACAAAGGTAAGGGGGGGGTTTAGACAGGGCCGCACAGCCTACCCCCGTTCCCTCCGAGGCCGCTCCGAAATTGGAGCGGCCTTGGAGGGAACGGGGGTAGGCTGTGCGGCTCGGCGCTCGCCGGCTATACAGAATCCATAGCCTTGCGCGCGCCGATCCAGGTTTTTAGCAGATACGCGCGGCTCCGCACGTATCTACTAAAATCCAGCGTACTTTTGTTTGCGCCTGGAGCGCAAACAAAAGTAGGCTATTCGCGCGCCTTTTAAAATCCGCCCCACAGTGCGCACCATTTGTAGACTACGTTGCACACCAGAACTCTTTGCTCCTAACTCACATTTATCGCACCTGGTTTTTAGGAGCACAACTTTTATGCACACAAATCAGGTTTTCCAAATACAGGGATGGTCACTTTAAAACGAGCGCACGGGTGCCCATACAAGCATACATGGTCATGCAAGCAAATATACACAGGAAGTTTAAATTGTGCGTGCAACTGCGTACATATGATTTAAAATACACCTTACGCGCATTATGTGTGCTTCTCATTTTAAGTGGTTACTCAAGCAAACGTAATTCACGTAGCTTCCTTAGGACTTTGCCAGCTTTAAAGGGCACAGCTAAGCGGATTTTAAAATATTCTCATGCAAAAGGCATTCCCAATTGTCCATCAGCTTGCCCAGTCTCTTCGAGGTCATCCAGACCCCTCTGGTTCTTCAGCCTGCACTCCCTCTGTTATTTTAGGCCCGGAAAGATATTTCTGCAGACTTACACGTCACCAAGAGCAGCACTAAATATACACAGTTAACCGCCTGCCGTGCGCTGCAGCTGCCAGACTTAAGTATTTTACGCACGTAACTGTTGGGCCTGCCCCGGCATGGCCCCGTCACACCCTAGCTCCGCCCCTTTTTCTTTTACTCATGCATGCGCGTACACGCAAATAATTTGCGGTTTTTAAAATACGTGTTACTCGCACGCGGCCCAGATACTCGTGCATACGGGCCTTTTAACGCGAGCAACACTCTTAAAATTCACCCCAATGTGCTTTAAACCATGTTTTGTCCCTAAATCTTGGTTTGCGGACATTAACCATGATGTATTAGTGCTATTCTTTTTTTTTTGTGTGTGTGTGTGTGCAGTTTTTTAGATTTGTGTACTTTTGTCAACTCCTGATGCATTTGTATGCTATTAATTTACTGCATTGTGAGTTCACTTTTTTTTTTTTTTTGCACACACATTATGAAAACGTACTGAAATGCCTTGCATGTTTTTTAGTCTTGAATTTGATCTCACTGCCTCTCCCAGTGATCAGTGCTTCTTGCCTGGGGGAAGGAGGGGGGGGGGCGGTAGAACTGCAAGGAGATGTCTCGTCCTCGACTCTGCATTTGCCCATATGCATAAAATCAAGAGATGACAGAAAGAGGAAGACAGGTGACAATATTAGAAAAGTTAAGAGAATCTTGGAAAGCAGTCAGGAGAACAAAAAAGCAAAATGTAAGAAAAAATAGCAAATGCGATAAAATGGGAGAGCAAGATGTGCAAAATTGGCATCGTGAGACTCGGAGAGGGAGAGGCATACGTATAGGCCGACAAGGAAAAAAGCAGAGTTACTTAACACATTTTTCTGTTCGGGGGTCATTGAGGAAGGGCCAACAATAGGACCACAAAAAACAGACACAAATAAGACTGGAAGTAAGGTAAAGTTTCGGGAAAAGTGTGTTTGTGAGGAACTAGGTAAACTTAAAATAGATAAAAGTGACGGGAGCGGATGGGATGAGCCCGAGGGTTTTAAGGGAGCCTAGAAAGGTTCTGGCAGCTTCACGATCTTTTCCGTGCTTCTTTAGCGTAGGGAGCGGTAAGGAGGAGGCAGATTAGTCTGATTTCTATGACGAGCACATTAATGGAATCACCGCTGAAAGCAGAAGATAGTGGGGGGTTTCTGGAATCCAATGGACTGCAAGATCCGAGGCAGCAGGGTTTTACCAGAGGGTAAATCTTGGCAGACGAATCTGCTCAATTTCTTTGATTGCACAACCAGAGAGTTGGATCAAGGGAGAGCGCTAGACGTAGTGTACTTGGATTTCAGCAAGGCCTTTGGCGAGGTTCTGCATAGGGAGACTTATACTGGGGTTTGCTGCGTGCATACCAATTATTTATTTACGAACATCTGATATTCTGCTGCTCGTCCAAGAATGCACACAAGGCAGATTACAATTCAATTAAAAATCAAACTTACAAGGACAGTACAGTCTAACAATAATAATCAGGGCAACTTACAATTAGAACTGAATCGTATTCAGGGTAGACTGTATTTACAGTAGCGATAAGAAGAAGAGGGCTGGCACCTGTTGGAGACGAAGCAAGAATACTGTCAGAAAACTGGAATGCTCTGCTGGGGAATTTAGGAGAAGGTCCGGTAGAATAGCCGTGACTCTCTTTCTCTGGAAGGTGAGGTAACACGGCTCGAGGTGTGGTGGTCATGGGTGCTTTGTTCCAAATTCTCAGTGCATAACAGTCAGGCCGAAGCTAGGATTGGGGAGGGGAGAAGGGTCGTTTCGGGAATGAGCTTCACTGATAAGCCAGGGTTTGTTCAGGATCTCATCCTCTCAGATTTACAGCTAGTGTTACTGCTAGTGCCCTTCTTAACATTTGTAGTGTGCCAAAGACGGTGTCCTTCTGGAGTTCATATGCTCAAGCAACATGTCCGTGTGTGCTTGGAAGTTCTTTTTCATCAGGCCTATAGCACCCAATACAACTGGGTCTATTTCTGTATCTCCCTGCCGCATTTGCTTGTTCTCCGATTGCATCCCTTGGTATTTGATGATCTTTTTTCTCTCTTCATACGCAATGCAGAATGGTTGCTTGGTACTCGCACTGCTATTGGCAGTGCTGTCCTTGTATTTTTCTCCTTTACCACTATGTCCGGTTTTCTAGTATTCAAGCTTTCTTTATCGGCTGGAATTGGGATGTCCTGAGTGAACGCTCCCATTCCAACTGACAGTAAGCTCTCTCTCGCATGTGAATTGTCTGGTGTTGTACTAACGATCCCTTCCTAGTGAAACCATCTCCACATTCAGAACATGTAAAAGGCATCTCTCTGTGGGGTCTCTCTTGTTTCTGTGATTCTTCCTTCTGGCTGAAGGTTTTCCCATAATCCGTACATTTAATTGGTCTTTCTTCAGTGCGAGATCTCTGTTGCGGATTCAGAGTAAAAGGATGCTTGATGAATATCTCACGGGTGTGAATTATCTGGTGTTGTACTAACGACCCCTTCCTAGAGAAACCATCCCCGCATTCAGGACATGTAAAAGGCAGGTCTCTGTGGGGTCTCTCTTGTTCCTGTGATTCTTCCTTCTGGCTGAAGGTTTTCCCATAATCTGTACCTTTAATTGGTCTTTCTTCGGTGCGAGATCTCTGTTGTGGATTTAGAGTAAAGGGACGCTTTACAAATAACTTGCGGGTGTGAATTATCTGGTGTTGTACTAAAGCTCTCTTCCGAGTGAAACCGTCCCTGCATTCAGGACATGAAAAAGGCATCTCTGTGTGGGTTCTCACTTGCTCCTCTTTATCTCCTTTCTGGCTGAAAGTTTTCCCATAATCTATACATTTATAGGGTCTTTCTTGAGTGCGAGATCTCTGCTGTGGATTCAGAGTAACAGAATGCCTGTCGAGCACCTCTCTCGGGGTGGTCTCTCGGGTGTGAATTGTTTGGTGTAGTACTAAAGATCCTTTCCTAGTGAAACCATCCCCACATTCAGAACATTTAAAAGGCATTTCAGCATGGGTTCTCACTTGTTCCTGTAATTCGCCTTTCCGGCTGATATCTTTTGCATATTCTCTGCCCGGAAATGGTCTCTCTTCAGCGTCAGATCTCTGCTGCAATTTCAGAGTGATGGGATCCCTGAGGACTCTCTCACATCTGTCACGTAAACATTTTTGGTCTTCCCCTGGACGTGTGGCACTTTGCTCACACACAGTTCCATTCTTGGATGAGTTGCCTGTTGAATGTCCTTGCTTCTTTTCTGTGATGTATTGATACTTCATGTTCTGATTGTGGAAGGAATTGCAGAAATCTTCTCCATCTGTTTCTGATTTTATCGTGTTCCCTTCCGGATTCTCACCGTGTTCCCATTGATGTCTCTCTGTATTCCTGTTCTTGGATGCATCAGTTTCTGGAGAAGGTATGAAACGACACACAGTGATTAGAGGGGTGTATGGGAAAAATGTTACTCATTTTGCTTTTCTTGGGTTGGTATTTTTTTATTGCATTTTTAAATTTTGTTTTGTTACTTATGTACTAAAATTGATCATATGCATGCAAATACAATTGTATATGCCTACAAATAATGAAACAAAACAAATGCACATCCCTAACAATGGCATGAAGTACAAATTCACTGACTTTATCGGTTGATGTTTTAAGTGTTTCTATCAGAGGAGTTACAAGAATTGTTGAGCTCTAGTCCCAGGTTTTGCACTGAAAATGAAAAGATTTGTGAATAAAGTTGGTCTGATACTTTTGCACGTAACAAAATACATAATTAGTACAGAGTTTAGATTCTGGAAATTTATGCAAATATTGCAGGGCATAAAGCATTCCCAGCAGTCTCGGGATACTTACGATATGCTGATGATCCTCTGGGAAAAAAAATGGCATGCAGTGCTCAACAAATGTTCATTGGATTTAATGATGTTAATTACAGAGAGAGAAAACGCAACTACTGTAGCTATTAAAGCCCAATTAGATGCTAAACTTATAGACTTGAAAAAGGATTTGTCCACAGAGGTACACGATGCAGAAATACAGGATCTGAGTAAATCCATGAAAACTTTGTAAGCCGAGGAGACATTTTTTAAATTTGACAAAGTCAATACTCTGTCTTGTTTTGGTTGTTTATTGTGATACTGATTTCACCAATAAAAATGATTACTTTTAAATTTGACAAATTAAAAAAAAAAAAAAAAAGAAAATCATTATTAAAAAATTGTTTACTTTGCTTTTAGACTGCAGACCCTAGTTTTGGGTAAAAAAAAAACAAAAAGGGTTAATTCTGATCTTTCTACTAAAGAATCTTCATATGAAAATAATGTTTTTTCTAGGTCACATGCGTTGGTCTCTATTTATTTTTTAGACAAGGAAAAGGTTTGCAGAAGACAAGTCAGGGGCACTCAGCCTTTCAGATCCTTAAGAAGATTCAATCAAGTGACGACACAGCCCGAGCCCAAAATATCCAGTGGTGATCAATATTTCAGCACAAGAGCTCTCTCACACTCAAATTTCCTTACTAACAGGCCGATACAGTACAGTGCGCTCTGACGCACTGTTAACCTGTCCTTGGACGCGCGTTTTCCCTTACCCCTTATTCAGTAAGGGGCGGAAAACGCGCGTCCAACCCACCGAACCTAATAGCGCCCTCAACATGCAAAGGCATGTTGAGAGCGCTATTAGGTATTCGCGCGTGATTCAGAAAGTAAAATGTGCAGCCAAGCCGTGCATTTTACTTCAGAAATTAGCAAGTATTTGAGATGTCGAGTATATCCCCTGGTTTGCAAAAATTCAAACTTTATAACAAATTCTATTCTTCCTTTTAGATTTCTCTGCTTTGATTGTAAGGGGTTTTTTCCCCCTTGGTCTATCCTCTTCTTTCATCTTGTCTCTCTTCTAAACTTGGTTTCCTGGTTCTCCTTTGCATTTTCTCTTTCCTTCTATGCTTGTCTCCTTCCTTCATCCATCTCAAACATCTAAAGAAAGATCAGAGAATCTCATTTCTTTCTATCTTTCTTCTCCAACTATTTTTTACCTCTCTTTCTCCCATTTCTCATCCTCCACTTCTGACCTCTCCACTTTTCTGTCTCATCCCTTATTGACCCCTCTAAGCCATCCATCTTTGCTGGATTTCAGGCCTCCTTTTCCCCATCTCAGGCTCTCCTTCTCCTCACACTTCACAGCTCTCGGTTCCCTATTGCTGGCTTTCCCCCTCAAGACCTCCCAGCCCTCAAATCTTCTTCTTTGATTCTTTTCCCTACACTTCCAAGTCATCCATTTCCCTTTCTTCCTACTTCTCCCCTCCTCCCTAGCTATTAGTCTTTCACCTCTCTTGATTAATCTCCCCCACAAACCAGCCCTCCACATCCTTCTCTTGACCTCTCTTCCCACTTCTTTTCCCCATCGGTTCTCTCCACCCCCCGGCTCCCATCTCTACACTTTGTCGTCTCCATCTCCCTAGTCTTCACCTCTCCCCCATGGCAACAAGAAAGCAGCAACAGAGCCGTCGGCAAAAATCTCAGGAACTGCTGGACCCAGGAGATGCCGTTGGCCACAGAACTAAAACAGAGACATCGCTCTTCAAAGAGGACAGCGGAGGTGCTGTGTTTCCTGACTCTGCAGCTGCTTCCTTCTCCTGCCCCTATGTAAGCCTAATTTCCCATCAGAAAGCCCATGCGATAAGAAAGCAGCAGAAAGCACAACATTTTCCCTGTCCTCCTCTGTGTTTGCTTTCTTTTCTCTGCCTTAGGTTCCCAGGCAGCTGCCTTTCTTGCTCCTCTGGTGCTAGTGATGGAAGACTCAGACTCTCCTCTCCTACGCAGCTGCAGTGATGCTTCACGTCTCCACTTTTCCAGGGCAGAACATGGCAGCCGACGGGAAGCCCAGGCTCTCCATTTTTATGCTAGCGCTTTGCACTGATGCGCGCAGAAAAAAAACTTTGGTTCAGTTTGTTAATTTGGTCTGCTTGCCTGTAGGGGTAAGCCAGTCACTCTGAAAAGGAGCCTGCAACTGAAGCAAACTTTGCAGGCCTGAGCAACACAAGATGGAAGTCCAGCCACATGATGGCCCTTGCAGTTGAGCTTTCTGTCGTTACCTTACAATTTAACTGGTGCTGCTGGACACAAACTTTGTATGTAATTACAAGACTCAGTATTTTTCACGGATGTCTTCCAACTCACGCCAGCATCTTCCATGAGAATATGAAAATACATACCAGCTAAGATGAAGTCATATCGGAAGCCCACTAAATCCCATGCCAGTGGGTTGTGGTAATTCCAATCAATATTAAATTTTGGACCCTCTGCATTTGTATGAAGTCCTGAGAAAAGAAAAGACTTTGGCCTTACAGTTTTAGGATCGAACAGAACTACTACTGCCACCGCTCTGCTCGCTGCCGTTCATACAGATTTCACACCTGTGAACTCTGCTCCCTACGCTTTTACGAAGCTTAAGACTGAGCTTCGAAACCGGACTCTCTGCTCAGCCCAGCCTTGCTCCATTAACTTTGGAGTGCCTGCCTAATCATGCTTACCAATTTCAACCATGCCTAAGCCCTAGCAAGTCAAGCCAATCTGTGCTCCTGTCCCCTGCCTGCATAGCTTACAGAGGCATCTGCAAGTTCTAGATGAAACTGTGGTGGCGACCTGTCGTTTGCCTGCTGGAGGCCCAGCTGGCTACCCTCCGTACTAAGACAGGATCCTGATTCTCCAGAAGGATGACTCGACTGCAGTGGATACACAGAGTGTTGTGACCGCCTTCGTGACTTCATCATGCTCTCTGGACAGCACAAGATAACTGGCTAAATTACTACTTTAAACTGGGTAAGTCAATTTGCAGTGCATTTGAGATGTACAAGTTAACTTTGAGTTAGATGCAGGAGTTTCATTACCTTTATAACTCTATTTACTCTGTAAAACCTGCAACTTAAAACAATATCTACCGTATATAAAAACCACTGTATATTTTATGCTGCAACAGAAATCTCATTATCTGTCTCTAAAAGATGTAAATATTCTGCTCCCTTTTACGGTAACCTCTGATGCACGATATCTGATTTTAGTGTTAGATAATCTGCAGCTGTAGGAAATCCCTTACATGCCTCAATAATTAATTTTGATCATTTTAAACAAAAAATTGTTTGCATCATTTATTCATTCATTTATCATAAATATCAACGGAGGAATCAATGCGTCCTATTTTGGGCTCAAACAGTGGCGTTTCCTATTCGTGTTTAGTGAAACTTGCAGGCAGACAGGAGTGGAAGATGGAAGAACACCACAAGACAGCAGGATCAGGGCAGAGTGGCAGGGCCAGTGCCGCCTGTTTTGCTGGTCCGTGCAGTGATTACTGTGTTGCTCCCTCCATACACACGCACATAATACGAACTCACCAGGAATTCTGACAGAGCCCATCGCAGGCTCTTTTTTATTTGTTTGTTTTCAGCAATAGCTTTGAGTGCCTGAACACAGCTTACAGGTGGCCAGTGCAGCGGAGTCAGAGTAAGGTTACTAGATTTGTGGTGGGCGAATCTGGGACGCTTGTTCCCTGTGTGACAAGGGCAAGGGGTGTCCATTGGGCTGTCTCCGTGGAACGTAGTAGTAACCTCTCAAAATATACCTCAAAGCACAACCCTAAACTTTTATTATCACAAAACAAAGCCTGGCTGGTGGGTATGTCCTGCATAAACCGGAAAGAAAATTAAATCAGCCAGCGAAACCTAGCGGTTAGCAACACGTAAATTCTGTGTGGGAGACACAGCCAGGTCATAAGACGTTGAGCAGGGTCCCAGGGTATATCACACCGATGAGTTAATAATATTCGCCGTCACACAATAAATCCAACCTTTGGTGTCTCTTGCTTGATTTTCTGGCTCAGCAGATCTCTTTTTTTCTCATTCTCTGGTCTTGTCTGTGTTCCTTTCTTTTCTCTCTCTCTCGCTCTCTGGTATTATTTTTTCTTTTCTGTTTCAATGTTGTCTCCCTTCTATCTCTGTCCATCAGAGTGGATATTTTAATGTTTTCCCTTCTCACATCTCTTCTATCTGCCCTGATCTTAAGAACATAAGAAAATGCCATACTGGGTCAGACCAAGGGTCCATCAAGCCCAGCATCCCGTTTCCAACAGAGGTCAATCCAGGTCACAAGCACCTGGCAAGTACCCAAAAACTAAGTCTTTCCATGTTACCATTGCTAATGGTGATCTTCTTCTTTCTCCATTTCCTCCTCCTTTCTCTCCTCCTTCTCCTATGTTCTCTCCTTCATGATTCATTCCTTCTTCATTTATCTTCTTGAATGTATACCCTGCCTCCCCAATCCAGGGTTCTCTCTCCCCCCCTCCCCGGTCTTCTCTCTCTTCCCTATCGTAGATCTTTTCTCCCTCTCCCTTCACCACGTAACCAGTCCTCTTACCTCCCCGTAGCTCAGTCTCTAATCTGCTCTCTCGCTCAGTCTCTGGCCCTCTGTCTCCTTCTCCCTGCACCTTCCTTCTTTTTTTTCCTTCCCCATCCTGAGGACTCTGGCCTTCTGCCTCCCCTGTCCTCTCTATCACTTTGTCCCCCATCCTAGGTCTGGCCTTCCCCTCCCCATAACCCCTCTCCTCAAATTCTCCACCCCTGGAAAGCTCTAACCCCATCCCCCTCCTTTCCTTGGAAAGCTTATCCCCGACAAAGGGATCTCTGGTATGGTCTGGCCACGCCTCCCCTCCCATGATCCTCCCTGCCCTGTGGCCACTCCCATTATTTTCAGGGTCAACTGTCTCTCTCCTTTGCCTCACCCCCCCTTATCTCTGTTCCCCTCTCCCCTCGTCCTTGGTCTGTTTTCTGTGCACCCCTTCCCAGATCCTCTCTCCTCCCATCCCAAGTTTAGTCTTCCTTCTGCCCGATTCCCAGAAGGTTCTTACCCTACCCCATCATCACAGCCTCGAAACACTCTCACCTTGATCCCTCTTCACCCCCTCCTCCGAAACACACTCATTCTGTTCCCTCACCCCCTCCACAAAACAAAGCTTTCACTGTGCTGCCTTCCCTCCTGATCCTTTTACCTCCTCCTCCCATCCTCTGTAGAGCACATCTAACTCTTTCAGACCTCCTCACCAGCCAGCAGGAGAAGCAGCACTTAATACAATGCATCTGCTTCCCCCCTGCGTGGAGCAAATACTCGCAGCTCATACCCCGAGACTGAGCCTGTTCCTCTTAGGAAGCAGATACTGTATTAAGCACTGACTTTCCTCCTGGGGAGGTGTTGTGGGGGAGAGTGAGAGAGGCAGCAGGCCAGCGGTGGTAGTGGGCTGCAGGGCCCAGAAGCTCGGCGAGGGTAAGACTGCCAGAAACAGAGCAAGCAGCAGCAGCAGTGGCTGGGAGCCGCAGAATCCGGGAGCAGCATCAGGCCAGGGGAGAAGAGGAAGCTCGGTGGCCACAGCGAGCTCTGGGGTGAGAGGGAGCACAGCAGCAGCAGGGCCTTGGGGAGGGAAACATAGAAATGACGGCAGAAAAAGACCAATCGGCCCATCCAGTCTGTCCAGCAAGCTCCCACCCTTATTTTCCCATACTTACCTGTTTCAAAATTTCCTGCCCTCCCCTGTCATTGATGCAGAGAGTAATGTTGGAGTTGCATCACAGGTGAGCATAAGGCTTATGTTTAAGGGTTATAACCGCCGCATCACGCAAGCTACCCAGATGTTTGTTCAACCAGACTGCACAGATCAATGCCTTGTTGGATGTTGTCTGAATGTAAATCCTCTTTTCCTGCCATTGAAGCAGAGAGCAATGCCGTATATGCATTCAAAGTGATGTATCAGGCTTAATTGGTTTAGGATAGTAACCGCCACAATAAGTAAGCTACCCCCACGCTTATTTGTTTGCCCAGACTTTGTAGCTCAGTCCTTGTTGGTTGCTGTCTGAATGCAAGAAGCATCGGGTTGTAGAGGAAGAGGAAGCTTGGTAGGGGCAGCCATAAAGAACCGGGCCACACCTCTCAGGCTCAGCTGTGGGATGCCAAAAAGACAGAGTGATGGGTAAGGCACCAAGCACAGTGGCATCAAAACTTCATGACATGATCACGTGATGTGGTGAGAGCGGTCGGTCGCAACTGACTTCTCTCCGGAAGGCTCACCCGGCTCTCGGCCTCTAAAACCTGCAAAACCCTAGGAGCAGACCTCTACTCGACGGATTTGGACCCCCACATGTCCATCACTTCTTTTATGTCCAAATCGCCGTCGAATATGGCACCTAAGCTAGCTAAAAGGGACAAGGAACTCCCTAAGGGCCCGGACCCCAAAATGGCGCCCGGCTCCCCAGGCTTGGGGACGGGAGAGCCTTCACAGGTGAACGCCCTGTCTCCCTCTGTGGTGCAGGCTATCAAGGATGCGGTGCTCGCGGCTCTGGAGGGCAAATTAACCGGGATTTCAGATCATCTAGCGGAACTCCGGGACTCCTTCCAAGAATATGCTCCCCGTCTCACCCAAGTCGAAGACCGTACATCATCTCTGGAAGACGCGGTTACGGAGTTACAAGGGAAAGTACTTACCCTTAAAAACAAACTTCAGGAGCAGATGGATAAGGCTGAAGACCTTGAAAACCGTGCTAGAAGATCCAACATCCGATTCCTGGGCATTCCGGAAGCCTTAGAGGATAATTCTCTGCGTTCTACCTTTCTAAAATGGCTGCCGGAGGCTTTAGGCCTTCCAGAATTGCAGGGGTCCCTGGAGATCGAGCGCGTGCATAGAATCGGAGTCCGGGGTCCGGCACAAACTAGGCCCCGAGTTGTTATAGCAAAAATTCTGAACTACCGACATAAGGAGCTTCTCATGCAAGCCGCACGGAAGAGTGAAAACCTGCAATTCCAAGGCACTCCGGTGCGCTTAGCCCCTGATTATTTGGCGAAAGTGGCGGCTCAACGGCGGGCGTACGCGCCTGTGTGCAGTGCATTGATTGCTAAAAATATCCGTTTCGGTATGCAGTTCCCAGCAAAATTACGTATTAATTATGATGGTAAATGGCAACTGTACAACAGTGTGGACGAAGCCACTAAGTTTATGGACTCTTTGAACAAGTGACTTTGAGTGTGCTGCAGGTCTGTTACGGGGGATGCTTTCTTCTTTTTCTGCTGTAATTTGGAGGCAGGGAGTCGGCTCTGAGCCGACTGAACACTCACATTGATCTTTGTTCAGACTTAGGATCTGAACGGGTTATCAGGGTATGTTTCAGGGGCGAGGGAAGAAGGGGGGGGAAGGGAGACGGAGTTCTGGTAGCATTCAAAATGTGGGATTTTCTATATGTACCTCTCTTTTCTGCACTACCTCTTTGTGTTTAGTGTGGGGGGGGTAATGGGGACTTAGAGGACTTGGTCAGCTGGGAGCCGGTCCTCTATCTCAAATATGTGACGTTATCTTTTCTATGTCTCTACTTTGATGACCATGGGGAGTAAGTGTAGGATCATATCATGGAATGTGGATGGCTTAGGAACCCCTGTTAAAAGGAAAAAAATCTTTCAACATTTACAACGCTTGCGCGTTAATATAGCTTGTTTACAAGAAACACACCTTTCAGAAATTGAGAGTAAAAAATTGTGTAGGGAATGGGTTTCTGCTTGTTACTTTTCGGCGGCTAAGGGGAAAAAGGGGGGAGTGGCCATCTTAGTGAATAAAAATACCCCATTTACCTTTCAACGGGAGGTTACAGACCCGGAGGGCAGATTTATCTTGGTGACAGGCACTTTAGCAGGGAAACAGGTGACCATATGCTCCCTATACGCCCCAAATATATATGACTCTGTTTTTCTCAACCATTTAGCCACGACACTCATGACAGCCACACAAGGGGAACTGCTCTTAGTCGGGGACTTTAACAGCTTCGTTAATAGCGCTCTGGATAAATCATTCCTGCCTACCAGCTACAGACCTACCTCGGACTCATATGTCCGGCACTTGTGTCAGCGCCTAGAACTTATTGATGTCTGGCGTACTCTAAATCCCGAGGTAAGGGAATACACGCATGTCTCTAGAGCGCATGCCACTATGTCCCGCATCGATTATATCCTTATTCCTACCACCCTTTTTTCCAGCATTGCGGGGGCGGACATAGGATCTATCATTATCGCTGACCATGCCCCTATTTGGGTGGATTTATGGCTATCTTCAACGCGTCCCGGTCACAAATTCTGGAGGTTCCCGGGTCAGCTAATGGTTGATCAGGAATTTCACCGCTATTTGAATGACAAATGGGGGGAATACGTCATGCATAATGATCAGCATAGTGGAGATCCCGTTTTATTCTGGGAGGCCAGTAAAGCTGTCCTTCGAGGAGAGGTGATAGCCTATTCGGCCTTGAAGCGGAAAAAGTTAAATGCCGCTATCCTGCAGTTAGACACTGAGTTGCAGGCAGCAAAGCACGCACTGGCTATAGCTCCCACGGTTTCCAACAAGGAAACTTATAGGGCATGTCTTAACGCTTTAAATGCACATTTGCATGTCCGAGCTCAACGCTCTATGAAGGCCTCAGAGCATTTCTTTTTTCGCTATGGCAATAAGTCCAGTAAGCTGTTGGCCCGGCTGGTGGCTACCAAACGGAAAAAGACTTTCATTGGTAGTCTCACCTCCTCGGTAGGCATAACCTCCCACACAAGTGAAGATATTTGCGAAATCTTTCGCTTGTTTTATGAACACTTATATAGCGAAGATAGATTAGGTGGGCAGGCGGATGAAAATCTGTTTTTTCAAGATTTACAACTGCCACAGATTACCCCTTTGCAGGTAGATCTTTTGACCAGACCTATTTCCGTGGGAGAGGTACAAGGTGTAATTAGAACAAGTAAGAACCACAAAGCCCCAGGTCCTGATGGCCTTACCTCAGAGTATTACAAAATTTTAAGCCCCTCTCTTGCTACCTCTATGGCAGCTTTCTTCAATCATGCCTGGGACGTCCAACGCTTCCCTGCCCAATTTAACAGGGCATACACATCACAGTATTACCTAAGCCGGGTAAGGACCCTCTTCAGGCATCATCCTATCGTCCGATTTCCCTTTTAAATACGGACCTTAAGATATATGCCCGAATTTTAGCAATTCGCATGAACTCGGTCCTGCCGAGCATAATATCCTCGCATCAGGCAGGTTTTGTGAATGGCAGAAACGCTGGGGCCCATGTCATACGGCTTATCTCTGCTATCGAATCCTCCCACCACTGTCAAATTGAATCAATGGCTGTGGGATTTGATTCGGAGAAAGCTTTCGACCGGGTTTCTTGGGAATATATGTTTTCGGTTCTTCACAGGTTTGGGTTCCCGGAACATTTTATCCAGGCTATCTCCATTCTCTATACAAACCCGGTGTCTCAGATAGTGGTAAATGATTCACTCTCTAATGGGTTTCAGATTACACGAGGGGTCCGCCAGGGGTGCCCTTTATCACCCATATTGTATATCTTGTCTTTAGATCCTCTGCTCCGTAAACTGGCGGAAACACCGCTGGTCCGCGGCCTGCTGCATCATAACAATTCCTTTAAGGTGGCTGCTTTTGCGGACGACATGCTGGTTTTCCTTAGTGATCCTGTTGTGTCTCTGCCGCATGTGTTACAAATTCAATCTGCTTTTGGGAGGTTTGCGGGTTTGAAAGTAAATGTGGATAAGTCAGAGACGTTGGATGTCTTGGGTACGTTGCAGGGAAAGTGGGTTGGGGTATTCCCGCTGCGATGGGTCACACATTCACTCAAATATTTAGGGGTACATATACCGGCGGATCTTAACCGCCTCTATGTGCTAAACGTTCTCCCGCTAAAAACGAAATTACTCAAGAATCTTTCTGCCTGGCAAGGTTTGCCGTTATCTTTATCTGGGAAAATATTGCTTCTAAAGATGATGGAAATCTCGAAATGGTTGTATTTGTTTCATATGCTGCCTATCTGGTTGAAAAAAGGGGATGTATGTGACATTCAAAGAGGTATTACCTCCTACTTGTGGAATGGTAGACGGGCTCGTGTCCCGTTGCGGGTGCTCATGGCCCCTAAACAAGAAGGTGGGCTTAACTGTCCCGATTTAGAAAGCTACAATCAAGCTAGCCTCCTTCGGCATGTTAAAGACTGGGTCTGTGACACCTCTTCTTATTCTCCTTTGGACCTTTACAAAAACTGGTTCTCTCCTCATGCTCCGGGAGCAGTTTTGCAGCTTCAAGCTGCCCAACTTCCAACTTATATTGCAAAAAGCGTGGTGGTGCGCCCTATTAAACTGGCATGGAATAAACTATGTCGAAGGATGCAGATTTCCTCAGGGCCGCATGCTAATTTGCCTATTCGAGGCTGTATACTGTTTCCGCCGGGTATGACATACTTGCTCTTTCAACGGTGGCATCATTTGGGACTAAAGTTCATGAATCAACTATTCGACGAGGTTATCCAACCTCCACAGCTACACAGTTTTTTGGCATTGCAAGCCCATTTCTCCTTACCGAATGCTGATTTCTTTGGATACCTACAAATCAGACATTTTTTGCTACAACAACAAGGTCTTCACCCGGGTTTTCTCCAACATCATAATGCTATTCGGATTTTCTTAAAGGGTGAAGACGGCAAAAGAAGTTCATGCTCTCAATTTTATGCTGCCCTACAATGTTTAAATCCGTGGCCCGTCTTAGACTTAGTGGCTGCTAAATGGAATCACATGTTTTCACTGAATGTGGCTCGTCCTCTTGTCAAGAACTGCTTTCTGAGAATACCAAATTCTGTTGAAAATGTTCTGCTGCGGGACAAGGCCTACAAATTTTTTCATCACGCCTTCTACTCCCAGAAACAAGCTTTCTACATGGGCGTTGCACAGAATAGCAATTGTGATAGATGCGGCCTGCATAATCCAGACTTTCGCCATTGCTTTTGGGCGTGCCCTAGCCTACAGATATTCTGGGGATACTTACAACATCTGATCCATAAACTATGGGGATGTGTCTTACCATTGGACCCGACAATCTGGTTATTGGGTGAAATCCCAGAACAAGTTATAACTCTTACAACCAATCAGTTGTTGCTTTTTGACAAAATATGCCTAATTGCCAGAGACTCTATCTTGGCCCAATGGACAAATCCTACACCGTCGTTCTCTCTAGTCTGGCGGGGGAAGTTTCATAAATTACTACACTGGGAACTGCTGTCTGCAAAACACCACTCAACTCAACGACACGATAAGGTCTGGAACATCTGGGAGCCATATGTTAAACTGCTCCCCGATACCGAGAAGACTTTGCTTACTACGCGATGATGTTTCCCTTTATTGCTCTGTGTTTTTGAACTGTCTTTACCTCTCGGGACCATAAAATTCATGGTACACTGACTGGACTGGGCGGGTTCATGGGGATGTCCTGTGGGGCTGGATAGGACATATACTGATCTGATATGCTATGATGCTTCCTGTGTCCGGTCATTACCCCTTTTTCACACGACCATGAGATCTAGATCTTTTAGATTGCCTCCTACCTGATCGCAGATTGTATACGGACAACTTATGTTGGTAAATGTTTGTATTTCCTAAGGTGATTCTATACTATGTATGTCTGTTTATCTTGGATGCTACTGCTGCTCTTGGGAGGGGGGGGAAGGGAGGGGGGGGGGTTCGTCCAAGAATAATATTAAAACCCAGTTACTAGTTGCCCATTACACAAGGTCAGAATTTTGTACCGGCTATATACTTATACATTGTCGCTTTTTAGCCGGGACTTGTGGTAGATGAGTTTGTTTTTTCTTGTTCCTTGATCCATGTCTTGCTTCATTTCCCCTTGTATTCTTTCTATGTTACGCTTTGGATCAAAATTTTCGATGTGTTTTTGTACATTGTATTTCTGGTTATGATATCGTGTATTGTTACTATGGGCCTGTGACTGAATAAAAATCATTATACAAAAAAAAAACTTCATGAAATAAAGTAAGAGGCAAGGCAAACAGCGCAGTGGCCACAAAACCCCCAAGACATGAAGTGAGGACTATAGCAATCAACACCGTGGCATCAAGACTCTAAGACACAGAGTGATGGATAAGATGAGACAGAGCAGTGGTAGCAAAACTCCAAAGCAAAGGATGATGGGTGAGGCAGGAAAAAGCTGTGGGTTAGTTTGTGAGCCTGACTTCCACTTTTCTGTGGCACTCCTGCTGCCTCCTGTCCCTCCTCATTAGAGGACAGCATGCTAGTAACGAGACTCCCCAAACCCTTCTGAGCCACTGGAAGTTCTTTATCCGCCGAGTCTAGAGAAGCCCTCGCATGATTCACCTGAATCAGTACTTTCTCACAGCATCTGCTCCAAACGTTGCTCAGAGGGAATCAGGAAGGCTTGCTGTGCTGCTTTTGGCCGCTCTGCTCCTGGTGCCCCCTACCTCTCTACGGCTGATGCCACCCTCCACAGACTCTTGCTTTCTTCTGCCTCAGCGTCACAGGAACAGAGCTGACAGTGGCAGCAAACGCGTTTCCAGCTTCAGCTTCCTCTTGCCCTACCCTGCCTGTAGTTTCCCCCTGCTAAAAACACCACCTCTCTTTAGCCTGGGCTGGGGAGTCCTGGTTTTCTCTGTACTATCTGTAGCACTGCTAGTGATACATGTGCTTGCCCTAGGTCCTTTTCCAGGATAAGCTTTTCCTCTCTCTTTACCAGTGTCGTTGCTACTAGTTTGTCTACTTCTTGTTCTCAGTGGCATGATGAAATCTGATGCAAGGGAAGGAGGGTTTATTTTTTACTATATATATATATAGCATATTCCTCGTACTCAGTACTTACACACACCATCGTGAAGAGTGAAAACAAAGACAAACACACAGTCAGAGAGCACAACAGACAATAGCTCACACAGTGTGCATCTGCTTGCTGACTGCTGCCTATGCAGACTGACTTTCGCAGATGATACAACTTATGGAAAAAGTAACACGCACGGTGTAGTAAGTGTGTGCTGACTCCTTTTTCCAATCAAAGAAAGTCAGACAGAACAAAAAAAACCCCCCACAAAGCCAGGCTGCGGTTTAATCTAGTCAGTGCAGTGGTCACTGCTCAGAAACACTGCGGCTGTGAAAATAAACCTCTTTCTGCAGGGCAGTGCACACATGTACTCACTGCACACAGACGGGCCGATACAGTAAAATCGCGCGATACAGTAAATAAATTTATTTAAATTAGGCTCGGCGGTAAAAACAGGCGCTAGGGACACCAGCGCGTCCCTAGCGCCTCTTTTAGGACAGGAGCGGTGGCTGTCAGCGGGTTTGACAGTCGACGCTCAATTTTGCCGGCATCGGTTCTCGAGCCCGCTGACAGCCACGGGTTCAGAAACCGGCAAAATTGAGTGTCCGGTTTTCAACCCGCAAGCCATGGGCCTATTTCCAATTTTTGTTTTACTTTTTTAAACTTTTGGGATCTCCGACTTAATATCGCCATGATACTAAGTCGGAGGGTGCACAGAAAAGCAGTTTCTGTGCACTTTCCCGGTGCCCGGAGAAATTAGCGCCCATCTTTGGGTTGGCACTAATTTTTGAAAGTAAAATGTGTGGCTTGGCTGCACATTTTACTTACTGAATCGCGCGGGGATACCTAATAGCACCCGCAACATGCATTTGCATGTTGCGGGTGCTATTAGGTTCGGGGGGGTTGGAAGCGCGTTTTGGACGAATAAGGGGTAAAGCTAGCGCGTCGAAAACGTGTATCCAAAGTGATACTGCGTGGCCAGAAAATACTGCACAGTTCAACCTTACTTTTAAGTTCTCCTTCCTTTCCTATCTCTTTTATTATTTTTTCCTTTGGCACAGAGAGCTTCAGAAACACAACTAACCTGTCTGAGGTCCAGCAGAGAAGTGAGCTAAGATGGTGACTGCTCAAAGCTGGTTTCAGATTCAGGATGAAAAAAAAAAGAGCTCAGAGTCAATCCAGGCAGATGCCAGTTAGGATAGGCTGGTAAAAAAAAAAAAAGCTTGACCTCAATTGGTTCTGCTCCTTCTTTGTCCCTTTCCACCCCAGCTCTGGTCAATCTAGCTTCAGTTGCATCACTAACTTGCCTTGAATAGAAAAAAAGTCCCTGCAGTTTTTCTTGCCCTATAGACATGATTAGGATCCAAAAACAAATGAAAGCAACAATTTTCAGGGCACTGTTCGTTCATTTTGGTTTTCAATGAACAAAAAATAAATAAATAAATGCCCTTGTTTGGTTCAGATTACCCCGTTCATTTCAAATGAATGCGCATCCCTACAACTTTGTGCGACAGGGGTTGCTTTCTGCAAAACTTGTTAAAAGGGTACTGCTTTCTGCAAAAACTTGTTACTTTAGGTGATGACTTTTTTTAATGAGGTCTCAAAAAAAGTTTCCTTTTGAGAAATTGTCCCATGCAGATCACTGTTCTGAAGCAGCGCTGTATTGTGTGTATCTGTCTATATAAATAGATATACTTATCTATACCTACACACACTCATGCACAAAGCATAAATACAGAGTTAAACCTACTTAGCCACCAAGGGGTATTCTTGATTAGAACCTGAGGTGAAGCTGAAGAAAGAGAGAACAGGAGAAGACAGCCCAGTAAGAGGATGCCACTTGGACTCTTCATTAAATACAGGACACATGTTGCATGCTTTGAGACAGATCTCATTATGGTGATAAGATAGTCTGAAGGCTTTGGGTGACTGGGTAAGGAAAAGGACATCCTACGTGACTGGTGCCTATAATAGAAACCATGTAAGTGAGTTTGTGCAGGGGTCTCTGCACTTCCCAGCTGCTCCTTCCACTCCTCAGCTCAGCAGTT
Organism: Rhinatrema bivittatum; assembly: GCF_901001135.1. Taxonomy (NCBI): domain Eukaryota; kingdom Metazoa; phylum Chordata; class Amphibia; order Gymnophiona; family Rhinatrematidae; genus Rhinatrema; species Rhinatrema bivittatum. Next base: position 43,991,406 of record NC_042616.1, on the reverse strand, counting down.
TTACCCCGGTCCCTCTTATTCCTGCACTCACCTGAGCAGCTGCTTCTCCCAGTTCCTCTTTCCTCTGATCCCGGCTCATCCCTGATGAACGGCTCTTCCCCTCGTTCAATGTGGGAGATAATGTCAGGGGTGATGGTCGGAGACCCTGTTCCTGAGGGAAAAACACTGCTTGTGTAAGCCACCCGTATTCAGGATTAAAAAAAATGTAACATTTCCAGCATAAAGATATTCACCAACCCCATTAAACAAAATATTTGAAATCCGGAGTTAAAGAAGCACAGTTCTCACCCTCTCCTGCTTGAGCCTTATTTTATCCAGTCCCCTATCTACCTCCCTTAGTCATCAGGGGTAGAGATGTGCCTGCCTGTGTCCAGCCTCCTCTACCATGCATACCCAATTGTGCAGTTCGATCTGCACACTGCTGGTAGATCCCTCCAGAAAAGTGAAATCTAGGAGGTACCACATAGTTCACACACCATGGCTTAGATCCCATGCTCTTGGATAATAAATTGCTTTGAAATGTACAGAGGGAATCCTGGATTGAGGAACAAGTGGCAGACTACTCTCCACTTGAATAATGAAAACGAACAAAATGTCATTTCCAATGTCAAGATCCAGTGAGGAATTTTTCAGGGAGATTCCCTGTCACCACATTCTGGTTTTGTCTAACACTGAATCCTCTGAGTATTCTTATTATCTCTTTGGGCTATGAATTTTCCCTTACTTCCACAGATATCACATCTAGTGTTTATAGATGATTTGAAGCTTATAACTCCTGTTATTGTCATTAAGTGGAACAGCTTAGAGTAGTGAAAGGTTTCTCAGATGGTATCAGGTTGACATTCAGCATTTCTGACTCCATTTTATCTCCCAATAAATGATTCCTTTTCGCACAGCATAAGAAATAAAGAGGCCAATATACAGCAATGTGGTTTGGCTAAGTTCCAGACTTAGCTAGACAAACCCAACATGTTGAATTTCCTGCCCCTTGCAGCATATAAATTTTAGCTGTGTGTAAATTATTACCCAGCTAAAACTTACCTGGATAATAAAGAGGAGATGTTGATATTCCGAGCTATCCAGGTAAAGTTGTCAAAATAAGTTTGGTCATACTTCATATTCAGATAACCTTATCTGGGTAGCTTTGGCTTTAGCAGGGTATATTCAATGGAATGTGTAACCAGGTATGTTCTGCTGGGTAATTTTATCACTCCCAGGCTTACTCGATATGGATCGCTAAATAAGCATGTTTGCTTACCATAAACTGGGTTTTCTGTAGATAGCAGGATGAATTAGCCACTACATGTGGGTGACATCATCATTAAGCTCTGATCAGGCTGTTTATAACTTTGTTATGTTAAACTTTGTTATGTTATTCCTATTCTTTTGCTCTCAGCTCTCCCACTCTATAAATCCCTGTTCATTGTAACTTTATCTTTCCAGTTAATTGGTTACGCCCTGTTTCGCTGTAAACCGGTACGATAAGACCCTAGTCTTGAGTATCGGTATATCAAAAGAATTTAAATAAATCATCAGGCGACACTTAACGGACTCGTCGCTCCAAGCTGTAGAGCTTTGACCTCTACTGAGCATGTGCAGGATTTCCTGCATGGACGTTGCCTCATGAGCCTCCTCAGTCAGTAACAGAGTAGTCAACTCTCCAGGGAGATGGACAGGTATTCCATGGCTAATTCATCCTGCTATCTATGGAAAACACCACTTACAGTAAGCAATTATACTTTTTCCATCGTTAAACAGGCTGAGTTAGCCATTACATGTGGGGAGTCCCAAGTTGAGTGTTGCAGCAGAGTGATTACTGAATAAGCAACCCACCATGGAGAATGGACCACAGTGAAAACAGATTTCACAAAACAGCTTGCCCAAAACTACTGTCAGTCTTTGAAATGGTATCAAATTGTGAACTGAATGACATGTCGCAGTTTTGCAGATATGTACAATGGGTACTTATCAGAGATGAGCAACAGAGGAAGCTGTAGCTCATATCTGATGAGCCTTGACTAAGTCTGTAAGTTGAAATCCTGCAAGGTAATAGAAGTGATGGATACAGAGCCTGCATCCATTTCCTGCCAGCTCCAGTAAGGGTTCCATATTTGATTCTTCTTTCTCTTCACTGGGGAAGGAAGATTGGGCTGAAGTCATGTGCATGGCTCAAGGGCAATTACCTCCCTCAGGGTGCTTCTTGTGACAGTTGGCTTCTTGAGTCCGGTCGCGTATCCTGCAATCAACTCTCCCAGCCAAATCAATGAGAGATTCCAGAGTGTCTGGCAAGTCACGAGCCGCTAGTTTGTCTTTTATACGAGAGTTGTGGCTCTCTAAAAATATAGCACATAGACATCCCAAGTCCCAATGAAGCTCAGATGCTAGTGTCTTGAATTCAATAACATAGTCTGGTAAAGTCTTGCTTCCTTGTTGAAAGTGAAGAAGAGTATTCCCCGCGATGGTCTGACGTGCTGGATCATCAAATACGGATTTGAACAGGTTCAAGAAGTCAGGCAGATCATTCAAAACAGGGTCACTGAGTTCCCAGAGCCGTGAATCCCAGGCCAGGGCTCTTCCATTGAGCAGTGATAGGATATACATAGTCTTGGAAACAACATTGGGAAAGTAGTTTGGTTGCAACGAGAAGTACATATAGCACAGGTTAATAAAACCCCTGCACATCTGGGCATCACCAGAGAAGCGTGTAGGAGCTGGTAGTGGTACAGTGGTGCGAACTGCAACCACCTGAGGAGAAGAATCTTTCTCTGGAACCGTCGGCGTATTCAGTCGAGCGTTTAACTGTTGAAAGCGGCGGATAGTGTCTCCAGAGATTTCTATTGCTCTGTAATCCGCTGGGCCAGGCCAGGAATGGCCTGTAAGGCTGTGAGCTAAGCCGGGTCCCATGGAGTTAGCAATCTGTTGTACTTTGGACACTGAAGCGTGGGCCCTTGGTCGCTGTAAGAGATGACACCTCCCACAGGGTGGAGCCCTGAGGGGACTTGCAGCGATAGGCTAGCTCAAGGCAGAGATGGACACAGAGATATAGCTTTATTGTACTGCAACAGAGATGGTAACCCGAGGATCGGGTTATGACTCCAGCTAGGAGAAGAAGAACCAGATGGTAATGTTCTGGCTGTAGACTGCAGGGTGGAAAAGGCAGTTCCAAAGTCTCACCAGGCCCGTGGTGCAGGGTTTGCCGAGGATCTAGAAAGAGAGATGAGACAAGGCAAGACAGAACTAGAGCGGCAGTACTCACACTGATGCTGGTAGTTGTAGTAAGGGAGAGCCCCGAGGAGCAGAGGTCTCGGACGAACAAGGCCCCCGAGGAGCGGGTAACCGTAGGCGTCCTGGTGGTAGGTAGGCAACCCCAAAGGGTAGATAGGAGCAAAGCAAGGACCCCGAGGAGCGGGTACCTTAGGCGTCCTTGTTGGTAGCAGATAACCCCAGAGGGTAGTGAGGAGTCAGGCAAGGCCCCGAGGAGCGAGTACCTTAGGTGTCCTTGTCGGTAGCAGATGACCCCGGAGGGTAGAGAGGAGTGAGGCAAGGCCCCCGAGGAGCAGGTACCTAAGTCGTCCTTGTTGGTAGCAGATGATCCCGGAGGGTAGAGAGAAGTAAGGCAAGGCCCCCGAGGAGCAGGTACCTAAGTCGTCCTGGAGCGAGAATACACAGAGCGGGAGCATCTGGTAACGAGGATTCCTTGCTAACTCGTACGGTGAAGCGTGAATGGAGATTAAATACCAGCGCTAGTGATGTTATGCGGTGGGGACGTCCCCGAGATTCCCGCCATGACGCACATAAAGGACGAGGCTATGCGCGTGCCCTAGGTGACTCCTGGAGAAAGATGGCGAATGAAATCGCCCATGCCAGACCACAAATACCAGAGGGTTCGGTGTGGAGAAGCAGAGGCAGCCATCTTACCAAAATGAACAGAGTTAGGCAGAAAAAAAATTAGGAACAGAGGGCACAGCCATCTGTGACCGACAGGCGCAACACTCAGATTGGCAAGCTGTGTTTGAATGAGTGAGATCATGGTCAATCTCTGATCACTGGGCAGGAAACTCCTTCTGAAGCAAAGAGTCTATATGGGCTCCAATGAACTGAGGGTTCTACATGAGTTCTAGGTTTGATTTTTGGAAGTTAATGAAAAATCCTAAACTCTGAGGAAGACATATGGTCGCATCCAGAGAATGGAGAACCAATTCTCGGGAATTTGCTGTGATCAGCCAGTCATCTACATATGGGAAAACCTGAATGTCCTGGCGACGATGTTGTGTCCGTCAGTGCCCGACGCCTGTGAAAGCATGGATGTTTCTACAGATAGTATGGACATTGCAACGGACCAAATTGTTCTATCACCAGGAAGAGAGATTGGACCGCCACATTTTGGTCTTTTATCTACAAGACAGTTTCTTGGAGTTTCTCTCCGAATAGGTTGTCTCCAAAACACAGGTCATAAGCTATATTTTTGTGGACATCCTCTTTGATGGAACCAGCTCATAGCCATGCCACATGATGCACTCCAGTAGAGACTGCAGATGAACACAAAGCAGAATCAAAGGACTACCAGATAGAATGGAGAAGATGTCACATCGCTTCCTAGGCATCCCAAAATAGCTGAGAGTGGGAATTCTGTTCAGAAGCAGATAGGTACGATTTTGGCTTCTGGAGACAATCTTGGATATATTGTACCATGTAGAACTGATAAATGGCAGTGCAAACAGAAAGCATTGTGCTCTGGAATGTTCTTTTGCCAAAATTGTCCAGGAGCTTGCGATCTTTCCCTGGGAGGGAATTGGAATAAATATGTCTTCTTAGCTTTTTTCAAAGGCAATTCCACAACAACCAACTGGTGTGAAAGATGCACTATGCCGAATCCCAGACTCTGAACTTGAGATCCAGTTTTTGAGATGTGGGGAGGCAGATATAGGGGTTTCCCAAAGTTTTAAAAGCAAAGCCTTAAGAATGTCATCAACTGATAATGCAGAAGGCTCTGCAAGTGTATCCAAAATCTTCCAACAGTCCAAAGAGTTTGGTTCGTGGGTCTTCGTCCTTACAGACATGAATATCTAATACTGCTGCTAACTTTTCAATAAATTTTAAATAAGTGAGCTCTTCCAGGGGAGACAAATGCTCTGAAAGATCTGATGAATGGTCCAGCGGTATTCCAGTGGACTTGTTATCGAATTCTAGGGTTAGTGGATGGCTTAGCCAGGACTCCAGTGATGAAGAGGGGTAAGAAGGACGTTCTTCCATTTGGGGTTCTAGAGGAGCAGCCTCCGAATGAGTAAACTCCGCTGCAATCGAGGGTGCTGATCAAGATTCTCTAACCTGAGGTTCCGAAGATGATAACACACCCAAAGGTGAGCCTGGGACTCCAATCCGAGGAACCACAGAAGCAAGAGTTGAAAAGAGAGGCTGGAGGGTTCCACCTCTCTCTTTTGTGAGGGAGTTGAAAGAAATTTCTCACTAACCCCACAACTTGGTCATAGGACTGCTGTGTCCTTTGTCCTGGGATTAATGAAGGATCATCATCTTCTGAAACTAAAACTGGTTCCTGCATTGTAATAGGTAGTGGCTTTGAAGCCAGCAGTACTACTGAACAGATAGGGTCCAGTATTTGTAGTCAAAAACCATCAGCTACCAACCTTGGGGATGTGAGCAATCTAACCAATGGAGGAGGTAAGGATACTTTTACTCCTCCTTCTGCAGATTTTGGATGACTGGTACATTTTTGCGTGGATAATCCCCTTACGTTCCAAGGTGGCAATGCAGGATCTACGGGTGATGTAGAGGATCGTGAATTTTTTTGGGCTGTTTGCCTGTAGAAGGCCCAGGGACATCATAAGGGTTGAATGCATTGTGGCCTGCATCAGATATACAGGCATGCCACTGAGAAGACATACCTGTATCAAAAGAGTCCAGATATACGGAGCGCATTGGCAGACTTGCATTGGTACATCTTCAAAAGGTGAATTGATGTACTTGGCATCTGTATAGCATGCATAGGGAGCATTGATACATCACACTTCGTGCGTGCTAAGGTTCCATGCGTCGGGTAAATCAATGCATCACGCGTCAATGCAGCATAGGCATGTATGGATGCAGCAATCTTCCCATGCTTCAGTGCACCATGTAGAGATGAAGCTTGTGCCAAAGAGGGACTGCCTGATACAGCCAACACAGACAAATCTCGTTTGTGTTTCTTCAACGTAGATGGGGCTGGCTCAAGGGAGTGATGTCTCTTGTGTGTCAATGGCATCAGGGCAGCTGAACTTGACCACATGGCCACAGACCTCATGGATGGGGGATTTTGAACGGCTCCGACTCAAAGGTTTTCCTGAGGAGGTGGATGGTTCTGCACTGTGGGAGGAAGATCTACTGCCACTCCACAGAGATTTACAGAGCTCTTCAATGCACATGGCCCTGGAGCGCTGTGACATCTGTCCACAGTCCTCATGTGTTTACTTTGATTGTGGTCCCAGACAAAGCTAGCACAACTCATAGAAATGACGGCAGAAAATGACCAAGCAGCCCATCCAGTCTGCCCAACAAGCTTATGGTAGTATCTGCCACACCATACAGGTCACCCCTATACTTTCCAGTTTCCCAGACTGTAAAAATTAGGACCCTTGTTGGTTGTTATCTGACTCCAATTCCTCTTTTCTTCTTTTCCCCCTGCCGTTGAAGCAGAGAGCAATAATGGAGTTGCATCAACACTATGAAGGCTTATTGGTTAAGGGTAGTCACCGCCTCACCAGCAAGTTACCCCCATGCACTCTTTTCTTCATTTCCATCCTCTAACCTTTAGGGATCCACAGTGTTTATCCCATGCTTCTTTGAAATCTTTCACTGTTTTTGTCTTCACCACCTCCTCTGGAAGGGCATTCCAGGCATCCACCACCGGGAAGAAATATTTCCTGACGTTGGTTCTGAGTTGCCCTCCCTGGAGTTTCATTTTGTGATCCCTAGTTCTACTGATTTCTTTCCAACAGAAAAGGTTTATCAATTGTGTATCACTAAAACCTTTCAGGTATCTGAAGGTCTGAATCATATCCCCCCTGCACCTCTTCTCCTCCAGGGTCTACATATTTAGGATCTTCAGCCTCTCCTCATTAGTCATTTGATGGAGATCCCCCACCATTTTGGTCCCCCTTCTTTGGAACGTCTCCATCCTGTCTCTGTCCCTTTTGAGATATGGTTTTCAGAACCAGACACAGTACTCCAGGGGAAGCCTCACTAAGGACCTGTACAAGGGGATTATCACCTCCTTTTTCATTCTGATTATTCCTCTCTCTATGCAGCCCAGCATTCTTCTGGTTTTAGCTATCGCCTTATCACATTGCTTCATCATCTTCAGATTGCTAGACACTATCAACCCAAGGTACCTCTCTTGCTCCATGCACAACAGCCTTTCACCCCCCCATCACAACTCGTGGCCGTTGGTGAGAGACATGACTTTTCCACACGGGCAGTTCTTGAAACTACTCACTGTTGTAGACTTTTTCTTGTGATCTGACATCCTGTGACGAAAAATGTTCTTTCCATGTGTTTTTTTTTTAAAGTAGCACTTAAAAGTGTTGATGGTGTGGCTGCAGAAGCAGCGAGGTAAGGCAGAAGAAGTATTTTGAAGTAAAAATGTAAGACTAAATCAAAAAATAGAGGAAAGACAAAGAACACGTCTGTGCTTTAGCTTGGACAAAAAATGACTTGAGGAGGCTCACAAGGCAACACCTGCATGGGAACTCCCGCACATGCTCAATAGAGCTAAAGCTCTACAGCTGGAGAGACAAGTCCCTTCAGTGCCGCTGGATGTCACCCGCATGAATTGGCTAATTCAGCCTGCTTGATGGAAAAATCAGATGATTCAACTGAGCAGTTATTCACCTTTGCTTCCTTCTGGCATCTAAGTGAGTGAATCGAATTATGTTCTTCTCTCTATTTCATTAACTCTTACCTGCTCCTTCAGGGTTATGGGCACCATGCTGAGATTCATCACTGTCCTCATCACCCCTTCTTGCTTCTTTTTGATCCTCCCTTCCTCCCTCCCTCCAATGCTGTCTCTTATTCGTTCCATTTGTTTCACTTTCATCTAGTTCTTCCTCCACTTCTTCTCTTCCTTTCCGTGGTTTCTGGCCCATTTTTGCTGCCTCTACTACTTTCTTCTTTTCTCTTCCCACTACTCTAATACTAATATTAGACATCAGTCCTTTGATACTGAAAAATCTGACATCATTCAAGACATCCATTCCATCCTCCCTTTAACCACTGACACAATCACGTATTAGGAGTAAAAAGTATCTGCTGCATTCAACAGAAAGCAAAATGATCCTTGCAGCACCTTTTTTTTTTTTTTTTACCTGGAAACTCTCACACTTGGAATTGCAGCTTTCTTAATG